>NC_047526.1:16701670-17301670 GCF_902827115.2 Pseudochaenichthys georgianus
GGAGGACAGTCAAGGCTTTTGGACAGGGAAATTCCTGTCATCATGATGCTGATGGAGGTCACGGCAAATGCAGGGCAGAAGATTGGGACTCTAGTGGACCTTGCCTCAGACACAAATTACATCACCCATAAGGCTGCTGACAGGCTGAGGTTGCAAGGTGAAAAAATAACTCTGATTGTGTATGGTGTAGGAGGAATGACCATCAAGGTGAACACAAAAAGATACCTCCTTAGGGTGAGAGTCAAGACTCCTAAAGGGACAGAGAAGGCACATGAACTTGTCTGCTATGGCCTAGAGGAGATCGCCAAAGTGCATAAAGTCATCAGTCCTGAACAACTGCAGAAGTTCTTCCCAGAGGTCAAGCCTGAAGAATTGAAGAGGCCAGAAGAAGTTGAGCTCCTCATAAGCCACAGGGAAGGAAGACTTGCTCCACAGAGAGTGAAGGTGGTTGGAGACCTTGTTTTGTGGGAAAGTCCACTGGGAAAAACAGTAGGCGGAGCACACCCAGAACTGTTTGAGGAGATTGAAGTGGCGGCACACAGGTCCAACACACACTTTGCTCGCTCCATGAGAACAGCTGCAGTCAGGTATGAGGAGAGAAAGCTTCCAAAAGAGAAACCAGCACAGTTGCAGAAGGAAGATATGACTGAAGTAAAGGTCACAGCTGCAACTAATCGTGAGTTCCTGGAATGGTGGAGGTGGGACAGCATTGGGGCAGCCTGTGAGCCTAAGTGTGGAGGATGTCGTTGTGGAAATTGCCAACCAGGTGGGAAAGAGATGACCCTGGCGGAGGAGAGAGAGCTGGATATCATAAAGGCAGGCCTAACCTACGTCAGGCAGGATGCTCATATTGCATCACCGTACTGGGACGCAAAATATCCCTGGACTGAAGACCCCACTTCTCTCCCCAACAACAAATGTGCTGTGGAGGCCACATTCATGCGGACAGAGAAGCAACTAGGGCGGGAGCCTGAGTGGCAAGCTGCATATAAAGCCCAAGTCCACAAAATGGTTGAAAGAGGTGCAGCCATCAAACTCACGGACAAAATCAAGACCAACTGGGAAGGACCAGTGTGGTACGTGAGCCACTTAGTAGCACCAAACCCTCATTCAGTGACTACACCAGTACGGCTTGTATGGAACAGCAGCCAGAAGTTCAGAGGAGTAAGCATGAATGACATTCTACTAAAGGGACCTGATGTTCTTAATCCAATCAGAGCTGTTCTGTTGAGGTTCAGAAGAGGTGTGCATGCAGCGCTGGGAGACATAAAAAAGATGTACAACTCAGTGTGGCTGGAGGAGCGTGAGATGCATATGCACAGATTCCTCTGGAGAGACAGTCCAGAAGAAGAGATATGTGAGTATGCTATCACAAGAGTCAACATTGGGGACAGACCAGCCGGGTGCATTGCACAGGTGGCTATGAGAGAAACAGCCAGTCTACCCATGTTTTCCCACATGAAAGAGGAACGCAGAGTTCTTGAAGAGGACAGCTATGTGGACGACCTGTTAACCTCCCATAACAGTCAAGAACAACTGGAGAGGATTACAGAAGGAGTGAAGGAAATCCTGAGAGCTGGTGGCTTCTTCCTTAAGCCATGGGTCCGGTCTGGTCAAAGTGGGAGGCAAGAAACTGCAACAGCACTCCTGGGAGGAGGGAAAGCAACAGCTGAAGGTAGAACTCTCATCCTCCCAAATCAGATGAGAGAAGAGGACAACAAAGCCCTGGGAATCGGGTACAAAGTGGAGGAAGATAGGCTCTACATGTTGACCTCAATCAACTTCTCCAAAAGGAAAAAGAAGATGAGAGTGGGGAATGATCTCCTCCTAGAGCAAGTGAGACCTGAGACACCTAACCCACTGAGTAGACGGGAACTGCTAAGTCAGGTGGCTGGACTTTACGACCCAATTGGCTTAGTTACACCTGTCAAACAGAAGGGGGCCATCCTTGTCAGGAAGGCATTCCAGGAAACAGGGGGTGGAAAGCTGACAAGGGAGACCTGGGATAGACCACTCTCAGAGAGCCTCAGGGAGGAAGCCATCCAGCTATTTGAGGACTATGCGCAGCTTGGAAAGATTACATTCCAGAGAAGCATCACGCCAGATGGCTGGAGAGGGAAACCATGGGGAGTCACATTTTCGGATGGAAGTGAAAGAACCTATGGAGCTGTGATGTACCTGAGGTGGGAGACAGATCGAGGGACTGAGGTCCGATTTGTGGAATCGAAGGCCAAGCTAACGCCGCTGGATCAAAAGGGAGATGCTGTCAAAGCAGAAACCTGCGGAGCAGTCTTTGCAGCTAGACTGAGGAAATATTTTGAAAGGCATGGTGGAATGGAGATTGAGCGATGGTTCCACCTAGTGGACAGCCAAACAGTCCTGGGAGCCATTAAGAGGGACAGTTATGGGTACCAGACTTTCTTCGTGAATAGAGTTGGTGAGATACAGAAAGCTGGGCCGGCGGAAGACTGGTGGTGGATCCCAGGAACCCTCAATATTGCTGATCTCATTACAAGAGGAAGCGCTCCTGAAAATCTAGCTGAGACATCTACATGGCAAGATGGACCTGAGTTCCTGAGGTGGCCAGTGGAGGAGTGGCCTATCAGATCAGCTGGAGAGGTGGCAGCGCAAGCCAGAGAGAGTGTGGACAAGCTCCAGAGGAAGGCATTCTCAGCAGCCATAACAAGAGCTCAAGCCGAAAGAAATCAAAGAGATGGCCTAGAAGACACACAGGGAAACATAAAAAGAGAGAGTCAAGGGGAGGAACCTAGTGCCAAGCAGACTCCTACCAGGACACTCACAGGAAAGACTGTGGAGGATCTGGTGGAGGTGAAAAACTTCAGCAGCCTTCAAAGACTTGTCAGGGTCATAGCCTGGGTACGAAGAGCTGCTAAAAAGTGGCTGGAGATCAAGGACCAACCTAGGACAGGATCAAAGGTGGGGGTAGTATCTCTGAAGGAAAAGGTCGAGGGACCCACAATAACAGTGAAGGAGCTTGATGACGCGCTGAAATATCTCTTCCGTGCAGCTCAGGAAAATGCAACATTCCCCCACACTACCATGAGCAGGCTGGCGGTTTACAGACATGAGGAGTCAGGACTTCTGGTTTGTGGAGGCCGGATCCAGATGTTTAATGAAGACAAGACTGCAGTGGCGCTGATACCATTTGAAGCATGGGTATCCACATTACTGGCACGAGAAGCCCACAAAGCAAATCATGAGGGAGTGGCAGGGACCCTTCTCAGGATGAGGAAAAAGGTCTGGGTGATAAAAGGTCGAATACTTGCAAAGAAGACGGTCGACAGCTGTGTTACATGCAGGAAGATCAGAGCAAAACGGTGCCAACAAATCATGAGTGACCTGCCACCTGAGAGAGCGGGCCCGGCTAAGCCTTTTGAATTCACAACGTTGGACCTGTTTGGCCCATACGAAGTGAAAGATGAGGTGAAAAAACGGGTCAAACTCAAAGTCTGGGGGATAGTGTTCTGTTGCATGGCTTCACGAGCCATACATACTGATCTGGTCAGTGACCTGTCATCTGAAGGATTCCTGCTGGCTTACCAAAGATTCACTTCAATAAGAGGACACCCTGCAAAATTATGGTCGGATCCTGGCACAAACTTTGTTGGGGCCAAACCTGCTCTTGAGCAGCTCTACAGGTTTCTACACCAATTAACCAAGTCAGAGCTGGAAGATGAAGCTGCAAGACATGGGACTGAGTGGACATGGAAAATCCATCCTGCAGATTCTCCACATAGGAATGGAGCAGCAGAGGCTGCAGTCAAGATTGTAAAGCAGGCCCTGAGCAACCTTGGAGGAGAAGGAGTCTTCACATGGGGTGAGTTCCAGACCTTTCTCTTCATGGCCGCTAACCTTGCGAATGAGAGACCCATAGATGCCAGGACTCAGAGCCGAGAGGGCCTTGTGGAGTACATCAGCCCAAATTCCCTCTTGCTAGGAAGAGCAAGTCATTCGGGGGAAACGAGGGATTTCGAGTTTGAAGGCTACCCATACAAGAGGCTAAAAACTATCCAAACAGAGGTCAGCAGGTTCTGGAGGAAATGGAGCCAGTTGGCCGGTCCGAATCTCTTTGTGAGAAACAAGTGGCACACCAGGAATCGAAATGTCGCAGTGGGAGATGTGGTGTGGCTGGCTGACCAAAATGCCCTGAGAGGACATTACAAACTGGCCAGAGTGGTCAGTGTAAATACTGATGGAAAAGGCATCGTAAGGGATGTAAATGTGAGAACCTCTCCCAGCTACCCAGTCTCTGTTATGAAGAATAAAGTCTGTGGAGGGTACAAGGGACATCCAAGCAGGATCCCTGCCACTATTCTTCATAGAGATGTCAGGCGCCTTGTCATCTTACTTCCTGTGGAAGAACAGGCGTGATTTGAAGGTGAAGAGTGGTGTGAGCTCCTTGGGTTAGAAACCAGGAGCTCAAGTGGGAGGTGTCGAGACGAAAGTCAATGTATGATGTCTGTGAAAAAACGGACTAATAAATAATTATGTGTTTTCATTTAGAGTATTATTATTATTATTATTATTATTATTATTATAGTATTGTTCAATACCAGGAGAGGGTATTTGTTTATTTTGATAGCGTGGGCTACTTTTCAGAAGCGAGCTGTAGGAGGAAAGATATGAATGCCGCTTCCGGCAACACGGCTACAAAAAGGGGTGTAGTTTGTGATTGCCGGTCTCTTGTTCTCAAAGCCACGGAGAGAGAACCAGGCGACAGTGTGTGTGAGGCTCCGGAGACGCCGTTGGTATGTGTATTCTGTTTATTTACTTGATCTGTTGTCGCACTTTGCGAGAGTGCTGTTGCGCAATCAGCTGTGTTTTTACGGTCTGCCTGTGCTCCAGTGATTTCTGTGTAATTTAGACGGCGCAGGTGGTCAGATGAGGTTTTCTCTGGTGCTTGTTTCCAAGTGGAGATAAACACTGATTAATTCATTTAAGTTAATGATGTGGTTTTAAAGTAACAATTTATCCTTTTTAATTAAAACGTAGTTTGTGGTGCTATTATTGTTATTATTGAGAATGCAGTGAGACCTGCAAAATGTTTGTAATTTGTGTAGCATGTGAGCTAACTTTTGTTTGTACTTTGTGTTTGAAGGTTTTCAACCTGATGAATTCTTGGAGCTGTCTTCATTAAATAAAGACAAAAAGAACGAATTTGAGTTGTCCAAAGCGTCCTCTGTTGCCCTCTAGCCTATCAAGTCAGGCTAAATCACTGAAACAGGCCAAAAACCTGAAGGACTTGACAGTGATGATCCACTGCCCTCATTTCCTCCACCCTGCTCTCTGCAGAGCTCCACTCCAGAATATACAAATTCTGCTAGTCAGTGATTCTCAGACACAGCGTCTCACCCTTTGAGCATCTCGGCAGAAATGAGCAGTCACTCCTCTCAGTTACAAATGGTCATTTTAAATGAATCAAGAATGTGTTATATTTTCCGACATGGCGCATTGTTCGAGGCGTGCTGACAGTGAGATCTAACATGGGGAATTGTGAATGAGGAGAAGAGAACTGAGAATGAGGAGGAGGAGGAGGAGGAGGAGGAGGAGGAGGAGGAGGAGGAGGAGGAGGAGGAGGAGGAGAGTCACAGAATGAGGCCAGAGAGGAGGAAAAGTGTGTTATTTAGGCAATGTTGTTAGTGGGAGTTAGGGAGAGACCGCCCCTTCCAGGTGTGTATGTGTGTGCGTTTTCCGGTGTGTGTTACGTGAAAGTCATGAGTGTTACACTATTGATTGGTTCTGTAAATAAAGAGAACGTTTTCGACATTGAAGGCTTGAGTGAACGCTACAATATGAATAGGCTCGTGCTTGGCCCACTGGTATTGTTTGTTTATTTTGAAAATTAACTAGCAACGCCGTGCTGTCATATAAGCAACTGCTAAGCTACTGCAGCAAAAAAATCCTGGCGCCGCCCATGCTCAGGGGTACTGCAGACAAACAGCTTTGTTTCAGAAAGAGCAGCGAGAAACTAGGCCTACGGGCTTATAGTGACGCTGATTGGGCTGCAGATAAAACAGATAGACGCAGTACGACAGGGTATTGTGTGAGCACGGGTAAGGACAGCTCACTAGTCTCTTGGAAAACCAAGAAACAGCCTACAGTAGCGCTTTCCACATGTGAAGCTGAGTATGGCTCTAGCTCTAACTATACAGGAGTGTATTTATTTGGAGCAGCTACTGGAAGGTATAGATACATATGTGTATAAGGAAACAGTTATTAACAAGGACAATCAGGGGACAATAGCCCTTACTAAAAAGGCAGGGTACAGAAAATACCTCCCCAAAACGCCTCGTTGGAGATTTCTCATTTACTTCCTGGGTATCCCTATGTAGGGATACACAGTAGCCACGCCCAGAGCTATGGCCGCACCCTCTGCCAGCCTTTCACGAAACAAAGCTTCCCAAAATCTTTCAGCGATTAATGCCGGATATGTACAGCGTAGGGCACTGAAGGGGTAAACACTGGGTATTTACGATATGGAACTATGTTTCTGCAGTCTGTGTAATGATGGAGGAATCTAGGTATTCTCATACTTTATTACACTGATTTAAACAGAACATTGGTTTGCCTTTAACCTTAGGAAGTTACTGATTGTATGTTAACCATTTCCCATCAATGCTGCACATTCCCTAAAAAAGTATGTTCTAAAAACACTTTTAAATCCATATTTCAATACCATACCTTTAAAATGTCTGTGCAAATTGCTTATTCAGTATCAGCTTAACCTAAAGTGCTTACAATAACATGTTATGCAACCCTAACCGATCAATATACAACAAGAAAGATAGGGCCAATAGTTAAGGCTTCTTGCTCAAACCTTTGCACTTTAAATGCTTCCATATGAAGTTCTTTAAGGAGTGGAGCTCAGCAGAGTTTTTGCATAATTTAGAGACCACTTTACTGTTCCCTTCACTTCTCATGACCTGCCCGTGTGCGTGGCTGCTGGGTCACAAACCCGGCCTCTAGCACGAATGTTGTTCGCAGTGCTTGTATTTAAAAAATAAGTTTATTTACTTATTTGCCTATAATGGTTTATTAGGCATGGCTGTTCAAAACTATTTACAATAAAACAAAAAGGTATATAGGCGATAATATCAATCTGATGCTTTGGTCTTTCTAACGCCATGTTAATTCTCTGTTTTAGAGACATTACATATTAATGAAGTTTTAAAAGAAGACACGCTCGGCATCTTTCACACACAGCACGCTCAGTACACGTGAATATAGTTTTTGTATTAAATGCATAATACAACAATGTGTTTTCATCAAACATTTAAAATAGGATACATAATCCCAGCTGCTTCTCTGTAAGAGCTTTTGAGCACAAACCTTAGCTTATGCTCTTTTTTTGCTATCAAATTCACTGATTAAGACTTAATTATATCTTGTTTAAGGCCAAATAGAAGAAGACCACTTTGGGACTTTCCACCAAATAATACAGTCTTAAATACTGTTAAATGCCAATAGACCGAAGCAAGGGGGTTTCCAGCAATATAATATTAAAGGGGCTGGTCCGGATACAAGATACAAAAGAGTCTGTGAGGTGATTATTGAAACGGGTATGATCATGCTAATGACCGCCTGCTAGCACGTGTTTGAAAAACCATGGGAAGTACTGTGGGGAGAGTCATTGTTTATCGTAAGCACATGAGACACACTAATGTTAAGGTGTATGAGGGGGGCAATCCCACATATCTGCTGCTAGAGCAACAAGTACTTTAAACAGTCCCTCAGAAATATGATATGTTCTTCTGTTAGTAATATTTTATATGTAATGTGTTTTTAAAGATTCAGCACAAACAGAAATGCTTGAGGCTGATCAGACTTCAGACTTGATCTGACAATAAAGTATTATCGCATCGTGACAGACCCTGATAGAAACTGACGATACTTTATGGGTGGAGCTCTCACCAATCCTGTGTACAGAAAACAACATACATAAGAGAAAAGTCTGGGGCAAAGCAAAGAGACATTTGCAGGCCACCTGGAACAATGGACAGCTTTAAAATCAGATAAATGAATGGCCAAATGAATTCAAGAGATCATTGATCAGTTGTTTTGCTTGTGTTTCACCTAGTGTTTGACCTCGGTGAACTTTGACTGGTGAATTTGCGCTATTGAACAAATGCAAGTCCAAGTCGTATTGACAGCCCTTTAAAGGGAAAACAGAAAAGAGAAAGATATCGTAATTTATCAGCTGCATCTGTTCACACAAACATCCTGATCAAAAAGGCAAAACAGTGCCTTTATCTCTTCCGAAGGCTGCGGAAATTCAGGATGACACTACAAACATTCTAAAACAATTTTTTGAACGATGCGGGTCCAAGGCTGCCATAACCATGAAGGAATTGAGCCTCCAAGCAATGGCCTCATATCTATACCAGTATACTATTCATACATTATTAATAAGAGCACAACATTGTTTTTTGAGAGCACAAATTACTCAAGATATCTCAAAGTGCAATGGATTTATGTATTTGCCTTTAAAATTTACACAATGTTCTCCAGGTTATGGCAGCTTTAAGGTGTTTAATGATTTATAGTCCCATGCTATATTTTCACTTGTCTTTCACTCATCTTGGACCCCCACTTGAATGTATAACTAGGGGCCCATGGACACAGGGGAACAAGTACAGGAAGGAGTCACCAGCACTCGAGTCTCTCCAAGGTTAATATTTCTGTACAATGAATGATTGACATGCTTCACATGTTCCAAACCTTTTTTCCTAAGGGATACATTTTCTGTCAATGAGTAAACACACAACCCTTGCGAGTAAACACACGCAATTAACCAAAATGTCTAGGCCAAGAAAAACACCCAAGTAGGCCCCCATAAAGTTAACAAGGCCCCCAGGGTCACACCCTCCTTTGACAGTTTCACATGTTTAAAGTGGAACTATCATGCTATATTTGAAACATATATTGTTGGGCCATACCTATACAAAACATGTCTGTGAAGTTTTTTTTCAAAATACCAAACAGTTCACCCATTGTAGCCATCCCTCACACTGCTCAAACCCCTCTTTTGAAGCCCTGTTAGCGAAATGCGGATCGTGGGTCCTTAGCTTGAAAAAAAGAAAGAAGAGGAGGCGGAGCTAATGCCTGATCAGAATTCTACCGGAGATAAAGTTGAATTCTGCTGTGATAAAACGCCATCCTGTTCTAAACCACATCAAAGATTATTTCTGAAATAGTAGGGAGCTCAAATGCTTTTTCTCTTGCAGGTTTATCCCAAGGTGAGTTCTTTTTTTATTTAGCGAGGCTAAAAAAACGCCATCCTGTTCTAAACCACATCAAAGATTATTTCTGAAATAGTAGGGAGCTCAAATGCTTTTTCTCTTGCAGGTTTATCCCAAGGTGAGTTCTTTTTTTATTTAGCGAGGCTAAAAAAACGCCATCCTGTTCTAAACCACATCAAAGATTATTTCTGAAATAGTAGGGAGCTCAAATGCTTTTTCTCTTGCAGGTTTATCCCAAGGTGAGTTCTTTTTTAGTGTTAGCGAGGCTTGCTAATGTAAACAAAGACGAGATTATGTCCAAAACACTTCTGATAGCAACTTTCTGTGGGTCCGCTGCCGATTTGACGTCAGAAAATCTGTATCCGCTCGTTGTACACCCGTTTTTAAAAGATTTGGGTACGGAGAAAAAGAGGGAGGGTTTTATTTTCTGACGCTGTGTGAGTTCCCCGACGCACCGGGGACACATATGTATGTATAAAAGACATCACAAAGTGCATTTTGCATGATAGGTCCCCTTTAAGGTATGTGTCTTAGCAACACCGTGACCATTTTTCTCTTTAAAGACAAACAGACCATTTTTGTTCTCTTCAGTGTTCATGTTTCTGCTTTAGAATAAACTTAAGGGCATATATATCAAATCACATACAGTACATGTGAAGCCCTTACTTTCTATTTCTGGTTTGTGAAAATATGAACATAGCATACTGTACATTCACGAGTCATAGTTCCCACTTGTCACATGCTCACACAATATGTGTAGTAAATTGCAGAGGTGGCATACTCTCTAAAAAAAGATGTGTCTGCAGTATCCAATAAAATATTCTAAATTAGAAACTATGGATACAATTTCAATGGTGTTATTATCAGTATATAGAAACTTTTAAATGCTCATGTTATACTATTATAGTAAATCACTGGCATAATGGTTAATAATGCTGTTATAATGAATGTGACAAAGTTACGAGTTTGCCCAGATGCTTGAAATTATAGGATTACAATTTGAATACAACATAACCGCCTAAAATGTCTCGACGAATCATGCATTGCGTAGTTGATATGTCATGAGTTATGAAATCGTAGGTTATAGTGTGACCTTTCCTTTTCTTTACTCTAGCCTCGCTCCCTTTGTTGTATTCAATTCCAGGTATGAGGGAAATTGGTTTCACTTCTATTTTTTTAAGTACACTTCCTGGGGTTTCTTTTCTTTTTGAAGTTGAAATAGATTTATACAGTGCGGAAAACACTCTCAATGGTCCTATTTTTCTTTCTTTATTCAGCAGTTTGCTAAATTGTGCTTTAAGGAACACTGCACCAACATAGGTACATCTTTTACTAAAAAAAAAGACAGGGTTGCATCTGTGTTTGCTTTTGAAGCAGTATCTCTTTTTGTTTTAATTTATTTTCATCAGAAAGTCTTTGGCTAAACTATGTGTGATCATCTTATTTTTCTGACCCTCATGGGGGTACAGGACAGCTCTTCAGATTATCAGCACCTTTATTAAATGAGAAGAGGAAGAGGTCTGAATACTAAACAGCCTCGGTTACCACATAGAGCCAGAGGTGTTTAAACCGCTGTTACTATGAAGATATGGCTCTCCACTCTCTGTTATGTAATAAAGTTTTCAAATTCATTTTTCAGAGGATGAAAGAAGAGTGAGCCTCAACCCCTTGAAGATTTAGAGGGGGTGTTAACAACATTGTTCTTGCAACCATCAAGGTTGTTTATGATCTAAACCACCTTGAGGATTCTTATAACTTGCTTTGAAGTTCATTATCGCCATACATCTCGCTTAGGAATTTAAGAATTAATTTGTTGTTTTACAGTTCATTGATGTAACAATGACTCACAGCTATGCTTTGACTTATCACAGTGAAAAGTTCTGTAGAAAGAATGACAAATGAAGGTAATACATTCAGTTGCTGCAAGGAAATTAGGACCAACAAAAGTGTCCCGTTCTTTGCTAGTTGAAGGAATATATCACATGCGTCATTTGATGAAGTACTTACCAAAATCCTTCTTAGTTCATCTTCATGTTTGGCATTCTTAGAAAACGTAATGTGTTTCAACAGCATAGTCAAATACACTAATGTGTTTCCAAGAAATCACATGGTAATAGATCTCTATGAAAAAGCGCAAAAGGTAACATATTTGTCATCTGTTTCCGTGTTCGGAACATACTGAAGAAAGGATTATGTTATCGGAGGGGTTGGTGAAGGTTCTCTGGACAGTGCGCCCAGAGAGAAAGATTTCAGAGCCAAGCATCTCTGGTGCCTACAGGGTTTTGAAGATTATACGAAGGAGTCTTTGGAGAATTTAGGGAGAAGCGAGAAGGAGGGGTTGGGGGGGGGATGAAATGCCACAACGGCCCCCAGTAAAGTTATAATGACACTCTGAAACTCAGACATAGTGTTCAATAACAGAGCAGCCTGAATATCTTACTGTACAGCTAATGAAGGTGAGTTCAAAATCTCCACAGGGTACATGTGCATCAAAAATATAATTTAAAAGTTAGAAACTACGCCTTGTTTGACATTTGTTTGGAGGTCCTTTTGAATCAAAACCGGCTAGACAAACTAAAGTGATTTGAATGATTTACATTAGTGCCTGAAAAAAGTGCTAATCAGGGGGCCTTGTGGTACACCAAAGACTGGAAGAGACTTTCACACAGTAACATGTCCCTTAAAGCTACCAAGCAACCGTTCCTGTAGGGTTAACACAGTATAAGGCATCAGTATGAGTGAAGAAAATATGTATTCAGGTTCTTTTCAGGGAAATTAAATAAGAACGCGAAAAATCTTTCAGATTTCTCCTTCTCCGGGTTGTTTCCTTTACATCACAACGCTGTACAAAGCTGTGAATTGTGTTAAACAGAGGTGGAGTTAACAGGAGAAAGATTTTTTTTAATGACATCCACTTAAACACAGACAGTGGCAGAACTTCAGTGTTAGTATTATTAGATCTCAGTGCTGCGTTTTACACTGTTGACCACAGCATATTACTAGGTGGGTGGGACTTTCGGAAACAGTTCTAAATTGGTTTTAATCCTACCTAAAGGACAGAAACAACTTTGTTTCTATAGGTAAATACACATCTGAGTTGACAAATATGACATGTGGGGTTCCTCAAGGCTCCATCTTGGGGCCTCTTCTCTTTAACATCTACATGCTACCACTGGCTCAGATAATGAAGAACAACATAATAAGTTACCATAGCTATGCAGATGACACACACATTTACGTAACAATTTCACCAGGAGACTATGCTCCAATTCAAACACTGAGTAAGTGCATTGAACACATCAATGACTGGATGTGTCAGAACTTTCTCCAATTAAACAAAGATAAAACTGAGGTAATGGTTTTTGGAGCCAAGTCAGAACGTATAAAAGTTAGCGCTGAGCTTCAGTCTGCAATGTTCAAAACAACAGATAAAGCCAGAAATCTAGGTGTAGTCATGGACTCTGACCTGAGTTTCAACAGTCACATTAAAACA
This sequence comes from Pseudochaenichthys georgianus, assembly GCF_902827115.2. Lineage (NCBI taxonomy): Eukaryota > Metazoa > Chordata > Actinopteri > Perciformes > Channichthyidae > Pseudochaenichthys > Pseudochaenichthys georgianus. The sequence continues at coordinate 16,714,424 of NC_047526.1, forward strand.
GTTACTAAATCAGCCTACTATCACCTAAAGAATATATCTAGGATTAAAAGACTAATGTCACAGCAGGATTTGGAAAAACTTGTCCATGCTTTTATCTTCAGTAGACTCGACTACTGCAATGGTGTCTTCACAGGTCTCACTAAAAAATCTATTAGGAAGCTGCAGCTGATTCAGAACGCCGCTGCTCGAGTCCTCACTAACACTAAGAAAGTGGATCACATCACTCCTGTTCTGAAGTCTTTACACTGGCTTCCTGTGTGTCAAAGAATAGATTTCAAAATACTGCTGCTGGTTTATAAAGCACTGAATGGTTTAGGCCCAAAATACATTTCTGACCTCCTGCTAAATGATGAACCATCCAGATCTCTCGGGTCTTCAGGGACTGGTCAGCTTTCTGCCCCCAGAGTCAGAACTAAACATGGTAAAGCAGCGTTCAGTTATTATGCTCCAAATATCTGGAACAAACTCCCAGAGACCTGCAGGTCCGCTGCAACTCTGACTACTTTTAAATCCAGGCTGAAGACTTTTCTTTTTGTCGCTGCTTTTAATTGAACTATTCATATCTTAGACTGCACTGTAACTTTTATCCATGTATTTTTCTTTTAATGTTTCTTTTATTAGCTTTTCTTTTTAATGACTGATTTTAAATGCCATTTTCTTAATGTCTTTCATTTTTTGTAAAGCACTTTGAATTGCCTTGTGTTGAAAAGTGCTATATAAATAAACTTGCCTTGCCTAAAGATTTTCCAGTCTCACAGCAGGCTCCCGCTCTGATACTCGGCAGAAGCAGCAGGGGGGGAAGAGGAATGGAAGCAGTAATAGTGTAGCAGGAACAGGGTCACATGAGACCAGGATGTCTCAGAGGAACTGAGGCAGGGTACAAGGCACAATGCGGGCGTGTGGAGGGGATGGGTGACGTGCAAATAAAAGTGACAGGGGTGTAGGTGGCATCAGATTTCAGAAGCGGAGCAGGCGATACAATATGAGTCACAGCATAGGTTGTTATAGACACCATCGGGCAGAAAGAGAGTTGTGACTTTCAGCCCTGGATCTTATCAGAGGGAAAGTTCCTCGTGCCAGCTTCAGTGACGTAGTTCATACCCCTGTGGAGCATGTAGCGTGTTGAGCTCACAGGCGGGATGACTGCACACACACGCATAGCAGCATGCAGCAGCACGACAACGCAGCTTGTTGAGTTGTGGTTATTTATGAGCATTGATAAAATTAGCCTCACGAGAGCCTTGTCAGGGCACGGATTAATATTCATCTTGTTGCATGGGATTGCATAATGTTGGTGTTGTTACATTAGCTTAGAACAATGACAAAAGATGAGTAGATATAGCATTATCCGAATGATACAGGGAAGATGAAAAAGACATGCACTGGAGAAAAACAGAATCTCAAGCCAGGACACCGTGTTCTTTTTGGTAACCTGTATCTATATATCTGTTGTTTACTGTTCAATAAGAGAGAATGACTTTCTTTTAGGTTACAATGATGTATACAGTTCACATATGGCAATGAATTATTAAATATGTTGGACAGCGTAAAGGGAGTGGATCCAAAAAAACCATTTTGATATTTTTTTCCGGCTCTTGGGCATTTAACGTCATGGCTGCACAATGGTTGACTAATGATGGCATTTGGGGAATTTGGAAGCAAGCACATACAATATTACTTTGTGTAATAATGTATGTATTGTGTGTCATTTTATTGCATTAAGTCTTCACTATGTGACTTGAGTTATTTGATCATGATTAATGAGGTATTGTTCATGCTTTTTTATAATAATCATCACATGACCTTTTTTGCAACAAGACCAGGATGGAAATGAGTGTTAATTAGATGTATTACCATGACTAAAGAACTCATTATTTGTTATGTAACTCTTACAATATGTTTTCTGTTCTTAAATTGGGCTGAAGCTTGCAAAATCTGTACATCCTTATCTCTCCCTGTAGGGACATGTGAGGCATGTGATGCATTATGAGCACATCAGCAACAACATACCTATCCCCTCTTGTGTGAATAGTCACATTGTTAACTGTTAATATGTAACCGTAACCCTGAAAAATGCACAAACAGGAAACCACTGGGACATCTATACAAGACAAATAAAGCAGTTAATGACACAAAGTTCTACAAAGGCAGGAATAACAACTTGGTTTTGTTGGTTGATGGTTTGAAGCTAAATACATACTGTATAACCTGAAACTAGGCCAATATAAATAGGTATCAGAAGGGAGGTTGTCAGTGATTTTAATACTCCAAGCACGATGCAAACTGTTCCACAAAGTATATTTTGTGCAACACAGTAGGGAACCGACTGCTCCTGAAGATCAACTGAATTCCTATCGTGTTAAATCCTGCTGAGGGTAACTTAAACTAATTCAGTTAAGTAAGGTAAACACACCATGGAGTTTAGTATAAAACAGTCAGCAACCATAAGCCTGATCAAGGTGGCAGAATTAGGCCTGACAATCCTGCCTGCTCCTACTATAAATACGTAATGCGGCCAGGATTAGCAGTTAGTCACCTTTAGGACACTGATCAAAACGTCTCATTTCATTTTCTGCATGAAGTGGCGACCTGCCCACCGAGTTACATATGCTATAAGGGGGTTGACCTCCTGACATCATGTGACCTACATCATCATTTTAAGACAAGGATATTTCGGGGCGCACATGTACTTCTTATCCCAACACGTCACCATTTTCATGGAACAAATCTCAGGGTGGCCAGAGTACAAGAGCTAGTCTCTTCTCAGGAAACCACGGGCACATATGTAACTCTAATCTCTATTGTGTGTGACCCCTAGTGGGATCAATAAAGTACCATCTCTTATCTTATCTTACACATTCCATACATAGTCCACTCACTCACTGAAAAACCTAGGTAAAGCCCTTCTCACTGGAAAAATAAAAAAAATTAATCACACCAACATCTCCTTTTGTCTGAAGTGGGCAAAGCTACAATTGTTTTTTAGTCAGAGGTATTAGTCAAACTTTAAAAGAGTGATGGAAAAGCTTTAGAAAGAGGTACACTTTCACAGTTTACTTACTCTGATTCTTCACTCATTTCTTGCATCCACATGCTAATTTTGGTGGAAATGTTGAGGCAGTCACAATTTAGTGTGCCTGTCCACCAGCCTTCGACAATAGCGGAGGAACGTTTTCTAGCATGAAACAGATCTGTTTTTTGGTGGATTGGATGTATTTTAGTCACGCTAACCTGCTCACAATTCAAATGTTAATATGCTAATTTTAAGCAATTACAATGTTTACCACCTTAGTTTGGCATGTTAGCATGATAATTGAAATAGTCAAGGCTATTGGCTATATTATTGGTTTATTATTATTGGTTCTAAACCTAAATTATAAGGGATCTCTAAAGCTATCACAATTCATCTGGAGGGGAACTTCAATGTGTGAGAGAGAGAGAGAGAGAAACCCCACAGAAATGTATGAGGCGGTCCCAATTTTTGCTGAATGAATTAAGAATTTACTAAGATTTTAGGACTACATTTACCTGACTTGCTCATTCAAAACACCCAAGCTATTACCTCCTTTCCATTACTCACTCTTGTTTGTGATGGCCTTTGTGATGAACCATTGGGAAGCAATAGGCTTCTTTCCAATTAGATTGTCACACTCCTAAGTTCATGTCACGGTTGTAGTTTTGTAGGTTTGGGTGTTTCCATGTCATGTTTTCCTCTGGGTTATTGTCTGGTCCTTTTCCCTGTGTTTTTCCTCTTGTCATTAGTTTCATAAATTGTTTTGTTATAACAGCAATTTCTCAACTACAGCTGCAGGTTATTCAAAGAGAGTGATGATCAATGCTTTTAGGAAACGCTCAGGTCAATAAAGACATGAGTATTTCTGGCTTGTTAATCCTTTGACACGTGAAATCAATCGAGTTTCCCTTGGTTGGTAACACATTTTCATGGAGTTGAAGTGAAGTCCCTTCACAAGGTCCCTCTCAGTTTTTAATTAGTATTCAGTCCCGCCACCTTGCACAGCAGGTGATCTGAATAATTCTGATATCAACTCAGGAGGACTGTGGCTTTATAAGCTCAAATGAATTGGGAGAGGAAACATGACGGCAAGTAACCAATAATGGACACTGCAACACAACTCTTTCATCTCCCAATCCCATGCCTGTCTTACTTTGATCATCGTAGTGAACAAGTAGCAACAAGTAGGCCTGTAAACCTGAGAGGTGTTTAGGTACGTTGGTCTGCTCTGGTGGATACTTAGTTGACCATTAGGTAATCAAAAAATAGACTGTTTGGTCATTGGTAAAAGGTCTCAGTGACCTTAATGAAAAACACAGCAAAATGCTTTTATATACAACGATGACATTGATGCCAATGTGTGATGATATTGTTCATTGCAACCCCTACATATATGCATATGCTTGTCAGGCATATACATATACTGTATGTTACACAATGGGACAAAACACATTGATACATTTCAGAGGAGGTTATACCAACAGTTCATCTGAGGTGAATCTTTTCTATTGAGGGCATGGTAAAAGCAGAATGCCCCACAGTGCCCTGCATCTCCCTTCTGAAATGCTGCCAACATGTCAGGCCTCAGTGTGGCACTATACCTGGAATATAACTGTGTGTGTGTGTGTGTGTGTTTGTCTGTGTGTGTGCTTTTCCCATCAGCTGATGCAAGTGTTTTGAGAGGTCATTGTGAGTGTGTGTGTCTGTGCCTGTTTTTGCCTGTTGTGATTGCCTAATTCTTAGCACCCCCCCCATCCATCATCAACGTCAGTGAGTACATTCTGTTTTTGTTGCTATGCCTTACGCAACCTTTATCAACCAGTAATTCAATGTCATCTCAATTATCTTCCTCTATCTGCATCTTGCGTCTGCCCAAACTACGGTGTTGTCCCATAACAAGGTGTCCCAAAGGCTGATGGGAAATGCTCTCGCTATTACAGTCTAAGTTTCATATACATCATCTGAGTCATGTGTGTGGTAACATTATGGGAACAGAGGCCACATTTGACCACATGGCATCTGATGTCACATGTTTTCAAGATAAATTCAAGGTTTTTCTTTTTTCAAGGATTTTTTTTTTTAACAGCTTCCACGAGCCTCTGTTTTTGTTTTATTCTTTTATTCTTTAACTCTCATCCGGCCTTGAAGAGCACCTTAAATGAACTTTTCGACTCTCATTTAACAAAGTCCCGCACTTACTTCACTTACTACACTTTGATTCTTCCAAACATTACTGATAAAAAAATCTGCAGGAGAATGATGTATCAAACTTGTTAATACAGTATCTACAATTTTTTTTTGCAAATGATAAATAGTAACTCAAATTGGCTTTGATGCAAAACATTTTTTCAAATAGCCTTTAACATTATGAGATTTTAGGCAATGTAAGGGAAAACAGTATGAGATCAGAATAAATGATTACGTTGGGTTTGGGATTGGGATTAATCTGGAAACCTGAAAGTGTTACGAAATTATCACATCACCAACATTTCCTAATAATCCTCCCATAATCCCAGGATGGATTTTCACCACAAATTGCACAGCAGTGAAACGTTTCTAGCTAAATAGCGAGCTAATCATTCCATATGATCAGATCTAACATTTTTGGTGCAAGCGATTTTTCAGAACATTTTCGACAAATTCTGTTTAAAAAGTGATTGGGACAAAGGTAGCCATTTCAGAAAGTAGTGTGATGTCCCCAGGATATCCGGTTTGAATGAAACATATGGCAATGTCAGAGAGATGAACAGACACCTTATAAGTTGTTTATTGTGTATGCAAATGTTTCGCTTCAAGGTATGTTATTACATATTACTTTTGAAAAAAGTAATATATTACACTACTTCGTTACTCTCTACATAAACTCGTTACTTTACTCGCAGGGCCGGCCTGCTCCTCCCGACAGGCAGGGGCGGACTGGCCATCGGGAATACCGGGAGTTTCCCCGGTGGGCCGGTGCTGTGTGTGGGCCGGAGGGCCAACAAAAAAAAAAAATTATTTTTGTTTTGCCTAAATCCTACCGGCCCACATTTGTAAGTGTTCCGGCCACTCCCTTTTTTTTTTTTTGCTTACCTAAATCCTACCGGCCCACATTTGTAAGTGTTCCGGCCCAGCCCAGCCCAGTGGGGTGTGGCCAGGGTTGGGTTCTAACGGAATACATGTAACGGCGTTACGTAATCAGAATACAAAAATCAAGTAACTGTATTCAGCTCGTGTTACATTTGAAAAACGAGTAATCTGATTACAGTTACTTTCGTAAACCTGAAGTGAATACATTTTGGATTACTTATTGGAATTATTGGTGGAAAGATTTCCTCACAACATGTAATATTCATTACTAAAGGTACAGCCTTGTCTGGTTTCTTGCTCAAGGGCACCACGGCAGGGCAGGAGGTGAACTGGGACCTCTCCAAGTAGAAGTCCACACTCCAAATAGGTCTGGTCGGGGACTTGAACCGGCGACCCTACGGCTCACAGTCCAAGCCCCTACTGACTGCCATAGATTTAGTCCCTAATTTTGCTCTCAAAATGGACCAGATTGATGCATTTAACTTCGACATTTAAAAAAAAATCTTCCCGGGGGAGCTTGCCCCCGGACCCCCCTAGAGGAGGTGAGGTCCATCACCTGCCCACACCCCCTGTTAAATTGTCTCACCCACATTGAGGATGCTTCGTACGTCGCCCATGTTTTATTCCATGTGTCAAGTCAGGCAAATTGGGTCAAAATATTATTGCATCAATGATCTGTTAACATTAAAATCACTAAATATATGCTGTAACTATTTTGCTCTAGGCAACTCAAGGGCTCAGGTAATGTGATTACTATATGAATAATTGTCCAAAATAACATTAAAGGCATAGGGTTTTTTGTTAAGTAACATACTTTCGTCGCCGGCCGGCCGATACATGCCGCGCATTAAGTGGGCCTGTCTGTCAATTAATCCCCGGGCCACTTTTTCCCCCCAGTCCGCCCCTGCCGACAGGCAGATCACGCAGACTGCGGCGCACCTACAGTGTAAGCGCGCCACAGTTTTGCCTCTGCGAGACTCCACTTGCACCCCCAATTACTATTGCATTAAGGAAGACATAACACAATATGCTATCATGCAAAATGCACCTTTGTACGTCTTTTATACATGAATATGTGTCCCCGGTGTTCCAGGGAACTCACCAAGTGTCAGAAAACACAACCCTCTCTATTTTCCTCCTTCGCCAAATCTCTAAAAAAGGGGCTGCAACGGATCTGAAAAAAACGGATTTCAACACTTTTCTACGTCACAGAGAAGTCCTCGGCTTATTGGTCAACTCTCCACCTATCAGGGGAATGAGCCACGGCCACGTGCATTGCCAAACCTCTCATTCGCATATAGGCTATCGGCAGGCTAAATCAACCCACATATGTGTTTTTGCCTGCTCTTACCAGGATGTCTAAGCCAGTTAAATGTTGTGCTGTTGTTGGCTGCAAGACTCGGGACAGGGGACTGCATGCAATGCCATCAGTGGAAAAAGAAATGAATCTGTGGCTAGACTTCATTTACAAGGGACATGTGCCAGAAGACCACGGCAGATTTCTGTCTGTGTGTTCCAAACATTTTACGACGGACATGTTTATGAACTTGTCTCAAGTCCAACACGGATATGCCTCCAAAGTAATGCTAAACCCGGGATCAATACCAACCATCCGGGACCAGGCCAGTGAGGACACATCCAATGTTGAAGCTGTAAGTTTTTATTTAGCGGTGTTTTTCCTGATAAAGCTATCTCTAGCTTGTAGCATGTAGATTCGCCGTATCAATGTCGCCTCAAACCCAAATAGTAATCGGTTAGGTGTTTATATATTTTTGTAGCATTTTATTTTGTACGCTCCGCAGTCTTTGCTTTGTCTTTTATTTGAATTATCAGGCATTTGCTAATATGTTCAGACATACTGCCGTAATGGCGATCTGTGTGAAGGCTGTAAAGCCACGCCCTAGGCGATAACACAAGTATTTATTCTCCTATGTATTAGTATTTTGTATCCTCTAAAATCATATTGAGTAAGTTATAATAACAAACGTAATCTTCTGTAGGCAAGTGCCGTTTTTCCAGCGTTATATGTAAACGCTTTTGTGATTGTAGTCTGTAAGAATGATCAGATATCATCGATCTGTAAGCTAAGCTAAGCTACGCTACGCTAATGAGACATGCCGTTTTTTCCAGCGTTATATGTAAAAGCTTTTGTGATTGTAGTCTGTAAGAACGATCAGATATCATCGATCTGTAAGCTAAGCTACGCTAATGAGACATGCCGTTTTTTCCAGCGTTATATTTAAAAGCTTTTGTGATTGTAGTCTGTAAGAACGATCAGATATCATCGATCTGTAAGCTAAGCTACGCTAATGAGACATGCCGTTTTTTGCAGCGGTATATGTAAAAGCTTTTGTGTGTTTACTTGTTTGCGCACATGAATATAAATGGGGGTGTGTTAGGATACAACACTGTGTATGTATGCGAGGGGGGGGGGACACCACGAGTAAAACTGAGCTAAAGCCCCGTTGGTCTGTTGTTGTTGACAAGGCCTTACCTCTAGCAACAGGCTAATTAGTGGCTAGCACTCATTACAGTCAGTCTACTGAGCTCAGCCCCTCTCCAACACATCATCTGTATTGAGTCAGAAACACAGCATGCACGTTACGGTTCAAAACTAACTCAGATTGGAAAAGGCTAAGCAAAGAGCTTTGCTAAATAGAGAGTTTTGCTAAATAGAGAGTTTTAGCCCCATCTTTTGGGATTTCAGACTATATTTATCCAAATAGTATTTTCTCATCCTGAATACTAAGTTGAGATGATTTTGTTCTAACTATGTGTTCTTCTTTCCAGGCCAGCACCTCACATACTTACTAATTAGTGACAATTTGTACATCCTTTGCTATTATTTACATTCTTTTGTATCATGGCGGAAATGAAAGACTGTACCTGGCAGCCCTGCACTACAATGAAAACGCTGAGCGTGCACAAGCCACTACATCCACTGGAAACCCTCTGTATAAACTGCAGTTCCCAAAGGCCAGGAAGGGAGAATGCAGAGCAAAACCAGTAAAGACTGACCCCACATTCCGTAAGTGTTTAAAATATTTATTATACAACTATTTACAAATATAAAATAAAAAAATTAGAAAGAAGTTTCAGTTTTTTTACATGCATATACTAATCTAAACCACATTTTTTGTTGTGCTTTTTTTTACCATTGCACAGTCCTACGTGGCCAACTTGATTGACCTCATCTTCGACCAAGTCTTTGTGGACCCTGCACCATTATGAGCGACCTGACAGGGAGGAGGTCATCGCTACACGGTTCAATTTGGCTGCTGTCTGAACCCAACATCGACATTTCACGGATCAGGAAAGTCCCTGCGTATCCTGAGGACAACGCAGGCCGGAATCACCACTCTGATCCTGCGTCCAAGGAAGCCCCAGCACCAGCTCACAAAGCTTCTGTAAAAATATTTAGTGTCATTTATACAAAATACAAGTAGGCTACATTTTTAGTTTTTTTAATGGGTTTTTTTAACCGTTGATTTTGACAATAAAGTTCCGAGTTGATATCAAAATGTGTCGTGATTATTCATGTTTGGATGGGTAAAGAATATTCTGATTTCAAAAGCATAAGGTTGTGTGTGTGGACCTTTTTGTCGTACACATGGGTGTGTTATGCCATTGCTGTGTAGTATATAATATAATAGTACATGTACAATGACAGAATGAAAGATTGCATAAAGCCATATACACCAGTATGTATTTCCATGAACAATATTAGCATTCGTTTTACAATTTCAGTCAAAACAAACAAACCACTCACTGCTCTATTTGCCTCAACTGTAGTCCACCATGTTCAGCTCTGTAAATATTCAATGCATTCTGCAGGGAGAACATATTTAGGCACACAGGCTCCAATCCAGGATGGTCCACCATACAGGTTACAGAGTCCTCAAGTTACTGCATCCGTCTTGACACATTGTGATAAACATATATTGAATGACATGTGAAATGTATTTAAACAGACAACTTAGTAAAGCTATCAAAAATGTTACCTGTAGTATCTCCATGCAGCACACATTCTCCGTTCAGAAGGCATTGTGGTGCAATTTGCACAAAGAAGTCAATAACTGAGCTTTTAAAAACACATGAAACTACACACATTGCTGACAACTGAGGTGTTGTTGGAGTTATACTTTTTATCATCCTAAGTTATTCAACTTTCCAACGGTTGTTGCACGATGTTGGAAGAAAAGGACTGTAAACTATTAATAAACGCAATGAGGCCATTGTATATATGCTGAAAATATGAATGTCTCCTTTATAAATATATATATATATATATCGCTGTTTTTGCGTTACAAACTGTACACATTGCATTCTTGCTAATTAGCCAAAATATGAACGGAATAAGGAGCAAGCATCGTAACAGAGTAAAATAAATAGGGACAACAGCTTGTCAGCTAACCATTCAGAAACGTCCTGCTGCAACCGAGATTTTTGCACCTCCACCAAAACCTACGCTGCTTCAGGGTCAGTTTCTGGATCAAATTGATAATATGCTTGAACACATGCATTGCTCTGAGATGACATGTTTATTCCACACTCGTAATCACAGCAAGCACGGTAATGTGACTCTCGCCGGCTCATGCCCCGCTCTTCTGCAGGGGGGCGTGGTAAGCTGCTGCTCAGAATTTTCAAAGACAGGTTTGGAATAGAGCGAAAATGAGCGAAACGAGGCATGTCTAAAAAATGATCTGTTTGGTATTTTGAAAAATAAAATGTATAAATATACCTTATATAGGTATGGTCATACACTATATCATTTAAATATAGCATGATAGGTCTCCTTTAATAAAATAGGCTACCAGCCTACCACAACAAGCTAACAGTCTGTGAAATGTAAAGACACTAATGAATGAAACCAGTTCAAGACGCATTATTCTTATTCTTATCATTCTTTACGAGCGCAGTAACGGTAAGGTATCTAATTTAGGGTTAATTACACGTTAACGCAAAAAAAAAATTAACGCCACTAATTATTTTAACGCGATTAACGCATGTGTATTTTTTTTCCTCGGCCGCCCCGTAGTTTCAGAGCGCATCGAGTTTAAAATACATTCTACAAGCTGATGCTGACAGCCCCGCTCGTGCCGCCCGCTTGTGGCAGACCACACTTCCACGCTCACCGGCAGGCACCGACTGGCCATCGGGAGGACCGGGAGGGTCAACACATCCTCACTCCCAGGTCGGCCTATGTTGACGTTATGTCAAGTCCCCTGTGTCGGCTTTTTCCAACGCAAGGGGGGGGGGGCCTTAGCGTCCATTTTCAACGCAAGGGGGGGGCCCTTAGCGTCCATTTTCAGCTTTCCGGGATGTCCATATGCTTCTATGGACGCTCATGGAAGCACGGCATTCGTTTGTGTCGGCTGCCCTTAAAGGCAATGTGAGCGTCCATTCTCATTGGATAACGGAGAATTGTACACCCGGAAGTAAGTATTCCCCTTACTGTCGATTTATTTTACAGTGATATCTGCACTACTCATCGACTAAAAAACACCAGATTATCCTTGTTAATTACACAACATTGATTGGTTTAAATTGTGTGCAATGCTTTTGTATTTTCCCCCTTCGATTCGGAGAAACAAATATTTTTTCGGAGTAAAGGATGGCAGAAGACACTACACTACCCAGAATCCCCAGCTATCGTTTGGACTACACCATGTGCTCTTTTTGACAAACCCCGTGATAGTCCTCAAGCTCTGTGATTGGAGAGTGTGCTCCGAGGGTTACCGAGCCTCGAACAGCACTTGAAATGGGATGGAACCACGGCAGACTGTCCAAAACTGGATTTGAACGGGTCCACTGCGTCCCCCCCTCCCCCACCCTGTCCCCAGAAATACACATGCTGGCTATTCTGTTTCGCAACATGTTCTCTATCTATGGCACGTCTCTACTGGGAGTTGTAGTTTTAAAAGACGTTTTCGTATTTCCCATAATAAAAAGCTTCCAGTATTAAACTGTGTACATCCCTGGAGGTTTAGGGGATAGGAAACACTCTCATTTAAAACATATAATTAATAAATGGGTGAAAATTGCTTGTGCCCATAATGGGCAGCATTAATATATATACACACACAGGGGCGGACTGGGGGGAAAAAGTGGCCCGGGGATTAATTGACAGACAGGCCCACTTAATGCGCGGCATGTATCGGCCGGCCGGCCGGCGACGAAAGTATGTTACTTAACAAAAAACCCTATGCCTTTAATGTTATTTTGGACAATTATTCATATAGTAATCACATTACCTGAGCCCTTGAGTTGCCTAGAGCAAAAATAGTTACAGCATATATTTAGTGATTTTAATGTTAATAGATCGTTGATGCAATAACATTTTGACCCAATTTGCCTGACTTGACACATGAAATAAAACATGGGTGACGTACGAAGCAATTTAACAGGGGGTGTGGGCAGGTGATCGACCTCACCTCCTCTCGGGGGGTCCGGGGGCAAGCTCCCCGGGAAGATTTTTTTTTAAATGTCGAAGTTAAATGCATCAATCTGGTCCATTTTGAGAGCAAAATTAGGGACTAAATCTATGGCAGTCAGTAGGGGCTTGGACTGTGAGCCGTAGGGTCGCCGGTTCAAGTCCCCGACCAGACCTATTTGGAGTGTGGACATCTACTTGGAGAGGTCCCAGTTCACCTCCTGCCCTGCCGTGGTGCCCTTGAGCAAGAAACCAGACAAGGCTGTACCTTTAGTAATGAATATTACATGTTGTGAGGAAATCTTTCCACCAATAATTCCAATAAGTAATCCAAAATGTATTCACTTCAGGTTTACGAAAGTAACTGTAATCAGATTACTCGTTTTTCAAATGTAACACGAGCTGAATACAGTTACTTGATTTTTGTATTCTGATTACGTAACGCCGTTACATGTATTCCGTTACAACCCAACCCTGGCCACACCCCACTGGGCTGGGCTGGAACACTTACAAATGTGGGCCGGTAGGATTTAGGTAAGCAAAAAAAAAAAAGGGAGTGGCCGGAACACTTACAAATGTGGGCCGGTAGGATTTAGGCAAAAAAAAAAGAATATTTTTTTTTAGAAACTTTTTTTTTTTTTTTGGCCCTCCGGCCCATACACAGCACCGGCTCACCGGGGAAACTCCCGGTATTCCCGATGGCCAGTCCGCCCCTGTACACATATGCCAGCTAAGGTCAGAAGAGCTTTATTTAACAGCTGGTCTTATGTTTGTGACCCCTGTTTTACTCAAGTTTACTTATCAATACTAAACCAAAATTAAATTATACCTCCTTTGAAAGCCTCGTTTTTAGTCTTACGCATCCGACCTGGAAAACTTTGCAGCCAATCTTATTTGTTACAGTGTATCGTGCACCAGGTCCTTATTCAGAATTCTTATCAGAATTCTCTGAGTTTTTATCAACGTTGGTTCTTAAAACAGACAAAATAATTATCGTAAGTGACTTTAATATTCATGTTGACGATGATATAAATAGCCTTACTGTTGCATTTAACTCTATATTAGATTCTGTTGGTTTCCGTCAGAGTGTAAATAAACAACCCAGTCTCACGGCATTTCGTGTTCACCAACACGATTTTTAATCTATTGATTCGTGTTCACCAACACGATTTGCCCCTTTTTTTCGTGTTGCACAGCACGATTTTAAAAGCAATGTATTTCTACTGGTAATGTGTTTCGTGCCTGCAGGCTGCAGCACGTCTTTTTCTCCGGTCGGGTCGTGGAAGACCGGAAGCTGTGTGGTTCATAAAAACATGTTCTTACTCAATATCAAGCCACAGTTATTGCTTTTATTTTAAATCGTATAATTTCGGACTTTTGTTGCCGTCTGTGAGGAAAATAAATGGGGCTCAGAGCCTTAGGATACTGAAATCTGTATTTTTTAAATCTGTTTTTCCTTCTAATTTGTTATTCTTTTCAAAATAACACACTGTTATTTACTCACCAATAACACACAATTATCCTTGCTTTTATTTAATGGTTTAATTCCATAATCTCGGGCTTTTTTGGCATCCGTCAGGAACTGAATTTCAAAATAAATATAACCGGAAACAGACGTGGGCATTTCGAGCGATTACCCAAGATCCTCAGCTATGGTTTTAAGCTCGCTGATTGGATGTGTTAGCCGCAATGCATGCTGGGATTTGGTGTTTATATTATATGAAATCCGGAAAACATTTTAAAAGAATAAAATAATACTTAATTCCCAGTGCTCTTGCTTTTCTCTTTGAAAGTCATCACATAACGGCATTCTAATACACGGTTCGGCTGCATTGTATATTACAGATCTGCCGTAGTTCTTTATTTAGAGAGCCCTGATGAGAAGACCTTTGGAAAAACTGGAAGAAATGCCACCGAAACTGAATACTTGACGTGGATCATAAATATATCAACAATTAAACAACATCTTCAATTTCTCTTCACACAATACGTCTCCTTGCAGTATCAACACTAATTCGGCTGACTTTTACATTTGATCTAATTCATAGATAGGTTATATTTACACCATATCGGTGCACAGCTGATATAAAAGGACTGTAGTTTTTAAAGATATTACTGATTTTCTTTGAATGTAAGAATGTAAATACTGAGTCTGAAATAGTATAGCAATATGCTGTAAAATTATGTGAAAGCATGCATGAAACGATACATCTTCAGATGTTGTACATACACACTAATAATACAAAGTTGTTATGGCTGTGTGTACCTTGTGTACACCTCCTAGTGGTTAAAGCACGTTATTGAATTATTGTTTTTATGTGTTATATTTGATTAAAAAAATATTAAGAGTACATACTTTCATAGGGGGAAAGTATAAATATAGAAATATAGAATATCAAAAATCAAGAAGATACTATAAGTGATCTCTACAATAAAACAGTTTGGTGCAGGATGTACAAAGATATTAATAGGAGGAGGTGCAAAACAGAAAAACGAATTAACCTTTATTTAAACATTAAATAACAGATTAAGGTACAAACAAACAAAGTACTTAACGTCTAATATATTGCTTTCTTGCAATGTTAACTATGTTGAAGCACTTATTTGAACTGATATTATACATATGAATTATACTCTTATGTATGTAGATAGAATAAGAAATGTGCAGAATATGACAGTTTAATGGTGGAGGTACACACATATTGATAGATGTCTTGTAATGCACTGTTGAGGAACCTGTGACCCAAGTATTTCATTCATTGCATAACTACACCGTAGTTGTGTATGATATGTCAATAAACCTTTGAAAATCTTGAAAGGGATGTGCAAAATAGCCATAATATATAGTCTTTAATTAACTATTAGTAGAGAATAACGAGTAATGAATATACTTTATTACTTGTTTCCATTCATGTCAATTGCAGATACATGTTTAGTCTTCTCAAGCACCAACTATCAAATATCTCTCCTGATTGTTGGCACTTGACAATCACCTTACCTGAATTTTACTCAGGTGTAACTAAAGTCTGATTTAAGGGTTGTTTATATTTCACATAATTAATCAGAATCTGCAAAGCAACTCAAATAAATGCAGTGGAGTAAAAATACCAGGTTAACCTCTGAATTGTAGTGGAGTAGAATTACAAAGTAGCAATGAGCTGTCATGTGGGTATATATTAATGCTATATATTAATGCTGCGCATTATGGACACAAGCGATTTTCACCCCATTTATTAATTATATGTTTTATATTTGATAACACCAATGTGTTTAATACTGGCAACTTCTAATTATGGGAAAAACGAAAACGTTCAGTAGAGACGTCCCATAGAACATTTTGCGAAACACAATATGTAGTGTTGTAGTTCTGGGGGGGTGTTCGATTCCAGTTTTGGATAGACTGGCGTGGTTTCGTTCCATTTCACACAGCTGTTTGACACTCTGCGTAACCTTACGGGAACTGTAGTCCTAAACGATAGCTGGGGATTATGGGTAGTGTAGTGTCTTCGGCCATCCTAAACTCAGAAATCTTGACAATCGCAATGATGCTCGAAATGTCCCTTATAGGCCTACGTCTGTTTCCGGTTATTTTTATTTTGAAATTCAGTTCCTGACGGACACCAAAAAAGCCCGAGATTATGGAATTAAACCAATAAATAAAAGCAAGGATAATTGTGTGTTATTGGTGAGTAAATAACAGTGTGTTATTTTGAAAAGAATAACGAATTAGAAGGAACAAATATTTAAAAATACAGATTTCAGTATCCTGAGGCTCTGAGCTCCATTTATTTTCCTCACAGACGGCAACAGAAGTCCGAAATTATACGAATTAAAATAAAAGCAATAATTGTGGCTTGATATTGAGTAAGAACATGTTTTTATGAACCACACAGCTTCCGGTCTTCCACGACCCGACTGGAGAAAAAGACGTGCTGCAGGCAGTAGAAATACATTGCTTTTAAAATCGTGCTGTGCAACACGAAAAAAAGGGGCAAATCGTGTTGGTGAACACGAATCAATAGATTAAAAATCGTGTTGGTGAACACGAAATGCCGTGAGACTGGGTTGAAATAAACCAACCCACTGCTATAATCACACTCTCGACCTTGTTCTGACTTATGGTATTGAAATTGAGCAACTATTAGTCGAACCACATAGTCCTGCTTTATCCGACCATTTCTTAGTAACTTTTGAAGTACTATTACGAGACTACAAAGCATTAGTCAAAAGCTCTTGCAGCAGAAATCTATCTGTTAGTGCTATAGCCACATTTAAGGAAGAGATTCCACCAATACTTAACTCGATAGCATGTCTGCATGTAGGGGAGGAAACTTATACAAAATGTACACCACCCCAAATTGATCATGTTGTTGATAGTGCTATAGATGCGCTGCGAATAAAATTAGACTCTGTTGCTCCTTTGAAAAAGAAGAAAATAAAACAACATAGACTAGCCCCATGGCATAATGCTGAAACCCGCAAAATAAAGCAAAAGTCTAGACAACTTGAAAGGATATGGCGTTCCACTAAACTTCAAGAATCTCGTTTAATTTGGCATATTACTCTCAATGAATATAAGAAAGCACTGTGTAAAGCGAGAGCAGCCTACTACTCTTCATTAATAGATGAGAATAAGAATAATGCAAGATTTCTTTTCAGCACTGTAGCCAGGCTGACAGAGATCCACAGCTCGATTGAGCCTTCTATTCCCATAGCACTCAGTAGTAATGATTGTATGTGCTTTGTTAACGATAAAATTGTTACTCTTAGAAACAAAATTAATGACCTCTTGCCTTTGACCAGTATAGTGTTATCAACAGCTCCCGGAAACGTAAGTTCTAATATTACACTAGATAGTAAACTAGAATGCTTTTCAGCCATAAACCTTGAACAATTACATTCAATGATTCTCTCTTCTAAACCATCAACGTGCATGTTAGACCCAATTCCAACTAAGCTGTTGAAGGAAGTTTTTCCATTAATTAGCACTTCTTTATTAAATATTATGAATATGTCTTTATTATCAGGCTATGTTCCACAATCATTCAAAGTAGCAGTGATAAAACCGCTTTTTAAAAAGCACAACCTCGATCCAGAGGTTTTAGCTAACTATAGACCTATTTCTAATCTTCCGTTCCTCTCAAAAATTCTTGAGAAAGCGGTCGCAAAACAGTTGTGTGATTACTTAAAAAACAATGATTTATTTGAAGATTTTCAGTCTGGCTTTAGAACACATCATAGCACAGAGACAGCTCTGGTTAAAGTCACAAATGATATTCTAATAGCCTCAGACAAGGGACTTGTCTCTATTCTTGTTTTGCTCGATCTCAGTGCTGCATTTGATACTATCGACCATGATATCCTATTGAAAAGACTAGAGCACTTAGTTGGCATACAGGGAACTGCTTTAGGCTGGTTTAGGTCCTATCTATCTGAACGCTCTCAGTTTGTACGTGTTAACGATGAATCTTCCACGCAAACCAAAGTTAGCCATGGAGTGCCACAGGGCTCAGTGCTCAGACCTATTTTGTTCACATTATATATGCTTCCGTTACGCAATATTATAAGGAATCATTCTGTAAACTTTCATTGTTATGCGGATGATACTCAACTATATTTATCAATCAAGCCTGATGAAAATAATCATCTAAATAAAATTCAAGACTGCCTTAAGGACTTAAAAACGTGGATGACCTTACACTTTTTGATGTTAAACACGACCAAAACTGAAGTTATTGTACTTGGCCCGAAGAATCTATGAAACAAATGATCTAAATATATACTAACTATGGATGGCATTAATTTGGCCTCCAGTGAGACTGTAAGGAATCTTGGTGTTATATTTGATCAGGATTTATCCTTTAACGCCCACATAAAATCAATTTCAAGGACCGCCTACTTCCATCTACGTAACATTGCAAAAATCAGGCATATCTTGCCTCAAAACGATGCAGAGAAACTAGTCCATGCATTTGTTACTTCTAGGCTGGATTATTGTAACTCTTTATTATCAGGGAGTACCAAGAAGTCAGTCAAGTCGCTTCAGCTGATTCAAAATGCTGCAGCTCGTGTACTAACCAGAGTTAGGAAAAGGGACCACATTACTCCTGTTCTGGCTGCCTTACACTGGCTCCCTATAGAACACAGGATAGAATTTAAAATTCTTCTTCTCGCCTACAAAGCCCTTAATGGGCAGGCGCCATCTTACCTTAAATAACTCATTATACCCTTCTGTCCTACTAGGGCATTGCGTTCCAAGAATGCAGGGTTGTTGGTTGTTCCTAGAATCTCTAAAAGTACAATGGGAGCCAGAGCCTTTTCTTATCAAGCTCCACATTTGTGGAATCAGCTTCCAGTTTGTGTTCGGGCGGCAGACACCCTATCTGTTTTTAAGAGTGCGCTTAAGACCTTCCTTTTTGATAAAGCTTACAGTTAGGGCTGATTAGATTCAGCCCCTAGTTTTGCTGATATAGGCTTAGTTTGTCGGGGGACATCTTACTTCTTCCTTCTCTCTGTCTATACCTGTGTACTCTCATGTTCAGCTTCCCCAAATGTCTTTCTTTTTGGTGTCTATATACGATCCGGAGTCATGGATGATCCTGCGGTCCTGTGTCCTGGATCGCGAGCCCTGGATCGCGAGTCGTGGCTGTGGTCCTGGATCATCGGTCCTGGATGGATATCCTCGTGGATTCATCTTCCTATTATACACACATGCATTTCCAAACATTTGGACTACCTATGTTGCAAATGTATTATCTTTTCAATTTACACACGGCATCTATTGCACGTCTGTCCGTCCTGGGAGAGGGATCCCTCCTCTGTCTCCCTGAGGTTTCTCCCATTTTTCCCTTTAAACTGTGGGTTTTCTCCGGAAGTTTTTCCTTATACGATGTGAGGGTCTAAGGACAGAGGGTGTCGTATTGTCATACTGATATTCTGTACACACTGTGAAGACCACTGAGACAAATGTAACATTTGTGATATTGGGCTATATAAATAAACATTGATTGATTGATTGTTGTTAATTGATAACATTACATTACATTAATTGATAAGCCTGAAACATGCATTTGTCAAGGTTCAGAGGCACATTTTGCAAATATGGCAGTAGCCATCGATCAGCTTAAGATAAGATATACTTTATTGATCCCAAGTTGGAACATTTGTGTTACATCAGCATGTGTAACAGTTAAATATGCAGTGGTGTTTATTTGTAAATCATTTAGTATAATCACACAAATTCTGTGTTTTATATTCAACAATTCTGTGTTCTTTATTGATTGTTCAATCCCTGACAAGGCCGGAGATGAAATATCTACATACATCTTATAAGAGTATAACACATTATGTATAATATCAGTTAAAATAAGTGCTTCAACATAGTTAACATTGCTGGAGGTATGCACAAATATTGATAGATGTCTTGTAATGCACTATTGAGGAACCTGCGACCCAAGTTTTTCATTCAATGCATAACTACACCATAGTTGTGTAGGCCTATATGATATGTCAATAAACCTTAGAAAATCTTGAAAGGGATGTGCAAAATAGTCATTATATACAGTCTTTAATTAACTATTAGTAGAGAATAACGAGTAATGAATATACTTTATAGGGATCCTATTAATATCTAATAATAAAAATAATGAAATTCAATAACATGCTTTAACCACTAGGTGTCCCTTTATATCAGCTGTGCACCTTTATGGTGTAAATACAGCCTATCTACCAATTGGATCAAATATAAAAGTCAGCCGAATTAGTGTTGATACTGCAAGGAGAGGTATTGTGTGAAAAGAAATGTAAGATGTTTTTTAATGGCTGATATATTTATGATCCACGTTACATTTTCAGTTCCTCATGTTTGTCTAGAAGTCTTCTCATCAGGGCTCTATAAATACAGAACTACGGCAGATATGTAATATTTAATGCAGCCGAACCGTGTATTACAATGCCGGTATGTGATGACTTTCAAAGAGAAATGCAAGCACACTCGGAATAAAGTATTATTTTATTTTTTTTAAATGTTTTCGGTCTGTTTCCAGTATTTGTTAATGACGATGTGCTCTGAGATGTGAGACTGGAATTGCACAGGGGAAAATAATGTAGGCTATCTTTAGATGCAGATTTTGTTAAACTAATATGTTTGCGCTGTGGACCTACGCTATACATTGACGGGGAAGGGGTAGCAATAAAGATAACACCATTAAACAGTTACACAACATAACAGAAATAATATCGATAGCAGCGTCCCTAGCAACCACCTTGGTAACAATGAAAACGTTATGGATGCAATTTCCTAAAAAAAAACTAAAGATCATGTACATCCACTGCACACATAATCTGAAATAACAACTCATATTTCTCGCATCAAATGACATCAAAACGCATTTTAATGGCCAAACTAACTTTAAAATAGGCATTTTCCACCGAGAATAAAACGAAGTTCGGCCATGTTTTTTTTTTCTGCAGGGAGAAATTTGAAGATCACGTGACGTCAAACAGAGGTGTAGTCCAAACGATAGCTGGGGATTCTGGGTAGTGTAGTATCATCTGGTGTTTTTTAGTCGATGAGTAGTGCAGATATCACTGTAATCTTCACTCGACAGTAAGGGGAATACTTACTTCCGGGTGTACAATTCTCCGTTATCCAATGAGAATGGACGCTCACATTGCCTTTAAGGGCAGCCGACACAAACGAATGCCGTGCTTCCATGAGCGTCCATAGAGAGATGGGTCTGGCTGAAAACCGCAGCAAGGAGGCGGATCGTATAGGGGCGGATCGTATAGGGGCGGATCGTATAGAGAGGCGAAGTCCCTCCCCTTCCGGGAGCCTCCATGGGACCCCGGAAGCGGAAAATTATACATTGAAGTCAATGGAGAGAGAAAGGTTATCTTTTGATCCCGTTTGAATTGTGCCACGAATGACACATATGAGGTTTGTCAATTTAAAAGAACATTTTGCAAGTCAAAAAAATAAAAATGTGTCGTAAAACTGTGAAGTTACACATTTTTTTGTGTGAAACCGCTCAGTGAACTACAGGTCTCTGGTCTCGCACAATACGCGTCACCAACATAAAGATGGCCGTCACGTTGGCACATTTCACCTCATTCTTTCAGAATGAGAATAAAAGTATAAAACGAGGTGAAAATCACTACAAATCTGGGCACGTTGAGAGCTGTACATATATGAAAGGGGAGTTAGTCGGTTCTGTAAGAGCCAGCATGCGGGACCGGCTTTACAAGGTTTCGGTGAGCAATATGAGTGCAATGTGTAACGTTAATGTCAGCTAGCTAACATTAGCTAGCAAGGTACACTAACGTGTTTTGTTTTAGCAACTAGTTTTCTCCTTAAGAACTTCGTGGTCTCTGTGTATGCTGTGGATAACATTAGTGTTCACAAGAACAAGGTACACTCCCGTGTTTTGTTTTAGTTGCTCTTCAGATTGAAGCGGCCAGTTTTATATCGACTATACTGTATGTGTGATCTCCTTTTACATCTCGTTCAGGGTTTCCGCTAGGATTTTTTCTCCCCGGTCAAATGTCCGGGCAGAATTTATTTTACCGGACAAATTTGAAACTTACTGGTCATATTTCAATAATAATAATAAGAGTTGTGTAGCAGAGTTTCCGTTAGCAGGTAATTACCGGACTATGAGCAGATATGCTTCAGTTTAAAACTCAGTTCACGGGGTTCATTTTTATATTGCTTCAGTTTATAATCATAACAGATCGAAAAATTCAGATTCATTTTTCAATAAATTATTCCACAAACAACATAATTATTACATTCAAACAAACTACTTGTAGTAGATAACGTACATTATTCAAAAGTTTACATCACATTTGAATAATAACACGGGAGAAACGGATCCTCTCTTTTCCCCTCTCTCTCTCCTGACAGCCCGTCAGTTTCTCATGCAGCTCCTGCAGCTCGCTAAACAGAGGGCGGGGCTTCAGGTGATTATACAGAGCTGCGTGTCTCGGTCAGACTCAGCAGCTGATCTGATCTCTCTCTCGCGTCCGGTTATACTTCACTCGCGTTTATGTCCATATCGATCAGATCCAGCTCTCCTGATCGGCCTTTATAGAGAGCACCGATCAAACTATTAAGAGTGAATATCGGCCGATAATGACCGGCGGACGATCGATCGGAGCCTCCCTAATTATTACCAGACATTTTGACCGGCAGGTTTTGAATTTACCGGTTTTTAATAAATTTTACCAGCTAAAAACCGGTAATTACCGGCTAACGGAAACCCTGATCTCGTTGTGTCATTTGAGTTTATTTGCTGTGTGTAGATTCAAGGATTTTGGTTATCTTGTCAATTTGTTTGGTTATCTAGGCACAGCTGTGTGTGACTCCCTCTGGTACACTGGTATGTGTTTTCCTAATGTAGAGAGCATTGATTCATTAATAAACTACACACTGAGTCTAGATCCTGATCAAATCCTTTTTTTTTGTTGATGAAATGTTTTTCAAAAATGTATTCATACACATTTAAAAAAGATTAGGGCTGTCAGTCGATTAAAATATTTAATCGCGATTAATCGCATGATTGTCCATAGTTAATCGCGATTAATCGGAAATTAATCGCACATTTTTTATCTGTTCTAAATGTACCTTAGAGGAATATTTTTCACGTTTTTAATACTCTTATCAACATATGAGTGGACAAATATGCTTTATGCAAATGTTTATTATCATTTGAACAATGACAAATATTCTCATGAATATTAAACACAACAACCTCATAGGTAATACAGAAAAATCAAACAATAACAACAATCAGACAAAACTATGGAAAAATAAACCCTCCCACCCCCAGATCCTGACCATCCTTGTATTGCTCATTCAATCTATTATAGCATGCTAACAAATGGTACTTACTTTATTTGTACAGATCTACATGAGAGACGATGGCGCGATGCAGAGCGCTGTCTGTGATTGTGCACGGGGGATGTACAAATGCAGCCACGCTGCAGCATTGGCAATATTTGCCATGTGGCAGATCAGCTCCACAGATGTTGAGTGCCAGTGGAGGAAGCCTGGCACTTCCAAAGTAGTCCAGCCGGTGTCTCAACTCTATCAACAGCAAGAGGAGACATACAACCCACTGGCCAGAGACATCGCCACTCAGGATGTAGACTGGTTCAGGTGTGCACTGAGGGGCACACAGTGTGGCATGGCATGGCTTTTATCACCTGAGCCAGAGCCGCAGCCTCAACATCATTTGGATCATTTGAATTTGGGGTCAGTTTCTGCAGACACTGGCCCTTTGCTGTGGTCGCTGGACTGATTAACCGCTGAGCTCCCTTTCTCTTTGGTCCACTCAAATACAGTTGGCCCTTTCTCTTTTCCATGAGGAAAATGGCAGCTGCATATTCTGCTTTTCTCATCTGGCTCCCTGTCTGCTCGTCTACAATGAGAACATTATATAATTCATTACTAACAATCATTTAAACCTGCCAAATAGCCCCCCTACCCATAGTTTAAACAGTCTGCACTCTTGTATTTATCTTGTGAAGCACTTGTAACATTCAGCTTGTGTGTGTTTTAGTTGTCTTTATTTCCAGGTAGAAGAGGACCAAGAGTGAGGAAGTAAGACAGAGCTCTTAAGGCCAAACAGTGTGTTTGGCCTTTTAAGTGTGACACATATGTAGGGATAAATGCTTCACCTGACCACTGTTACTAAATAAAAAAGGTTTTCTGCATCGTCAGTCATTTTTTCCAAATAATTACCAATATTTCACAAATTCTTCATGTAAACTTAAGAGCACAGCTGTATGTTGACTATGTCAACTTTGCTTGGTTCATCTTACTGGGGGGCAGCTACATGGATGTCGGTGCAGTCCACAATCATTTTGCAGTTGAAGGCAGAATTTATTTATTATTGACTCAGAATGAAGCACAACTTCATGTCATACAATACATTGACTTTATTTGTAATTGTGTAAAAAAATAAAGCGTTGATTAGCAAGCAGGACCTGCAGGAACAGAGAATGGTGATGGATGGAGCTGGGAAGAGAGAAGAATAAAGAAAACAGATCAACTTTATTATCGGATATTAAAAATTCAATTTTCAAAACAAGTTGCCGCTCCGACAGTTATCTAGTATGTAAAGATGATTTCCCTTGACCTATGCAAAATATCACACTCAATACATGTGTGTCTCTGGGGGGTGCAATGTGCCTTTGATGTATATAAATAATATACCATAACCAAATACTATTACGTACAGTGGAAATCAGGTTGCCAGGTCAGTCCAGTGTGCATGTTCCTCAACGTCTCAGCAGTTACAGGTGAGGTAAAGAAAATAAAAGAGAAAAAGGTCAGTAACAACACTTTAAAGTAACAACACTTTGAATAATTATCTCTTCTAATAATTTTCTCTCAGTAAGCGCACAACTACTGTCTTTCCAACAAACAGATTGACTCACCCTTACTGTCATCACAATGAAACACGTCCAGAAGAATGTCATGCAAAGCTCCCTGCCTGCCTTCGACTCTCCCTGACTGCTTCCTTAGCACCTGGTGGATGGCGCAGTAGGATACTCTTGAAATGTTTCACGAAATACTTACCATCATGACTACTCTTACTGTTTAAAATGTTGGTTTACTTCATGTAATAAAATAATAACTTCATGGTAAGGCTACTAAAAATGAAAAGTCTAAGTAATGTAATGCTAACTAACGTGCTCGCTATTCGTCGCTACTAGCTAGGTAGCTAACTTGACTATGTTCCATGCACAACATGTATATTACCTGATATGTCTGATCCAGCGACTCCTGGTCCTTTCATCAGACGGGAAGCGATAGAACGAGCAAGTGGTATGATCACTTTTGTGATTACAACCTGGTACAAAGCACACAGGCATCTTGTAAAAGTGAATTTATTTTTAGCAATCTCTTATTTATTGGAGGGAATAAATCAGTTATGAGTTCTTCTTCTTCTTCTTCTTCTTCTTCTTCTTCTTCTTCTTCTTCTTCTTCTTCTTCTTCTTCTTCTTCTTCTTCTTCTTCTTCTTCTTCTTCTACGCTTTAATTACGAGTCGCAACCACTTGGAGCATTATCGCCTGTGACATCACTTACGCGACCCAGAATGGGATTTGGGATTTGTAGTCTTTGTAGTCGCGTCTTATATTTCAACAGTTTTACGACAAAATGTGACTTTTTTGACATGGAAATTATTGTTTAAGATTGACAAACATCATATGTGTAGTTCGTGGCACAATTCAAATGGGATCAACAGATACGTTTTCTCTCTCCATTGAATTCAATGTAAATGTTTCGCTTCCGGGGTCCCATGGCCCGGAAGTAGATGGGCGTGACTTCGCCTCTCTATAGGGGCGGATCGTATAGGGGCGTTTCCTAACTTTTTTTATCCAATAGAATAATGACACTCAGCAGAAATACATACTGTAGGTGGCAGTAATGCAACTTAAGGGATTCCAGCTGCTTTTATAAATCCTCGCAGAAGAAGTCATTCGTTCTAGTGATGGGAATTCCGGCTCTTCTTGGTGAGCCGGATCATTTGACTCGACTCACCAAGAAGAGCCGGCTCTTTCGGCTCCCAAAGGGCTCTTCAGTTTACCACATATTATACCTTTTAATTAAATCAAATGTAGCCCTGTTTTGACTAATGATTTATATGTGTACACATATCACTTAAATTATTCAAGACATCCTTTGTACTGAAGTATTCAAAAGTAAAAATTACATGTATATAAATTATTTGCTGTGGCCAATTGTTTTCATTGCATTTACAGACCCGTGTAACTCTCTGATACCACCCAATGAATGTATTGACTTGCTTGTAGAACCACGCTACACAAAACAGATAGCAACACCTATAAAAACTATTTAAAAAAAGGGGCAACTGTATCAACCTATATAAAGTATATAAATATAGTTTTTCTCCCTGCAGGAGAGGGGAGCGTGCTTTGAGATCAGCTGCTAGGCTGCAGCGGGGAGAAGAGGGGGACAAAAAGAGATCTCCGTCCTCCGTGTTTTATTCTTATAGAAGTAAGAAGAGAAGTAATGGGGCAGAAACCCTCCTTTTTACGCAGCGGTCCAGACATAGACATCAAACGGCGACACATATTCAGTTGCCAGTTACTTTTGGCATTAGGGCAGGGATATCTAGATACTTTCCAAGGTTTGACATAATGTATTGTGCTACTTTTAAAGCAAGCAACAATGTTTTCAAATCTGTAATCAAAACGCTCCTCAAAAACACTATAGAAGCAGTTCCTGCCGTTGCTACGTTAGTTCAAACTAGTGATGTGTCGGCTCTTTTAAGTGAACGACGGGAGCCGGCTCTCGCCCGCGAACGAGCCGTTTTTTGTTTTGTTTTTGCGGAGGGATCTAGATCGGCATGAAGGCACATTATGCAATGTGCAATGTGGACATTATCCCGCTTATTGCACATTGCCACATTCTCAACAAAGTAACGACATGACTCCCAATAATAATTGAAATGCTTTTATGGATTTAGAAAAAGATTTTATTGATTTAAAAAATAGTTGTATGTATTGACATGCATCCGCTAAGAAAAGTAGTCCGGTGTTACTGTTTGAACTAACGTAGCAACGGCAGGAACTGCTTCTAATAGTGTTTTTGAGGAGCTTTTTGATTACAGATTTGAAAACATCGTTGCTTGCTTTAAAAGTAGCACAAATGTAATTTTTACTTTTGAATACTTCAGGACAAAGGATGTCTTGAATAATGTAAGTGATATATGTGTACACATATAAATCATTAGTCAAAACAGGGCTACATTTGATTTAATTAAAAGGTATAATATGTGGTAAACTGAAGAGCCCTTTGGGAGCCGAAAGAGCCGGCTCTTCTTGGTGAGCTGAGCCAAATGATCCAGCTCACCAAGAAGAGCCGGAATTCCCATCACTACTGAACCATGCTCTGAGCTAGCCTGTGTTTCGGGAATGAGGCATTTCTTACGGCTTCTTGCGTATGATGATTCGGTTCCGGAGTCGGAGATTGTAATAGACATTGGCAAGGACAGCACCGGTAGGCAAGCAGCAGCAACATGAAACACAGCAGCAGGAACATTAACGCAGCAATTGCAAATGAATGCAGCAATAGCAAATGAATGCAGCAATAGCAAGTGAACGCAGCAGGCAAGCAGCAGCGACGTAGAGGTAGCTGCAGCAATAGCAGCAGCAAGCAATGCATGGAGAGAGATCTGGCAGGTTAAATAGAGCGGCATATTAAGGAGACTCTGTTTGGTTGGTTGTAGAGTGGCAAGGGGGCGTTATGTATGAATGCAGCACAAGTGCTCGAGTTGACTGCCTGAACTAGCTCGCAGGCTTCGCCCCATTCATTAAACAAAATAACTACTCCACCCCCTTTCTTGAGTCTTGCCTGACTCATAGAATTAAAGTTGGGAGGAGTTGATTCTATAAGAACTGCTGTGCTGTTCAACCCAGTCTCACGGCATTTCGTGTTCACCAACACGACTTTTAATCTATTGACTCGTGTTCACCAACACGATTTGCCCCTTTTTTTCGTGTTGCACAGCACGATTTTAAAAGCAATGTATTTCTACTGCCTGCAGCACGTCTTTTTCTCCGGTCGGGTCGTGGGAGACCGGAAGCTGTGTGGTTCATAAAAACATGTTCTTACTCAATATCAAGCCACAATTATTGCTTTTATTTTAAATCGTATAATTTCGGACTTTTGTTGCCGTCTGTGAGGAAAATAAATGGGGCTCAGAGCCTCAGAATACGGAAATCTGTATTTTTAAATATTTTTTCCTTCTAATTTGTTATTCTTTTCAAACTAACACACTGTTATTTACTCACCAATAACACACAATTATCCTTGCTTTTATTTAATGGTTTAATTCCATAATCTCGGGCTTTTTTGGTGTCCGTCAGGAACTGAATTTCAAAATAAAAATAACCGGAAACAGACGTAGGCCTATAAGGGACATTTCGAGCATCATTGCGATTGTCAACATTTCTGAGTTTAGGATGGCCGAAGACACTACACTACCCATAATCCCCAGCTATCGTTTAGGACTACAGTCCCCGTAAGGTTACGCAGAGTGTAAAACAGCTGTGTGAAATGGAACGAAACCACGCCAGACTATCCAAAACTGGAATCGAACACCCCCCCAGAACTACACATGCTGGCTATTGTGTTTCGCAAAATGTTCTATGGGACGTCTCTACTGAACGTTTTCGTTTTTCCCACAATTAGAAGTTGCCAGTATTAAACACAATGGTGTTATCAAATGTAAAACATATAATTAATAAATGGGTGAAAATCGCTTGTGTCCATAATGCGCAGCATTAATATATAGCATTAATATATACCCACATGACAGCTCATTGCTACTTTGTAATTCTACTCCACTACAATACAGAGGTTAACCTGGTATGTTTACTCCACTGCATTTATTTGAGTTACTTTGCAGATTCTGATTAATTATGTGAAATATAAACAACCCTTAAATCAGACTTTAGTTACACCTGAGTAAAATTCAGGTAAGGTGATTGTCAAGTGCCAACAATCAGGAGAGATATTTGATAGTTGGTGCTTGAGAAGACTAAACATGTATCTGCAATTGACATGAATGGAAACAAGTAATAAAGTATATTCATTACTCATTATTTTCTACTAATAGTTCATTAAAGACTGTATATTATGGCTATTTTGCACATCCCTTTCAAGATTTTCAAAGGTTTATTGACATATCATACACAACTACGGTGTAGTTATGCAATGACCATGGGAGACCGAGCCTTCTGCTCCGCTGCTCCGAGATTGTGGAATGCCCTCCCAAGCCAGCTGAGGACACCACAGACTGTGGAGGCTTTCAAAAAAGGCCTAAAAACGCATCTTTTTAGAATAGCCTTCAACTAGATTTTTAAATCCCCCACATTATGCCATGCGGGCATGAATGTCACAGCTTTTATTATGTTGTTTTAATTGTTTTTTTTTTTGTTTTTTTTTTTTATTGTTGTTTTGTTTCACCCTTTTTAATTTTTAATTTTGTAGCACTTTGAGTTTTGTTTACGCAAATGAAAAGTGCGCTTATAAATAAAATATATTATTATTATTATTATTATTATAATGAATGAAAAACTTGGGTCGCAGGTTCCTCAACAGTGCATTACAAGACATCTATCAATATGTGTGTACCTCCACCATTAAACTGTCATATTCTGCACATTTCTTATTCTATCTACATACATAAGAGTATAATTCATATGTATAATATCAGTTAAAATAAGTGCTTCAACATAGTTAACATTGCAGGAAAGCAATATATTAGACGTTTGTCAGGCTTAATATTTATCTGTAGATAGATACCCCCAAAGTTTTTTTCTTATTTAAAAGAAGACCTTAATCTGTTATTTAATGTTTAAATAAAGGTTTAATCCGTTTTTCTGTTTTGCACCTCCTCCTATTAATATCTTTGTACATCCTGCACTAAACTGTTTTATTTTAGAGATCACTTATAGTATATTCTTGATTTTTTATATTCTATATTTCTATATTTATACTTTCCCCCTATGAAAGTATGTACTCTTAATATTTTTTTAATCAAATATAACACATAAAAACAATAATTCAATAACGTGCTTTAACCACTAGGAGGTGCACACAAGGTACACACAGCCATAATAACTTTGTATTATTAGTGTGTATGTACAACATCTGAAGATGTATAGTTTTATGCATGCTTTCACATAATTTTACAGCATATTGCTATACTATTTCAGACTCAGTATTTACATTCTTACATTCAAAGAAAATCAGTAATATCTTTATATTCCTTTTATATCAGCTGTGCACCGTGATGGTGTAAATATAACCTATCTATGAATTAGATCAAATGTAAAAGTCAGCCGAATTAGTGTTGATACTGCAAGGAGACGTATTGTGTGAAGAGAAATTGAAGATGTTGTTTAATTGTTATTTTTATATTTATGATCCACGTCAAGTATTCAGTTTCGGCGGCATTTCTTCCAGTTTTTCCAAAGGTCTTCTCATCAGGGCTCTCTAAATAAAGAACTACGGCAGATCTGTAATATACAATGCAGCCGAACCGTGTATTAGAATGCCGTTATGTGATGACTTTCAAAGAGAAAAGCAAGAGCACTCGGAATTAAGTATTATTTTATTCTTTTAAAATGTTTTCCGGATTTCATATAATATAAACACCAAATCCCAGCATGCACTGCGGCTAACACATCCAATCAGCGAGCTTAAAACCATAGCTGAGGATCTTGTGGGTATAAACCTATGTGTGTTGGTGAGAGGTTCCGCCGGAAGGCCCATACAGTTCTCATTCATAACACTCCGTTCGATGTCTCACTATGGGATGCGCCTCATCGCGGAGCAAACAGAAGCATCTCATCACGCCAATCCTGATTGGCCGGTGATTCTTGACGTCAACGTCAGGGGAAATCACCCCCTATAAGTAGCCTGCGCCACGACGCATGCGTCATTCAAACACCTCTTCTCGCTTCAGAGCACATCTCGATCGGTAGCCGGGCTAGCTTAACAGTCCACAGACTGAACCCAAAGCTAATTTTCGGTCAACGGGCGTTAGCCGGCTACCCTATTCTCTCTCAGAAGAAGTACCATAGTCAACCTCGCCGAATTCTTCCTCTGGAAGTAAGGTAAGATTTTGACTTGCAAGTTAGCAACACACCAGTTGCTAGCTTGTGCTTTTTTCCCTCACTGCCGACACCACGGTAGCGAGGACGTTTTTTATTCTTTTTTCTTCCCGGGAGGATAAAAGGATTTAAAGAATATTGCCACACCAGGTAATATTCTTTGAGAGGAAAAGACCCACACTACCTTTTTTTCTCCGGATAAAGGACAGTTTGGGACACTTTTTTTCGACATACCTGGTAAGAGCGGGTCCTCTCCATGGACGCCTCTCTCCCTCACACCAGAGGAGTCAGGGACTCGAAGGCACACGCCCAGGAGGCTATCGACGACCCCGGCTCGTGCGGGCATTGTGCCCACCTCACCATAAAGAGCCTTCGCCGACGGTTAGCACGACAAGCTAGCCTGTCGGGACAGGATCCCCTCATGTCCACTGGTTGGCCGGCTGGCAACCAAGACACGGGGGAGTCCGCCGCAGAGACTGAGTCCCTCGCCTTCACGGCCTGGGGCTCATCAACCGCGGCAGCGGTTTCCCGCGCCATATCAGGCCGGGTCCCGGTGGCGGCAAAGGACGCGGGAACGGGACCCCACGCTAGACCAAGCTGGGGCTCCCGACTGGACCTCACCATGGTTTCACCCGCGGAGGATGTCCTGGAATTAAATTACATGGAGGACGAAGAGGATGCCTCTGAGTTCCTCCTGTCTGATTCGGACGAGCAAGAAGACGACGTCTTCATGTCACCAGCTTAGGCTGCAAAGCCTGGAGCGATGGCTGCTCTCTCGGGCGATAGCACACCAGCTTCGCCCTGTCTCAGTATGGACCTACAAGCCGTGTGTCAACGTGCTGCGGCCAGACTAGACATCCCATGGCCCGAAGTGGCCAAGGAGACCTCCAGGTCCCGTTACGAGGGAAAACTGTTTTTCCAAACAACGAGGGCAAAGAGGCAACTCCTCCCGGTCTTCCCGGAGATGTTGGATGAGGTGTCGGTCTCGTGGAGAGACCGGCCCTTTAGCAACAAGGCCCCAATCCAGGGTGCCTCCTCCCTTGACTGTGACGGTATGGAGAGGCTCGGCCTGCTCCACATACCGCCTATGGAACCGCTGGTGGCAGCCCACCTCCTACCGAGGATGGGCCCGTCACCGAGCAGGAACCCCACACTGCCAGCAAAAACAGACCGATTCCAGTCGACCATGACGGAACGGGCCTACAAAGCTGCAGCATTGTCCGCCAGAGCTCTGAACGTTTCCTCGATGCTAACCGCGTACCAAGCGGAGCTCTGTGAGGATCTGTCGAGCGATTCTGGACCGGCCACTCTGGACGAGATAGCCGCGGTCACAGACATTTGTCTCCGTGTCCAACGCTGCGCCGTCCAGGCCACGGGCAAAGTGATGGGGATCATGGTGGTGCAGGAAAGAGCTAGATGGCTCAACCTCACCAACCTCCCGGACCGGGAAAAAGAAGATGTGCTGGATATGCCCATCGTTCCCGAGGGAATTTTCGGCTCCGCTCTCGCTTCCATGCAGAGGAGTTGCGAGTCGAAAAAGAAGGAAGACGAGGCCCTCCACCTCTGTCTCCCTCGAAGGGTCCAGCCGCTGCCTCCGCAACAGCGACCCTTCGCCCAAGCTGCTCCGAACCCTGCTGGATCTAGAGTACCAGATCAGCAGAGGTCGCAGCCCGCCCCGAGTCCCCAGCCCAGGCAGGAGACTAGGGCGAGTTGGTCTAGAAAATCTCCGGTCCCGGCTGCAGCCCAGGCGCAGCCAACCCAGAATTTCGGCCAGCAATCAAGGAGGAAGAAGCGAGCGGCGTGACAGCCCCTCCTTCTCCCCTCTGTGACAGAGCTGGAAGTTCCTTCTCCGGCTCGAATTGTGTTCCCGCTGCCTCGAGAGATGCCTCAACGCCATCCTCAAGTCCGCACAAGACACATGTCACATCATTATTGTTTAAATAAACCATTTTTCGCTGACGCATCCAGGCTTCGGCCAAGGGCGCAGCTCAAAAAAATGAAAAGAAAAACAATAAACAGTCCGTTAACCATAAATCCCCTTCTGAGAGCAGCTACGGCCTCTCTCAAAAGGCGGATAATAAACGGGTCTGTGAAGGCACCACCGCTACGCGCATGCGCAGTGCCGGTTGGGGCTTTAAGGGCACTACCGCCACGTGCGCACGCAGTGCCGGCTAGAGCTGTAAAGAACGGCCCGTCAATCCTTTCTCTTTCAAGAGCAGCTACGGCATCTCTCAAAGGACTTATTGACGGGTCCGTGAAGCCACCGCAACGTGCGTGAGCAGTAACGGTGGGGACTGTTGAAATGGGGTACCACCGTGTTCAGACACTAGAGGGCCCCATGACACAACAAACAGAGTCTCAGAGGGCAAGAGATGTGACATCTCCGCTGGCTCTAAGGAGCACACAGTGGAAGATGCTCACAACATCTGCTTGGGTTTTCAAGACAGTAACACGGGGTTACAGACTCCAATTCGCTGTCACCCCCCCTCGTTTCTCGGGCATTTTGTATTCACAAGCCCGAGGAGAGAGAGAGAGATCCTCTCACTTCTAGAAAAGAGAGCTATATCTGTTGTACCTGCCAAGCAGAGTCAGAGTGGTTTTTATTCCAAGTACTTCCTCGTCCCCAAACGAGGAGGGAACGGAATCCGGCCAATACTGGATTTGAGGGTTCTGAACAGATATCTAAAAAGATATAAATTCAGAATGCTCACTCACACATCTCTGCTGCGTCTCGTGCGACAAGATGATTGGTTTACATCAGTCGACCTGAAAGATGCGTATTTCCACGTCCCAGTATATTATCCACACAGGAAATATGAGATTCGCATTTCAGGGGATCTGTTACGAATACAGAGTACTTCCCTTCGGCCTGTCTCTCAGTCCAAGAGTGTTTGTACGATGTACGGAAGCCGCGATAGCCCCGTTTAAGACAACAGGGTATTCACCTGGCGACCTACCTGGACGACTGGCTGCTTCTCGCACAGTCGGAGCACGAGGCTATTACGCAGACAAATGTTCTCATAAAGCACCTGCTCAACCTGGGGTTCATAATAAACACAGAGAAGAGCATGTTATGCCCCGCGCAGACTATACTCTTCCCAGGGTTACACCTGAACTCGGTGCCCTTTTCAGCTCACCTGTCAGCGGAAAGAGTGAAAGCTTTCAGAGCTTGTCTCGCTTTATTCCAGCGTCGCAAACATGTTCTCTTCAGAACATGCCTGCGGTTGATGGGGCTCATGGCGTCAGCCATCCTGGTCGTACGACTAGGACGCTTACACATGAGGGAGTTTCAGTGCTGGGTAGCCGCCTTAAAACTAAACCCCGCGCGTCATGGCGCGCGGAGGGTAATGGTTACTGTGAAATGCGTAACGGCACTGCGCCACTGGCTGCACCCGACTTTTCTAGTACGGGGCGTGCCTATGGGTGCTGTCCTTTCACGAAGGGTGGTCACCACGGATGCATGTCTGACAGGTTGGGGAGGTATTTATGAAGGTCGCCCGGTGAGGGGTCTCTGGAGCAGAGACCTCCAGCGGGCACACATAAATTACCTGGAGCTTTTAGCGGTGTGCCTCACCCTAAAGCACTTCCTGCCTTTTCTCAGAGGACACCATGTCCTCGTGAGGACAGACAATACGACGACAATATCGTATATAAACCGCCAAGGGGGTTTGCCTTCTCTCCAGTTACACATGCTGGCACGCAAACTGATCCTATGGAGCAGCGGGCGTCTCCTCTCCCTGAGAGCGACGCACGTACCGGGTGTGTCGAACCTCGGGGGAGATCTGCTGTCCAGAGGTACACCACTTTATGCAGACTGGACTTTACATCCAAGGATTGTGAGCCAGCTGTGGGTGCGTTATGGCAGAGCCGCGGTGGATCTGTTCGCATCAAGAGAAAATGCTCAGTGTCAGCTGTTCTTTTCGATGCGCGACCTAAACGCACCGTTAGGCGTGGACGCACTCGCACACGTTTGGCCTTCGGGCCTTCTGTACGCGTTCCCACCCTTGGCTCTGATTCCCCAGACTCTGGCAAGAGTGAGGGAACAACGCCACACACTTATTCTGATAGCTCCGCACTGGCCAGCTATGTACTGGCTGGCGGAGATTTATCAGCTGCTGTGCGGGCAGCCATGGCAGCTCCCACTACACAGGGGCATACTGTCCCAGGCGGGGGGTGAGATTTTTCACCCACACCCAGAGCGCTTGGCCTTATGGGCCTGGCCCGTGAGTGGTACAACCTGAATATAGTGAGACTCCCTCATAGGGTGTTAACACTATTCAGAGTGCGAGAGATTCCTACACCAGGTCTCTCTAACATAGTGCTGTTACTGACCCTGGCTTCCGCCAGGCGAGCCAGTAATGTTTTCATGCACTGTCTGTACATGTACCCAATGGATATTGAGACATTTCCTCAGCCGCTGGGTCCCTACGGGGAACAGCAGCGGGATTTGCTGTGTCCAGTTTGTGCTTACGCACCTGTATGGACAGATCAGGGGTGTTTGTCATAATGACCAACTCCTGGTGTCCTGGGCTAACCCTTAAAGGGGGGCAAGCCGGTTACTAAGCAACGGCTCTCCCACTGTCGTGTGGAGGCTATTGCTTTGAGACCCTTACGAGTCAGAGTTTGCAGGCACCTTCGGGTCCGCGAGCTCTTTCAAATCAGGGTCTGGCTGCATCCTGGGCTCTGTCCAGGATGTCTCCCATCCAAGACATCTGTGCAGCGGCAAGCGGGTCTTCGCCGCTCACTGTTGTCTGCTTTTACAGGCTGGACGTCTCCGCTCCAAGCGTGGCCCGAGCAGTGCTGGGCACCTTGTTGAGTCGGGACTCCACCTGTTAAATTCTGGTTGATCGGTGATCTTCGAGATAAGCTCGTCTGGTAATACGGGAGCTACAATATCCCATAGTGAGACATCGAACGGAGTGTTATGAATGAGAACTATAGGTTACTTACGTAACCCCAGGACTCCGAGTAACATGCAGTGAGATGTCTCACCAGACGGCCCTCCTTGCTACGGTAAAGTGAGAAGAGGTGCTTATTTTGAATGAGTGATTTCCCCTGACGTTGACGTCAAGAATCACCGGCCAATCAGGATTGGCGTAATGAGATTGATGCTTCTGTTTGCTCCGCGATGAGGCGCATCCCATAGTGAGACATCTCACTTCATGTTACTCTGAGGCTGGGGTTACGTAAGTAACCTATAGTTTTTGATCACACACGGAGAGCACACACGGAGAACACACACACGGAGAACACACACACAAACACGGGATTACAAGCAAAGCAAAGGTATTGTGTAAACGGTAATATCGTGTGGTGAATATGGAAAGAAGCAAGTAAATGGAAACCAGTAAAATGGAAATAAATGGACTGTTTCAAACCGGAAACTTTGTTTCTGACCTTTATTCGGCAGCAAACTTGTGTGCGTCAATTACACCCACCAAGCGGATCCTCAGAGGCTTAAAGCGTTGGCTTAGCCTCTATAAATAGTCAAAAACGTGCCTTTTTTGGAGTAACACAAGAGGAAATGTTTTCGTTGCGTTTATGGAACGCTGAGAGCAGCTGCTCACCTTCTACCGGACGCCGAGAGGAGGAAAACAACACGACGGCTGCTCAGCTGGTAGCAGCCACCTGACGCCGAGAGGACGACGGCTACAACTCGTTTGCTCATCTGCTGCACAGGAAGGCGACAGAAGCAACGCGCTGAATGGTGCCGGGAAGCTTTTCGCCGCTTGGCACGGAACTACGTTCATCTAAGGAGGTATGTGTAGCGCGCTACAACCGGTTTAAATGGCCATAGGAATTAAGTTGTGTGCACACATAAGGGGCGTAATTCCAATGCATTGATTGTGAAAGGGATGAACAATAAGCGCTTGTATTGTACTGATTGATTTGTGACAATCCGTTTGACTTTAAGACATTCAAATATGGAGGAGCGCTCTGCGGACATACCAGCAGCTGACAGCGCGTCAGATTACGCGCTGCCAGCAGCTGGCAAGCTGGATAGGGTGGCCGGCTGTAGTGATGCGCAAAGCACTAAGCGGGTAGTTAAACTCTCTGCCAAAGCACTTGCGGAAAAACTTGAGAGGTTGCAAAATGGCAGAAAGGCTAAGCTAAATAAAGCTAGCAAATTAAGAACAAATATAAAAGATTTGATGTTAAGTGCTGAACATGCTAAGGTTCAAAATGCTCTTGATGGTTATATTGAATTGTGTGTTGAAGCCAGGTCTATGCATGACACTTTAATGGGTTTATTGCCACATGATGAAAGAGAAAGACATGAAACATGGTTTAAAGCCAAAATGATGTTCAATGATGAATTTATTGTCCAAATCAAGGTGTGGGTTTGTGAAACCAAAGGTACTGGTGATAATAATGATGAAATCAATCCTGATGACAGTGTTTCTAATGTTGGTAAATGTTCAAACAAAAGTGACAGCAGTACAAAGTCAAGTACAACTTCATCTGCACAAATTATAGCAGCAGCAGAAAAGGCTGCAATTGTTGCTCGCATGGCAGGCTTAACTGAGAGGCATGCACTGGAGGAACAGGAGCTACAATTAAAGCGGAAAAAGGAAAAGCTTGATTTGGAAACTGAGCTAGCTGTATCTACTGCTAGGCTAGCAGTTTTACAGGGTTCACATTCACAACGTTCCTCGCTTGCGCCAACAAATGGAATCGTTAAACATACTTAAAGAGCCCGTGACACCATCCCAACAACTGTTGTGCAATGAAATATTGGGCTACTAGTAATCTCGAACCGTCAGTTTAAAAAAGAAAAAGCGATACCGTTCCGTTAAATATCAATAATTTCGAA
This sequence comes from Pseudochaenichthys georgianus, assembly GCF_902827115.2. Lineage (NCBI taxonomy): Eukaryota > Metazoa > Chordata > Actinopteri > Perciformes > Channichthyidae > Pseudochaenichthys > Pseudochaenichthys georgianus. The sequence goes on from NC_047526.1 coordinate 16,752,408, forward strand.
CATCGCGGGGAAATTCCTTGACTCATTTTGAAGTTTTGGGGGAAGCCGGAAGTGACGTCAATGCGGGAACGCTTCGAGAGCCAAACACGGACAAAGTGTGTTGTCATGCGTAGAAATGGTGAATTACTGAGATTAGGCACGTTAATAACGTTTTAATGAAGTTGACTACAGTATATTCATATTTGTCAGTGCTTTCATGTCAATTCGGCGACATAAACATAAATGATCGTGGTGAAGATGATGATTACATTAGGATTAAAAATCGGGAGTGAGAGCTGCTGAATTTCCTCCTGTCGGATGTGATATAAAAACAAATCGATTATTTTTGTGGTTGTAAACTCAAGTGGATGAAACTACATTTATTAGTGCTTTCATGTCAATTCGGCGAACATATGATACATTAAATGATGAGTGAGGATGATGATTAAAAATCGTTTGTTTGAGCCGGTCTGCATTTCCTGATGAGAAAACAAACCGATGCTTTTTGTAGTTGTAGTACACCAACAACATGGATTAAACGTGTGTTTTTTTTACCACAATGTTGGGGAAATTAATGGATAAAATGCACGGATTATTATTATTATTCCCACTCCGATCGGGACACTAGGTCCACCGTTTCCCCGCAGCGTAAATTGTCCCCCCGTTGACAATTTACGTGGGCTGGGTGCAGTGGCGGACTGGCCATCGGGACGAATCCCGATGGGCCGGTACCGAAGTGGGCCGGTCGGATAAGTAACTAGCACATCCCCCATAGGCGGCGCGTGAGGCTCAGGTTTGAGAAGGCTAAATAACTTCTTTTACCTGACGCTGCCCGCCTCCGGCGTCTATAGAAAAGAGATCAACTCAGTGTGCGGAGTTTAAATCTCTCAAGTCATATTACAGGATAAAGAAAATACAGTTTAAACTGCCATGCAGAGAAGACGCCGACGTGTCGCACTTATCATTCATATTACATCATCAATCAGATCATCGATCATATAATATCATAATATATCATATATTTCCTTATCTGAGTCAGCTTCTCCAGCCTCATCTGGCCGTGCAACACTCACAGTGTCACAGACTGGATGCAGAAGTATTATTTAACACATTATGTTGACGAAACACTCGAGACAAATGTAATTAAAGTCAGATCCACTCGTGTCTTAGACGTGAACGCGCTCTCAGCTGGAGAGAGAAACCCTGGCTTGATTTACCGAGTTGATAACCAGCGTCGTAGGACCGCTTAGCGAGATCTCGTTTGTTAGTTTGTTGTTGTTAGTTTGTTTGTTACTCAAACATATCCAGGGTCTGTTGAACTGGCTTCGTAGTACAGGGCACAGGTGGCTAGCAGCGCTAATGTCAAAGACACAGACATTATACATTATATTTGTATTTTACCAGGATGCAGTGACACAAATATTTACATATTTACATTTACTATCTACAGCACCCTGACATCCCCCACTCCCCCCGTTGACAATTTACTAGCGGTACCGAAGTGGGCCGGTCGAGAGTCCCGGGATGATTTTTAGTCCCAGTCCCACTGGCTACATGACCATATGATCGCCCATATTGACGCACCTCATTCCTAAACTTCTAACAGATACAACATAAACCGATCCTTCAGCCTCATATGAGCTCTCAGCAGGGCCGGCCCTGACCAATTTGCCGCCCTAGGCAAGATTTTAGCTGGTGCACTTTGAGAGCAACATTAGGAGATCTATGGATACATCTCTCAACACCCATATGAAACAGAACTGGAAGCAGATTTTCTTTTTCTTTATTACAAATCATTCCCCTTTCAAACTGTATTCTTGTTTATTAATAACAACTTTTTTGTACCGTCAGTATTTTATACCTGTTTTTCACCTATTCTCTTATTTTTGTATAACTATAATGATCATATAAAGGTGTGCCTTTACCTCACTGAGCTGAGGTTATCAGAGCCTCTCAGTCTTTCAGGAGAGAGCTCTCTAAAGCTCTCCCCCTCGCGGCCGCTTACACAGTAAATTCCAATGTTAATAAAAGCACACAGAAGCTGTGTACGTTTTTTGGGAGTTTGATTTATTTTAAATGAATACAAATACAAAATTAAAACCTATAATTGCACACTAAAACCATTATTTCAAAAAAAGAACAATTTCACATAAACCTTTGGTTTTTACTGGGACTGGGGCAGTTCAACTTGATTTTGGGGGGGGGGGTGCCATAGTTTATGGGTGCTGTACGCAATATAGGCGTAGTTCTGTTAGTATAAGATAATAAATCGGGAAATTGTGTTGTTATGAAATAAAAAAAAAATATATATTTTTTATTTCTAACTCTTTTTTTTTTTTCAATTTTCGGCGCCCCCTATGGGTTGATGCGCCCTTAGCATTCGCCTATACTGCCTATGCCGAGGGCCGGCCCTAGCTCTCAGACACGTTCAACATTAACCTGTCATCGCTGTCTGAGTTTGCTGCTGTGTGCGCCGTCGAACGTTTACATCTGACTGTATATATATAAAGGTTTACATGCAGAGGCTGGGATCCTGGACGGTGCAGCTGGAGCGCTGTGCCCGCAATGACGTCACCCATCATTTGGCGGGACTTGAAGAATCCGCGAGAAGATCCAGAAAATTGTCAACATTGAAGGCAGATTAATGGTTATCAAAGTACAAATATCCAAAATCAGTTCAGTAACGGTTTTCAAGGGGACAATATGTACTCAAATTGATGGGTTTGGATGATGGGGGAACACCGTGTCACAGGCTCTTTAACCCCCTGGCAAATTCCACATCATGGAAAATATCCTCCAGCAAACCAACAAAGATGGACATGGGACCAAAGCAAGCTGAAAGGCAGTTTGCATTTAAGGAAGATGCGTATGTACAAAAGCAACATTATCTGGGAACATCACATGGGTTGATAACTGGTGAATCAACTGCATGGGAAAGTCAACAGGAAAATCACCATCAGCAAATCAATCTAATTCCACCTGAAGGTTTATTTACGATAATGCAAAAGCAAAATGAAATAACAGCTGCACTGGTTCACCAGCAACGTTTACTGTCTCTACCAGCAAGAGACATTCCTATCTTTGATGGAGACCTGTTTCAGTACAAGGCTTTCATTAAAGCATTTGAACAAGGAGTGGAAAACAAAGCCAGCAAAGCCGACTGCTTGTACTATTTAGAACAGTTCACAAAAGGACAGCCACAGGAACTGGTTCGTAGCTGCCAGCATATGGCTCCAGAACGTGGCTACATTGTAGCAAAGGGTCTTTTGCAAGAACATTTTGGGAATGAGTACAAGATCGCTGCTGCTTACATAGGAAAGGCTCTAGCTTGGCCAACAATAACAAAGGCAGAAGACATTAAAGCACTACAAACCTATGCTTTATTTCTGTGTGCATGTGCTAATGTGATGGAAGAACTTCAGTACATGCAGGAGTTGGATATGCCCTCCAATATGAAAATGGTTGTCTTCAAGTTGCCATACAAACTAAGGGAACAATGGAGAAACAAAGCTCATAACATCATGGAAGCCTCAAACAACAGAGCTCATTTCATTGACTTGGTCAAATTCATTGAGAGGCATGTACAGGTCCTTTCTGATCCGATCTTTGGAGACATCGAGGATTCAGGACATAAATCAGTTGCTATAAAATCTTCCAACATGTTTCAGCCACAATCAAAGAACAGAATGAAAGGAAGTAGTTTTGCCGCTACAGTATTCCCAATGAGTGAGGTCGGAATTAAAACGACAAATAACTCAAAACCACAGGAGAGCTTGGTGTGTCATTGTTGTGATCACAACACTCACGTTTTGGACAGATGTAAGCAGTTCAGCAAAAGGAAGCACAGAGACAAAATTCAATTTCTAAAGGAGAAAGGAATTTGCTTTGGATGCTTGTGTATTGGACACATAAGCCGGAACTGTAAACAACGCTTGATCTGTGAGGTTTGTGAAAAGCAACATCCTACTGCGCTCCACATAAATACATCTAATGTGGAATTGGGACAAACCGCTAAATCACAAACACCCCCTCAGACATGTGGACGTACAGGGGCCGGAAATGATGGCTGCATTCTTTCAATTATTCCAGTGCAGGTCAAGTCCACAAAGGGAAGTGAGATTATACAGACCTATGCATTTTTAGATCCTGGAAGCACAGCCACATTCTGCTCAGAAGATCTCATGCACAGATTAAACATCACAGGAAAAATAACTCATTTTATTTTGAAGACTATGGGACAGAAAAAGGTCGTTCCAGCTTACTCCTTATTTGGGATGGAGGTATCTGGTCTTGAGGGAAATAACTTTTATTCTCTTCCAGAAGTCCTCACACAGAAGCAAATGCCAGTAACCAAAGAACACATTGCTACAGCCGCAGATGTGAAGAGGTGGAATCATTTGTCAAAAGTTCATATCCCCAGCATAAATGCCAATGTTGACATGTTGATTGGAACCAACGCTCCCAAGATATTGGAACCTTGGGAAATTGTCAACAGTTGTGGAAATGGCCCATACGCTATAAGAACAGTGTTAGGATGGGCCATCAATGGTCCTTTACATGGAAGCAGCAATGGCAGCGTTGTTGACATGGAGCAAGCTTCTGTTGTGGTGAATAGGATTTCTATTTCCAAATTGGAGCTCATGCTTAGCAGTCAGTATAATCATGACTTTAATGAAAAGCCCTCAGAGGAAAAAGAATGTCAAGGGAAGACCAAACATTTATGGAAATCATGAATACATCTGCAACACTACAGGACAACAGGTACAGCCTGAAGTTGCCCCTTAAGACACCTGACGTCCTTCTTCCAAACAACTTTGCAGTGGCAAAGCAAAGGCTACTTGGATTGAGGAAAAGATTTGTGAGTAACCCAATATTGCATAAGGAATATGCCAGCTTTCTGAATGGAGTGATTGAAAAGGGTTATGCTGAACAGGTACCAACACAGCAGCACTGTGGCAGTGGAAAATTATGGTACATCCCACACCACAGTGTTTACCATCCACGAAAAGGTTCTCTCCGAGTGTTGTTTGATTGTGGTGCCACATTTAAAGGAACCTCATTAAACAATGTACTTTATCAAGGTCGCAATCTCACCAGTTCACTGCTTGGAGTTCTCACTCGTTTCAGGCAGGAACCTGTGGCATTCATGGGCGACATACAGGCAAAGTCACAGAAGAAGACCGAGACTTCCTTCGTTTTCTCTGGTGGCCAGAGGGAGACTTCACCAGAGAGATCCAGGAATACAGAATGACGGTGCATCTGTTTGGGGCTGTCTCTTCTCCCAGTTGCGCTAGCTATGCGCTAAGGAAAACTGCTGACGTCAACAAGTCTGACTTTACTGCTGAGACTGTTGAAGCAGTTAAGCGAAATTTCTATGTGGACAACTGTTTGATGGGTTTGGGCTCAGAGAAGGCAGCAATACAAATGGTTGAAGATCTTAATGCTCTCTTTAAAAGAGGAGGTTTTGTGCTGGAAAAATGGATCGGCAATAGTCGGGCAGTTTTGGAGACAATCTCGGAAGAGCAGAAGGCTAAAGAGCTAAAGGACCTGGATCTGGATAGAGACAATCTTCCTCTTGAGAGAGCTTTGGGACTACTCTGCTGTGTCGAGTCAGATTCCTTTAAATTCAAGATGGAAGTGAAACAGCAGGCTCTAACCAGACGTGGCATGCTATCCACAACAAGCTCGGTGTATGATCCTTTGGGTATGTTGGCACCAGTCACTTTGCCAGCCAAGATAATGCAACAAGAGCTTTGCAGAAGAAGCTGTGGATGGGATGATGCCATTCCACCAGATATCGTACACCAGTGGAGACGGTGGTTGGAGGACATTAAGCTGTTGGCATCACTCAAAGTGGACAGGTGTATGAAGCCAAAGGACTTCGGTGAACCCATACACTCTCAACTACATCACTTTGCTGATGCCAGTGAAAATGGCTACGGGACTGTAACTTACATCAGGCTAATGAACTGCAAAGATGATGTTCATGTTGCTTTCCTATTGGGAAAGGCTAGAGTTACACCCATAAAAATGGTGACCATTCCACGACTGGAACTAACAGCTGCTGTTCTGGCTGCCCGAGTGGATATGATGTTAAAATCAGAGCTTCAACTTCATTTGGATGAGTCTGTGTTTTGGACAGACAGTACTTCAGTTCTGAAGTACATTAACAACGAGGACAAGCGTTTCCACACATTTGTGGCAAATAGGATCACAACCATAAGAGAGGTTTCAAGACCATGTCAATGGAAGCATGTAGGAACCAAAGACAACCCAGCTGATGCTGCATCCAGAGGAATGAAGATCCCTGACTTTCTGAAAAGCCGCAGTTGGCTTGAGGGTCCCACGTTTCTTGTCAAATCTGAAGAGGAATGGCCTACATATTATGGCGGTGATGTCATATTGGATTTGGTTGACCCAGAAGTCAGAAAAGATACCTCGGTTAATATCATAGTCAATGGATCACTTGATGCAACAGACCAGCTCATGACTTACTTTTCAGACTGGAAAAAGCTCAAAGTGTCGGTGGCCTGGTTTATCAGGCTGAAGACAATTCTGTTGGAGTTGTGTCGTAAAAGAAAGGATTTGAATCCCTCTGCACAAGCTGGTCAAGTGAAAAGACCTAAACTATGTTTAGTACAGGAAGTGTAGGATATGCATTTCTATGTATTGAAATATGATTTTTACATTTGGCTCCTTAATTGTTTTCAATTGATACCTGTACTATCAATTAGGGGCTGGTGTGTAGGAGCCAATTAATTGTGGGTATAAAGGTAGGAACCTATGTGTGTTGGTGAGAGGTTCCGCCGGAAGGCCCATACAGTTTTTGATCACACACGGAGAACACACACACGGAGAACACACACACAAACACGGGATTACAAGCAAAGCAAAGGTATTGTGTAAACGGTAATATCGTGTGGTGAATATGGAAAGAAGCAAGTAAATGGAAACCAGTGAAATGGAAATAAATGGACTGTTTCAAACCGGAAACTTTGTTTCTGACCTTTATTCTGCAGCAAACTTGTGTGCGTCAATTACACCCACCAAGCGGATCCTCAGAGGCTTAAAGCGTTGGCTTAGCCTCTACACTATCTATGAATTAGATCAAATGTAAAAGTCAGCCGAATTAGTGTTGATACTGCAAGGAGACGTATTGTGTGAAGAGAAATTGAAGATGTTGTTTAATTGTTGATATATTTATGATCCACGTCAATTATTCAGTTTCGGCGCCATTTCTTCCAGTTTTTCCAAAGGTCTTCTCATCAGGGCTCTCTAAATAAAGAACTACGGCAGATCTGTAATATGTAATGCAGCCGAACCGTGTATTACAATGCCGTTATGTGATGACTTTCAAAGAGAAAAGCAAGAGCACTCGGAATTAAGTATTATTTTATACTTTTAGAATGTTTTCCGGATTTCATATAATATAAACACCAAATCACAGCATGCATTGCGGCTAACACATCCAATCAGAGAGCTTAAAACCATAGCTGAGGATCTTGGGTAATCGCTCGAAATACCTACGTCTGTTTCCGGTTATATTTATTTTGAAATTCAGTTCCTGACGGACGCCAAAAAAGCCCGAGATTATGGAATTAAACCAATAAATAAAAGCAAGGATAATTGTGTGTTATTGGTGAGTAAATAACAGTGTGTTATTTTGAAAAGAATAACAAATTAGAAGGAAAAAAAGATTTAAAAAATACAGATTTCAGTATCCTGAGGCTCTGAGCCCCATTTATTTTCCTCACAGATGGCAACAAAAGTCCGAAATTATACAATTTAAAATAAAAGCAATAACTGTGGCTTGATATTGAGTAAGAACATGTTTTTATGAACCACACAGCTTCCGGTCTTCCACGACCCGACCGGAGAAAAAGACGTGCTGCAGCCTGCAGGCACAAAACACATTACCAGTAGAAATACATTGCTTTTAAAATCGTGCTGTACAACACGAAAAAAAAAGGGGCAAATTGTGTTGGTGAACACGAATCAATAGATTAAAAATCGTGTTGGTGAACAAGAAATGCCGTGAGACTGGGTTGGCTGTTTTGGTCTAACCAAGTTTCAGTTAAAAACATAAAATCCATGTTGTGCTTGGTGATAAAATCATTGATTAAAAAAGATTTACCTGCTAAAGACCTGACATTTAATAAAGCCAGTTTGAGTACAATACTAATTGAAAGACTCCTGAGTTTTGCACTTGCCCTAGTTTCTGTACTTACCGTAAATAGACTAAGTATTCATTACCAGTTAAGGTTTCCATATGAGCAGCCCTGTTATGCATTTATGAATGTTACAGGCTTTAAGAAATCTCCTATCCCTGTGAACTTCACGTAAGATGTATGCAACCCCCCATGGTCAAGACATGAAGACATTGTCATGTGGCTTTTGAGTTTGACAATTTCGGACATACACTTATTTGCTGTCTTGCTGAGGAGTCAGAAGACTCGTTTTACGTCTTCTTTGGTTAAATCCTAACAAAGACGGATGTATGCCCTTTTTCTTGTAAGAAACCCGGATAATGTCTTGAGAATCTGGTCCACTCATTGGCTGAGTTTATACATGAGTAGCCCATAACAGAAAGATATCCGCTAATAAATATACTCTACTTGGGTTAGTTGTAGCACATGGGTAAAGTACAAGTGAGCTCACGTAGACGAACAAACCTTGACAAACATAAGTTCCTTTATCTCATTTTCTTGGCTATTTCCGTTTAAATTATGTTTTTTTTCACCCTTGGCTGCTTGTTTTCTTCCAGATTTTGCGCCAGCCGGAATAGCAATGTCATCAACATGCTTACTCATTCTTCCTGAACTCTCTGTTAAAAATAAGCTAAACCATTCATACATGGGCTCACTTGGACGTTACACAGACTTTGTATCAAGAATCTGCCAGGACAAAACCTGTTTGATGCCCAGTCCGAATGATCCGGACATCGCGTTCTCACAAGATCTCCTTCTGGTAACGTCCAGATCATTTCAGGGTTACAGTTCATGTGTGAAAGGGGATATTGTGCGCTTTAAAGGTATGGCTTAAAGATTGCAGACAGGCTATCCGGTTTGCCCGTTTTTTGTGTGTCTTTATGCTAATCTAACCTGGCTCCAGCTTGGTTTTGGACAGACAGATGTAGCAGTCGTGTTGACCTTCTCTCTGCTCGAAAGCAAATAAGTGTATTTCATAAATGTGGAATTACAGTCATGACTGAGAACAACAGTTTTTTGTATTTGTTCGTGGGTGGCCCTGCAAGATGTTAAATCAACATGAGACATTCTGCAGGCACAAAAACATGTTACCTCCATGGCTCTGTTAGCTTAAGTCAGGAAATGACTGAAATGTTTATTGTACATGTCTAGCTGACTCACTGTATCTGCAAATACCATGTTCATGTATGGGGACATGATGGGGTCAGCAAGTTACATACACAATCATGGCCGTATCCACCATTGAGGTCACCGAGGTCCGGACCTCGGTAATATTTGTCGAGCTGTGTATATAACAAAACTTGTGAAATAATTGCACTAAACGGGGTTCTTTGTAGTACTTCCATTTACTGACGACGGGGGCGCTGCATAACTACGTAGCCTCGGTTAAAGCAAACTGAAGAAGACGACAATTATCAACAAACCACCGCAGCTCGGACTTGTACCCTTATACATCCATGCTTGTACCGGAGCAGCGAAGGAGTGATGAGGTATCTAGAGATCCGAGTCCAGCGGGCTTCTTGTGTTTCTGCTCCTCACAGAACATCATAGGACCAGCAGATCCTGTGTGAACGCTCTACGTTAGTCAGTGGACGTCCGACAACATGCACACTAACTTATATTGCAGCTTTAATAATAATAATAATAATCCTTATATTTATTATAGCGCTTTATCAAAGACTCTCAATGCGCTTTACAAATACACATTACACATACAGATCATACATGTAATGGTCATCTACTGTGGACAATACCCACAGGAGCAAATTCGTGTGAAGTGTCTTGCCCAAGGACACAACGGCTTGACGCAGTGGGGCGGGAGCGGGTTATACTTTGGTTTAAATTGCTTGAATAAACTAGCTAGAGAGCTAACGTGAATTACATTCATCCAATGTCAGAAGGATTACCTTTTAACAAACGTTGTAATGGTTTTCTTTCATTTCAATTTGAGTAAAACATTGAAGATATAACATTGTATTGTTTTGTTTTTACACTGACTCAGATATAATGAAAAGACTACGTGAGTCAAAGCTCAGCTTTGGTAAGGAAGAGACAGGACAGGCAGAGGCACAGAGAGAGAGAGAAAGTGATGGAAGTCAGGGAGGAACTGCAGGTAGGCTACAGTCACACAAAAGAATGTAGGCTTAATAACCACATCTATATATCTATCCATCTATCCATCTATCTATATATCTATAACAATAGTCTTCATTTACAATAGGCATAATTTTAAAACAACATATATCTATTGCAGTTATGATGTCATAATAACATCCAATTGTATAAAACACCATTTGCCTACATCTATGTTCTCTTTTGAGAATCAAACAAAACTGATTTAAAAAAAAAAAAAAATGAAAACAAACCAGTGAAATGAAATTGCTGAATTGCTTTTAATTCACTGGCAGGAGCGACAAGTGAACAACGAGGGAGAGATTGAACACAGAGAAAGCGTAGAGGACAGAGAGACTAAAGAAGATGGAAGAGAGGGTTATGGAAAGGAGAGAGACATGGAAAATGAATGTTGACAATGTTTTGTGATCATTTTAGCCTCTTCTGCATGTCCAGATCATTAATAGTAACAATCAACTGATTCGTATGCATTACACTTTAAAACATAATTGATGCTGACATTGTCAGCCCACTGACATGGTTTGAAATCAATATATTATCCAATTTGTGACCCCCACAGGATTTAAAAAGCACCTAACTAGATCATGAAAATCCCAAAAATCTCGGGGAGTATCCCCCGAACCCCCCTAAAGGCCCTGACACACCAGGCCGATTTCGGCTGTTTTCGTAAGTCGGAAGACGAAGCGTGTCCTGTCGCCCAAACTCAATTTGGTGTGTCCCGCACCGTCGACCGTGACACGGCTTATTTGGACTTATTTGGTCAGGCAGTCGGACCAAGCAATCACTCTGATTGGCTGTTCAGCTAGCGAATCAGTGCATGAGAAGCGAAACAGAAGTGAGGGACGTAAACAAACGATTTAAGAAGGCACACACAGACTGCTATTCATTTTCATCTCATCATGGCGATCTGGAATGACGCAAACGAAGACCTGCTCATCACCTTGATCCAGGAGAGGCCAGCTCTGTACGACATCACGGAGAAAAGGTACTCGAACCGAATAGTGAAAACCGGACTCTGGCGAGAGATTGAAACGCAACTTGGTTTCTCAGGTAAGATTATCTTTTTCATCAATTGAGCTCTTTAGCAGATACTGTTGGCTTTTTATTGTTTGCCAGCGTACAGTGACGTTAATGTGAAATGTAATTTGTTATTTCAAACTTGTGTTTTGTTGTTATCTTGTTGCTAGCTGTTGCTAGCTGTGCAGTTTGGCACTGCATATAGATATGAATTGGACATGCTAACTAGCCACAATGCTTACATCGTTTATTTGTGTGCTTCAGAGAAAGAGCTGAAGAATTGGGATTCTATGCGAACCCAGTACACCCGGTACAGGAAACATGCCGCTTCGGGTAGTTATGGAGCACAAAGGACTGGCAGACAGCAGTGGATCATAACCAGGCTGCAGTTTTTAGAGCCCTACACAAGAAGGAAGAGAGTACTTCGAACCTCACCATCACGGTAACTATTTTATTTGTTGAGTACAAATAAGTGTTTCTTGCTTCTTTCATTTACAAAAACATTAATTTCATTCATTTGGTGGTTACAGTGTTAAATATAACAATAACAGAATAATATATATATTATTCTGTTATTGTTATATATTTTAATTTATAATTATTGATGTACTCATCACCTTAATGTTGCAGCTGGTAAAGGAGGAGCTAATTGAAATTACATGATATACTGCTGGGTAGCTTATGAAATTCACCATGGGATCAATAACGCTTTTATCTCAACCTATAATAATACATGATAAAATATGTCTTTATATTTTGTAGTGTTCTGAATCTTCTAGAAGTATGTCTTTAGCATCTGAATAGAGCATCACAATGTGTCTACGATGTACCTCTCACACTTGACCACACCCCAAACTAATGGCACACACATTTCAGGGTATTGTTTTGTTATGAATGCTTAGTAAACAGTTTTAAGAAGCCATGGTATTAAATCCAACTAACAGTGAATTTATTTTTTAAAAATGTAAGGAACGTCCGGTGGCTGCAGAATCAACCCCCGGTGGCACCAGCAGTGAAACCTCGACCAGCACCAATGAGGAGTCCTTCCACTTTGATGCTGAGCCCTGCCTGGCAGAATACACCATCTGCACCACACCGGCACCGCTCGGAGAGAGGCCAAGCACACTCAGCACTCGAAGGCCTCCGGCGAAGCGCAGGATGATGATACTAAATGAGATACTGTCTACCGCTGTTCATTGTTCAAGATTGAAATGTAAATGTGCAAGCTGTTTTTCTGCCCCTCTATTCACATGTAGCCTTTCATACGTGATGGTTTCTTCATTCTCTAACTGTTGTGGAGCAGAACTATACAGTTGCAGGATTAGTCTCAAGTACCTCAATATAATTATAGTATGTCTGCACTTTGTGCTCATTTCATCATTCATTCATGTATTTTATATTCTACTAAAACTGAATCAAACCATAAACAAGGTGGCCTGTTGGGATTAATATATATATATACAGTTGCAAGAAAAAGTATGTGAACCCTTTGGATTCTCCACACATAGCGTTGTGTGTTCCTTCCAAACAACTCAACTTTGGTTTCATCTGTCCACAGAATATTTTGCCAGTAGTGCTGTGGAACATCCAGGTGCTCTTTTGCAAACTTCAAACGTGCAGCAATGTTTTTTCTGGCTTCCTCCGTGGTGTCCTCCCATGAACTCCATTCTTGTTCAGTGTTTTACTTTTGTAACCCTTTCCAGTAGTGATGTTATGTATTGCGCCGAGGCTTCGGAGCGTGTATCGAGTAATCCCCGAAGCTTTTTGTGAAGCATGTACCGAGGCTTGTATCGTTTTGGGCCAGTGACGTCACCGATGACAAACGAAGCCTCGCTGCCTGTCGATACCACGTGACTGCTTCAGGAAGCGATTCAGATTGGTTGAACCGTTGAACCACAACGCTCATAATACCCATGGATGTATACTAAGAACCATATTACCCCTCCTGTACCCGGGCCCGGTGACACGATGGAATCAAGAGAGCTCAGACCCTCACTTATATAGAGGTCGGAACATGTCATAAGTATAAATAGATACAAGCATAAATAAATGTAGGAATAAAAACATCAATAAATACAGGAATACATATGTTGCAGTGTTTTCAGGGAGCTTTAGTGTGTGCGCTGTGGCTCAGCTGGAAAGCAGTTGACTCATGACCACAGGGTCCCTGGTTCAACGACTGAACAATACGTATTTGTTGTTGTTTATAAAAGCTACAGCTAAATGAGATAATGTAGTTAATAAATGTATTCTTTGATATGGTTTAGCCTTTCTCAGGCTACAACATGGTTAAGTTTACGAATATTATTAAGGAATACAAATCCCTCTTTGCAATGTTTACCAGCCTCCTTAGGATTTTCGATCACAATCATTAAACTGTAATAAATACAATATTGTTAACATGAAAATATGATTGTATGTTCGTTGTTTAGAGTTATTCTAAGGCTTTACTCATTGGGAACTCGGTACGAGATGGAGCACACTGTTGAGATGTCCAATCTGCCTGTTTTACACACTTTGACCAACAGGGGGGTTTGTGTTCAAATGAAGCCCATGATGAAGCCTCATGAGATGAACCCTTTTGCGAACCAATTGGCTGGAAAGCTTCAAAGCTTCATAAGGCTTCATCTCGCCATCACTACTTTCCAGCTTTATGCAAGTCAACAATTCTTAATCGTAGGTCTTCTGAGAGCTCTTTTGTGCGAGGCATGGTTCACATCTGGCAATGCTTCTTAAGAATAGCAAATTCAAAACTGGTGTGTATTATTTATAGGGCAGGGCAGCTTTAACCAACACCTCCAATCTCGTCTCATTGATTGGACTCCAGGTTGGCTGACTCCTGACTCCAATTAGCTCTTGAAGAAGTCTGTAGCCGAGGGGTTCACATACTTGTTCCACCCTGCACTGTGAATGTTTACATGGTGTGTTCAATACAAACATGAAAACATGTAATTGTTTGTGTGGTATTAGTTTAAGCAGACTGTGTTTGTCTATTGTTGTGACTTAGATGAAGATCAGAACACATTTTATGACCAACTTATGCAGAAATCCAGGTAATTCCAAAGGGTTCACATACTTTTTCTTGCAACTGTGTATATAATATATCTGCATTATTTGATCCCACTTTATGCTTTGCTCTTGCTGCTTGTTTTACACTGATTTTATATCTTATTTCTTACTGATGTAAAACACTTTGAACTGCAATCCCCTGTATGAAAGGTGCGATACAAATAAAGTTATTATTATTCAGATGGATGTTTCTCTGTTCATTCTCCCATTATCCTCCTCAATCTGCCTAGAAGTATTTTAATGTTGTAGCTGTTACTATAAACAATACTAATGCTAGAGCTGCAACTGACAGTTATGTAGGCACATTGTTATTGTTTCTTATCGCTGTGTGATTAAAAGAACACAAATAGCAGGATAGGCAATGCAAAACTTTATTTCGCACCTTCATACACACATAACACAACATTAGAATGAGCTTTTATCAACGCCTACATGATGATAACCTGTCAACATGACATTAATACAGAGCGGGCAGAACCCAAATCTAGCTCCAGTGCCGCACGAAACATGTTTTCGATGGACGAGAGTGAAAATGGAACGCACACGCTATTTGTTGTTTGTTTATATCACGGTTTGTTCTTCTTCTCTGTCTTCCAGTTGTTGCCTGTTTTGAATGACGAATACACACTACCGCCGCCTGCTGGTAAGGAGAGTTATTGCCACTCACGCACTGAAGTCTTTGCGGTGTGTTCCCGTGCGACACATGGCCAAGACGCAGGAGAACACGGCGACGCAACAGCCGGCGTCGGCGAGTCCTCTGGTGACTGCTTGGTGTGTCAGGGCCTTTATGTTTGGACCTCAGTATTTCGGAAATCCTGGATACGGCCCTGTACACAATGTGGCACAAGTACACATGGTTGACACATTAATGTGCTTATGAAAACAACCAAGACATGAAAATGTACTGCTGAATGTCATGTCTGAAAATCTCGGGAACAGCTGTCCTCCTGGATTCTTATGAGCCTCACTGTCTGAAATAATATGGATACAAATTGTGTAAGCAGTGTCCCTTGATGAGGGATAAGGTGAGAGGACAATGCCAGACATATACAAACAGAAACCGCTGGGTCACATGTATGTACTACTGTAGATAACACCCAGTATATTTATAGAATTTATATATTTATATTTATATATCTTCTTGATTATAGTCAGGAACTGAGGTTACATTTTAACCTGTGACTATCCTTGTTCTTCCCTGGATCTGTGCCACGGGAATACAGGCTCCCCTGGATGCAAAGGGATCCTTACATTCACACAGAGCTATATGTTACATAATCACTTACGTAGGGACATATTTACTGATGGTTGTTCTAACAGCGTATTTTTCAAAGCTAGACAAAGTTGTTATGCAGAGAGGTTGTGTTCAGGTTATCATGCTATTAACCTGTAAGCCTACTCAAGAGATGACTGCACTTTGTCCAACATATACACTTTTTAATCCTTACACACTATGTTAACATCTGCTGCTAACTCAATACTCTTTATGTTCACATACATTTTAGAATGCTGATACCATTTTCTGTTCCATGGATGTGCACTTATTTGATTTTCTTTGTTAACATGCGCTTGCCTCTCTATTTAATGTTACTTTCTTAATGGAAAGTCAATTTGCTGTAACATTCTACATTTTCCTGCTGTCGGACGAATAAAGGACTTCTGATTCTGAAGAAAAGTTAATATCTTACATAACAATCCAAACTCAACTCAAACACAATTGCATTTAGTTAATTGCAATAAAACGTCCATTAAGGTGTGCCTTTAAACTGAAAAAAACACCATGCAGTGCCAAACAGGCCCTACATCTAAGAACATTTCCTGCGTGCTGGTTCCATTTTTAATATTTTTGCCCCTTCCTCTCAGACAGCCTGAGACCACCACTGCTACATAATAACTGAACATGCTTACAGCATAACTTAATTAAATTTCAAAATAGTCAGATATCAATCCAACCTTAGCTCACTTGTATCTGCTGGTTATAAAACTCACCTTGTTTGAACTTTATGGATCCCCTGAGCTCCAGCCCACACTGTAGGACCCATGCTGCTCCACCAACCAACCGCTAACCCTCCCTGTGCAATAACTGCAAACACTGGCTAGAAGAATACAGATTTAATTGTGTCATTTTGAACAACAGGGTTAAAGCTAAACAAAAGGTAGCCATTAGACGATTGAGGTCATCTACAGTGAGCTGACATCTTAATTGTTGTTCAGCTACTGTAACAGTCTGTGTTTGTGTTCATGTACCATTCTCCATTATTATGTAATGGACCATAGATTTTCCTCTCCTTGCCTCAACGGCCTCTTTTTCCTTCTTGGCTGTCGCTCCGCAGATGGCATAACCAATTGCCTCGCTTCATGGGGATTCTTCTACATTTCTACATATTAGCAACACATAAAAGTTGTATTCGGTATTAACTGTAATAGTAAGGAAAAAGTCTATGTACTATATGTCTCTGCATGTTTTATAGAGGTATTTATCTGGGGTGTTTCACATTTCACTGCTTCTGCCAGAACAATTCCCATATTTACAATGGAGTCATTAAACTGTGTCATCATAGTGAAATGAGGACATGCTCTCGAAAACATTCCTCGGCTTGCAGTGGTATCCCATTATCTCAGCTGGTTCCCCACTCAAAGAACCTCTAAATGGACTTTTTTAGCCAACAGTGGGTAAATGACCCATGATGATGATGTCCTTTATTGATGTGGCTTCCATGCAGTGTCATCTCAGCGGGCGATCAATTCACCCGAACTGACCCTGAAAAGTAAACAACAGCGATCGGAAAACACTTTTCAGGACCTCTGATGTAACGCTATTTTAGGGTAAACACGTCAGTAGAAATGATGCGCTACATTTATTAATGATTTGTTGTCTTGGAGTCGGAGGCTGTGGCGCAGTGGAATAGTGCGTTGGTGTTCGGATCAGGGGAGCATAGGTTCCCTAAAACTAACATGTAATGTAATGTAGTCTCACATTGTATCGCTCTACTGATTTAATTGATTTGAAATATTTCGACCAACAGAATGTGACATGTTTGAGGGATGTTTAAGACATCGTAAAGTTAGTGTGAAGATTGCACTCAACCGCGGTGTGCACTAAACACTACACTGACACTTAACAAAAAAAACTGGCAACACATTAAAAAAAAGGATTCCAGAGCAGTTTTTAAAAATTGGTTATAAATTGAATGAAATTGACCTACACTGCTTTACAATTGTGTTAAGTTGTAATGTGTTGAAAAGGTTTCAAATTAGCACAGTACAAAAACACAAAAAGAAGTTGCAAAATATAGTGTTTGTGCGCTTTTCTTAAAAATATTAGCCAATAACTTCAATGAGCTCTTTCTTGCCTCAAGGCTACCAAGCAGGTTAATCCAGCAGTGTACTTACTCATTTATTACTTCCTCCCTATAAAACAGACACTTAGTTTGCTCTTGAATAAATATTTAAAAAAGGCTTTAGAAACCACATGAGTCTTCAAGCTTTGTCATCCAGGTAGAATGTGACAGTGATTTATGCATGTACAATTGAAATACATTGCACAGTGTGATTGTCATCAGAAACTATAGGTTACTTACGTAACCCCAGTCTCAGAGTAACATGAAGTGAGATGTCTCACTATGGGATGCGCCTCATCGCGGAGCAAACAGAAGCATCAATCTCATTACGCCAATCCTGATTGGCCGGTGATTCTTGACGTCAACGTCAGGGGAAATCACCCCCTATAAGTAGCCTGCGCCACGACGCATGCGTCATTCAAAATAAGCACCTCTTCTCGCTTCACCATAGCAAGGAGGGCCGTCTGGTGAGACATCTCACTTCATGTTACTCTGAGTACTGGGGTTACGTAAGTAACCTATAGTTCTCATTCATAACACTCCGTTCGATGTCTCACTATGGGATATTGTAGCTCCCGTATTGCCAGACGAGCTTATCTCGAAGATCACCGATCAACCAGAATTTAACAGGTGGAGTCCCGACTCAACAAGGTGCCCAGCACTGCTCGGGCCATGCTTGGAGCGGAGACGTCCAGCCTGTAAAAGCGGACAAAAGTGAGTGGCGAAGACCAGCTTACCGCCGCACAGATATCCTGGATGGAAACACCCTTGAACAAAGCCCAGGATGTAGCCAGGCCCCGGGTCGAGTGAGCCCGCAGACCCAAAGGTGCTTGCAGATTCTGACTCGTATAGGCCAAAGCAATCGCCTCCACGATCCAGTGGGATAGTCGTTGCTTAGTAACAGGCTTACCCTTGTGAGGTTTAGCCCAGGACACGAAGAGTTGGTCATTAAGACGAAGCTCTTTTGATCTGTCCATATATGTATGCAAAGCCCGGACTGGACACAATAGATCCTGCTGCTGCTCCCCGGAGGAAACCAGCTGCGGAGGAAATGCCTCACTGTCAATCGGGGTACACGAACCAACCACCTTTGGTGTAAAGGCAGGGTTGGGTTTTAACAACACTCTCGTTTGCCCTGGGGCGAACTGAGTGCATGAGGGATGTACAGACAGTGCATGGATATCACTGACCCGTTTAGCGGATGCCAGGGCCAGTAACAGCACTGTCTTGAGTGACAGATGTTTCATGTCAGCTCCCTCCAGGGGTTCAAATGGGGTCATTTTGAGCCCATTTAAAACCACTGCCAGGTCCCATAAGGGCACCAGCGACCTGGAGACAGGGAGGAGCCTGCGCGCTCCCTTCATAAAACGGCAAACCAAAGGATGTTGGCTAGCCGTCTTACCCTCAAAGCCCACATGGCATGCAGCAATAGCAGCCAGGTACACCTTGATCGTGGAAAAAGCTCTGGAATGATAAAATCACCCCGACAGGACATTGAAAAGAGATGTGCCCTTCTTGAAGGCACCACTCCTCAAACACCCTCCACTTACAGTCGTAAAGAGACCTGGTGGAGGAAGCTCTCGCACTCTGAATAGTGTTTATCACCTTCTGAGGGAGTCCCACTGTATTCAGATTGGACCACTCACGGGTCAGGCCCATAGTACCCCGCGCTCTGGGCGTGGGTGAAGGATCGCCCTCCCCGTCTGAGACAATCTGTCCCTGCGTGGTGGGGGCTGCCACGGCTGCCCGCACAACAGCTGATATATCCCCGCCAGCCCGTATATTGCGGGCTAGGGCGGAAACATCAGAGTACATGTGTGGCGTTGCTCTTTCACTCTGGCCGGAGTTAAGGGGAACAGAACCAGGGGTGGGAACGTGTACAGAGGACCCGGAGGTCAATCGTGTACGAGTGCGTCCCAGCCTAACGGTGCATTTAAATCGTGCATTAAAGAGAACAGCTATCATTGAGCATTTTCTCCCCTTGCGAACAGACTTAACGCGGCTCCGCCGTAACGCACCCACAGCGGACTCCCGATCCTTGGATGAGGAGTCCAGTCTGCATAGAGTGGTGCACCCTTTGACAGTAATTCTGTCCCTAGGTGCATAACACCCGGTACTTGTGTCGTTCTCAGAGAGAGGAGACGTCTGCCGCTCCAAGGGATCAGTTTGTGTGCCAGTGTGTGTGACTGGAGACAACGCAATCTCCCCTGGCGGTTCATACACGATATCGTGTTGTCTATCCTCACGGGGACATGAAGTCCTCTGAGAGAAGGCAGGGAGCATTTTTGGGTGGGGAACACCGCTAAAAGCTCCGGGTAATTTACGCGTGCCCGCTGGAAGTCTCTGTTCTAGAGACCTCTCACCGGGCAACCCTCGTAAGTCCCCTGTCAGCCCGTCTGACCTGCGTCCGTGGTGACCACCTTCCGTGAAAGGACTGCACCCGTAGGCGCGTCCCGCACTGGAAAAGTCGGGTGTAGTGCCACTACGCATTTCATAATCACCAAAACTCTCCGTAAGCCGTGGCGTTCGGGGTTTAGTTTTATTATGAGGCCCATGTTGAGCGGGTGCTTTACGAGGACATTTTCCTCCGTAATCTGACTCCGCTCGGTGGGCTTTATAGATAAAACCCTTCTTTCTAGGAGAGAGAGAACCTTTCTCTCCAGAATGTGGGTTGACTCTCACTGGGTTTGTGAAAACAGATAAATTATAACTGTTTTGAGAAGCCCAGGCAGACATCGTGAGTATCTCCTGCTGTATGCTCCTTAGAGCCAGCTGGGATGTCGCTCCGACCGGCACTGCGCATGTGCGTGACGGAGGTGCCTTTACAGCTCCAGCCGGTACTGCGCATGTGTGTGCCGGTGGTGCCCTCACGGCTCCAGTCGGCACTGCGCCTGCGCGTGCCGGTGGTGCCCTTAAAGCCCCGGCCGGCACTGCGCATGTGTGTGGCGGTGGCTTCACGGACCCGTCAATAATCCGTCCTTTGAGAGATGCCGTAGCTGCTCTTGAAAGGGGAAGGATTGACGGGCCGTTCTTTACAGCTCTAGCCGGCACTGCGTACGCACGTGGCGGTAGTGCCCTTAAAGCCCCAACCGGCACTGCGCATGCGCGTGGCGGTGGTGCCTTCACAGACCCGTTTATTATCCGCCTTTTGAGAGAGGCCGTAGCTGCTCTCAGAAGGGGATTTATGGTTAACCGACTGTTTATTGTCTTTCTTTTAATTTTTTTTTTTAGCTGCGCCCTTGGCCGGAGCCTGGATGCGTCAGCGGAAAATGGTTTATTCAGACAGAAAGATGTAACATGTGTTTTATGCGGACTTGAGGATGACGTTGAGGCATCTCTCGAGGCTGCGGGAACACATTCACGGAGGGGAGAAGGAGGGGCTGTCACGCCGCTCGCTTCTTCTTCCTCGACTGCTGGCCGAAATTCTGGGTTGGCTGAGCCTGAGCTGCAGCCAGAACCGGAGATTTTCTCGGCCAACTTGCCCTCGTCTCCAGCCTGGGCTGTGGACTCGGGATGGGCTGCGACCTCTGCGTCTTCGGTGTTTTAAACCGAGCAGAGTTCGAGGCAGCTTGGGTGTCGTGAGTATCTCCTGCTGCATGCTCCTTAGAGCCAGCTGAGATGTCACGCTTACAGCTCCAGCCGGCACTGCGCGTGGCGGTGGTGCCTTCACAGACCCGTCAATAATCCGCCTTTTGAGAGATGCCGTTGCTGCTCTCAAAAGGGGAGAAAATTGGTTTTATTGATTTTCTATTCATTTTTCTGAGCTGCGCCCTCGGCGGCAAATGTTTAATGACAGAGGAATCAACCAACGTGTGACATGTGTTTGTGCGGACTTGAGGATGGCGTTTAGGCATCTCTCGAGGCGGCGGGAACACATTCACGGAGGGGAGAAGGAGGGGCTGTCACGCCGCTCGCTTCTTCTTCCTCGACTGCTGGCCGAAATTCTGGGTTGGCTGAGCCTGAGCTGCAGCCGGAACCGGAGATTTTCTCGGCCAACTTGTCTAGTCTGGCCGCAACGCGCTGACACACGGCTTGTAGGTCCATACTGAGACAAGGCGAAGCTGGTGTGCTATCGCCGAAAGAGCAGCCATCGCTCCCGGCTTTGCAGCCTGAGCTGGTGACACGAAGACGTCGTCTTCTTGCTCATCCGAGTCAGACAGGAGGAACTGAGAGGTGTACTCTTCGTCCTCCATGTAGTCTAACTCCAGGACATCTTCCGCGGGTGAAACCATGGTGAGGTCCAGTCGGGAGCCCCAGCTTGGTATAGCGTGGGGCCCCGTTCCCGCGTTTCTTGCCGCCACCGGATCTCGGCCTGATATGGCGCGGGATTCCGGTTCTGCGGGTGCCGCTGTCGGTGAGCCCCAGACCGCAGTGAGGGGCTCCATCTCTGCGGCAGACGTCCCCGTGTCTTGATTGCCGGTCGGCGGATCAGTGGACATGAGGGGGTCCCGTCCCGACAGGTTAACTTGTTGCGCTAACCTTCGGTGGAGGCTCTTCACGGTGAGGTGGGCACAATGTCCGCACAAGCCGGGGTTGTCGATGGCCTCCTGGGCGTGTTCCAGCCCGAGGCAGGACGAACAGATCTGGTGTGAGTCTGTGCCTGACACTTTCAACCCGCAACCGCAGCGCCGAGCCTCCGAGTTCCTGACTCCTCTGGTGTGAGGGGGAGAGGCATCCATCTCGTTCGCCGTGAAGCGTGGAGAGGGTCCGCTCATGACAGGTACGTTTCGAGAAAAAAATGTTTACAGATCCGTCTTTAATCCGGGGGAAAAAAGGACAGCGTGGGTCTTTTTCTCTCAAGGATATTACCTGGTATGGTAATATTCCTGTAATCCTTTTCTCCTCCGTGGAAGAGAGAAGAAAAAAGTGTCCTCGCTACCGTGGTGTCGGTAGTGAGGGAAAAAACACAAGTTATCAACTGGTGTGTTGCTAACTTGAAGTCAAAACCTTACCTTACTCCAGAGGAAGAACGGCGAGGTTGACTATAATACTCTTCTGTGAGAGAATCGGGTAGCCGGCTAACGCCCGTCGACCGAAAATTAGCTTTGGGTTCAGTCTGTGGACTGTTAAGCTAGCCCGGCTACCGTTCGAGATGTGCTCTGAAGCGAGAAGAGGTGTTTGAATGACGCATGCGTCGTGGCGCAGGCTACTTATAGGGGGTGATGTCCCCTGACGTTGACGTCAAGAATCACCGGCCAATCAGGATTGGCGTAATGAGATTGATGCTTCTGTTTGCTCCGCGATGAGGCGCATCCCATAGTGAGACATCGAACGGAGTGTTATGAATGAGAACTGCTGTCTGCCATCTCAACTCAAATTGTTTCACCGATATAGAGCCTTTGATGGAGCCTGAAGTGTTTCACAAAAAATAGGAAAAAAGTAGAAAATTGAAAACCAATAAGACTGTATAGTAAACAAATCAGTAGAGTTTGTGACTCCAGAGTCAGTGAGTTCCCTTATTTGAAATGGCTGACTTTGACTCTTGCCTATCTGCCTATTTGACCTTTGCCCCCAGAGAGGGTTTTTATATTTAAGTATAAATGCCTCATTGCTCAAGACTCTAGAGAAATGGAAACCAAAGTTAAACTATTTTCTGTTTTAATTTGAAGATCCCATTGCCATCATTTATTCAATAATATTGACAAAACTGTATCCACTATAACTCATACTGGACCCAGATGATACACATTTTTTATCTACATGCCACATCCATTTGACCCAAGGGAACCTACAAGCAGGAATACCTCTCACAACAGGTTGTAAACCCAGGGCCGGCCCTTGGCATAGGCAGTATAGGCGAATGCTAAGGGTGCATCAATCAATGGGGGGCGGCGAAAATTGAAAAAGAAAAAAAAGAATTAGAAATACAAACAAAATATTTCTTTTTTTATTTCATAACATCACAATTTCCCGATTTTGGATCAACAAAGTACATCTTATTATCTTATACTAACAGAACCCCCACCAAATCAAGTTGAACTGCCCCAGCCCCAGTAAAAACCAGAGGTTTATGTGAAATAGTTCTTTTTTTTAAATAATGGTTTTAGTGTGCAATTATAGGTTTTAATTTTGTATTTGTGTTAATTTAAAAATAAATCAAACTCCCAAAAAACATATACAGCTTTTATTAATATTGGAATTTACTGTGTAAGCGGCCGCGGGGGGAGAGCTTTAGAGAGCTCTCTCCTGAAAGACTGAGAGGCTCTGATAACCTCAGCTCAGTGAGGTAAAGGCACACATTTATATGATCATTATAGTTATAAACAAATAAGAGAATAGATTTTCATCTATTCTCTTATAGTATAAAATACTATATGACAGTAAAAAAAAGGTCTTATTAATAAACAAGAATACAGTTTAAAAGGGGAGTGATTTGTAAAATATCCATAAAGAAATAGAAAATCTGTTTACAGTTCTGTTTCATATGGGTGTTGAGAGATGTATCCATAGATCTCTTAATGTTGCTCTTAAAGTGCACCAGATTGATGCTTTTAACTTCAATATTAAAAAAAAAATCTTCCCGGGGGAGCATGCGCCCGGACCCCCCGAGAGGAGGTTAGGTCCACCCCCCACTTAAATAATGTTCATATGGATAGGAAACTAAATACATTTGCACACATCTTGTGTCCATATCTTTCTGTTTTGGTGGTCATGCCACAACCGTGCACGTGCATGCATGCGCGAGTCATGAGTGTCTGCATGGGGGGTGGCACCAGCTAAAATCTTGCCTAGGGCAGCAAATTGTGTGTAAACCTTTATGGGAATCCACCATGTGTTACAAGTGCCATAAAGATATTTATATGTGGAAAAACACACATAAATATATCATGGGAATATATTCAGCTGGCAAACGAGGCCTGTCTTTTCTGGGTGTAAAATATCTGTTGCTGAATTAAAAAAATAAGATTTTGACTATTATTTGTGAAAATAACCTACTCAGCAACTGTCACAGTTTTCAATTGTGAAATAATTGTTCATGCAATTAGTAGGTACTGCGTGGTTGGCAAAAACCCAACGTTGCAGTTACGGATTAGCATTTAATATTAGCAGGGGCTTTGTTGTTATAATTATTCAATTTGCTTAAAGGTGGGGTAGGTAAGTTTGAGAAACCGGCTCGAGATACACTTTTTGTTATATTCCATGGAATGCTCTTAACATCCCGATAGCAATGAATATCTTAAGTGCTTTGACAACAAATCTATAAAAAAATGTCATCTGTGGAAGCCGTAGTACTGTAAAAAGCACGACCAATCATTTCAGCCGGCCAGGCTAAAGTAACTGGATGGCCTACCTGCCTGTCAGCCTTTCATCTGTGCACAAACTTATCTCGTGCCCTCATTGGTCATGTGCGCGTTCGTGTGTGTTGGAGGAGGGGCTCTGTAAGGAAGTGGCAGATTTCTTCCGGCTGTGTATTTTCAAATTCTAGCCACTTGAGCTGGTTTCTCCAAAATGACCTACCCCACCTTTAATGCACCTCGTGTTATGTAATCCTAAAAGCAACTTGAAAAGGATTAACATAATGTCCGATTTGTATTCAGCTTTAACATCAAAATCAGGATCTGAGGTAATCTTTCAGTTTAGTTGTGATAAAATGGCTTCTTCCCCTAAAGTTGTCGACAAACATTTCAGGGCGCTCCCCAGATATTGCAGCGTGTCCTGCTTTTGTCACTTCAAAAGCCTTTCAGTCTGCTTCCTCCCTCTGACCTTTGTATGAGTGTTTGCCCCTTTCTTTTATGATTTTTCTGTCTGTCTTTGATGTCAAATATTAAGTTCGAACCAAAAAATCTGAATTTTGGGAGGTTTCATTTTACAAACTGGAGGGTTAATAATATCCTGTCATGCCCTGGTTTGAGAGACTATTCTGAGTTTAACTGTATTCAATTTAAATCAATATAACTATTCTTCCTTTTTTACTCGCAATTACTCTAGCCGACACATTATTAGTCTTTTGTTTAACATAGTTGCCCACCATGATGCTCTCTGGCTCAACAATGAGCGAAGTTTCAATCACTGCTTGCAGATTAAACTGTCTACCTTAAACTAGCACAGCTGATCAAATATGTTGGCTCAAAAACACATCATAGTGTATTGTTTAGCTGTAAATTAAGAACGATCATAAGATACAACTTGAAACTAAGTGAAAAAATGATGCTCCTCCTGGCCATAAGACTACTTAACACCTGATCTCTGTTTAGTGCCTCCTGAACCTAAAGCATTCATCTTTTGATTTATCTTGATATGTATTACTACAATACAATAAACATACAATATTCAATTTCACATTATGTTCTTGTCTATTGCATTGCTTGGTCACTTATTTAGCTTATTGTATTGATTTATTTTCTGACATGTATATATAATTTCACTTCATCTGCATTACTTACACATTGTTAACAACATAATCCGCACTATTTTATTCTACTCTTCTTACTGCACTGTTTTTTGCAGTAAGATAGCTATCGCGTGAAGGGTCTGCTTTATGCGCTCCGCACAACGAGGCTCCAGCGAACAGTTCATAAGCGTGCTCACTAGCGCACCTCCCCCCCCCCCCGTTTATAAAGTCAAGTAGTACCCCTCAAAAGGTCCGGTTTATTTCATTTTAAGGATGTGCACCAAGCAACATCTCCGGGTGCTCCTTTGAGAACCAGGGCAAAAAAGTTATGTGCACCCCTGCTTATATCTGTGTATTCTACCATGAATTTTCTCTACAAGGGTGCATGTTTATTAACTGGAGCTTCAATTCTCTGCAATGTATGGTTTTTGTGTCATTCTTCTCTAATCAGCCTTGGGTTGGTGCATTCCTAACGGACAACTGTAGGCCTGTTGCTGGCAGAGGGCTAAGTGCAAAATGAGGGCTAGTATGTTCAAGTCCGGCAGTTAGACAAACAGGCATATTGAGCAACGCATCAGAGGTTGAATCAGGTCAGCGAGACAAAGGCTCATTGAGCGAAACTAATGCAAACGGGACTAACCCCCACAAACAAACTTATTTAATCAAAGTCAATCAACGTTGCTATTTGTGTGTGGCTTGGCCCAAACAGAATGACGGTGACAATTAGGAATAATAAGGCCCCTTCATTTGTTCTCACATCCCTACACGGGCAAAACTGAAAGATACTGATGGCTGAATGTCTCACACTAAATGACAGTTGCGTTTCACAGAGTTTGAATTGCCCCAGTGAGATGATAGTGAACTGTTCATGAACTTGTCATGAAATGTTCATGAAATATTAGTGAACCATATTCATGAACAGCTCATAAACAGCTCATAAACAGCTCATAACAAAGTTGATGAACTGTTCATGAAAGTGCCATGAACATTAAATGGCACTAGGGCAGTTCATGAACTACTCATGAAACTCCTGTGCTGGAATGGTTCATGAACAATTCATGGAATATGGTTTTAGGCAGGTTCATGAACAATTCATGAAATGGAGTTTTCAGTGAGTGTGTTGGGATATTCAGTTTTCAACCAAGAACATTGCAAGAATTGTTCATGAACATATCAAGAACTGTTCATAACAACTTCATGAACCATTCATGAACAGTTCATACCCAGTCACTGAATATAATTCAATGGCTGGCTATGAACTGTTCATGAACTGTTCATGAACCATTGACTGTGGGTCAATTGGCAACCATAGAAAACAACAATTATGTCAATCACAATAGAACTTTACTCAAATTAACAAACAAACAAACATACATGTATACAGGTGGAGCACTACAATTAATCCTATCACTATTTGAAGCAGTTCTTGACACTCAGCTGCACAAAAAATGTTGTTACGGGTCCCAAAAGCTTGGGTACCACAGCAACAATAAATGATTTCTGTAGAAAACAGAAAAGTGCAGCAGCAATAATTATACGCAGGATCCGGTTGATCGTCTGGAATGCTTCTTATTCAAGTACACAGTTACATTCAAATAGCTGAACTTTACAAACATCACATTTCTCCATTTAAGTTATCTGTCTGTCACAGTCAATTACTGTATCTCAAGGAGAAATTCAACATAGTCAATATAAATTATTACATTACATTGCATTTAGCTGACGCTTTTATCCAAAGCGACTTACAATAAGTGCGTTCGACCAACAAAATACAAACTTGAAGAAAACAGAATCATATAAGTACATCAGGTTTCATAGAGCAAAAACATTCCAAGTGCTACTCAACTGGCTTTAGGTAAGCCAGTCCATAAGTGCTTTGTTAATAGTTCTATCGCTCGAAGTGGAGTCGAAAGAGATGAGTTTTCAGTCTGCGCCGGAAGGTGTGTAAGCTTTCTGCTGTCCTGATGTCAATGGGGAGCTCATTCCACCATTTTGGAGCCAGGATAGCAAACCCACTTGTTTTTGCTGATGGGAACTTGGGTCCCCTTCGCAGCGAGGGTGCAGCGAGCCGTTTGGTTGATGCAGAGCGGAGTGCACGTGCTGGGGTGTACGGTTTAACCATGTCCTGGATGTAGGAAGGGCCAGATCCATTCGCAGCATGGTACGCAAGTACCATTGTCTTGAAGTGGATTCGAGCAGTTACCAGAAGCCAGTGGAGGGAGCGGAGGCGTGGTGTGGGAGAATTTAGGAAGGTTGAAGACCAGACGAGCCGCTGCATTCTGGATGAGCTGCAGAGGTCGGATGGCACATGCAGGTAGACCAGCCAGGAGGGAGTTGCAGTAGTTTAGGCGTGAGATGATGAGAGCCTGGACCAGAACCTGCGTCGCTTTCTGGATCAGCTGGGGACGCATCCTCCTGATGTTGTAAAGCGTGTATCTGCAGCAGCGGGTTGTAGCAGCTATGTTTGCAGTGAAGGACAGGTTGTTATCTATAAACACATAACGCTATCAAATAATACTTTCTATCAATATATCTATCTTTACCAAATATAACATATTATGGAGATCACAAAAATACACTGTCAATGTTAATAAACAAAAAACAAGGCAATGTGCCTGCAAGACTGCACCCAGGTAAACAAAACATATTACCCGTGCGCAGCAGCTAACATGCCTGCGAGCCTTCGCTCAGGTCACATTTACCCAGGTGCGGCTGAAGCCCGCGAAAATGGCATCTATTGTTGCCGACAGTTTAGTATTTTTAAAATACTGTTACTATGTCAAACATGGTCAAAACCTTCTGACACACTCTCCTAAACATCTCCAACATCATATCTAATTCACACAAGTTAACATCGATCATTTTCATTATGTACTGACCTGTAGAAAACAGAAAAGTGGAGCAGCAATAATTATACACAGGATCCGGTTGATCGTCTGGATCATAGATATATATAAACACTAGATGGCTCATGGGAGATTTTCCAGCGTAGCTGACTGGCCGCCATCTTGCTACAGTCAACAGTTACTCTGATTCGCGTTATGGTAGCTGTTGTAAGGTGAGTGATCTGCACAAAAATACTCTTAACTCGCTGAAATCTTGACTGATTTACAAACGGTTTGGTTTATTATAAACATTATTAGCATGGCTATGATACAGGATGCTTGGACATGTTGAAATTGCAGCTTTTCTTTGTGTATGTGGTTGTATTTATTAGCTGGCTAATAACAAGAGGCTGTCAGTGAGACCTAGTATTACAAAGTTCACCCAGCAACTTTACACCAGTGGGAGAGGCAGAACTGCTCTTTCTTTTCAACATAACTTAAGTTACACATGATTTCTTCCAAGTGGTTTGGCTTGTTAAAAACATCTTGCATTATGATACAGGAATTTGCTGGCTTTGTGTTTACAGAAGTACCTGACTATGCCGGACCTTTGTGCAGCCTACGGATGCTCCAATCGCCGCTGTCTGCAAACAAGAACCCGTGGGATCACCACATATGTTTATGTTTGCTCAGTCTAATAAACCCATAACATGGTTGTGAAAGAATACCAAAGCTGAGGCTGGACGATGATTGATTGTTAGTGTGCCATGTGTCACTGTGTGTCTTATTGGTTTTGTGGTATACTGTATTTTATTGTATTGTGTGCAAGACACATTTAAAACAAATAACCTTGAACCTTGAAGCCCCATCTCTCCCCACCTGCTCCTGCTTCCTACATCCCCTCCACACCACACCAAGTTGTTCTTCTTAATAATAATAATACATTTATGTTGGGGGGCCGCCTTTCATAACACCCAAGGACACCTTACAGGGGCATAGGGGCAATATAGGGAACAATTTAAACAGTGGATTTTGTGATATATCAGCCGGGATGAGTCAAGACAAACCACAAATGGACTACAGAAGGACATATGGTACAGTTTATATTATTCTTGGTCTTTTTCAATAACATATTTCAAAGGTTCTGGATTTGTTTACAAATCTAGAAACTAAATACAAAACTAGGATGATATGAAGATCTCATGTCAAAAATAATTGTGATAAATTAGACAGAACTTGCCTGTCTGTGAGCACATTTTATGTTGGTTTGGTTCTTCTGATAAAGGTGTGAATATCTAAATAATATACCAACATATGCTATTGTCATTAGTTGTGTCCCTGTTCTTCAAGCTAAGGCATTGCTCAATTAACAACTCTTGGTTTACAGAGTGGTAACATGAGACCGATTTTTATATATAAAATATAAATGTATTTTAATTTTATAATTTATTTATAATTTATTTTAAATATTGACAATATAATAAAATAAATGGAAATATATACACCGGCAAATATTTAATATAAATACCTTGTGTGTGTGTATAGCTATTGCTTTATCTGATTAATGTTATTTTCATATGAAAGTCCATGATTATAAGTATGCAGTATCATAACTACATCTTTGATGTTTATAAAAAACCAAACCGTTTGAAAATTGAGCAAGCTATGGTTATTTAAATAGTAAACCATAATGTTATGAATGAGAGCACTGCCTGTAGCAAGATGGCGGCCAAGTGGCAACGTTGGTCTCCATAGAGAGGCGAAGTCACGCCCATCTACTTCCGGCCCATGGGACCCCGGAAGCGAAAAATTAACATTGAATTCAATGGAGAGAGAACACGTATCTTTTGATCCCGTTTGAATTGTGCCACGAACTACACATATGATGTTTGTCAATCTTAAACAATAAGTTCCATGTCAAAAAAGTCACATTTTGTCGTAAAACTGTTGAAATATAAGACTATGAAAAATACGCGACTACAAAGACTACAAATCCCATTCTGGCTCGCGTAAGTGATGTCACAGGCGATAATGCTCCAAGTGGTTGCGACTCGTAATTAAAGCGAAGAAGAAGAAGATCTCATAACTGATTTATTCCCTCCAATAAATAAGAGATTGCTAAAAATAAATTCACTTTTACAAGATGCCTGTGTGCTTTGTACCAGGTTGTAATCACATAAGTGATCATACCACTTGCTCGTTCTATCGCTTCCCGTCTGATGAAAGGACCAGGAGTCGCCGGATCAGACATCTCAGGTAATACACATGTTGTGCATGGAACACAGTCAAGCTAGCTACCTAGCTAGTAGCGACGAGTAGCGAGCACGTTAGTTAGCATTACATTACTTTAGTGATGGTAGCCTTACCATGACATTATTATTTTATTACATGAAGTAAACTAAAGCAAACAAATATTGTTCTAAACTGTATTAAAGTAAACAGGTATTATCTTGAACTGTATTGAAGTGAACATGTATTATTTGGGACTGTTTTAAAGTAATCCTATATATATAAACCTTCTTACATACACTTTCCCAGACACCCTGACACACACACACACACACACACACACACACACACACACACACACACACACACACACACACACACACACACACACACACACACACACACACACACACACACACACACACAACACTCCCTGACCAAGATATCAACACACACACACATACACTTTCCCAGACACCCTGACACACACAATACACTCCCTGACCAAGATAACACACACACACACACACACACACACACACACACACACACACACACACACACACACACCACACACACACACACACACACACACACACACACACACACACACACACACACACACACACACACACACATACGTGTTTAAAGGACATATCAGGACTTGTGAAAAATGGGGACATGCCTTTCCAAAGGTCCTAGGGACCTGGGAATAAAAGTGATTAATATCCATTTTTCCTGGATGACATCCATCTATTGATATTTTGTCTAATGCTATATTTTTCGGAGACCTGATTTTAATACTACTTATGAGGACATGAACAGGTTTATGTGACATATGAGCCCCTTAGCAACACACACTGATATTTCATGTTTATATGAATTGTGACCCCATAGATACACACTACATTTTCAAGTTTAAGGGACTTATGGAGACCCAGTAATACACAAAATAGAGTCTGTATTTGCAACTTTGCCTTTATTACTTATGTTTGAAATATCTGCATAAAACATTAAAAAACTAAAACTTCAACGTTAAATAATTAGTCATGTTCGCCAGTCAGGTAACCTCTGACACGAAAAGTCTAATCATATGAACTTGTTGATACAACATATTAAAACTGAGCAGTCCAGAAACATAAAAAAGCTAAGTTAAAAAGGTATATAGCATTTAATTGTGGTCAGTTTACTCTTAAAGTCTTATAAATAAACGCTTATGTGAAAAAAGGATGAAACACTTTATTTGTTTCTACATTTAATGAATTCCTGGCAAAATATATAAATTGAAGTATAAACCAGAATAGGAGAAAATAGGAAATTCCTTTACCTAACAATAAGGATATTATGCTTGATTCATGTTGCAATAAGATGGAACCGTGGTGACAGGCGCTGCCTTTGATTAAATAATTGTTAGTCAACTAAAAGTCACAGGATTATGTCAACTATCCAAAATGTAGTGCTTTTTAACTACAAAACATGTCTGAGTATTATTGTTGCCAGAGTTGGGTTCATAATTTCCCTGTTATGAGAAAGACTAATCGCAACAACTTAAAAACATTGTTTGTTGACTTAGAACCTAACAACCAATTATTTGGTCATATAAATTGTAAAATAACCTTTTATTACACCCAGAATAGACCACCCACAACCCAGAAACGTTAACCCCTATCCTCCACTGTTTGAGACAGTGAAGTAGATATGGCATGTTTGAAAGGAATGAGCAACTTTCTCTTTAGTGTTTTTCTTGTAAAAAGCACGTAATTAACTTTTTATTAAAACTTCCAGCTTCTACGAAACATGACAAGTGTACACTATGTTTAGTTAACCAGTCTAAATAAGGTACAACGTTTAATATAGTTTACCAAAGTTACCATAAATGAAGCATGTTACAAGTAGCCCCCACTCCGAATTCTTTCTTAATAGTTGGAAGACCACATCAAACAACTTGTGGGCAAGAACAAATCAATGGTGACAACTTGGGAAATAATGATGGAATAAACCATCTTAGTACTAGTTATATTATTTGTTGAGACAGAACATAGTCAAACCTTATTTATGAAAGACATGATGGCATAACTGTAAATAATCGTCAAAAACACATTTTCTGTTGGCTGAAAGTGACCACGAGAGGGGGGTTGGAAAACACTTTAAATTCCTCATGGATGCATCTCAACATATTAACATTTGGCAGCTACAGTCAAGCTTATGTGACATGCTTGTACAAGAACAAAACTAATTAAATAATTCAAGGAAAACAAGATAATATCAAAACCAAGCCTAGTACACACATTAACACAAGAGGTCTGAGGTTAGGCTGATTATTAAATCCCTACCAATAAAACTGCAGGGAATGAAAAAACAAATATTATTTTTAAACTAAAATTGTACCTCAGAAGAAGTTGGCATGTTCTAGTCCTATGTATTCATCTTCCTTTTGAATGCCATGATTCTGTTGTGAATGTAATATGTGATGGCAACCCAGTCCCTGTCTTTCAGAGCTACTGGCTCTGCCTTGAGACAGGAGTCAGTCCTTTTTACCTGGTACTCTGCATCTTGTTATGAAAGGATACAAATGCCGCTCAATAGCCTTCACTTCGTCACCTGTCCACTTGCTTTCATCTTCCCAGCTGTCATAAATGGAAACAAGACACAATGTATTTGTGAAATTGCTCTGTTAAAGTGAAAAATGGGGGATATGATAGAAAAAAGTATAGTTTGTAGTTAAATGATAGCATCATCAAATGTGTGTGAATGATGGCCTCTGTGATCAGTGTATGAATGTTAAAAATGTTGGCATACATTTGCTTGTACTGTAAAACACAGTAGTTGTACAACAAACTAGAAATGTCTTTGAGAAATCCAGTTAAGATCAATTCATTTTTCTAATAGAGTAATGTAAATACAAAATGCTTATTTACCTTGCATTCCATTGGAGCACTTTGAGGAAGCTTTGTTGAAGTGAAGTGTTGTGTTCTTCTGTGAATCTGAAAGGATAAATTAGAATATAATGCATGATAAAAGCACATACTGCCATTCCTTCGAAAGCAAGACTTAATAATTGTTTTCACCATAAGTATATTTACATCAAATATTGTGTTATTTGGGTTCCAATATAGAAATAGTTTGAACTGTACAATATCTGCTACCCAAAAATATGAGGACTATCTAACACACACACTCTACACTCGTTGGGTTGTACCATATGGGGACGTTCTCTGAAAAACATCATGACTACACAACCTAAAGACGATATCTGCTACCCAAAAATATGAGGACGATGTAACACACACACTCTACACTCGTTGGGTTGTGCCATATGGGGACGTTCTCTGAAACACATCAAGACTACACAACCTACAACAAAATGAGGACATGACGCCTGAAGTTACATAAAGTCAGTGTTCCTGACTTCTGAGGTGTGCTGTTGTTGTTAAAGAAAACTGAAACCCCATAGTAATAAGTATTGATCTACATCCCTATTAATTAAATCATGTAAACTGATACACATTAGGTTAAATTGGAAAATACATTTGCAAAAGGAGAAACAACACAGAATTTAGGGGCAATAAAGATCATTTTCATGTTATAAGAGGTAGATTCTGCCATCAATTGGTAGGGTATATCTTTCTACTATGCTATTTAGAAACAAGTAACAGTTATATTGAGATTCTGCAATTATTAAACGATATATTAATTGTAATGAGGTAAACAGGCATTTTATGTAGGCATTGGACTTGATTGACACATGAATGTACCTTGTATAGAAATAGTCTACAGTACATGTTTAATTACCTGTTGGAGGGATGAGGTGGATCTCTGGCTCGCTTCAGAGTCAGCTAAAGGCTGAGCCGTGATCATGTCACTCTGTTTCTGCAATTTAAAATACAACAATAACGTGTCAGAAATCCATTGACTTTTCACGTAGGGGACACAGATTTTAGTAAAAACAATTCACATGAGGATCTGGGCTTGTAACTCAAGACTCTATAGAAATAGCTTTAACTGTACAATATCTGCTACTCAACAATATGAGGACGATGAAACACACACACTCTACACTCGTTGGGTTGCACCAAATGGGGACGTCCACCAAAACACATCATGACTACACAACCTAAAGACGATAACTACTACCCAACAAGATGAGGATGATGTAACACACACACTCTACACTCGTTGGGTTGTACCATATGGGGACGTTCTCTGAAACACATCAAGACTACACAACCTACAGACGATATCTACACCCAACAATATGAGGACGATGTAACACACACACTCTACACTCGTTGGGTCGTACCATATGGGGATGTCCACCAAAACACATCATGACTACGCAACCTAAAGACGATATCTGCTACCCAACAATATGAGGATGATATAATACACACACTCTACACTCGTTGGGTTGTACCATATGGGGACGTTCTCTGAAACACATCAAGACTACACAACCTAAAGACGATATCTACACCCAACAATATGAGGATGATGTAACACACACACTCTACACTCGTTGGGTTGTACCATATGGGGACGGTCTCTGAAACACATCAAGACTACACAACCTAAAACAAAATGAGGACATGACGACTGAAGTTACATAAAGTCAGTGTTCCTGACTTCTGATGTGTGCTGTTGTCGTTACAAAAAACTGAAACCCCATAGTAATAAGTATTGATCTACATCCCTATTAATTAAATCATGTAAACTGATACACATTAGGTTAAATTGGAAAATACATTTGCAAAAGGAGAAACAACACAGAATTTAGGGGCAATAAAGATCATTTTCATGTTATAAGAGGTAGATTCTGCCATCAATTGGTAGGGTATATCTTTCTACTATGCTATTTAGAAACAAGTAACAGATATATTGAGATTCTGCAATTATTAAACGATATATTAATTGTAATGAGGTAAACAGGCATTTTATGTAGGCATTGGACTTGATTGACACATGAATGTACCTTGTATAGAAATAGTCTACAGTACATGTTTAATTACCTGTTGGAGGGATGAGGTGGATCTCTGGCTCGCTTCAGAGTCAGCTAAAGGCTGAGCCGTGATCATGTCACTCTGTTTCTGCAATTTAAAATACAACAATAACGTGTCAGAAATCCATTGACTTTTCACGTAGGGGACACAGATTTTAGTAAAAACAATTCACATGAGGATCTGGGCTTGTAACTCAAGACTCTATAGAAATAGCTTTGAACTGTACAATATCTGCTACTCAACAATATGAGGACCGATGAAACACACACACTCTACACTCGTTGGGTTGTACCAAATGGGGACATCCACCAAAACACATCATGACTACGCAACCTAAAGACGATATCTGCTACCCAACAATATGAGGACGATGTAACACACACACTCTACACTCGTTGGGTTGTACCATATGGGGACGTTCTCTGAAACACATCAAGACTACACAACCTACAGACGATATCTACACCCAACAATATGAGGACGATGTAACACACACACTCTACACTCGTTGGGTCGTACCATATGGGGACGTCCACCAAAACACATCATGACTACGCAACCTAAAGACGATATCTGCTACCCAACAATATGAGGACGATGTAAACACACACACTCTACACTCGTTGGGTTGTACCATATGGGGACGTTCTCTGAAACACATCAAGACTACACAACCTAAAGACGATATCTACACCCAACAATATGAGGATGATGTAACACACACACTCTACACTCGTTGGGTTGTACCATATGGGGACGGTCTCTGAAACACATCAAGACTACACAACCTAAAACAAAATGAGGACATGACGACTGAAGTTACATAAAGTCAGTGTTCCTGACTTCTGATGTGTGCTGTTGTCGTTACAAAAAACTGAAACCCCATAGTAATAAGTATTGATCTACATTCCCTATTAATTAAATCATGTAAACTGATACACATTAGGCTTAAATTGGAAAATACATTTGCAAAAGGAGAAAAAACACAGAATTTAGGGGCAATAAAGATCATTT
Organism: Pseudochaenichthys georgianus; assembly: GCF_902827115.2. Lineage (NCBI taxonomy): Eukaryota > Metazoa > Chordata > Actinopteri > Perciformes > Channichthyidae > Pseudochaenichthys > Pseudochaenichthys georgianus. Next base: position 16,789,551 of record NC_047526.1, read on the forward strand.
TCATGTTATAAGAGGTAGATTCTGCCATCAATTGGTAGGGTATATCTTTCTACAATGCTATTTAGAAACAAGTAACAGATATATTGAGATTCTGCAATTATTAAACGATATATTAATTGTAATGAGGTAAACAGGCATTTTATGTAGGCATTGGACTTGATTGACACATGAATGTACCTTGTATAGAAATAGTCTACAGTACATGTTTAATTACCTGTTGGAGGGATGAGGTGGATCTCTGGCTCGCTTCAGAGTCAGCTAAAGGCTGAGCCGTGATCATGTCACTCTGTTTCTGCAATTTAAAATACAACAATAACGTGTCAGAAATCCATTGACTTTTCACGTAGGGGACACAGATTTTAGTAAAAACAATTCACATGAGGATCTGGGCTTGTAACTCAAGACTCTATAGAAATAGTTTGAACTGTACAATATCTGCTACTCAACAATATGAGGACCATGAAACACACACACTCTACACTCGTTGGGTTGTACCAAATGGGGACATCCACCAAAACACATCATGACTACGCAACCTAAAGACGATATCTGCTACCCAACAATATGAGGACGATGTAACACACACACTATACACTCGTTGGGTTGTACCATATGGGGACGTTCTCTGAAACACATCAAGACTACACAACCTACAGACGATATCTACACCCAACAATATGAGGACGATGTAACACACACACTCTACACTCGTTGGGTCGTACCATATGGGGACATCCACCAAAACACATCATGACTACGCAACCTAAAGACGATATCTGCTACCCAACAATATGAGGACGATGTAACACACACACACTCTACACTCGTTGGGTTGTACCATATGGGGACGTTCTCTGAAACACATCAAGACTACACAACCTAAAGACGATATCTACACCCAACAATATGAGGATGATGTAACACACACACTCTACACTCGTTGGGTTGTGCCATATGGGGACGGTCTCTGAAACACATCAAGACTACACAACTTAAAACAAAATGAGGACATGACGACTGAAGTTACATAAAGTCAGTGTTCCTGACTTCTGAGGTGGGCTGTGCTGTTGTCGTTACAAAAAACTGAAACCCCATAGTAATAAGTATTGATCTACTTCCCTATTAATTAAATCATGTAAACTGATACACATTAGGCTAAATTGGAAAATACATTTGCAAAAGGAGAAAAAAAACAGAATTTAGGGGCAATAAAGATCATTTTCATGTTATAAGAGGTAGATTCTGCCATCAATTGGTAGGGTATATCTTTCTACTATGCTATTTAGAAACAAGTAACAGTTATATTGAGATTCTGCAATTATTAAACGATATATTAATTGTAATGAGGTAAACAGGCATTTTATGTAGGCATTGGACTTGATTGACACATGAATGTACCTTGTATAGAAATAGTCTACAGTACATGGTTAATTACCTGTTGGAGGGATGAGGTGGATCTCTGGCTCGCTTCAGAGTCAGCTAAAGGCTGAGCCGTGATCATGTCACTCTGTTTCTGCAATTTAAAATACAACAATAACGTGTCAGAAATCCATTGACTTTTCACGTAGGGGACACAGATTTTAGTAAAAACAATTCACATGAGGATCTGGGCTTGTAACTCAAGACTCTATAGAAATAGTTTGAACTGTACAATATCTGCTACTCAACAATATGAGGACCATGAAACACACACACTCTACACTCGTTGGGTTGTACCAAATGGGGACATCCACCAAAACACATCATGACTACGCAACCTAAAGACGATATCTGCTACCCAACAATATGAGGACGATGTAACACACACACTCTACACTCGTTGGGTTGTACCGTATGGGGACGTTCTCTGAAACACATCAAGACTACACAACCTACAGACGATATCTACACCCAACAATATGAGGACGATGTAACACACACACTCTACACTCGTTGGGTCGTACCATATGGGGACGTCCACCAAAACACATCATGACTACGCAACCTAAAGACGATATCTGCTACCCAACAATATGAGGACGATGTAACACACACACTCTACACTCGTTGGGTTGTACCATATGGGGACGTTCTCTGAAACACATCAAGACTACACAACCTAAAGACGATATCTACACCCAACAATATGAGGATGATGTAACACACACACTCTACACTCGTTGGGTTGTGCCATATGGGGACGGTCTCTGAAACACATCAAGACTACACAACCTAAAACAAAATGAGGACATGACGACTGAAGTTACATAAAGTCAGTGTTCCTGACTTCTGAGGTGTGCTGTTGTCGTTACAAAAAACTGAAACCCCATAGTAATAAGTATTGATCTACATCCCTATTAATTAAATCATGTAAACTGATACACATTAGGTTAAATTGGGAAGCCGTCTAGTGCCGGCATCGACATTTGTCCCATTGGGATATAACAGCCGTGGGCAATATATTAGGGCCATGGGATGGACTTGGCCATTTCCCGTCACTTGGCAGTCTAAATGAGTACACAAACAGCATATGAGTATGTATGCATGCATTGGACAATAGATGGTGCTCTTCTCATTACTGTGTACTTATACTGCATGGGGGGGTGGCCCAAAGGCAATATGAGGGCCCAATTTCCATATATTACACAGTAACATGAGTATTCACTTACTGTGTACTTATATTTATGGGGGGGGGTGTCCGTCAACCTAATATGGGGTCCTAATTTTTTATTCAGGGTCTTCTAAATAGGGCCCAGATCAGGAATCTGAAATATGGGAACCCTTACCCACCCAGAAATGTTTATTCAATTAAATGTCAAACTTTCTCACAAAATCCTCTCATAAGCTAAGGGTCTGACAGGTTTGTGGTGGGGAGGGGTAGAAAATGAATAAAATTGAAAGAATGTGGTTGGTGCTCCGAAACCTTGAGAGTGTGTTGGGTAACGTGTTTGGAACCCGCTTGCAAAATTTGGGGACCCTGCGACCTTCGACAAGGTCAAAACCGAGGTCAGAGGTCACATTCGCAATGCCGACAGTACCCTCGACGGCGCAAAAAGTACATGCAGATTGATGCCTCCGCTGCTCCTAATGTCAAAGGTTACGGCTTGAAATGTAACAAAACCTTCCCTTAAGGCCTTTTGAGAAGCTGCAGTGCTGCATGCGTGTTTAAAGTACTTTGAAAAGGGCTAAAGAGATAATTTTTTCACAGGGGGCCTCTAAATAGGGCCCAGATCAGGAATCTGAAATATGTGAACCCTAACCCACCAGAACTCTTTTTTCAATAAAATGTCAAATTTTCTCACAAAATCCTGTCTGAAGCTAAGAATCTGACACCCTTGTGGTGAGGGAAGAGGAGGAAATTGAGAAAAATTGAAAAAATGTGGTTGGTGCTCCGAAACTTTGAGAGTGTGTTGCTTAACGTGTGTGGAACCCGCTTGCAAAATGTGGGGACCCTGCGACCTTCGACAAGGTCAAAACTGAGGTCAGAGGTCACATTCGCAATGCCGACAGTACCCTCGACGGTGCAAAGGAAGGTCCGACCGCTTTGAGCTTGCTCTCATTAGAACCGGCTCGAAAAGTACATGTAGATTGATGCCTCTGCTGCTCCTAATGTCAAAGGTTACGGCTTGAAATGTAACAAAGCTCCAAAGGTCAAAGGTCACGCTTCCATGCCGTACGGTACCCTTTACCGCACAAAGGAAGGTCCGACCGCTTTGAGCTTGATGTCATTTTAACCGTCTCGGAGAGCAGATGCAGATGGAAGCCTCTGGTGTAACTAAATGTCAAAGGTTACGGCTTAAAATGTAACAAAACCTTCCGTTAAGGCCTTTTGAGAAGCTGCAGTGCTGCATGAGTGTTTAAAGTACTTTGAAAAGGGCTAAAGAGATAATTTTTTCACAGGGGGGCTCTAAATAGGGCCCAGATCAGGAATCTGAAATATGGGAATCCTAACCCACCCAGAACTTTTTTTTCAATAAAATGTCAAACTTTCTCACATAATGCTGTCTGGAGCTAAGAATCTGACAGGCTTGTGGTGGCAGAGGGGAAGAAAATGAAAAAAATTGAAAAAATGTGGTTGGCGCTCCGAAACTTTGAGAGTGTGTTGTTGCACTTGTGTGGAACCCGCTTGCAAAATTTGGGGACCCTGCGACCTCGGACAAGGTCAAACCCGAGGTCAGAGGTCACATTCGCAATGCCGACAGTACCCTCGACGGCGCAAAGGAAGGTCCGACCGCTTTGAGCTTGCTCTCATTAGAACCGGCTCGAACAGTACATGCAGATTGATGCCTCTGCTGCTCCTAATGTCAAAGGTTACGGCTTGAAATGTAACAAAGCTCCAAAGGTCAAAGGTCACGTTTCCATGCCGTACGGTGCCCTTTACAGCACAAAGGAAGGTCCGACCGCTTTGAGCTTGGTATCATTTTAACCGTCTCGGAGAGCAGATGCAAATGGATGCCTCTAGTGTAACTAAATGTCAAAGGTTACGGCTTAAAATGTAAAAAAACCTTCCGTTAAGGCCTTTTGAGAAGCTGCAGTGCTGCATGAGTGTTTAAAGTACTTTGAAAAGGGCTAAAGAGATAATTTTTTCACAGGGGGGCTCTAAATAGGGCCCAGATCAGGAATCTGAAATATGGGAACCCTAACCCACCCAGAACTTTTTTTTCAATAAAATGTCAAACTTTCTCACATAATGCTGTCTGGAGCTAAGAATCTGACAGCCTTTGGTGAGGGAAGAGGAGGAAATTGAAATTTTTAAAAAAAATGTGGTTGGCGCTCCGAAACTTTGAGAGAGTGTTGCTTAACGTGTGTGGAACCCGCTTGCAAAATGTGGGGACCCTGCGACCTTCGACAAGGTCAAAACTGAGGTCAGAGGTCACATTCGCAATGCCGACAGTACCCTCGACGGCGCAAAGGAAGGTCCGACCGCTTTGAGCTTGCTCTCATTAGAACCGGCTCGAACAGTACATACAGATTGATGCCTCTGCTGCTCCTAATGTCAAAGGTTACGGCTTGAAATGTAACAAAGCTCCAAAGGTCAAAGGTCACGCTTCCATGCCGTACGGTGCCATTTACAGCAAAAAGGAAGGTCCGACCGCTTTGAGCTTGATATCATTTTAACCGTCTCGGAGAGCAGATGCAGATGGAAGCCTCTGGTGCAACTAAATGTGAAAGATTACGGCTTAAAATGTAATAAAACCTTCCGTTAAGGCCTTTTGAGAAGCCGCATTGCTGCATGAGTGTTTAAAGTACTTTGAAAAGGGCTAAAGAGATAATTTTTTCACAGGGGGCCTCTAAATAGGGACCAGATCAGGAATCTGAAATATGGGAACCCTAACCCACCCAGAACTTTTTTTCAATCAAATGGCAATGTGTTTATGTTGACAAGGAGGTTTAATAACTGTGTGCTACACAAAACGTGCAGTCGGTTTCATTTTCATCGCCGTTTGTAGTAGAGTTAGCAGGGTATTTTTATTTTAACTCTCGTCCCAAATTCGTCGCAAAATTATTTTTTATCCTCCCCGACACTATTTCTTTCGGCCCCGGGACGACGGGACGTCCTTAAGCTCGAGTCCTGAACCTAAAACAAAATGAGGACATGACGACTGAAGTTACATAAAGTCAGTGTTCCTGACTTCTGAGGTGTGCTGTTGTCGTTACAAAAAACTGAAAACCCATAGTAATAAGTATTGATCTACTTCCCTATTAATTAAATCATGTAAACTGATACACATTAGGTTAAATTGGAAAATACATTTGCAAAAGGAGAAAAACAACAGAATTTAGGGGCAATAAAGATCATTTTCATGTTATAAGAGGTAGATTCTGCCATCAATTGGTAGGGTATATCTTTCTACTATGCTATTTAGAAACAAGTAACAGTTATATTGAGATTCTACATTTATTAAACAATATATTAATTGTAATGAGGTAAACAGGCATTTTATGTAGGCATTGGACTTGATTGACACATGAATTTACCTCGTATAGAAATAATCCACAGTAAATGTTTAATTAACCCTTATGTTGTGTTCGGGTCTCCTGTGACCCGTTTCAAATTGAAATTATATAATAACTACGCTCTAGTTTTTTTTTTATCGGAAAAAGGCTTCATGATATCCTCCACAGCAGCTATATAAACACTACAAAACTGATTTTGACAATTTTAGCCAAGTCTGAATGTCTCTAAAAAAAAGTGTATAATTTGGTGTTCGGGTCTGGGTAGACCGAGCAGAATTGTTGTGGGTGACTCTGGTCAAATTTGGCTTTAGACACCCCACCCCCACCATCCATTGTAACAATATTTTTTTCGCAACATGCACCTGGTCTCCTATCCCTCTGGCCCCCCTCCCCCCACGGGAACTTGACGTTTCACAAAGAATATGTACACTAACATTTGAACCTGAACGGGTGCAATATGTTGTGTAATGTGTTTTGGGGCCATACAACACAATTACAACAGGATTGTACGGTTATGAATTCATTAGAAGTGAGTTATGATGTAGTTAAAACAATATTGGATGATAGTCATTATTTGTGAGTGTTTTGGACTGAGATAAATCATGGGTCAAAATTGACCCACGAACACCATGAAGGGTAACAGCTTTCGAACACAACACTAGGGTTAATTACCTGTTGGAGGGATGAGGTGGATCTCTGGCTCGCTTCAGAGTCAGCTAAAGGCTGAGCCGTGATCATGTCACTCAGTTTCTGCATTTTAAAATATAACAATAACGTGTCAGAAATCCATTGACTTTTCATGTAGGGGACACAGATTTTAGTAAAAACAATTCACATGAGGATCTGGGCTTGTAACTCAAGACTCTATAGAAATAGGTTTAACTGTACAATATCTGCTACCCAGCAATATGAGGACCATGAAACACACACACTCTACACTCGTTGGGTTGTACCAAATGGGGACGTCCACCAAAACACATCATGACTACGCAACCTAAAGACGATATCTACTACCCAACAATATGAGGACGATGTAACACACACACTCTACACTCGTTGGGTTGTACCATATGGGGACGTTCTCTGAAACACATCAAGACTACACAACCTACAACAAAATGAGGACATGACGACTGAAGTTACATAAAGTCAGTGTTCCTGACTTCTGAGGTGTGCTGTGCTGTTGTTGTTCTACTATGATATTTAGAAACAAGTAACAGTTATATTGAGATTCTGCAATTATTAAACGATATATTATGTTTTATAAAATGGTATTATTTATTCTTTAATTATAACTTACTAACTCATGTTCTCACTAATGCACAATCCCATTAGCTTGATAAGTTAACTGTTCAGTGCAAACCCTGGGCAACTGCAGTTAGAATTGTGTAACTTCTAGTTACTTTAACACCTCAACAAATAATGTTACAAGAGCACAGACAAAGCGTCTTCAAAGGTAAATACTGTTATAAAATTACTAAAACACGGTAAGCTCCACAAATAACATGACTTACTAGGTCTACTGATTATCTATGAATTTGGTGTTGAATTGGAAACCACTGTTACAATTCACATTTTAAAATAATATCTTGTGCTTCAGTAACAACATCTTAGAAAAAGTAATGAATTACCTCAATTTAGTGTGCAATCCTTCCAGTTCTGTTGAGAGAATCTTCCATGTGGCAGGGGTCCTTTGCATGCAGTTAGCTACGTTAAGCTAATAAGCTAACATTAGCTCATCTGGCTATTCGATGTAAATAAAAGTAATGATGGAATAACTAGTTCTCTAGATTAGAAGGCAGGTGACTAAAATCAGCAGTAATTAATTGTTGATGATTTTAGTTGTTTCTGAGTTTAATTTTGATTAATTAATTACAAAGCCTCTAATTAATTAGATTATTTTTATTTTAATCGAGTCCCGGCTCTAATATTGCAGTAATACTAAAACCAGCTTAAAACGTTGGAGTGTGTTTGAACCTGACAAATATGAGATATATGAGGACCTTTTGAGTCATGTGACTAAAGTGTGTGAAAAGTGTGTTAAGTTCCAGAAGTGACCACTAGTTGGCGTATTCATAGATGAGCAAAATCCATAAACACACTCACACACTTCATGTCATTGTGAAATTGTGATATTTTAGGACGTTGAAGATATTTGGTGGAGGGGCATTTGGGGGAGTTTAAAACACTGTAGTGAGTTCAGAAAAATGAGGACGCCAAAAATGTCCTCATTTTTCCGAGTGTCCTGATAGTGAAGGTGTGTTATCATAAAATTGTCCTTATTTGTCATGAAAACAAGTGCGCACACACACACACACACACACACACACACACACACACACACACACACACACACACACACACACACACACCACACACACACACACACACACACACACACACACACACACACACACACACACACACACACACACACACACACACACACACACACACACGTCCTTTTCAAGGTTCTTTTTGGGGACAATATAATCTCAAGTACTGATAGCTTTGCATGACATTCTTCTGGACGTGTTTCATTGTGATGACAGTGAGTCAATCTGTTTGTTGGAAAGACAGTAGTTGAGTGATTACTGAGAGAAAATTATTAGAAGAGATAATTATTCAAAGTGTTGTTACTGACTTTTTTCTCTTGTATTTCCTTTCCCTCACCTGTAGCTGCTGAGACCCTGAGGAACATGCACACTGACCTGCTCTGGCAACCTGATTTCCACTGTACGTAATAGTATTTGGTTATGGTATATTATTTATATACATCAAAGGCACAATGCACCCCCAGAGACACACATGTATTGAGTGTGATATTGTGCATAGGTCAAGTGAAATCATCTTTACACACTAGGAAACTGTAGGAGCGGCAACTTGTTTTGAAATTGAATTTTTAATATCCGATAATGAAGTTGATCTGTTTTCTTTATTCTTCTCTCTTCCCAGCTCCATCCATCACCGTGCTCTGTTCCTGCAGGTCCTGCTTGCTAATCAATGCTTTATTTTTTTACACAATTACAAATAAAGTCAATGTATTGTATGACATGAAGTTGTGCTTCATTCGGAGTCAATAATAAATTCATTCTGCCTTCAACTGCACAATGATTGTGGACTGCACCGACATCCATGTAGCTGCCCCCCAGTAAGATGAACCAAGCAAAGAGGTTCATGCCCAAGGACATCCAGCTGGCGCGCCGCATCCGCGGAGAGAGGGCTTAGACTGACCTGAGACCAGCACACCCAAATACAACGGCTCTTTTAAGAGCCACCTACAGTTTCAAAGAGTTGCAATCCTACGTTATTATAATGATTAAACTGGTTCATGTGTCACTTAGTTTACTGAACCGTGATGAATGAAAGAAATGAGTGAGGTCGTGGTTTACTGAAGACATTAATATATGAGTAACAGGTCAGTGTAAACACCAGCTTCTGTCAATTATGGATCACTCAAACTATATATATAAAAATATGTAATAAAGTTCTAAAACAAGTATTCGGTATATTCCTTGATAGCTTTTGGAGAAGGTTGTTTTTAAGTTTACTAAAATCTATCGTTTCACTTTATAAAAAGGAACAGGTGAGTAGAGCATCATTGAGTTTCTTATTCTGTCAGTAAATTATCCAAATGAATGTTTATCATTATTTTATTCAACCCTAAACGAATTGATTGTACCTTTTTAATAATGACCTTACATGGTTAAGTTAAATTAACTTCAGAAAATCAAATCTGTTCTGAGAAAAAACTACTAAATGTTTAAAGATAGGAACTTGCCATCCCACTGAAAAACAGTCCGTAGAGATTTAAAGGCGTAGTTGTAGTTCAGTCCAACGTTTCATTTGGATTCATTTCTCCAACGGTCAACTATTTTCATAAAGAATATATATATTTTTCAAAGTCAACTTTATTGTCAATCTTACTCAGTTTGTGTTTATAGACAGAGATCAAAAATACTTTTAAATCAAATAAAATTATACAATTTACAGATATGTATACAAATATATATATATATCCTATATAATGATGGTGGACACTTCACCTCCAGCAGGGCAGATGGCTGCACAAGTCCATCGGGGGATGCTCCCAAAACACCGACTCACTCACAAAGAGACCAGACTCGAACACTGTCTCCTGATAGGCCTGCACAAAAGCCTTCACCCCTTCGGCCTCGTTTACAACCCCCCAGTTGACAGCCATGACTCCGTCCAAGTTGTACCCCCCGAGCACCCTCTTCATGAGGGACGCGCATGGAGTGGATGAAAGTCCCGACCGCAGCACAGCACCAAACTTGCTGGCTGTCAACCTGCCCCGCCTGTGTAACTGCCACTTTGTCCGCTGTCCTCCGGTGGCTGTCTGGATGGCAGCTTGCTGGTCTCTGCTCAGTCGCATTGAGGCAAGAATTGCCTCAAGCCCCCATGCCCCTTCACCAGCTCCGGCACGGTGACAATGGCCTGATGTTGAGGCCGCGGCTCTGGCTCAGGTGACAAAAGCCATGCCATGCCACACTGTGCGCCCCTCAGTGCAGACCTGAACCAGTCTAGATCCTGAGTGGCGATGTCTCTGGCCAGTGGGTTGTATGTCTCCTCTCACTGTTGGTAGAGTTGAGACACCGGCTGGACTACTTTGGAAGTGCCAGGCTTCCTCCACTGGCACTCAACATCTGTGGAGCTGATCTGCCACATGGCACATTGCCAATGCTGCAGCGTGGCTGCATTTGTACATCCCCCGTGCACAATCACAGACAGCGCTCTGCATCGCGCCATCGCCTCCCATGCAGATCTGTACAAATAAAGTAAGTACCATGTTTGTTAGCATGCTATAATAGATTGAATGAGCAATAATACAAGGATGGTCTGGATCTGGGGGTGGGAGGGGTTATTTTTCCATAGTTTTGTCTGATTGTTATTGTTGTTTGTTTTTTCTGTATTTTTTGTAATGTGTGTTGTACTGGTTGTGATTGTACATTGTATTTTTCTAAATGTGTATGAATACATTTTTGAAAAACATTTGATCAACAATAAAAAAGGATTTGGTCAGGATCTAGACTCAGTGTGTAGTTTATTAATTAATCAATGCTCTCTACATTAGGAAAACACATACCAGTGTACCCGAGGGAGTCACACACAGCTGTGCCTGGATAACCAAATAAATTGACAAGATAACCAAAACCCTTGAATCTACACACAGCAAATAAACTCAAATGACACAACGAGATGTAAAAGGAGATCACACATACAGTATAGTCGATATAAAACTGGCCGCTTCAATCTGAAGAGCAACTAAAACAAAACACGGGAGTGTACCTTGTTCTTGTGAACACTAATGTTATCCACAGCATACACAGAGACCACGAAGTTCGTAAGGAGAAAACTAGTTACTGAAACAAAACACGTTAGTGTACCTTGTTAGCTAATGTTAGCTAGCTGACATTAACGTTACACATTGCACTCATATTACTCACCAACATCTTGTAAAGCCGGTCCCGCTGCTCTTACAGAACCGACTAACTCCCCTTTCGTGTATGTACAGCTCTCAACGTGTCCAGACTTGTAGTCACCTCGTTTTATACTTTTATTCTCATTCTGAAAGAAACAGGTGAAATTTGCTAACGTGACGGCCATCTTTGTGATGGTGACGCGTATTGTGCGAGACCAAGAGACCTGTAGTTCACTCAGCGGTTTCACACAAAAAAATGTGTAACTTCACAGTTTTACGACACATTTTAATTTTTTTGACTTGCAAAATATTCTTTTAAATTGACAAACATCATATGTGTCATTCGTGGCACAATTCAAACGCGATCAAAAGATAAGCTTTCTCTCTCCATTGACTTCAATGTATAATTTTACGCTTCCGGGGTCCCATGGAGGCTCCCGGAAAGGGAGGGACTTCGCCTCTCTATTGGCCAGCAGCGCGTGTGAGCCCATAGACATATAAAGAGTAGACGCCGCATCGACCGCTGCTGCCTATTGGCGCTGACGAGCCATGGAGCCGCCATCTTGGACCGGTCACCCGCTCCACTCAGTGTAATCTGTCCGGCAGGCGCAATGAAGTGTCAGCGCATTTTATTAATCATAACTCGCTGAATACAAAACTGATTTTCACGTTTTTTTTTTCTACAAACGTCATGTATGTAGGCATGATACCGGACACACGATTCGGCATATTTGAATATTCATAGTAGGCTTAACAGCAATAGAATATTCTGGTATTTGATAGCCTATATGTTATGTATGATAGGTATTTTGCAAAAGTCACACGATATATAATGTCGGCTAATACACACACACACACACACACACACACACACACACACACACACACACACACACACACACACACACACACACACACACACACACACACACACACACACACACACACACACACACACACACACACACACACACACACACACACACACACACACACACACACACACACACACATATATATAAAAAAACACTAATGGTCTATATAATAGAGAAGCAGAAGCAGATTGTGTAGGCCTACTACTCAGCTATTTTAATAAGTTAAGAAACAATAATACATTATACATAGACAGAAGTTATATATATCAGTAAAAATGAATATCTATGTCAGAAAAAAAGAAAATCTACATCTATATTTATATAAAAAATGAAAATGTTCAAGTTAAACACAAGAACATGACACCACCCCGCCCCAAACCATATTTACACAAAGTTGCTCATGAAAGTTTAAATGAGCTAAAAGCCCTGAAAGAGGACTGTTTTGCAGAGCTTCTTTCTCGTGCTCCCTTTCTGCAGGTCAAGAGAGGTGAGTTTGGCAATGTGGTGTAGTCTTAATTTCAGAAACACAGACACAACAAGTCGGAATAATGGTTGTCGATGCCAAACTGCGTCTCCTCAATGTGTTCCCCAAGCTGAAAAACATCCTCCGTTCCAATCTCCTCCCGGACGATGTAGGTGACTGTCGACTCCTTTGGAGCTTGCCTTGTTGAAGCTTGGCGAATCACCCTCTCTGCAGCTCTCAGCACCTTCACTGTGCCTTGTGATGGAATCACTAGGCCACCGTTGTTTTTCAGGGCTAGAAGGTGGTAGCTCTCATCAAATGATGAAGGTACAGCATCTCTGACCAAGCTTGCACGGCACACATCACAGGACAGCTTTCGCAGAATCTGCCGGACTACAAATCCTGCGATGTAGACCAGCGCATTTTCCACCAGACCACCAAACCGAGTGGGAAGATAGCTGTGGTCACTCACAACAGCCGAAATGTTGGCGAATGGAGATGGGTGCTCTTCAGCAGTTTCAGCAGAGGACATCTCGACCGCAGACTGGGACACAGTGTGGTCTTGGGCTGCCACATTGCCTGTCTCACTAGGTGAAACACCACACCGAACCATCAGACGGCGGAAGACGGCCTGGAACTGGCGTGCAGATGGATGTTATTCCAGCCACCTTGTATGGAAAACAGACACACAATACATACATTACTCTTAAGTCATTTTCAGAATGTATTGCAATTAAAAGAACATCAACCCTACCTGACGCTCTGATGGAATTAAATAGGAGCTCCAAGTGATCCTGGCTGAACCTGTAGGTGAGGACATACCGCTGAACTTGGAGCAGTTCAGGAATCATCAGCATCAACGTGTCGATGTTAATGACAAATCCGATGACTGACAAGTACCTGCAAAAGAAAAACATGTTATTACTCTGATCATGGCAAAACATATACAGTATACTTGTAGGACACTTAGCTAACTAGGAACAATGTAATTGCAGAACTGGGATAACTTGAGAACAAGAACACATGCAATACATACCATTTTGACACCTACATGTGCTTGATGTTGTGTAATACGTACCATTAGAAGCATGGGACCTCAAAAACACTGAATACAAGATCATTCAAATAGAATGTTTTTAACTGTTTTTAAAGCTAGGCTAAATGAAATGCTTGCTGATACAATGGGCACTTGTAAATGTCTATAACTATGTATCCTGTAAATATAATGTATAATGTCCTTTATTGTTTTATGTTTCATGTGGAACCTATATGCTGCAGGTCTCCCTTGAAAAAGAGATCTATGATCTCAATGGGACCAATCTGGATAAATAAAGGTTTGAAATGAAATGAAATGAGAAACAAAACTGCAGATTGAAAAACATTGAAACAAGAGAACATCATTTCAACATACATACCCTCCTTCTAACACCTGCAAAACTTGATGTTGTGTAATACATACTATTTAGAAGCATCTGGGACCTCAAAAACAATGAATACAAGATCATTCCAACACACAAAAGTGAACACAGAAAAACATTGAAATAAAAGAGCATCATGTTGGCAGACCAAACTAAAGGAAAACACATTGTAACAGTAGCATCATATGAACCTGATGTAGAGAACAGAGCATCTTATGAACTCGATGCATAACGGAACAGAGTATCGTTGAACTCATGTCGTGAACTTTTTATGCATGAATAACAAGCACTATTTTAATAGACCTCTTAGATCGGTGAAGTGGTGCTCCATCTTTTGTCACCAAAGTGAGCAAGTACTCCCTGGCTCTTGACAAACATGCTTTCCTCTCTATCCAATTCAAAGCACCCAAGGGAGATAGGAATCCTTTGGCACGAGGATTGCGTCCATTCATTGTGTCAAACAGCCTGTCAATCATCTATAAAGAAATATCGGCATCTACATCACTATCATTACAGTGTTTCATTAGGTATCAGATAGTTGTAATTAATACTCATCTATTCAAGATATAAAGAGAACAGAGTACTTATTTCTAAACTGTATGTTCAACGTGCAACATGCAAACTTAGTATTTGCTTGACTTCCTTCTCTCCATAGGCTGCTTTGAGCTACAGCAAATTTCACACATAGCTTTACCACTCTAACATGTGTGAAGGTATGTGTAAGGTTATATACAAACTTTTGTATTTATGAATATGCAATATCACGGTTCATGAAAATATTTGCATGTTGAACTTAGAGAATTATCAACAAAGTGTTCCTGATGCTCAAATCACATTTTGATCAATTATTTAAAAACAAACACGTACTTGGTTCTATAATCACTAACTGTTTACCTCAGTGAATTCTGCCGTTGCCTCACAGTCTTTAAACTGAGAGTACCTAAGATCCCTCACTGTGCGGAGAGCAACTGGCGGGGAGCGACTCAGTGTTTGTGCAGCCAGGGACACCCTCATCTTGTGGTTCTCAACGTAGACATGTTTGTCTGTGATTTTATTGGCAGCATGCAGTCCGTCTTTTTTTTGCACATCATTGAGATGATTGATGAACGTCCACTTGATCTGTCCGGTAGTCGTTGCAATTGGACTGTATGCCTGCAGAGAAAGATTCAGTCGCTGCTCAAACAAGTACAAACAGCAACATGTTGATCATCACGTCCGGGCCATAACGTGCAAATGAACAGACAACAATATTTAGATACAACTTTTAGCAGCAGAGACATAACTTATACAAATAGATCTACAACAATCATCATTTACCTGCAACATATTACCAACTTCAGCATGTGGCATGCATCCATCATTACAAATACTTTGTCGCCAGTCGAGGGATGCGGGAAACTGGTTTGAAGCGGCTCCTGTGGGTTTCCCTTCAGCTCACACCCAAGTTGGTTGCACATGCTGACGTTGGAGGCATGCCCATCCATCGTGACAGATACCACCCGAATGCCCCGTGCAGGCAGCTCCTCCAAAGCATGACTGAGAAGGACCCTTTGTGTGTCAGGTGACAGAGACTTCGTCAGGTAATATGCAATGGGAGCCTTCCAATGTCCTTGTAGGCCAACCACCATGAACACAAGAGCCTCAGTAGCAACATCGGTCTCATTGATTCCATCACCCATGTCTACAAAAGCAGACATTGACTGGTTATGTGGATTATATTGCACATGTTTTCTGATGGCCATGGCATCCAACATGAGTGCAACACATCCATATTCAGCCTGGTCGTCCTGGCATCTTCTCTTCAGCATATCCAGCATCATCTTGTTCAGGCCAGGCTTGCCATCCACCGAACACAGCCACCTGTAAAAAAAGAAAAATGAGAAGTAGCTATTTAACGTATTTGCAACCGTAATTTCCAAAAATGAAATTGAACAACATTAAGACTACCTTTGTAATGTATGTGGATGAGGGAGGGGGCGATCTGT
Organism: Pseudochaenichthys georgianus; assembly: GCF_902827115.2. Lineage (NCBI taxonomy): Eukaryota > Metazoa > Chordata > Actinopteri > Perciformes > Channichthyidae > Pseudochaenichthys > Pseudochaenichthys georgianus. Next base: position 16,805,672 of record NC_047526.1, read on the forward strand.
AGTCTCTCTGAGGTATTCGTATGCCTTTGGACCATGTAGATGGAGTGTGAGGGCAAACTCTCTGTGGTCCTTTGAGTACTCATGGCCCTGCTTTGCCTTCAAGTCTATTTGAAGATCTGAAATTGTATGAGAAAAAATTAATAAGTCCCCTTCATATAATAACAAAGGAGTTTAATAAAGAGTGTAAGAGCAAGATGTACATGAATTTCAAAGTGCTAATTTCACCTGAGTAGAAATCAAGCCTCTCTTTGAGTTCTTCATTAATGAGGTTCTTTTCCCTCAAATCCCCCAAAAGACTCCTCACTGTGGTCTCTGCCCTCTTTTCTCTAGCCATGGCATTCTTCCTCTCTCGCTCGAGACTCTCCACTCTTGCTAAAGCTTCATTGAGTCTGGCCTTAAGAGCAGTAGGAGAAGCAGGCAAGACATAGCTATGATCCTAGTAGAACGAGGGATGAACATGGTTTGAGTGATGTTTCACTTCACACACATCACTTTGACACAACTAGAGTATGGCCCACATTCTTTCTTATAGCCATCACCTGTCAAAGCCACTGCCAGCATCATGCGCGCGTGTGTGTGTGTGTGTGTGTGTGTGTGTGTGTGTGTCTGCACGCGCGTGTGTGAGTGAGTGAGTGTGCCAGGAATGCATGTTCAACATGTCTTCAATTGTGTGTGTATGGGTTTATTTGTGAGTGTGTTTAATATGAGTGGCAGCAAACAAGAGAGATTTGACTTTGTCTAGGACCATTATGAATGATGTTGAAAATAGAAATACTCACATCATTAGGCTGAGGTTGTGAGTGTGAGGTTGAAGCTTCTGGGTCGTCCTGAGGGGCCACAGACAGGCTCTCTTCAGCTTTTCTGGAAGTAGACGTAGTCCTGCCCTTTTCTGGCTAAAATGAAGAAGCATAATACTTGAAAAGAATATATATATATATATATATACACACGCACACACACAGAGATAGGTATTTCACCCTGCCCTGTTATTGATAATAGAATATTTACATGTATGAATGCTATTAGCTTTATGATGATACACCTACTCTTTGGAGGTGAACCGGGAAGCTGAAGATGGAGGGAATAACACCATCTCTGAGTCGGACAATCTGTCCTGTCCTGTCAAACTCGTCCTGCTTACAATGCTCACTGCAAATCACGGATGACTCGCTTGCAGTGAACCCTTCCCTCCTCAAAGCAACTTCCCACTTCTTCCTCATATCTTTGTCTTTGGGAAACCTTCAAAATAAAAACGGGAGATTTGAGAGTCAACACAAACATTTTTTAAGAAGGAGGTCAAGCTTATTTTCTTCCTTCTTCATAGATAGATTAGATTAGATTTTACTTTATTCATCCCACAACGGGGAAATTCACTTGTTACAGCAGCATATGATTTATAAAGTCTCAGTTGGCCATACACATAATGTTTGCTGGCTACGATTTCGCTGGTGGACATCAATACAGTACAATAATAATGTTGAATCTTACTTGTGAAAAGTAATCCCCCGACCCCTGTTCTCAATCGTCCGCCGATTTGCACAGCAATACGCCGCACAGTGCTCTGGCATCTTGAAACCTCTGCTGTCTCTGGGTAGAATGTCTGTAGGATGACCGGTCCAAGATGGCGGCCGTATTTCTTGCGCCCCAGCAGCCAATGCGGCGTCAAGTTCATGAAATACTCATGCAAACTTTTTGGGGTTTTAATTATAATGTTGTGATTGGCTGGATCATGAAAAGTTCATAAATTGCTCATAAAAGTCTGTCATGAGTAAAACAGGAACTTTATATGAATGAACAATGTTCATAACAATTTCATGAACTGCTCTTTAAAATGGTTCATGAGCATTTTAAGAATTTTGGTTCATGAACATGACAAGTGAACATATAATGAGTTCATGAATGTTTCATGAGTGCTCATGAACAGCTCATAAAGTCATGAACTCCATCTCGCAGGGGTGATAAGTGGAGCAGAGAACGTTTTGGAGCATTTACTGTCTCTTTCTGACTTGCACCAATGTCCTGTGACATTACTTCAATTAGTCTTGCAAACAACCGAGAGAACGTGATGTAATAAGTGTCAAGGGGTGAACTCAGAGGCATGAACTCAAATGCACAACTCAGACTCAGACTCGGGTGGTATTCAAAAATAAAGACTTTACTGGAATTAACACAGTAACAAAAACAAGAAACAAAAAATCACTCTTCCGAGGAAATACTAAATGCAATAATCATGATCATGAGAAAACAGGATACGACCATGGAGCAGGCTTGAACGTGGTCATGAATAAGAAACGAACTGGCACTGGACAGGTGGGGACTAACACAATATATACACAAGGTGAGGGGAACAGGTGGAAACAATCAGGGCGGGGAAACCAATCACGAACACAGGAGACACATAGGGGCGGGGAGCATGGAGTTCTGAAACGAGAGGAGGAATACTTTTACAATAAGACAGAGGGCACAGAACAAAGGGACATGACAAAACTAATATAAAGAATACACTTTCATGATAAGTTTCCGAGACATGACAGTACCCCCCCTTCTAGGGACGGCTCCTGACGGCCCAGGCTCCTCCGAGTTGAGGCGATCAAAATCCTCAATGAGGCTTTTGTCTTCAATGAGGCTTTTGTCTTCAATGAAGCGGGAAGGAATCCAAGACCGCTCCTCAGGGCCGTAACCTTCCCAGTCGACAAGGAGCTGCCGCCCTCTACCCCTCTTCCGTGCAGCCAAGAGAGTTTTGACCGTGTAGACCGGACCACCATCGATCATTCGGGGAGGCGGGGGGGGTTTGGCGGTGGGAACCATGGCACTCTCCTTCAGAGGCTTTAGTTTCCCCACATGGAAGGTGGGATGCACCTTCATGGACCTGAGAAGCCGTAGTCTTACTGAAGCCGGGTTGATGACCTTAGTGATTGTAAAGGGACCCACAAATCGGGGAGCCAACTTGCGAAAGAGTACGTGGAGGGGAAGATCCTGCGTAGAAAGCCAGACTTTTTGGCCTGGCTGGTACACAGGGGCTGGTTGGCGTCTTTGGTCTGCTGCTACTGTAAACTCATCTAGAGACTCTGCACCGTGCTCTGATGCTGTTGCTTTATGGACGTGGACAACAGAGAAACATATTCTTCATGACCAAAGTTGGAATTGAAATAAAAAAGGAAAGTGAAATGTATGCTCGTCACCCTCTCCCTCCGGTCCACATTAATACAAATGATCCCAATACGTATGATTGTATGAAAATATCTTAAAATAAATACAAATGTATTTATTATAAACGTTAGTCCTTAACATCTATCACTGTGTACATCACCATTCAAACATCTTTTAAAAGTTGAACAAACCCCACACAGCTCAGTGAAATGTTGACTTTATTTGACAATTTCAGTAAAAACTAATGTTCATATTTCTCTTTTTGATTATAATACTGATGAACGTTCAAAACAAATCACTTTGGCAACTTACCACATACGTTTTAAAATGCTTAATAAGCACCGTAACTTTCATGATATCATTTCTCCATCATAATCGTTTGTTTCCGTGAACGGCCGACTGTTGTGTGACGGCAAATGCTGCGGCTGCAAGGCATTGTGGGGCAGCATTTTCTCCTCTCCTTTCGGTTAGGGAGGTCCAGTGGTTCCTAAGCTAAAGGAGGTTATAAAGGAAGTTTGAAACCTCCTTTCCTATCATTCTAGAGAATTCGAACGGCACTTATCATGGCTGCCACTGAGGGACTTCCGGGTCATTTCACTCCGTTAGGAAGGTTCCTAAGCTAAATGGACTATTCGACTTCAGCCCGGGGTTGCGTTCCAATAATCCAAAAATCAGCTCCTAAATTCTAACCCTATCTCCTATTCCTTGACCTCTGAGTGAAACGTCACGGGGTTAAGGGATAGTGGATAGGAGAATTCAAAAGGACTCAGGAGAAGAGACTGCGGTACTTTAGAGAATCCGAATGCACTTTCACTATCCAACGTGTTTATGATGCGCCAGCGGACGCCATAAATGTGCGTCTGCTGCTGTGGGGGAACTATGGAAACTACAGTTTTCTATACAACCGACTACATGGATGTTTAATAAGAATGAGGGACTACTGTAAACTCATCTAGAGACTCTGCACCGTGCTCTGATGCTGTTGTTTTATGTTTTATGAACGTGGACAACAGAGAAACATATTCTTCATGACCAAAGTTGGAATTGAAATAAAAAAGGAAAGTGAAATGTATGCTCGCCACCCTCTCCCTCCGGTCCACATTAATACAAGTATGATTGTATGAAAATATCTTAAAATAAATACAAATGTATTTATTATAAACGTTAGTCCTTAACATCTATCACTGTGTATATCACCATTCAAACATATTTTCTATTGCTTTCATTTGTATTTAATGTTATTGTGTTTATACTTGTTTCGACACATTTCACAATTTGGCCGGCCTGCCTGCCTGCCTGCCTGCCTGCCTGCCTGCCTGCCTGCCTGCCTAGTTGTTTTGTTTGGAAAGGTTTTGTCATTGTATTGCTCTTTACCGGCACCTGCAGAGTACAGGAATTTACATTGTACTTACAATTTTACATTGTAACTTTGACCCGCTTGACTGAATACACAACAAACAATGAAGAAATAGTTTTATCTGGGCTGCTTCGCTGCCAGCTGCTCCCCCGGGACCCGAAAGTGGCGTATAGCCTGTACTTAACATCAACGAAAGTGCTCGATATATGCTGTATTGAACCAATAAACTAACACAAACTAACTGTATCACTATAACATGATGATGATGATGATGATGATGATGATGATGATGATGATGATGATGATGATGATGATGATGATGGTGATAAAGAATGCATCTAACGTTCCGCTGTTCATTATTAAAAAAAAACAGAGCATTAAACAAACCATCATGCTCTTACTTTGAAATCATGCGGAAATGTCGTCATCAGCGGGCCATCACGTGGTTTCCGAAAATCACCGAGTGACATGAGTAGATTTTAGCCGAGACCGGCGGAAAATATGTCTCAAAATTCCGTGTGTGTAAAAAGCAACCCTGTCTCCTAAAAATTACGTTCCCACAGAACTAAACTGCATTATCAATTACGTTTAGCTAGAAACGTATTTACTCCCACGTTACGTTAGTTATGAACGTATCTCAAATACGTTTATTTTCTACATATCTTCTAGAAACATGTTTTCTCCCAGGTTACGTTCCTTATGAACGTATCTGAAATACGTTTATTTTCTACATATCTTTGCCATTTATTGTCTTGCTTATAATAATGATAATAGTCATTTATAAATATCATTTTAGAGCACACCTTTGAAATCGACAATCGGGCTCGATATATGGTTAAATTAAAATCAGTAGGCGAGGCTGTAATTTCGCCAGCTGTTACTCTCATGTGCGAGGCAGAACATAATAGTTTTAACATGACAAAAAGCTGCTGTGTCGTTCATTGCACCTCAAACATTAAAACAAATCCAGAGTTACGTGTTTCTGTACTTCCTCTAAGAAGAAAGGACAGTAACAGAAGAGGTCTGTGGCTTCAGGCTTGATCGCTGTTCAAATGACAGCGTTGGTTTCCCCAAAAGTGGGCGGGGCTGTAAAGTGAAGTAGATTTTACTGTCATCTATTATTCAAAACCATTCTATTTATTCTAACGTATTACATGCCAGTGTTTTATCTTTTTATTTATTTGTTTTTATTTTAAATCGTATAATGTCGGACTTTTTTTGTCGTCTTTGAGGAAAAGAAATGGGGTTTAGAGATTCAAAATACTGAAATCTGTATTTTTTAAAATCTCTTCCTTCTAATTTGTTATTCTTTTCTAAATAACACACTGTTATTTACTCAACAATAGCACACAATTATCCTTGTTTTTATTTATTCGTTTAATTCTATAATCTTGGGAATTTTAGCATGCTTTTTAGCCGTAAATAAAGTCACCAGAAACAGACGGGACATTTCGAGATTTAGGATGGCCGAAGACACTACACTACCCATAATCCCCAGCTATCGTTTGGGACTACGGTCCCGTTGACAAACCCCGTGATGTTGCGCCAAGGTTACGCCGAGCGTCAAGCTCTTTGAAATGGAACGAAACCACGGCAGACTATTCAAAACTGGACTCGAACGCCCCACCAGAACTACACATGCTGGCTATTGTGTTTCGCAACATGTTCTCTATGGCACGTCTCTACTGGGAATTGTAGTTTTAAAAAGACGTTTTTCCCAAATGTAGAAGTTGACAGTATTAAACTGTGTACAGGCCTGGAGGTTTAGGCGACAGGAAACACATTGGTGTGTACACATTTAAAACATGTAATTACTAAATGGGTGAAAATCGCTTGTATCCATAATGGGCAGCATTAATATATACCCACACGACAGCTCATTGTTACTTTGTTATTCTACTCCACTACAATTCAGAGGTTAACCTGGTATTTTTACTCCACTACATTTAGTTTAGTTACTTTGCAGATTCTGATTAATGATGTGGAATATAAACAACCCTTAAAGCAGACTTTAGTTACACCTGAATACAATTCAGGGAAGGTGATTGTCAAGTGGCAACAATCAGGAGAGATATTTGATAGTTGGTGCTTGAGAAGACTAAACATTTATCTGCAGATCTTTATAAAGTATATTCATTACTCGTTATTCTCTACTAATAGTTAATTAAAAACTGTATAATGGCTATTTTGCATATCCCTTTCAAGATGTCAAGGTTTTCTAAGGTGTATTGATCTTATACACAACTTGGGTCGCAGGTTCCTCAACAGACATCTATCAATATGTGTGTACTGTATACCTCCACCATTAAACTGTCATATTCTGCACATTTCTTATTCTATCTACATACATAAGAGTATAATTAATGTGTATAATATCAGTTAAAATAAGGGTTTCAACATAGTTAACATTGCAGGAAAGCAATATTTTAGACGTTAAGTACTTTGTCAGGCTTAATATTCATCTGTAGATAGATACCCCCAGAGCTTTTTTGTTGTTTAAAAGAAGACCTTAACCTAAAGTATTTTTTAAGGTGTTAATAAAGGTTAATTCGTTTTTCTGTTTTGCACATCCTCCTTAATTAATTAATTATTAATTAATTAATAATTAATATCTTTGTACATCCAGCACTAAACTGTTTTATTGTAGAGATCACTTAGTATCTTCTTGACTTTTTATATTCTATATTTCTATCATTGACCTTCTACTTTCCCCCTATGAAAGTATGTACTCTTAATATTGTTTTGATCAAATAAGATTATTCAACAAAAATAATTCAATAACATGCTTTAACCACTAGGCGGTGCACACAAGGTACACACAGCATACTAATAATAACTTTGTATTATTAATGTAGACACTTATGTATAACATCTGAAGATGTGTAGTTTTATTCATGTTTTTACATAATTGTACAGGATATTGCTATACTATTTCTCTTGTTTTACTTCTACACATTAATATCTGATTTGTAAAACATCACAGACAGAAAGGCATAGGCTATCCGTCATTTAATAGTAAGCTATTGAAATTGTGATTCCATAGATGTGTCTCCCATCACCCAAATCCCCTGACTATTCTCTCAACTCAGTATTTAGATTCTTATATTCAAAGAAAATCAGTAATATCTAATAAGTCCTTTTCTATCAGCTGTGCACCGTTATGGTGTAAATATAACCTATATACCAATTGGATCAAATATAAAAGTCAGCCGAATTACTATTGATACTGCAAGGAGATGTATTTTGTGAAAAGAAATTGAAGATGTTGTTTAATTGTTGATATATTTATGATCCACGTCAAGTATTCAGTTTTGGCAGCAGTTCTCCTGTTTGTCTCTCTCTATAAATAAAGAATTACGGCAGATGTGTAATATTTAATGCAACCGAACCGTGTATTACAATGCCGTTATGTGATGACTTCCAAAGAGAAAAGCAAGCACACTCTGAATTAGGTATTATTTTATTTTTCGTTGTCGGATATCATATCTCCATATCATATCAACACCATATCCCAGCGTGCATTGCGGCTAAAACATCCAATCAACAAGCTTCAAGCTGAGGATCTTGGGTAATCAGTTTAGTGGGTTTGTGGTGTGTATCGCTCAAAATGTCCCGTCTGTTTCCGGTGACTTTATTTACGGCTAAAAAGCCCAAGATTATAGAATTAAATGAATAAATAAAAACAAGGATAATTGTGTGTTATTGTTGAGTAAATAACAGTGTGTTATTTAGAAAAGAATAATAAATTAGAAGGAAAAGATTTAAAAAAATACAGATTTCAGTATTTTGAGGCTCTGAGCCCCATTTCTTTTCCTCACAGACGGAAAAAAAAGTCCGACATTATACGATTTAAAATAAAAACAAATAAATAAAAGATAAAACACTGGCATGTAATTTACGTTAGAATAAATAGAATGGTTTTGAATAATAGATGAGAGTAAAATCTACTTCACTTTACAGCCCCGCCCACTTTTGGGGAAACCAGCGCTGTCATTTGAACGGCGATCAAGCCTGAAGCCACAGAGCTCTTCTGTTATTGTCCTTTCTTCTTAGAGGAAGTACAGAAACACGTAACTCTGGATTTGTTTTAATGTTTGAGGTGCAATAAACGACACAGCAGCTTTTTGGCATGTTAAAACTATTATGTTCTGCCTCGCTCATGAGAGTAACAGCTGGCGAAATTACAGCCTCGCCTACTGATTTTAATTTAACCATATATCGAGCCCGATTGTCGATTTCAAAGGTGTACTCTAAAATGATATTTATAAATAACTAATTATCATTATTATAAGCAAGACAATAAATGGCAAAGATATGTAGAAAATAAACGTATTTAAGTTACATTCATAACTAACGTAACGTGGAAGAAAATATGCTTCTAGAAGATATGTAGAAAATAAACGTATTTGAGATACGTTCATAACTAACGTAACGTGGGAGAAAATACGTTTCTAGCTAAACGTAATTGAGAATGCAGTTTAGTTCTGTGGGAACGTAATTTTTAGGAGACAGGGTTGGTAAAAAGACGATGCACAAGCAGAAATGTGAGATCCACGAGCAGAGATTTCAGATCCGCAAGCGCATTTTTGGTCGGCAAATACAAAATGGATTCACAAATGCCTGATCGAATGTTGTAAATGTTAAAGAGATATTCACAGATCTTTTTTTTATTTGTGAAAAAATTTAGCGTATTTGCAGATCCGTTTTACACTTTTAAATGCATTTGTGGATGGTGTTTTACATTGACAAATCACATATTTACACACAAATTATTTTTATGTTCACACAAATAATTATGAGACATATCTATGTCCATACATTCTTATCATAAAATGAAACTTTAACATATTTTCCAGTCACCACCACAGTGCAGTACTGTCAACAATGTAAGTGTCCTTGACCTTTTCCGGGATGTCTCAAATGTATGATACATCAGTTACATTTGGATGATTTCTTCCACAGCTGTTCCCCCGGAGGGGAATACTTTCTTAGTTTTTTAGCGTACTGACGAAAGCTTCAATGAATTGAAGACCGTTCAAATATTTGTGTCACATGTTAAATTATATGAATATTTCTGATTTGTAACAAAATAAGTTAATAGCATGCTCCATTATTTAGGAATGCAACCATCTTTTTTTTAGACTGATTCTGAAAAAAACGATTCTTCATACATTGGTGTTCTCTTTTGAATTAACTCTAAAAGCAGCTTGAGCAAAACTAAGATTGTGTGAAGTACTATAACACAGGTTTGTTAAAGAGATGTTTCTCTGAAAAATGTGTTTGACTTGGTGTTCATTTACTTGAATGTTTGAGCTTTACTGAACAGAATGATGTATGGTACACAGTTTGAAACTAGCAAGCTGTGTGTGTGTGAGTTTAACAGATAGACATCAGCCTTCACCCCTTTCACACACCCATAGGTGTGACACACAACAGAGTGAATCCCAGAACAGTTACAGCAACCCTGGGTCCTAACAAAGTACAACATGTACCACAATCTTAGGCAATTACAACATCTGATATGTCCAGCATTATTAAATAAATGTAATAAAAAATACCTGCTGGTGACCATTATCCGACAATATTGTCTGAATGAAATACGTAGCATAAATACACTCTATAAATCATCACTGAGTTCAGTTCAGCTTCCCTCCGCTGAGTCGGTGAACTGGACCACAAGACACAAAAAGAGAGCAAAGGTCTGATTTATAATCAGTGCAATCTGATGATAAAGCCAAAGGAATGTCCCACTTTAACCCTAACAACATCTTCCATATGTCCAATCCAGTTCTTAATGAGCCATGAGAACTTGAGAACACTGGGTTTGTATGGTAAATAAACACTTGGCTTAATTTCAATCAATTATAAAAGGCCTTTTGATAAATTAGTTGGGGATTTTAAAGAATGAACATGTTGTACCTCTATTGTTTATATATTATTGCCTGTCCTTTGATAATAAATAATAGTATAAATCCTCTCAAGTTTGCAAAAACAGTAGATTGTGAATTTTTCTGCAAATACATAGATGTTCTCCTAAATCACCTAAAGCAATTAATACTTAATGGGTACATTTTTATTAAATTGTTTTTAAATCAAAGGAAACCATTTGTTTAAAAATAAAGGTTTTAATTCAGGAAAGCCTAACAAGAAGTTGTGCTAACCCTAGTGCCTTCAATGTATAATTGAGCGTCAACCAGGAAATGGAAGTATTTGAAGAATATCTGATATATTCTATAATTAATTTGGTCCAGACTTTCCTTTTTGTGAGAGTGTGAAGCTGAAGCGAGGGAAACAAAAGGTCGTGGCCTCCTGCAGTCTTCCAAAATGATACAAGGCTTCTTTGTCAAGAAGCCCAATTACCTATTGAGCTCCAATGGAACTACAGGGTTCATGTGAGTGCAGAGAACCACCCCTATCCCCACACACCTCCGGCGCTCCCACCACATCTCGTCCTTTTTTCCACCCCGAGTGTAACCCTGCACAATATGTACGAACACAGTTTCCCTGCACAACCCTTGGCTGAACTGAAGGGTATTTACAGCCACACACACATTAATGCAGTGTACTGTAAGCGTAACTGATGTGAACTGGATTTAGTTTTAAACTTCCAGAAGGTCTTAATATAATAGCATTACAACAGTACCGCGTTATGAAGTGCATTAATTTAGTTTATCTGTATTTCTTAGGACTATTGGGGAAAACCAGGATACCAAGAAGAGAACATGGGAGAACATGGAACTCAACAAAGAAAGGCCCCTGCTAGTAACCCCAGGACCCTTTTATTGTGAGGTGTTGGGGGGGGCAATGTACAAGCATGAGTTAAGTCAATGGGAAACTACCTTTAGCTGTATTATTTCAAAAGGTTCAGTTGGGATGCAAAAAGTCTGATTGTATAAAGGTCTATAGCAGGGGTGCACATAACTGGTCAACACACTCTCACTCCCTAAGCGTCCAATAGCGACGTTTGGTCAGTGTCCGTGGCGTCCAATTGTGACGCTCCGAGGCTCCTTCAGCGTCATAAAGGGACGCAAATAGCTTTCAACTGATTGCAATGTATTCCCATCTGCGTCGGGATTTGACGCTCATGGAAGCACGGCATTCGTTTATGTCGGCTGCCCTTAAAGGTAATGTGAGCGTCCATTCCCAGGAGTAAAGGATGGCAGAAGACACTACACTACCCAGAATCCCCAGCTATCGTTTGGACTACACCATGTGCTCTGTTTGACAAACCCCGTGATAGTCCTCAAGCTCTGTGATTGGAGAGTGTGCTCCGAGGGTTAAGCCGATTCTCGAACAGCACTTGAAATGGGATGGAACCACGGCAGACTGTCAAACTGGATTTGAACGGGTCCACCGTGTCCCCCCTCCCCCACCCCGTCCCCAGAACTACACATGCTGGCTATTCTGTTTCGCAACATGTTCTCTATGGCACGTCTCTACTGGGAGTTGTAGTTTTAAAAGACGTTTTCGTATTTCCCATAATAAGAAGTTGCCAGTATTAAACTGTGTACATCCCTGGAGGTTTAGGGGACAGGAAACACTCACATTTAAAACATATAATTAATAAATGGGTGAAAATTGCTTGTGCCCATTATGGGCAGTATTAATATATATACCCACATGCCAGCTAAGGTCAGAAGAGCTTTATTTAACAGCTGGTCTTATGTGTGTGACCCCTGTGATAACATTACATTACATTAATTGATAAGCCTGAAACATGCACTTGTCAAGGTTCAGAGGCACATTTTGCAAATATGGCAGTAGCCATCGATCAGCTTAAGATAAGATATACTTTATTGATCCCAAGTTGGAACATTTGCGTTACATCAGCATGTGTAACAGTTAAATATGCAGTTGTGTTTATTTGAAAATCATTTAGTATAATCACACAAATTCTGTGTTTTATATTCAACAATTCTGTGTTCTTTATTTATTGATTGTTCAATACCTGACAAGGCCGGAGATGAAATATCTACATACATCTTATAAGAGTATAATACATTATGTATAATATCAGTTAAAATAAGTGCTTCAACATAGTTAACATTGCTGGAGGTATGCACAAATATTGATAGATGTCTTGTAATGCACTATTGAGGAACCTGCAACCCAAGTTTTTCATTCAGTGCAGAACTACACCACAGTTGTCTAGGCCTATATGATATGTCAATAAACCTTAGAAAATCATGAAATCTTGAAAGGGATGTGCAAAATAGTCATTACATACAGTCTTTAATTAACTATTAGTAGAGAATAACGAGTAATGAATATACTTTATAGGGATCGTATTAATATCTAATAATAAAAATAATTAAATTCAATAACATGCTTTAACCACCAGGTGTCCCTTTATATCAGCTGTGCACCTTTATGGTGTAAATACAGCCTATCTACCAATTGGATCAAATATAAAAGTGAGCCGAATTAGTGTTGATACTGCAAGGAGACGTATTGTGTGAAAAGAAATGTAAGATGTTGTTTAATGGCTGATATATTTATGATCCACGTCATGTTTTCAGTTCCTCATGTTTGTCTTCTCATCAGGGCTCTATAAATACAGAACTACGGCAGATATGTAATATGTAATGCAGCCGAACCGTGTATTACAATGCCGTTATGTGATGACTTTCAAAGAGAAAAGCAAGCACACTCGGAATAAAGTATTATTATTATTTTTTTTAAATGTTTTCGGTCTGTTTCCGGTATTTGTTAATGACGATGTGCTGTGAGATGTGAGACTGGAATTGCACAGGGGGGAAATAACGTAGGCTATCTTTAGATGCGGATTTTGTTAAACTAATATGTTTAGGCTGTGGACCAACACTATACATTGACGGGGAAGGGGGTAGCAATAAAGATAACACCATTAAACAGTTACACAACATAACAGAAATAATATCGATAGCAGCGTCCCTAGCAACCACCTTGGTAACAATGAAAACGTCGCGATTTGCTGAAGTAATCTTCGTAATAACTAGCAAACTAAAGATCATGTACATCCACTGCACACATAATCTGAAATAACAACTCATATTTCTCGCATCAAATGACATCAAAACGCATTTTAATGGCCAAACTAACTTTAAAATAGGCATTTTCTACCGAGAATAAAACGAATTTCGGCCATGTTTTCTTTTTCTGCAGGGAGAAATTTGAAGATCATGTGACATAGACGCCAGCCATCGGAATGAATGGTGAAAAAAACGGGGTTTGTCAAACAGAGCACATGGTGTAGGCCAAACGATAGCTGGGGATTCTGGGTAGTGTAGTGTCTTCTGCCATCCTTTACTCAGAAAAAATATTTGTTTCTCCGAATCGAAGGGGAAAAATACAAAAGCATTGCACACAATTTAAACCAATCAATGTTGTGTAATTAACAAGGATAATCTGGTGTTTTTTAGTCGATGAGTAGTGCAGATATCACTGTAAAATCAATCAACAGTAACCGGAATACTTACTTCCGGGTGTACAATTCTCCGTTATCCAATGGGAATGGACGCTCATATTGCCTTTAAGGGCAGCCGGCATAAACGAATGCCGTGCTTCCATGAGCGTCACATCCTGACGCAGATGGGAATACATTGCAATCAGTTGAAAGCTATTTGCATCCCTTTATGACGCTGAAGGAGCCTAGGAGCGTCACAATTGGACGCCACGGACACTGACCAAACGTCGCTATTGGACGCTTAGGGAGTGAGAGTGTGTTGAACTGGTACGCAGGTACGCATGCACGGCCTAAATGTGGAATGCGTAACGTCCCGTGAGTCATTGTGCGCCTTTGCGTACCTGGTCAAATCAAAACGTATTTGGTGTACACGTGTTTCATGTAAAAATTCAATGGAGTAGACATGTCGAAAAAACTAAAAACACTGAGCAACTACTTTGGCGTTTTGCCACCTGCAAAGAAACAACAAACCGAGCCAGAGCCGAAGAAACAATTATTTTCTGTTAAGTCGCTCCAAGACGTGCCGTGGCTGGATGCCGATGATGAGCGCACTGAAATGTGGTGCAAAATATGCCGCTCGCATCCACATCTAGCGGACAACACGGGTACGTCTTATACAGGCTCGAAAAATTTCAACCACCCTTTGTTTGAAAAACATGAAAAGAGCAAGGAGCATGTTAATGTGGCACAAGTTATTGCTAATAAACAAGCTACTACAGAACAGAGATGGAGTACTCGAGTCCTGGACTCGGACTCGAGTCGGACTTGAGTGCCGATTTTCGGGACTCGTGACTTGACTCGGACTCGCGCACTGATTGACGCGACTCGGACTTGGACTCGTGAATTCTCGCACAGGATGACTTGGACTCGGACTCGGACTCGTGAATTCCCCCCCCACGATGACTCGGACTCGACTCGTACATTGACGCTCCGACTTGGACTCGGACTCGAGCACATTTTCTCTGGAGTCTGATGTCCTCTATCCTGTATGGCGAGTTCACGTACTGGGCCCCGCTGTTCCAGTCTAGAGATGTCTACAGACACACCCCGCATCGTGCAGTATGCTTTCACACATTCTGCTTCCACATTGGAAAAGAGCAGCGCAAAATGCTCGTTATGTGGAAACAATATAGAAGAGAAGGCTCCGTAACACATTACTCTAAGGATCGAGTTCAGACATATAGGCTGTCTTGAACACTATCATCAGAGTAACGTGATCTAATCAATAAATAAAGATTCAGCCGATAACACGAAAGCACATGGCTACTTAACATGCAGAATTACGTCATTTTGCATGCTAAGTAGCCATGTGCTTTCTGGGGCTAAATCTTTATCAGTAAACTGATTTAACCCGTAAAAGTTCCTTCAAAATAAGAGTCCCGATCTTATTACTATCAAAATAAAAGTGCAAAACGAAAACTTTACCATAGGAAAATATTGGCATACAAATATAATCACTTCTCTAAAAGGTAACTCATTTTAAATATAGTTTATTTATATATAATAATAATATGAATATTAGAAATAAGCTTTATATGTGTATAGCACCTATTACAAGAATTGTAGCCAAACTCGCTTCACAGCAGTTCAATAGACAGGATAACAGCAATGTAGAGGAGCAGCTACATTTCAAAACATATATCCACGAAGATTAATACATGAAGACTTGTGACTCGGACTTGACTTGGACTCTTCTTAAGTGACTCGGAATTGGACTCGGACTCGAACACAGGTAATGATGACTCAGACTCGGACTCGACTTGGACACTCCTTAGGTGACTCGGACTTGGACTCGGACTCGACTACGACTCTCCCTTGGTGACTCGGACTTGGACTTGGACTCGAAGAGTGGTGACTCGAGGGTGACTTGGACTCGTGAATTGGTGACTTGACTACAACACTGCTACAGAAGAACTATCCAGCCACCCACTTGCTAAATGGCAAGGCAAGTAGAATGAAGAGGCCTGTCTAATATTTTACTCCTCGCCTTTCATAAAGCTAAACATGCACGTCCTATGTCTTCCTATGCTGAGGATATTCCTTTACTGAAGCGGCTAGGAGAATTACGTCATTTTGCATGCTAAGTAGCCATGTGCTTTCTGGGGCTAAATCTTTATCAGTAAACTGATTTAACCCGTAAAAGTTCCTTCAAAATAAGAGTCCCGATCTTATTACTATCAAAATAAAAGTGCAAAACGAAAACTTTACCATAGGAAAATATTGGCATACAAATATAATCACTTCTCTAAAAGGTAACTCATTTTAAATATAGTTTATTTATATATAATAATAATATGAATATTAGAAATAAGCTTTATATGTGTATAGCACCTATTACAAGAATTGTAGCCAAACTCGCTTCACAGCAGTTCAATAGACAGGATAACAGCAATGTAGAGGAGCAGCTACATTTCAAAACATATATCCACGAAGATTAATACATGAAGACTTGTGACTCGGACTTGACTTGGACTCTTCTTAAGTGACTCGGAATTGGACTCGGACTCGAACACAGGTAATGATGACTCAGACTCGGACTCAACTTGGACACTCCTTAGGTGACTCGGACTTGGACTCGGACTCGACTACGACTCTCCCTTGGTGACTCGGACTTGGACTCGGACTCGAAGAGTGGTGACTCGAGGGTGACTTGGACTCGTGAATTGGTGACTTGACTACAACACTGCTACAGAAGAACTATCCAGCCACCCACTTGCTAAATGGCAAGGCAAGTAGAATGAAGAGGCCTGTCTAATATTTTACTCCTCGCCTTTCATAAAGCTAAACATGCACGTCCTATGTCTTCCTATGCTGAGGATATTCCTTTACTGAAGCGGCTAGGAGTAAATATCGGAGGCGCATATCACTCACGTGAAGGGGGGACACGAATAATGCAGACCATTGCGCAAACTATCAGTGGGGAGTTGAGACTAAAGTTGAAGTCTGCTGAATTTTGGGGGCTACTTTTTGATGGATCTGAGGACATCACAAAAACCGAGCAGGAGATCGTTTACATCGTGTCCGTCTCCAGCAACGGAGAGTTTACAGCGGACTTTCTGGGACTAATTGAACTGGGTGCTGACCGAACCGCGCAGGCCATAACAGACGGACTGGTGAAGCTTTTCCAGGAGGCAGGCTTGGATGACTGGAAGAAAAAGTTGGTCTCTGTGTGCACAGACAGGGCTGTTGTTAACGTTGGTGTGTACAATGGAGTTGTGCCAAAAATGGGGCGAAGCCGGCGAGCTAGTTCAGGCAGTCAACTCGAGCACTTATGCTGCATTCATAACGCCCCCTTGCCACTCTACAACCAACCAAACAGAGTCTCCTTAATATGCCACTCTATTTAACCTGCCAGATCTCTCTCCATGCATTGCTGCTGCTATTGCTGCAGCTACCTCGCTGCTGCTTTCTGCGTTCACTTGCTATTGCTGCGTTCATTTGCTATTGCTGCGTTCATGTTCGTGCTGCTGTGTTTCATGTTGCTGCTGCTTGCCTGCCGGTGCTGTCCTTGCAAATGTCTATTGCAATCTCCGACTCCGGAACCGAATCATCATACGCAAGAAGCCGTAAGAAATGCCTCATTCCCGAAACACAGGCTAGCTCAGAGCATGGTTCAGACGTCGCTGGAACGAGCCACAGGTCCCGCACGACACACATTCAGGTGTCCCTTCCGTCCTCATCTGGAGTAACTTTTAATATCCTTTGGGCCAGAGGAAGTCCCGAGTTCTACGCCAGCTCCGGTAACAACCCCTCTCTTGTGTGTCAGCTAAGAGTCGCACTGTCTCTCGGTCGGTGGGTATTTAACAGAGGTGTGGACTCGAGTCACATGACTTGGACTCGAGTCAGACTCGATTCACCAATTTGATGACTTTGGACTCGACTTGACAAAATCACAAAACACTTGCGACTCGACTTTGACTTGAACACCAATGACTCGGGACTTGACTTGGACTCGAGCCTTCTGACTTGAGGTGACTTCATCATTTAATTCAGAGGTCTCCAACACGCCGATCGCGAGATGCCGCTAGAAGAGAAGACTCCCGTTGGGGAGAGCAGAATCTCCAGCCGCTCCTACTCTTGTGGAGAATCCTTGCAGGCAGGGGCGGGTCTTTATTTAGCTGGGCCACCATGCGGCCAATCATATACGAGGACACACTAGGATCATACCATTATGTGAAAGAGGGGTGGGGGGCACAGCATGTGTAGTGGTACAGGCCAGCTGCACAGAGCGACACGGGGAGACGGATTTAAATGCAAGCACGTCGGAAAAAGTCAAGAAATTAGCGAAAACCGAAAAAAGAAGCAGCATCTGGCTGATTTTCAATGATATTGGAAAAAGCAAAGCTGAGTGCAGGATTTGTAAAATGAAAATAACCTTCAGAGCAGGTTTTTTTTTGGTAACCACTCAGGATTTTTTGCCAGAGGTGGGAGAAGTTCAGATCTTGTACTTGAGTAAAAGTACCTGAGTGAAGGAATACTACAATAAAAAGTCCTGCATTCAAAATGTTACAAGTAAAAGTACAAAAGTATTAGCATAGTATAAGTAGATGCAGGTGTTCTCTTCCCCATAGAGACCGCCTGGCTGCACATTATCCCTTGCATAAAGATAGATTGTGGGTCCCTTATAACATGTTGTACACAGTGGAAATAAACATTCTGGTCACCTCAACATTAGGGATCTTATACATTAAACTCCTTCTGAATCAAACCCTCTTCAAATAGAATAAAACACGTTAATTGATTATTAAATGATTAAAGGTGGGGTAGGTAAGTTTCAGAAACCGGCTCGAGATACACTTTGAGTGCAAAGACTTGAGACTTGACTCGGACTTGCAAAACAATGACTTGGTCCCACCTCTGGTATTTAAACACCAAAAAAGGCAGGAGCAAGCTGACTCCGGCATTCCCAAAGTACCTGCCATCCTGTCCTACCATCTCGAAGTAAAATCAGCGCTTGAAACCTTTAATTGCACAATATATTCCCGTGAACAAACTCTATTTCCTCTCCCTGCAATGTAAACAAATGTTTCTACTTCCGCGTTCAACCACTGACGTCACACTCCCGAGGATTCTGGGAATTGGAGTCCCAGATCCAGCCACGAGTTCTAGCTTCCTGCCCCCTGCAGCAGCATCTTGGCAGGTATATATAATACTATTCTGCATAAGCAATGTTTTATTATGGAAATATTTGGCCTGCAGTAAGTCATATTTCAGGCAATTATACAGAAGTTGTATGTGTATTTATACTAGGCCTACTATAAATCAATGAAATTAAAAACGGAAATAAATTAATAATTTCCATCACGTGAATATGAAGGGAAGCTCGATACATTGTTGACCATCATTTTAGACTTCAATCTCCTACAGTGTCTATTCTATGAATACCATGAATTATTCTCTGCCAAGCGGCCATGTACATTTAATCACCTACCAAAGAAGAGTTTTTCCTTACAGGAATTAAGCTCTACCTGCAATATCTGCCCCTCGCTGGGTGTGCTTCATGCTGCAAATTGTTTCCAAGCTCTTTCTAATCACAGATGTTAGTCAAATGACCTTATCACAGGCTTAAATCAAGGTTTCTTAGCAGGTTATGCTGGCTCCCAGGGACCCAGGTCTGTTGAAACCTGCACTCAAGACTGAAGTTTGCACTGAAGGAGCCAGGAGTATTACACGTGCTGCTATTTAAACGTTTAAAAACACGACAGGCCCCTAGCCTAGTGCTAGGAGGAATTATTCTAGCAACTTTTCTTTATTGAGCCGTTAGTTCCTCACGATTATTCTGTGAAGAGTATTATTAACTACTAAAGATTGTTCCCGTTTCTTTGCTCTGTAGATGACATGGTAGGGAAAGCAGACATCCCATATGCCTTCTGTGGCATATATATTTTAAGGTTTTACAATCAAATGTGCATTTGGTTGCCATAGTAGCCCACGTTCTTTGACACCTCATCAGAAGCATTATGCTGGATTCTCTGCAACACCTGCAAGCACCCCTTGGTGTCCATCTTTTAACCATTTCCTAGTTGTTAACTTTCCCAGATAAAACTTTTCAACAGCTAGGCCTACCTCTTTCAGAAAACAAAAAAGACAAACATATTTTGTCGAGCAGATTGTCTGTGACAAGGCAACCGGTAATTGTTTGAGCAACACATCCAAACCTTTGCAGGGGATGCCCACTGCGGGTGGCAGAACAGACCTGAATCCAGTAGACTTCTCAGAATGACTAGAGATCTCCTCATAGTCCAAAACAGTTAACAGGCACAGCAGAATCCCGATATGGGCCATTTTCCCAGACCAGCACACAGTATCCGCGATGTTCCTGGAGCAAAATCAGCACAGCAGCAAAGGACAGGCGAAAACAGCAGCGTGGAAGCACTCCGGTCCCTCCGTGGTATCCCCGGGGTGAAAGCAGGCCTCTGCAACAGCAGAACCAGGACAGGTGGAAAGCAGGCCCCAGCGGTGGTAAAATCCTCCTCCGTACAGCAGCACACGCCCGGTGGAAGCAGGCCAAGCCCGAAGCGTGGATCCACTCCGTCTCTCCGCGACGACTCCGGGGTAAAAACCTCTCCAGTACAGCCGTATTCTACAGGTGGGAGCAGGCCTCCGTAGATCGCAGATCGCAGGCAGCAACAGGTGGAGCTGTTCCGTCTCTTCGCGACGAGCAGGCCTCCATAAATCGCAGATCGCATGCAGCAACAGGTGGAGCCGCTCCGTCTCTTCGCGACGTCTCCGGAGGTAAAACACCTCAGTACAGCCGTACTCGACAGGTGGGAGTAGGCCTCGGCAGATCGCAGACAACTAAAACTACTACTTGTATAAGCAGGGATGGCTAAAAGTTTGTAAGCAGGAGAGCTAGATGCTAACAGATGCCAGATGCTAACAGGTAGTGCGAGCCTGTAGAAATTGCGACTGCCTCCAATGACGTGATGACCTTAAGGCACCATAGTCTTAGGTCACGTTCACACCTGCTTGGTTAGTACTATTGAATCGGTCCCTGTAGCGTTAACCCCTTGATGCGGTTTGTTGGATTGGTGTGGAAGCAGTCCGATACCTCTGCTCCGCCTAAAAGAGGTAGTCTCGGGTCGCTCGCTAGTAAACTCTGGAGAGATTCATTGCTGGTGTGACGTAGTCCGCATCAAAACATGGGAAACAACTATTTGCGCGTCATCGCTTGTTTTGCTATCTATGCTGTGTGCAACATCCAGTAACCTATAGGGTCATGCATTCATTCTGGTGACTGCTTACCTCACTGGTCCCCTGTGTACAGAGAAAAGGCAGTGGTACAATTTCATCAGAGCCACCTGTCATCGGTGAAACCTCCTCACTGCATAACGTCTCATTATGTGTTATAATGTTTTTAATGCACGTTGTCTGATTTATAATCCTATGCGCTGGCCGCAGAGTCTGTTGATGCACTCTCCAGATTAACAGCAGTATGAAAATAACCTGCCAATGCTCCATGATGCAGGCTACTGTAGGAATGGCTGGGATCTGCATTTTATCCGCTTAATGTCCTGCCAATTGTTGAAAAAGCATCTCCGTACAATGACTTTAGTTTACAGTTCATAGTCTGTTTGAGGTTGCCTGGGTGAACGCAAACCCAACCTTCTGCAAATGAAACGTTGTAATACACTTGCGTCTGGTGTAAAGACGGGGACTATTCAGCATGAATGCAATCTTAGAGATGGCTATTGCTCAGATCTTTGGTTCTTAGCCCCTCTGCGATGAGTAGAAGGTTATGTTCATTCTTTTATAATGACCTTGCGGTGTCCTCAGATCCTCTCTAGTTACTTACAGATGCTGCGCCTTCTGCTGGTTCGGGGGATTTCACAATGAGTGGTTTGCCCCACCAGCTTGCCATGCCCTCGTTCAACCAAATGACTCTGGATCTACACGTCAAGCCCTCAAGGATTTCCCATATTATGCCTCCAACCAAGAGCATGATTCAAAGCATACAATTCAGCTTGGTACTTTATCTTCTTCTGTCCCAACCTCCTCTGTGTACTTATGCAATAGATATAATAGTTGTTCATGCATTAATTGTATTTTCATTTGAATCCTGCAATCTTCAAGTGCTAAGTATTAAGCCACGCTAGAGTTCATTAATTTTCTCCAAGGGCCTTTAGAAGGCCACGCAATAATAAAGACTGCCTCTTAACTTTGCACCCGTGCAAAGGTTAATGTATAAATTCAGGCAAAGGGGTTTCACTATATATTGATAAACGTCAGATGAAGTTGTTACAGCTTTCTATTGGTTTCTCAGGTGGCGAATATACACGGACCTCTCACCTTTTAATCCTCAGCATAATCTCTCCCATACTGAATTAACTTTGGAGATCAAATATACACACTTTTTTGAAACATTCAATGTCTGACATTTCTGATTGGGGAGTCAAGGAACCCCGAATAATCATTTCTAAAACTAACACTGTTTTCTTTGTCCTTTATCTTCCATGCTGAACTTCTCGCATCATTGCCCTCTGACACATGTGTCGGCACCCATGTGTATTCGATGGCTGCAAACCCAACGACGAGGGTTCTTCTCCAAGCTGCGTGATCTCTGCCTAAGCTGCGACCTGCCCCCAGATCGCTATTCCCACTGTTTAAGAATCTGCACAGCCACAACCACAGCTCTATATCTGCCTACCTCAACCCTGAGTATCCTGGGCCGTCGGTCATCTTCTGCCCACCAGCGCTATATCATGCCTCACATGAATGAGATCCTTGCAGCACAAACAACCATGAGCTCTTGCACTACTCGATGATGAGTAACGTTCAAAGATGTATATCTGTAGAATCCTGTTATTGCATACCAGGTGGTTGCTGGGTTGGATTATATTTATTTCATTATAGTATATTCCCCTCATAGCTGCATGCTTGGGGGGGAAAGCTCATTGTCGCTGCCTCAAAGACCTAGACACAGCAGTCTTGATAGGTAGTATATTCCCCTCAAAGCCGCGGTGCTGGGGGGGATGGCTTTTCGGGCTGTTCCCGGGCCTTCACATAGCAGTTTCATTAGGTAGTATATTCCCCTTAAAGCCGCGGTGCTTAAGGGGGATGGCTTTTCGGCCTGTTCCCGGGCCTTCACATAGCAGTCACTAGTATATTCCCCTTAAAGCCGCGGTGCTTAAGGGGGATGGCTTTTCGGGCTGTTCCCGGCCCTTCACATAGCAGTTTCATTAGGTAGCATATATAGGTAGTATATTCCTCTCAAAGCCGCTGTGCTCAGGGAAGAATCGGCTCTGGCTATTCCTCAGGCCTACACATAGCAGTCTCACTTAGTAGTATATTCCCCTTAAAGCCGCTGTGCTTAGGGGGAATGGCCACATGGCAGCTCGCCAGGCCCTCTACTTATCAGTCTCACATCACCAGCGTCGGGCTCGGGCTACGCAGTTTTGGGGGATAGTATCTAATCTCCACGCAGTTTTGGGGGTTAGTTATTTAATCATCACTCATCGTGCTATGTATATCTATGGAGTGATGATGCTCAAGCCTAGTCGCCAAATTCAACTATATGCTGCTTCTAATAAACATGTTAAAGGAACACGTGAGTTGTCTGACTGAAATGGGGCGAAGCCTGCGAGCTAGTTCAGGCAGTCAACTCGAGCACTTATGCTGCATTCATACATAACGCCCCTTGCCACTCTGCAACCAACCAAACAGAGTCTCCTTAATATGCCGCTCTATTTAACCTGCCAGATCTCTCTCCATGCATTGCTTGCTGCTGCTATTGCTGCAGCTACCTCTACGTCGCTGCTGCTTGCCTGCCCCACCACCACCCCAGCTTCCACCCCAGCTTCCACCTGTAGGCTCGGGGGTTAGTTATTTAATCATCACTCATCGTGCTATGTATATCTATGGAGTGATGATGCCCGAGCCTAGTCGCCAAATTCAACTATATGCTGCTTCTAATAAACATGTTAAAGGAACACGTGAGTTGTCTGACTGAACTACGCCGACTGGCTGCGGTGGGAGACTCGCTTGTGCACATCCTGTGCACCACGCACACACTGGAGAACTGCGCCAAATCAGCTGATCGCAACGTTCCTTACTGTGAGACTTTTAATCGATCTGTGGTCAAGCTGCTCCAGTTTTATTTATAGAGAGGTGGAGCAAAACACACTGCTGTGCTAAAGAAATTGTGTCATGAAAATGGGATCCCCTTTGTGAAACTGGGTAAGTTTCACAATATCAGATGGTCTGCGTGGAGGCATGAAACACTGTTAAAAATATCAAGACTATTGCCAGCCATTAAAATGCAACTGGCTACAAGAGATAACAATGACTCTGAGCGTTTTCACTGTTTTCTGGCCAAGATGCTTGACATTGGCAACATTTTGAAGATCACATCCATTAGGTTTCAGAAGGAAAAACTGACCATTGGGGAATGTAAGGATGAACTCATGGTGGCCATTGGACAGTTCACACTTCTGCTCGATGCTGAAGGCCACTACAGGAGGACACACACTGTTTCTAATGATGATGCTGACAGGGACAAGACAAACGTACTCAGGGGGTTAATTGAAGAGTTTGAAATCAGATATGACTCCCTCAAGTCATCTGATCACTTCTTAGTGTTTGATCCTTCAACTTGGCCTCAGGAAATGTGTGACGAAGATAACTTCGTCACTATGGACTGACGGCTTCAGGCCTTGTATATTGCACATGTGTTTTTATTTTGAAAAGTTTTCCCCCTCCCGTTCTTTCTGTTACTCCTGATTATGTTCACCTGGTGCCCTGTGTTGTCTCCCCCCCCCCCCACCTGTGTCTAATTGCTCCCCCCTCACCTGTGTCTAATTGCTGATTAGTGTGTGGGTATTTAGGCTCTGTTTTCCTGTTTGTTTGGAGGCAGGTAGTAGTGTGTGAGATCCTTGTGGTGGCTGGTGACTGTGTTCACGTGGGCAGCAGATTGAGGCTGTGTAATATATGTTCATAAGGAAATAAATGCCCACACCGGGTTGTATTTGGACGTTCTGCCTCTACCTAGTGATGGCAAAATGAAGCTTTGAATGAAGCGAACCACTTGGAAAATTGTGTCGGAAATAGGTTCATTTCTCGAAGCTTCAGTTACAGCGACCTCTCCTGGCGAGGTGCAAGGCTGTAGTGGGTTTAACGTATCTTTGCCTTGAAAAATATTCGATGCGAACACACTAAGACTGAATATCATGTTCTATTTGCAATTAAAGATTGATAATTGTGTGTTTTGGGTTATTGAGAAGAGACTAGAGAGTGCTAGACATGCTTTTGGACGGAGAGGGCCTTTTATCAGTCATTAAAGTTGAAAAGCAATGATTAAAATACGTCCATTCCGGGCTATGAACCAGCTGCGCGGAGGACATCGCCGCATTCGGGCCGCCAGCTGTACCCACTGGGCCATCTATTCCTTGAAATATTTAACTGTTTTGATATTATTGAGAATTGTCTTTTTGTTCACAACTTCTCCACATTTCGAAGTGTTTCCCGAGCCAGAACGACCTATCTTTCTTCCTGGCTTGCTCTATAATGATACTACAATTCAAATTCAATACCAACTCAACAGCAACAACGCAAACTACGACAACAACCCACACATTGTGCATTGTTTAGAGCGGTCATAAAGTGTTGAAGCGCTCACATTTGAAACTGTTTCAACCTGTCACCTGTCAATCAATCAATCAATCAATCAATCAATGTTTATTTATATAGCCCAATATCACAAATGTTACATTTGTCTCAGTGGTCTTCACAGTGTGTACAGAATATCAGTATGACAATACGACACCCTCTGTCCTTAGACCCTCACATCGTACAGGGAAAAACTTCCAAAGAAAACCCAGTTTAAAGGGAAAAATGGGAGAAACCTCAGGGAGAGCCACAGAGGAGGGATCCCTCTCCCAGGACGGACAGACGTGCAATAGATGCCGTGTGTAAATTGAAAAGATAATACATTTGCAACATAGGTAGTCCAAATGTTTGGAAATGCATGTGTGTATAATAGGAAGATGAATCCACGAGGATATCCATCCAGGACCACAGCCACGGCTCAAGATCCAGTGCTCGCGATCCAGGACACAGGACCGCAGGATCATCCATGACTCCGGATCCCAGCGTATATAGACACCAAAAAGAAAGACATTTGGGGAAGCTGGGTTATTCGGAACATGAGAGTACACAGGTACAGACAGAGAGAAGGAAGAAGTAAGATGTCCCCCGACAAACTAAGCCTATATCAGCAAAACTAGGGGCTGAATCTAATCAGCCCTAACTATAAGCTTTATCAAAAAGGAAGGTCTTAAGCGCACTCTTAAAAACGGATAGGGTGTCTGCCGCCCCAACACAAACTGGAAGCTGATTCCACAAATGTGGAGCTTGATAAGAAAAGGCTCTGGCTCCCATTGTACTTTTAGAGATTCTAGGAACAACCAACAACCCTGCATTCTTGGAACGCAATGCCCTAGTAGGACATTAGGGTATAATGAGTTCTTTAAGGTAAGATGGCGCCTGCCCATTAAGGGCTTTGTAGGCGAGAAGAAGAATTTTAAATTCTATCCTGTGTTCTATAGGGAGCCAGTGTAAGGCAGCCAGAACAGGAGTAATGTGGTCCCTTCTCCTAACTCTGGTTAGTACACGAGCCGCAGCATTTTGAATCAGCTGAAGCGACTTGACTGACTTCTTGGTACTGCCTGATAATAAAGAGTTACAATAATCCAGCCTAGAAGTAACAAATGCATGGACTAGTTTCTCTGCATCGTTTTGAGGCAAGATATGCCTGATTTTTGCAATGTTACGTAGATGGAAGTAGGCGGACCTTGAAATTGATTTGATGTGGGCGTTAAAGGATAAATCCTGATCAAATATAACACCAAGATTCCTTATAGTCTCACTGGAGGCCAAATTAATACCATCCATAGTTAGTATATCTTTAGATAATTTGTTTCGTAGATTATTCGGGCCAAGTACAATAACTGTTAGCCCTGTGGCACTCCATGGCTAACTTTGGTTTGCGTGGAAGATTCATCGTTAACACGTACAAACTGAGAGCGTTCAGATAGATAGGACCTAAACCAGCCTAAAGTATGTATGCCAACTAAGTGCTCTAGTCTTTGCAATAGGATATCATGGTCGATAGTATCAAATGCAGCACTGAGATCGAGCAAAACAAGAATAGAGACAAGTCCCTTGTCTGAGGCTATTAGAATATCATTTGTGACTTTAACCAGAGCTGTCTCTGTGCTATGATGTGTTCTAAAGCCAGACTGAAAATCTTCAAATAAATCATTGTTTTTTAAGTAATCACACAACTGTTTTGCGACCGCTTTCTCAAGAATTTTTGAGAGGAACGGAAGATTAGAAATAGGTCTATAGTTGGCTAAAACCTCTGGATCGAGGTTGTGCTTTTTAAGAAGCGGTTTTATCACTGCTACTTTGAATGATTGTGGAACATAGCCTGATAATAAAGACATATTCATAATATTTAATAAAGAAGTGCTAATTAATGGAAAAACTTCCTTCAACAGCTTAGTTGGAATTGGGTCTAACATGCACGTTGATGGTTTAGAAGAGAGAATCATTGAATGTAATTGTTCAAGGTTAATGGCTGAAAAGCATTCTAGTTTACTATCTAGTGTAATATTAGAACTTACGTTTCCGGGAGCTGTTGATAACACTATACTGGTCAAAGGTAAGAGGTCATTAATTTTGTTTCTAAGAGTAACAATTTTATCGTTAAAAAAGCACATAAAATCATTACTACTGAGTGCTATGGGAATAGAAGGCTCAATGGAGCTGTGGCTCTCTGTCAGCCTGGCTACAGTGCTGAAAAGAAATCTTGCATTATTCTTATTCTCATCTATTAATGAAGAGTAGTAGGCTGCTCTCGCTTTACGCAGTGCTTTCTTATATTCATTGAGAGTAATATGCTAAATCAAACGAGATTCTTCAAGTTTAGTGGAACGCCATATCCTTTCAAGTTGTCTAGACTTTTGCTTTATTTTGCGGGTTTCGGCATTATGCCATGGAGCTAATCTATGTTGTTTTATTTTCTTCTTTTTCAAAGGAGCAACAGAGTCTAATTTTATTCGCAGCGCATCTATAGCACTATCAACAACATGATCAATTTGGGGTGGTGTACATTTTGTATACGTTTCCTCCCCTACATGCAGACATGCTATCGAGTTAAGTATTGGTGGAATCTCTTCCTTAAATGTGGCTATAGCACTAACAGATAGGTTTCTGCTGCAGGAGCTTTTGACTAATGCTTTGTAGTCTAGTAACAGTACTTCAAAAGTTACTAAGAAATGGTCGGATAAAGCAGGATTATGCGGTTCGACTAATAGTTGCTCAATTTCAATACCATAAGTCAGAACAAGGTCGAGAGTGTGATTATAGCAGTGGGTTGTTTATTTACACTCTGACAGAAACCAACAGAATCTAATATAGAGTTAAATGCAACAGTAAGGCTATTTTTATCATCGTCAACATGAATATTAAAGTCACCTACGATAATTACTTTAGCTGTTTTAAGAACCAAAGTTGATAAAAACTCAGAGAATTCTGATAAGAATTCTGAATAAGGACCTGGTGCACGATACACTGTAACAAATAAGATTGGCTGCAAAGTTTTCCAGGTCGGATGCGTAAGACTAAAAACGAGGCTTTCAAAGGAGGTATAATTTAATTTTGGTTTAGTATTGATAAGTAAACTTGAGTCACCTGTCAGAATCGAGACGAGGCAGTGCATTGAATCGCGTGAATGGACCGCGAACCAGTCAAGTGATTCATTCAGGAAATGAAGCAGTTGCTGCTTTGGACGTCACATGTCACGTGATTTGAAGCAGTTGCTGCTTCGGACGTCATATGTCACGTGATTTGAAGCAAGCTTCGAAGCACTGCTTCTATGGAATAGGAAGTCCAGGGTTGAAGCTCCGTTCGAAGCTTCAGTGTCAAACTGCCATCACTACCTCTACCTCCTTGCTTGGTCGGGCCGCTCAATTGTCAGCTTCACAAAATGCATGGAATTCACAGTTTTGGCAACACAACAGTTTGCAACATTCTTCAGAAATATGAGGCCACCTTGCAACTTGACAGAGACACTATTCTGAGAGAATGGATGCGTTTAAAGCAAGCAGGAAAACGCTTGGCTGCCTCCTCTGTGTATGACTTGCTCCAAATAATACACTGAACAAAAATATAAACGCAACACTTTTGTTTTTGCTCCCATTTTTCATGAGATGAACTCAAAGATCTAAAACATTTTCTATATACACAAAATAACCATTTTTCTCAAATATTGTTCACAAATCTGAAAAAATCTGTGATAGTGAGCACCTTTGCCGAGATAATCCATCCCACCTCACAGGTGTGGCATATCAAGATGCTGATTAGACAGGATGATTATTGCACAGGTGTGCCTTAGAATGGCCACAATAAAAGGCCACTCTGAAACGTGCATTTTTGCTTTATTGGGGGGGGTCTGGGGGGGTCCGAAAAGCAGTCAGTATCTGGTGTGAGGGGTAGGGTTAGGGTTAGGGTAATGTTGTGAATCGAGTGGCCTGTATATGCATTTATAAAGCATATGACAGCACTTCTCCAGCTGATGATTGAAATGGATGTACATTTTAATGATAAAAGTGTAGGATTGTAAAATTGTAATAACATATTGCAACATAATCCACCAATTGTTGGTCAGCCTTTACTAATCATCATTAAAAAAATTAAACGCATTACTTTTTTCTGATCACCACTATAGTTGTAATGGTTTAAGTCACAAAATCTAATTGGGAATAGATAGTTTGAAAATGATTTGAGGATTTAGGAAACAACTTTGGTCATGGTAACATGATGGTGATGAATAATGTTAGGGACAGATCAACGTCATCACATAAAAGTAACAAATGGTGACTGCTTACACATAAACCCAAAGTAATCCTGAAATGTTTTGATCGCCCAAACATGTCCTGAGAGCTTCAACCAGATTGTGTCCTTTTTTCACTGTAAATGTTGGAATATGTACATACTAGTTTCTAGAAAGCTGGACACAAGAAACACTCTCCTGTGTCCATGTCACAATTATTTTTCGGTTTTCCTTCAAAAGGTCAGTGAGTTACATTCCTCTGACAAATGCTGCATTTCCACTGCACAGAGCTGGGTCAGGGCTAGGGTTAAGGTTACAAGTTGAATAACCTTGTTACCAGATTTGTTGAGGTTTCAAGCCAGCAGAGGCCATACTAGAAGGTAGAGTTCAAACACAGCCAACCACAGATTGTTCCGAGATTTCATAAAATGGCAGCCAACACAACTATCTACGTATAACACTATGGCGATCAATTATCAAAGGGCAGACGATCCTCTGTTTAATTTTCTATCAAAGGATTTAGCGAGGCTCGATGAAAAGGATGTCATTACAGTTCGACAGTTCAACGATCAGCTGAGAGAGGATTCGATGTGCAGTAGAAAACTAAATAGATCTGGTACCAAAAGTAATTTGAAGTCCAGCCAAATCATGCTTTGGAAATATTGCAAGAGTTACCTACAGTATTATACTCAAGTGACCTTTCATTCCACAGTTGTCTGCATGAAGCTTCCGGCTAATTGTTTTTAATGAATTAGCGGGAAATTAAAAAGAAAGAAAACCTCTTTATACTTATTTGTATGTTGCCAATTATCCCTAAAGTTTCTGTCACTTTGCAACTTTACCTTAAGGTCATGACATACATATTGATTGTCTGATCTCACTGAGTTTCCACTGCAGAGAAGATGCAATCATTTCATCATCTTATAGAGTCTGAGCACATTTGAAACTTTTATGTTGCAAAGACTAGCCTAATTTTTCTGGGGAAATGTGGAATTTATGTACAGCTTCTATCCATCTCAGCACATGGTTTGAATATTTTGTGTTTCCTTCTCTGCCAAAGTGTCTTCAGAGGAAGACTCTCCTGCGTGTTTGTGTGAGGCCGACCTGCTCAGAATCCTCCACCGTTGCACCGGACTGCCAGATTGAGTAGGCTGAGATGAGCCGGCATCAAGCCTGCTGTAAGGCTCCGCGTGACGGCTACCTCCCTTCACCCCTCTCCTATTGTGATACTTTTTTCTTTTCTGTTCTTCACTTCTTCTCCTCTTTCCTTCCATCTCTCTTTCAGTTACGCTTTGCTTGTCCTGAGCTTGCTGCAGTGTTTCCTCTGTTCGTGCCTTTCCTGTTCTCATGCTCGCTCATTAAAAACTTTCCACTTTCTCCGTGTTTCTTCGTGCACTCTGCAGACCCTTGCGTGGTTCAATTCAGTTAACTTTGTCAGGCACTTCTTGTGGTAGTGCTGTTCTCGGTCCAATCAACATTCATCTGATCTGATAAAAACACTACATTATTTAGCTTATCTCCGATTAAACTCTTGGCCAGATACCTATGTTTCTCTGCTCCTGCTAAATATTCAATTTCTAAATTTGTTTGTGATCCCAGTCAATCGTTACTCTGTTAACTAAATTCTGATTCTGGGCACTGTTTGGGAGGATTCTGAAGAGCTGCTTCTTTGCAGCTAATAGCCTGTATCCCTGCCTCCCTCCAGCCTGTGCGCCATCTGTTATCTTGTATACCAGATCAAACGACATTAGGCTAAAACAATCACAAAGGCGTCCAAGTCACGGGCATCTTTCATTCTTAAGTGAAGGAAATAAGACGTTTTGCTGGCCTGCTGGACCTCACCTGTCCCTTGAGGAAAGAAAAGCCAAAACAAACATACCATGCATGGGTTTGTGTAACCAAACTGAAGCAGATCCAACATACCACCAGCTGCTGGATCCATGTAACAGTTGGGGGGAATCAGCTTGACTTAAACTGCAATCCTCATGCATTTAGCTTCTGTCTTGGCTTGTTTAACTACTTGGATTTCCAACATCTTGTAACATGTTGTGCACTGCAAGCTACTTTTCTATGGAACAAACTGTTTTAATAGAACATGTTGTCCGAAATAGCTGACAGAAAAGTGTTTATTTCCCCACCACAATCGGAAGTAGGGAAAACGCCTGCAGTCAGGGTGAGACGCCACAACCAATCAATTGTAAGCGTACCTGCAACAATCGTTACTCAAAAGCATTCATGGTGTTGCACAAAAGAGGCTGTAATAGAGGTGATGCAAGCGCTTCATTTGAATACTTGAAAGGGAAACATTGTAGTTTTTGTCCTGTGTTGTGCTTCAAATCAGCATTGTATCTTCCATTATTTATTAACCTTAACCACATACCTAAACATAACCATATTCACAAATAAATGTATGTAAGACTATCTATATCTATAATGAATTATAAAGATAATAACATGTTAACTATGGGAATCATATACCTCACTTGTAGGCCATTGCAAAAAAACTGTTGCTAAATGACCATTGATTATATAATATTACAATACTTGACATTATAAATTATTATGGAATGCTTTAAATGTTTCATGAGTATTGTTATAAGGCATTATGAGGATTTATGAGTGTTATAATGCATTATTATATTACTAAAATGATTAGTATGCTTTAGTTGCCATGACAGATGTCAATTGCGGATACATATGGTCTGAACATGTGGTTAAATTGCCGAAATGTTCATCCAAACTGTCAAAAATCTATTCCAGCATTATGTAGGGGAGAAAATGACTATTTAGATGGCATATATTTATCTGAAAATGTATATGGTACAGGGTTGGACTCACATACCTAATATACCTTCAGTAACACACCAAATATTAAAAATGTAATTTGTTCAACAAAATGTTTCAGTGCTGTAATAGTTTGAAATATGTAAAGCTCATCCATTTTTAACTGAGTAGCTGTAACGTTTTTTAAGTGTGTCAAAGTTTAAAGGTCCCATGTCATGCTTTTCCCGTTATTACCCGTCCCCTTGTGTGTTATGAAGCTATTTATGCATGTAAACGGTCGGCAAAGTCACAAACCCTCAAAGTACACCCTGTAGCGAGTACAACTCTAATGGCCCGGACACACCAAGCCGATTTTGGCCGTCGGTGGGTGTCAGGCCGACGATGAGCGTCGACACGCCCTACTCAGATTGGTGTGTCCCGCACCATCGTGTCTTTTCAGCCGTGCTGACGCCTTTTCGTGTTGTTGGGTGCTTGTTGGGTGCAATGTTGAATGGGAGGGCAGTCAGCCAAAGGCAGTCGGCTAAATAAATCACTCTGATTGGCTGTTCAGCTTAGCGAATCAGTGCATGAGAAGCTAAACGGAAGTGAGGGACCCAAACAAACTATTAAGAAGGCAAATCTGAGATTTAATTTAACTCCAGCTCTCGACACATGTTCGGGAAAGCCCCATGAGCTTCTCGCTGTTGAGTGCAAATGGAACGAACACGCTATTTGTTGTTTGTTTATATCACGCAGTCTGTTCTTCTTCTCTCGGTGTATACGCAGTCTGTCTTCCGGTTGTTGCCTCTTTTGAATGACGAATACACACTACCGCCGCCTGCCGGTAAGGAAAGTTATTGCCACTCACACATGCGCAGTTCGGACGTGTTACTTGGCCATCGGCTGAAGTCTTTGCGGTGTGTTCCAGTGCGACACATGGCCAAAACGCAGAGACGCGAGGCGACGCAACAGTCGGGGTCCGTCTGTGTCAGTTCTTTGGTGTCAGCCTTGGTGTGTCCGGGCCTTAACACAGAAAATACCTGTCTATGCTGCCCCAGAACGCCTCGTTGGACATTTTTCTTTATCCATTTTTTTCTTCCTGAGTAAAGTGGCGTAACTGGCATAGTGACGTAACGGCTCCTCACACACACACACTCACTCAGCCCAGCGCCGTATAGATAGAAGAGTTGCGACAGCGGAAGTGCTTGATCGTCAGGTGGTTCATGGAGACTCAGATAGTTCCCGGAAGTTCGTGGCGGGCCATTTGAATGCATTAATAACAGGAGATAGAACTGTGATTTTTGGTAATTAGTGGTCAATAAAGGTTTTGATTTGCAATATTTATACAACATATCGGTATGTGTATGTAGTTAAATCAATATGTTTTTTAAAAAAAAAGTAAAACTTGCTACTATTTGAGGATTAAGATAAGATAAGAAGTACTTTATTGATACCAATTTGGGAAATGTTTGCATTGCAGCAGCAAAAGACAAGGCATTTTACATTAGAGAAGTTAAAAGACTAGAAATAAACAATCCAAACTGTAAACATCTTAAATAGAAATAAAATAGCATTAAAAAAAATATATACATAGTGTGACTCTTACCTGCCTTGTTAACATGTTAGGCTAACGTTGCCTTGGTTAAAGAGCCTGTTGCTGTTGTTTATTTCTTTGAATTCTTTAAAACAAATATTATCTTCTTACATTTGTATGGTAGTCAGGAGCATCACATCCTAATGTGTATTGATACATTTAGAGGGAGGGGAAGGAAAGGAATGTTTCAAAATTCAGATTAGATTAATTTCTACCATTTCTTTAATTCATGGTGGTTTCAGTAATCCCATGGTAATTGAGGACATAAGTAATCTAAATAACCAATGTAATCTTTATGACTTTCAGAAAGGACAGGAGACCGACTTCTTCTTCTTCTTCTTCTTCTTCTTCTTCTTCTTCTTCTTCTTCTTCTTCTTCTTCTTCTTCTTCTTCTTCTTCTTCTTCTTCTTCTTCTTCTTCTTCTTCTTCTTTGGGTTTACTGGCAGGCCGCAAACAACTTCACGGCGTATACTGCCACCCGAAGTCCCCGGAGTTGGGGAAGACTCCCAGCAGCTTCTACTGAAGCCTTCCGAGTAAGAGCCGACACCTCCTCATCACTCCACCGCTCCCATGTTTTATTTTGTGTTGCCATAAATTAGTCTCTCTCCGTTTGTGCGCTGGGCTAATACTAATGCTAATAATGCTAATGCCAACAAATAAAATGGCGGCTTCACAAAAACCTCTCAGAGTTTTACGGGGCGTGGTTTGCTATTCGCCCAGCCAATCAGAAATTGGAACCATTTTCTCCCCAGGAAAGTCCCTGCTCACTAGCAGGGACTAAAAAGGAGTGAAAACGTTGGCAAAAAAAAGTTCTATAAATATATTTATTCTTCACTGTCGGGTCACTCATTACTGGATCAGTGAGCTGCATGAGATGCTGTCAGGAGAGAGGGAGAGAGGAAAAGAGAGCGCTTCCGCTCATTTCTCCCGTGTTATTATCCAAAGTGAATGTAAACTTGAATAATGTACATCATTTGAATGTAATAATTAAGTTGATTGTTGTTTGTTTAAAGTGATGTTTAAATCTTCCATTTAGGCCCCGGCCACTCGATCAGATCGGCGATCGGTATCGGCCGATACTGATTCCGGCGATCGGCCCCGAAATTGGTGATCGGAGCATCCCTAATTGTAACACATAAACACGGATGTTCCGCTGTAATGTGGTGGACTCATCAGAACAGAGTGGGCGACCTGACCAATCAGAGCACAGTGGGCTCATAGGGAGGGGGGGGCAGGAGCTCCAACAAGCCGTTTATGACAGAGAGTGAATACACATACTATACAGAGATGCTGTATGAGAAACCAATGTGAGTTTGGAACATTGAACAATGTAAATCTATTCTAGTAGACCTCAACCATGGAATTATGATCAGTAGAAATGGCCATGTCATGGGCCCTTTAAAGTTTAAAGTCACATATTGGAATGTGTACACGTGTTATGAAAGGAAACTGTACCCCTGTACCCCAGTTGTGTCCCTACAAAGCTGGCTCAGGGCCAGGGATTTAAATGAGGACAAGGTGCTGGATTTGATGTGACAGGAAAGGCTGTATTGCATTGACGTATGCACATGTTACACCACACAACATGTCTTAACTTATTTTCAGTACTGAGACATTTGAATAGGGCGCTAGGGGAATCCTTGCATCACTTTTATGAGCGTTTACTGGCCCAGCTCTGCTGTGAGTGAATGTCTTAGGAATTTATGTTCAACGTATAGATCATTAATGTTTAATTGCACCTCAGATATGCTGAAAGACGTCATAGGAACATTGAGGGAGAAGATAAAGTAAACCATTAAAGTTGTTGACCTTCTCAACAGGAAGGATGATGCTTTACAGTTACTTATCCTGCATTGGTTTTTCCAAACTCAATTTCACAGCAGATCATGGCAAGCGGCTACTGGCTACTTGCTGAAATTTGAAATAAAATCTGTGATTGTATTAATAAGAGCAACTATGCATTGTGTGATGGCTATAATCACTAGGACTCCCACAAAGATAAACCTTACCAACTATATTGGATTTGTTTTTACATTATTTTACATCCAATGATTGACAAAGATGATTTATTTGTGATGTTTTTCTTGAAATCGCATACTGACAAAACTTCCATTTACAATCACTTTTGCTCGTGACTAGGCAGTCTTTCATGCAGGAAAGAAAATAATGTAATACAAAAACATTACCATCACAGAATTTGCACTGAGCATCAAAAATATTTATTCAGTATGTCCTATTTTCCTTCTGTTTGCCACAGTTTGTTAGTATCAAGTCAATCAATCACCTATCACTTTTCTATACACTTGTTAGTCATCAGTAAGAAAAAGAGTCCTTGGGTTTATGAAAGGCGCTATAAACAGTACATTTAAGTCATTATTATAGTTCATTTCTTCCTCAGCTTTTGTCTTTCATCTGACACAATCCCTTCATTCACTTAAAAATACCTATTCTTATTAGATCTGTTTGTTCTTTTAGTTTCTTCAAGTTGTATTCAAACCCCACTCATGTCCTCATGTCATCTTTCAATAGTTGTATTTTTTATGTTTCTCTCCCTCCAGCATTTTGTCTGTCATCCCTCCCACCCCTACATGTTTTTCCCGATTGATGCCATCTGAGGTTGCAAGCCAAGGCCGCCGGAGCTGCAAATTTACCCAGCAACACACGTCACTAACAAGGGAGCGTAGAGCTCCCAAAATTGCCCAAACAGCAATTGCTGAATGGGGACCCAAGTGGTAGTTACAGAGGATTCTGACAACAAAATTATGCATATTAAACATTATGTGAACACCCATCATTTTAATGTGCCACCCACACAAACTCCACCGGTTGATTTATCATGTGTGTCTGTACTTGTTTGGAGAGCCGTTGGAAGTCCCTGATTGTGTTTTGAAACAATCCTGATGAATTTGTAATATATCACCAGAACGTAATAATAAGGGGAGACTGATGAGGGCTTCTATTCCTGAACACAAGCCACAGAAACACTGTGATTCAGTTGAAAGACAAGAAAGGCTCTTCTGATGTGAGTCATGGGCGAGAACTCATCCCACTGATTTGCTTATTAAAATGCAACACAGTATTCACCACTGGGATAATAATCAGTCGTATGTGTGTTACGGAAGTGATACTAATCTTGTTTTCAAACCTATTTAAATTGTCTGAAGATCATCCAAGACACCGAAATGCAATAATACAGGTCCGAAGAAGATCTATTTTCATCACTGACAAACACTGTAAAGAGGTCATGTCTCTTGAATAGCTTTCCTTTTAACCCCAGAGGGATAGAGTGAGCACAAACACAACAACATAGACGCATTGCAAACATGTTAGAAGTTAATTGGAAACTCAAGCCATTTCACAACCGGCCTGTAACTTTATTCAATGTGGTCTTTGAGTGCTTGCATAATTGTGGCTTGTTGTTGCATAAGGGGGAAAATACATGCAGGGTTTAATTAAAATCAGCTAACAAAGGCAACATTGAGCCGTTTTCTTGTTTCACAGTACAGTCAGCAATTCCAAAATGTATCCGATTGAGAAAAAACCTGACCCGCACTGGTGTGGAACCCAAATGGAGGGCTTTCAAATTTAGCAAGTGTTTTATGTAAGGCCAAATGGTCAACCCTTGTAGTCAGGGCCGTTTCTTCCTATAGGCGGACTATGCGGGGGCATAGGGCCCCCGCGGCCACTAGGGGGCCCCCAAGCTGAAAGTATTTTTATTTTATTTTTTTTATTCATCCGAAAAACAAAAATAGTTGAATTCATACACACAAAGATGAACAAAATTAGTAGAAGCGGGAGGGCTGAAGCATAGCTTGTGGAAAGTAGCCCTCCCGTGCATCATCCTAATACAGCTGCATGATTGCGTCAAAAACGTATAGAAATGAAGGAGTACAAAGAAATAAAGAAAACAGGAGAAAAAATTAAATAAAAGTTATGGCAGGAAAACAATAAATTCATATATATATATATATATATATATATATATACGAAAACTAGATATAGGGTCATTTTCTGCACATGTCAATAGCAGTTTCAACTATCTTTTTTTGGAAATTAAAATACTATATATAAATATATACATAGGTATACATGTACTTGGCTAATGAATAATAATAATAATAATATATGCATAATTGCATATGTAACCCACTCAAATAATGCAGTGAGTTTTAGACCCTGTAATAAACAGCAGCTCCCACTTGGGGCAGTGCTGGGGCAGCAGAGTCTGCATATGAGGGAGGAGAGGAAGAGCAGGCCAGGTGTGGTTGTTAATGAGGCTCAATGAGTGACAGCTGAGTGTGGGCCCTGTGTGTGTTCGAATTGTTTGATGATGTGCTTTTTTGATGCTGCGGGGAACCAGGAACTAGCAGAGCTGACGACAGTTTTTGGGGCTGCAGTTTTTGTCTTTTCCTCACCAGAGAAAGGATTCTAAAGGATTCTACTCACCAGAAAAAGGATTCTAAAGGATTCTACTCACCAGAAAAAGGACTGATGGTCATTGGATTACCAGAGAGAGAGAAACTACAGACTACCCGGGTTCGATTATTGTTGTTTTGTCCATGATAGCAGATTGGGTTTCACTGGGGTGGATGAGGGGTTTGTGAAAGTGTTGTATGAATGTTTAATAAAATGCCGGCTATATTAATTTGATATTGTTTTTTCTATTTATATAATCTTCTACTCCTCATTGAAAGCAACCTAGTACATAGGAGTGTTACACATATAAACATTGTGAACACTTATTTTCAAGTGACTTTTTTACATTCATATGTTCACGCTGTGGTTTGGAACTGCTTTTGAATGTTATTAGGCATTTTCTTATGGAAAATAATCAGTACTGTTTTAAGCTGTACTATCTCAACACATTTTAATAGATTGAGTTTTTTTAAATATGGGAGTTGTGTGTTCATATTTAACGACACCACAGACTATTCGTAATACTTTTTTTTGGGATGTTATTATTTTTTGTAGATTTGTTTCCCATTTCGGAGCAGTAGTAAAGGTAAGGGAGAAATAGACTGTTATAAAGAGTATATTTTCTTCAAGAATGTTCTTAGTATGATACAAAATACTTATTGTTTTTGACAGTTTAGTCTGTACATATTTTATATGGTGCTTCCAATTGAGTTTTTCGTCAAGCAGTCCTAAAAATGTACATGCACCAACTTTTTCTATCTCTGTATTGCAAATCCGTATAATTCAGTCATTTCTACTCTCAGACTTTGTATTGAATAACATGTAATTTGTTTTGGCCATATTAAGGGATAATTTATTAACTGCAAACCAGTTGCATAGTATTTTTGATTCTGCATTCACAATTTTAACGAGATCGCCAAGATTATGATGGGAGCAGAGAATTCAAAGTTCCGGTTCAGCCTCAATATATTTGGGGAGAATTCAAATGAGCCGTCTTTATTTGTAGACAGCCAAGCTCCCTCCTGTGTTCGCAGTGGCGTTTCTATGTACAAAAAGTGGTGGGGCACAAAAAACGTAGATGTCTATCTATATATATATATATATATATATATATATATATATATATATATCTCTGACAGTGAGGGCAAGCCTACGGACACCACGAGGCCTGTCTGTGAGAAATGTATTAATTTAATTTAATACGTATTGTCATTTATTTCATTTATTGTTCTCATTGTTTAAAAGTTTCTGTTATGGTTATGGTGTGAAATAAAGCAGAATAATTACATTTAAGACGGTTTCCCTTTTTTTTTAAGAAAAATAATCGGAATCGCAATTCTTGACTTGGTATCAGGCCCGGACTGGCCATCGGGAGGACCGGGAGGTTTCCCGATGGCCTGGCCTGTTAAGTGGCCTGCTGGCCTGTGGAATTTCTCTCTTTATGTATGTATTGTGAACGCAACGCTGCGCAAATGTGGGTCTGACTCTGCCTCACAGAGGGTGACTGGCTGTCTACATGATGTGGCCTGCCGACATGGCCACTTTCATACAGATCATACATACACTAATGCCCTCGATTGGTCTTTGTGTGTCATTCAAGCTCGGGAGGGTGTGTGTAATGTGGCGCGAGCGAGTGAGATAAAGCGCGCGCGCACCGGTTACGTGTATTGTTGTTGTTAGCGCAGCTAGCTAGCACCAGATGCTAACGGATATAAGCAGCTTTTTCAACAACAAGGTGGAGGAGAGTCCTCTCCTGTCAGACTGATAACTACAGCTCAGGTGAGGTAAAGGACTCTCTGAGTGTTTAGATAGTTAACTTAGTCTAAGTTATCTCTGTGGGTCTCAAAGGGTTTGGTCACCATTTATGTAAACACATATTTCCATTTGAGGGGGGAGTGATTAGTAAAATATGCATGAATAATACAAATAAAATGTTAACTAGGTGAAAAAAGGTAAGATAAACTTGTTGAGACCTAAAACTAGTCTTTGCTGCTGCCTCAAAGAGGAGCAGGAGGGAGACAGGTGAGGCTGGTTCAGGAGCACAGACACACTCGCAACTATAAATGAAACAAAAACAAATAAATAAACAAGTTTCAATGTTTTTTCATATTGGATAAGGTATGTTATTGATTATGGCCATGATTTTATGATTATTTAAATGTATACAGTTCTGTTTCATATGGGTGTAGTCTCTTTATTTCCCCCTCAAAATGCACCAGATTGATGCATTTAAGTCCAACATTTAAAAAAAAATCTTACCGGGGGAGCATGCCCCCGGACCCCCCTATAGGATTTGAGGTCCACCTTCACTTAAAATATGTTCACATCGGTTCCTAAATATAATTGCACATTTTTTTAAATAGTAACCCATGTCCATATGTTTATTTTTGGGTAGTAGATTTAGACGGCTATCACTATGGGCAGCAATGCTGTAAAAATTGACAAATAAATCCAGCAAAATGGCACAAAAAACTAGTAGTGGCCTGGCTGGGTGTATAATTCCCGGCCTGACTTATTGTCCCAGTCCGGCCCTGCTTGGTATCGAAACCAAAATGTTGGTACCGTGACAACACTACTCCTGACAGTTAAACCTGATATTTAGTAGGTCTGTTAAGTATTGAATGCTGATAATTCTGACGTAATTTGGCCGTTCAAAGTTGTTTGGGCTCGGATAAAATCGCTCCGTTACTTTCGTCCCGTGTTACTTTCGTCCCGGCTCCCGGTGTGTATGTGTGGTGTCAGTATGAGAGAATGACAGCGCGTCTAATTTTGATGTGGCCCAAGAACCAATCACAATAATACCTGCGATGCAGTGAACCAATCACCTTTGAGGGGGGGAAACCTATCGTTGATTAAACACTATCCAGTGTTTCCCCTACCATTGTCTTGGAGGGGCGCTATATATATATATATATAGCACCAAATTGCAAATAATCTATAACTACTGTCACTTTTCACATTGAACATGTGCTCTTTTATTAAATAAACTAAACGCTTTCATTTTAAATTGTGAGTTTAGTGTTTTTGACCCAAAGAAACACTGATGCATTAATCAATAACAATAATCTCCTCTCTCTGCTCCAGAGGATTTAAAAAATATATATCCCAATGCCACAAAAATGCATCAGTGACGTGGTTGAAATCTTGTCTCCATAAAACAAAATACTGAAACAAGCGGTATCAGTGACTGTGTGTTTGATGTGGCTCTTTGCAGTAACATAGAAAAAATGTGGCTCTTAACCTCTGACTGGTTGGCCACCCCTGACTTAGACAGTGAGAGGGAGGGGCATGATCGGATTTTGTCCCACATGGCTCTCAAACAGCTCACTCGGCACACACTGTAGACACTAATTAGAAGAACACAGACTAAAACAGCAATGTACAGACGAATCAGATGATTAACCATGATCTTAAAAGTAGGGCTGTCAAGTTAACGCGTTAATAACGCGTTAACGCAAAAAATAATTAACACCACTAATTATTTTAACGCGATTAACGCATGTGTATTTTTTTTTCCTCGGCCGCCCCGTAGTTTCAGAGCGCATCGAGTTTAAAATACCATCTACAAGCCGATGCTGCTGACAGCCCCGCTCCTGCCGCCCGCTTGTGGCAGACCACACTTCCACACTCACCGGCAGGCACCGACTGGCCATCGGGAGGACCGGGAGGGTGTGTGTGTATGCAGTGGTGTAGTCTACGTGATACGCTGGTATACGCCGTATACCCACTAGAAAATGCCAGTGATTTCCGTATACCCTCTTAAAAATGAGCGATGATACGTAACAACATCATTTTGTGACTGCGCTTTCACGCTTTCGCCCCTTCTGTGTTAATACTTTTGGATATCTGGGGCTTCCGTCGCCCGTGGCCTGTTGCTAAGCAACAGCAACATACTTTGTTCGGCTATGACAAACCCCACCTTTCTTTAACGTTATCAGAATTTGATCCGTCCACCATTCAAGCGCTAAACAGGAAGCAAACATGAAACGAAAACAGACAACAATATTTCAATGTTTTTCGAAGTGTACCCCTATTACCACTATAGAAGAAGAGCCAGGTCAGGCGGCTGTCCTAAAGGTGACAGAGAACGAGCCCGGCGCTACCGCAAATGTACCTGGTAAGTGAAATTAGCATTAGCATTAACGTAACTGTAGCTAACTTGATTAACCTTAGTGTGGTGGATCAATGGAAGAGAAAGAGAGCGAGATTGTGTGTGTGTGTGTGTGTGTGTGTGTGTGTGTGTGTGTGTGTGTGTGTGTGTGTGTGTGTGTGTGTGTGTGTGTGTGTGTGTGTGTGTGTGTGTGTGTGTGTGTGTGTGTGTGTGTGTGTGTGTGTGTGTGTGTGTGTGTGTGTGTGTGTGTGTGTGTGTGTGTGTGTGTGTGTGTGTGTGTGTGTGTGTGTGTGTGTGTGTAGTCTTAAACAGAACACAATGTTTATATTATCTCCTTGTTTCAGACACAGGTGAGAGCTCCTGGCCAGCCTTGTGGACTGAAAGTCAGGCTATGGAGTTTAAGAACAGGCATCCTTGGTTAGAGTGGAGGGACAGAAAGTTAGGTGAATGTCAGAACACATATGCAAAGGAAAGATGATCTAAACAACAGAAATTCATAAAGTCAATGACTATGCAAATGAGAGTTAATTCATGGTCATGTTAAAAGTGCATTTAAAACATTTGCACCATTACATTACTATATGTTAGTTATCAGTAGTTGTCAAATAATTAGCTATTGAAATGTGGAAAATGTTTCTCCATGTATCTGCTTTTCATGCATGTGTTAGCCATGATGTAAATATTGTAAGCAGTTTATTAAATACTTTTGTAAATCTTGGCTCTTTTCTGCAGATGTTATTGGTAAAAACGTGTATTATGCTAATTAGTCATGGTTTTGTTTATTTCCAGGTTGTGCTCTTTGCAGCGCAACAAAATCAACAGGTGTCCTCACAGAACAACGAGTGTCGATGTCTGAGGAGTGGGTGCACTTTAAGATCCAGTCCTCAGATTCAAGTAGATCAACATCTCTGGCCTCTTTGAGAAACAAGATCAGACGACATGAGACGTCCAGAGCACACAAAATAGCCCAGG
Organism: Pseudochaenichthys georgianus; assembly: GCF_902827115.2. Taxonomy (NCBI): domain Eukaryota; kingdom Metazoa; phylum Chordata; class Actinopteri; order Perciformes; family Channichthyidae; genus Pseudochaenichthys; species Pseudochaenichthys georgianus. The sequence goes on from NC_047526.1 coordinate 16,849,312, forward strand.
AGCTCACGGAGAAGGGTGGACAGGATTTAGTTGGAAATGTGGTCAGAGCTGTGTCAGAGACTTTGTTTGCAGAGACAGATTCTGTATTCAGAACAGCATACTATATTGCGAAGATGAACCGACCTTTTACTGACCATGATAGTCTCATTGAGCTTCAGGGAAAAAATGGTGCCAACATGGGCACTAGTCTGCACTCAAGGTACAGTTCCACAAAAAATGTAGAACATATAGCAGAAGAGATGCAGAAAAAAATAGTTCACAGTATTGTGACATCTTCAAGCAAGTTGTCTGTTCTCATTGACGAGGCTACATCCATCAGCCACAAATCTGCAATGATTGTCAACTTGAAAGCCTCAGTGGATGGAGCTACTCCTGAATTTTTGTTCCTGGAGCTGGTTGAGCTGGAGAGCCAAAGGGCAAAGGATATAGAAGGAGCTCTGCTGAACTGTTTGGACACTGCAGGCTTCACTGAAGAGTGGCTTCAAAAGAACTGGGTCTCATTTGTTTCTGATGGAGCCAGTGTCATGTTAGGCAAGAACTCTGGTGTAGCAACCAGGCTGACAGCAAGGTACCCTAACCTCTTCACATGGCACTGCATGAACCACCGTTTGGAACTGGCTGTATCTGATGCTGTGGATGAGGTTCAGGCAGTCAACCACTTCAAAGTGTTCCTAGAGAAGATCCACAATCTCTACAGTCAGTCCAATAAAAATTCACGAGAGCTTCTGGAAGCAGCACAAGAAGTGGGCTCGCAAGTCCTGAAAATTGGCAGAGTTTTAAGTACGCGATGGGTGGCCAGCAGTTTCCGTTCTGTAAAGGCTGTGTGGACATCATATGAAGCACTCAATAGACACTTTGAAAATGCTGCAGGCGACCAAACAAGAAGCAGCAAAGAGAGACAAACTTATAGAGGTCTGGCACGTCGAATGCAAAGCAAGGAATTCCTGTGTGACCTCGGACTCATGTTTGATGCACTGTCTGAACTTGCAAACTTGTCTCAGCAACTCCAGGCCCATTCTGTCACACTCTTGAGAGCAGACCATCTTCTAAAGCGCACCATCAGAGTGCTGGCATCATTCAAAGATACCCAAGGAGAGAAGTTAGAGGAGGCACTGACTGCACAAGCTTTGGGACATTTAGGATCTGTTCCCTTGGAGTCAAATGCAAAGCTCACACCAATCAATGCAAAACAATTCCTACAAAGTCTGATCAACAACTTGGAGAAGCGCCTCTCATTTGATGGTGAAATGCTTCATGATCTCAGTGTTCTGGTTACAGGCAACTGGCCATCAACCCCTGGCATACGGCATGGTGAGGCACAAGTGAAACGACTCTGCAGGCGGTTCAATCTAGGTGAAGAGCAAGCAGTTAATGGTATGAGAGATTTCCTTGAGCACCCAGACAGTGAGCCTGAAAGCTTAAAGCCTCTCATACGATGCATGCAGACCATCCCTTGCAGCACTGCTGAGTGTGAAAGGGGCTTCAGTCTCATGAACAATATATGCACAGACAAGAGATCGACACTGTTGTTGTCAAATGTAAGTAATTTGATGATGATCAGCATCAATGGGCCCCCTGTAACACTTTTTGAGCCAAGGAAGTACGTCACAACATGGCTGAGAAGCCATCGCTCTGCCACGCAAGCAAGGAGGCAATGCACACGTCAGATGCCTGAGTACAAACATATCTGGAAAGCTCTGTAGACTACCAGACTATGTCTAGAAGTGTTCCATCCTTTGTTCAGGGCTTGTGGACGAACACAGTGAACCCAGTATGGACATGTTGAGTGCTTTTTCAACCCTCATTTATTGAGGTGAAGCTTACTTGTTAATTTGTTTCCTGTTTGAAGCTAATTTATCTTGTAGCACTTCAAGGATGTTTGCTTGTTCATTTAAGCTGATACAGTACATAGTTTGACAATGATGTATGGAAGATAATAGGGCTGAACAAGTTTGAATACATATATAATGCATTGAAAAATATGTTTAAAATGATTATTGTGTGATATTTGTGCAGATCTATGCGAAACAAAGATGTTTTTGTATGTGTAGAATATGATGTGTGGGCCAGGACATCTGTAGCATGACCATATTTATTGTATATTACTTGAAAATTGCAGTAGGCCATATTGAGATTTTGATAAAAATGTCGATTAATTGTTCAACCCTAGAAGATAAGTGGGCTTTTTCCATCATTGTTCATTCTTTTATTTTGTTAATGTCACTGGCAGTTAAAAGTCACATAAAAATGCTTATAATACATTGACATGTTGATAACACATAACCAGTCTCAAGACTAGTTATACATTAGTGAGTGTGTTCATGAGGTGTTGCTTCGAGACAGGTGTCGCTCCGTGATGCGTCGCTCTAGGATGGCTGAATACAATTATTACAGTATACCCACTACAAAAAAGTAGACTACACCACTGTGTGTATGTGTGGCGCGAGCGAGAGAGAGACCTTACGTGCATTACCGTACCGCAGGGTGAACGCGGCTATTGTTGTTGTTAGCATCTGGTGCTAGCTAGCTGCGCTAACGGATATAAGGAGCTGTTTAAATGAAAACAGAGGAGCGCTCTATCCACTCAACTGCACCGAGCACCCGACTTTATGCAGGAAGCCAGACAGCGGGACATTGTACGATTAGTCAGCACACTCATGATTGCAGCAACCTGATTGCAGCGTCCAGGCAGCTCCCGTTCGAGCATATGCCTTGAGTTGCACATAGCTCCAACGATCACACACACACACACACACACACACCATTTGTATTGTATGAGAGAGGTTCCAGGTTGAATTGAGGCGAATATTTGTAATGTTCAGAGGTTGTTGTGTTTAATATTCATGAGAATATCTGTCATTGTTCAAATGATAATAAACATTAGCATAAAGCATATTTGTCCACTCATATGTTGATAAGAGTATTAAAAACTTGAAAAATATTCCTCTAAGGTACATTTAGAACAGATAAAAAATGTGCGATTAATCGCGATTAACTATGGACAATCATGCGATTAAATATTTTAATCGACTGACAGCCCTACTTAAAATATATTTTGTCATTTTTTTTTATCATTTGTAATACTTTCTGCTGACACTAGGTGGGGCTGTGCCCCACCTGCCCCTAATGACCAGTCGCCACTGTGTGTTCGGTGAAGCATTATATGCTTACAAATCCAATGTAGGATATAAACACGACTAAACTGCAATGATAGCAAAGCTGTGGCTTGGGTTTTTGGGGTAATCAATCAATCAATCAATGTTTATTTATATAGCCCAATATCACAAATGTTACATTTGTCTCAGTGGTCTTCACAGTATGTACAGAATATCAGTATGACAATACGACACCCTCTGTCCTTAGACCCTCACATCGTACAAGGAAAAACTTCAGAAGAAAACCCAGTTTAAAGGGAAAAATGGGAGAAACCTCAGGGAGAGCAACAGAGGAGGACAGACGTGCAATAGATGCCGTGTGTAAATTGAAAAGATAATACATTTGCAACATAGGTAGTCCAAATGTTTGGAAATGCATGTGTGTATAATAGGAAGATGAATCCACGAGGATATCCATCCAGGACCGATGATCCAGGACCAAGCCACGACTCGCGATCCAGGACACAGGACCGCAGGATCATCCATGACTCCGGATCCCGGCGTATATAGACACCAACAAGAAAGAAATTTGGGGAAGCTGGGTTAATCGGAACATGAGAGTACACCGGTATAGACAGAGAGAAGGAAGAACTAAGATGTCCCCCGACAAACTAAGCCTATATCAGCAAAACTAGGGGCTGAATCTAATCAGCCCTAACTATAAGCTTTATCAAAAAGGAAGGTCTTAAGCGCACTCTTAAAAACGGATAGGGTGTCTGCTGCCCGAACACAAACTGGAAGCTGATTCCACAAATGTGGAGCTTGATAAGAAAAGGCTCTGGCTCCCATTGTACTTTTAGAGATTCTAGGAACAACCAACAACCCTGCATTCTTGGAACGCAATGCCCTAGTAGGACAGTAGGGTATAATGAGTTCTTTAAAGGAATGGTATGCTCATGACACTCATTTTTAAATAATTATCATCCGATAAAACAGACCAGTCTCTGCCAGTCTCTCTTTTTTTTTTTTAATCCGATGACATTATCAGTGATTTTAAACTGATTATATACCGAAATAACATCAACACTGTGGGCGCCGCCATTTTCCGGACGTGACGTAAACCATGCGTTTGGTTTTCGAAGACACGTTGATCTCCATGTTATTTACTGTAGTTTCTCTCTTCAAATATGCCTCACTGTATCGCGAAATATTGCCACAATTCTGATAGGAACAATCCACGGAATGCTCGGTTCCATCTGTTGCCAAAAGGTAAGTGTAAGAAGTACATTCGGAGGCAGTGGCTAGCGAAATGTGGCCGGCCCGAACCGAGAGATTCACAGGCTCATGTATGCAGCGAACATTTCAAATTTCCGGACGACTACTCTGAGAGTATGATAAAACATAACATGGGATTTATGGAACAACCATTACTTAATGGAGATGCAGTACCATCGGTCTTTCTGGTGTCATCACCGACCAGGACACCAGTTCGGCCAGTTGAGAAATCGCCCTCTGCAAGTGTGAAGCGACGGAGGAGCAGAAGTAGTGCTCGAAGTAAGAATAAGGTATGTTATAGCGCATTTCCATTGCAGCGGCTAGCCCCGTTTTAACGTCCTTTAGCGTCCAGGCCAGGACAGTTTTTGGTGGCCTTTCCATATAGCGTAGTACCGGCTAGTGTGTATTTTACCCCAGTTTTTTCCGGCCCCATACAATCGTGATTCTATGGCCAGGGACAACGAAGCTGAGTATGCTAAACTAGAGAGGGAATCGCTAGCAAGGGTGGTACTACATGCATACATATAGTATCTTATATCATCTTCCCATTATACACACATGCATTTCCAAACATTTGGACTACCTATGTTGCAAATGTATTATCTTTTCAATTTACACACGGCATCTATTGCACGTCTGTCCGTCCTGGGAGAGGGATCCCTCCTCTGCTGCTCTCCCTGAGGTTTCTCCCATGTTCCCTTTAAACTGGGTTTTCTTCGGAAGTTTTTCCTTGTACGATGTGAGGGACTAAGGACAGAGGGTGTCGTATTGTCATACTGATATGTATGGCTGAATTCCCCCATCCAATCTCTTCACATTGGTCAAAACTTGTTCCTCTGCTGACGAGTCCGAACTGAAATACTCCACCATGTTTCCGTGTGTTGACAAAGTGAACGCATGGATGACGTCACGACCATCACGTGACTACTGAAAATGGCAAACATGGCGGCGGCCAGACGGAATATAAAGGTCTTGATAAAAAAGAGCTATAAAATCATTATTTACCGGGGAATATCGCTGATTTCTTCAGGGTATGGTTTAAACATAACGTTTCACTAAATACTGAAGTTTTGATTAATTATCTAATGAGTGGACCATTCCTTTAAGGTAAGATGGCGCCTGCCCATTAAGGGCTTTGTTGGCGAGAAGAAGAATTTTAAATTCTATCCTGTGTTCTATAGGGAGCCAGTCCAAATAATAAAGTCCAAATCATCGTTGGGCTGACAGCGACGTCTGAGGAAGATGAAAAATGTAAATTAAACATTGTTGAGAAAATGCTGCATCTCTTGCATTTATTGACATAGAGGAGCCTTATTGTTTACCTTTTTAATATCATTTTTTGTAAATTTCAATTGCTTGGTTTTCGTGAAATTAGCCTGATTTCCTATTAAAGTGTAACAGATTGATGCATCTCCACAGATCATCTTAAAGGCTTCGGAATCCCCCCCATTGTAGTTAAAAAAGTGTCAAAACTAGGGCCCCCAAACGGCATCTTGCATAGGGCCCCCAAAAAGCTAGAAACAGCCCTGCTTGTAGTTCATAGGCGGTGAACTTTTACAGTTATGCTGCTGAGTCACTTGAACTAATTAACCCTGACTAATGTCTGTAGAAGTTATAAAACACGTTATGCAGCCTGTTGAGAAGATTGTGAAGTATGTTGAAGACCTATCGATTACATGCACATCAACAACAATAATAGACACTCCTTTAGTTTGTTCGTGTTTGCAGCATTTGATCCTAATCTTGCAGCAGAAGTGATCTCCTGGGTCTAACCCATGACTTCATCCATTGAGCAAATCTGTTATTCGTAAAGCAAATAAATCATCACAGTTGAGTTCTTTATAATTGGGCTTTATTGCACCTATGGTGGGATAACCACGAGCCAATTACACATGTTCAACAGATGAAAACATTAATCTAACACATATCTCACACACAGTTTAGGTTTGTCAGTAACAATGACAGAGAGACGGAGTAATAATGTCTGTGGGCTTGACAGAGCGTTGGCGTTTTCATTCAATCTGATTTTAAACGGTTTCCTGGATTGCACTTGATTTTGCTTGTAGGATAATCTGATTCGGTTAATTATTTCATTAAACAATAGGCTTCTTTGTTCCCTCTTATGTAAAATGTGGAAAGAGGTTACTGCTGCTTTCAAGACACATTTCAAAACATTTGTGTGAATTCCAGGCAGATGGATGTTCCTGCCTGCACTTTTTTAATGATATGATATACTTTATTAATCCCCGTGGGGAAATTGTTTCTCTGCATTTGACCCATCCTAGTGTTAAGAGCAGTGTGCTGCCATTTTGAACGGCGCCCGGGGAGTGCCCCGGGCACTTTTTTAAATCTTCTCTAAGTCCTTTGCACACCAGACCAATGTAAGGATTAAGTTGTGATTTATTTTAATACACTTCAGATAATTTGTCCAGATCTGAGGAAGCAATAGTTTCCATTCAACTGTTGTGAATTTATTAAAGACAACTTTTGAAAATTATTTCGACAAAATGCTCTCACATTCCTGCAGTAAAAGTTTAGCTTTTCATTAAAAAAAGTATCTATTCTTTGCTATTAATTTAGCCATAATTTTGTCATTTAACAAATACTTTTCGGCTGTTGCAATAAACTCTTGCCATTGGATGCTTCCGATACCTTCAAACTCACATAGACAAAAAGTCTAAAAGTTAAAAATGATACTGTCAATTTTTGCATATCTTTAAAATAATAGATTGCACAAGATGAAGGTATACTCGCTATTAAACAATTGACATTGTACAGTGCATTTTGGATCAAGATTGCATATAAACAAATCAAAGTAAATTGCATACATTTCTATTTGACAACAATATGATTAAATAGATCAAGAGAGACAACGCACAGATAAAAAAATACAGACATACCTTATTTAAATGGACAATAATAATAAGAGGAAGAAAAAGCTGAAAAAAAGGTTTGAAGTAGCTGGGACCAAGGCTGTGCAATTGAATTAAGTTTGCAGACACCAATGTGAATGACATTGTCAAGATGGTGTCAAACTCCAACACTAGATGGTGGTACAAACCCACAGAACGGTTAAATCATACAGGACACATTTCTGCAGTGCCTGCTTTACCTGGTATTAGTGGTTTAGGGTTTTAGTGCTTCTCAAACTTTTTTCAGTAATGTACCCCCTTTGAAACATTTTCTCAGCCAAGTACCGCCTGACCGACCCCGAAAATGTTTGATCGAAAAAGCCTATATAAATAATTACAATATAGTAATGTTCCCTCAGTGTGTGATTTATTAACTCCTTCGTGCATGCATTACAACAAACTATGGATATTTTCATCTTCATGCATGAAAAAAAACATAACATAACACTTTTATAAAACAGATTTTTCCAAGGAGTTTTTCAATTGAAGTAATATGTTTAACAAACCATTGAACAAAATGATATATTGTGAAAAACTATAAAATACAATACACACATTTGACATGTTTATATGAGGACAACCTTGGTGTTTCTAGGAATATTTTGTATAAAATTGTGTTTTCTATTTAACTTATTGTACTAAGATTATTTTTTTAATCATGCATGGTATTTTTTTAATTAAGCTTTTTTTGTTGAAATCTCACGTACCCCCTGCAGTACCCCCAGGGGTGTGCGTACCCCCATTTGAGAATCACTAAGTTAAGGCATATGTTGGGTTCATAATGAGCAGTAATAAAACACTGGTTAATAGCGTATTTCATTATTTAGTAGGACTTCATTTATTGTGGAAGGCACAAATAGCATTTTCATGATACTCACACAAATAAAATCTCAGAAAATATGATTCACGTGTTTCCCCCTGATAGAGGAACCGTGATTTTACAGTTCCCCCACTCTGAAAACAGATATATTCCCTTATCATGCCACAAGTTAAGTTAAAATACCAAATATTTGACAGTTAGATTGAATAAAACAAGTATGTTTACAGGTATTCTCCATTTTCAATAACAGACATCTTGTTTTGAGCATTTTTTTTTTTTTACAGCAGTTCAGCAGTTGTAGTGTATAACAATGATACATAAACATTACGTGATTATCCAGGGTCTGTTGGTTCCCATTGGGATTATTTTTGATCAATTAATCCTCTCATTAATCCAGATAATCAAGGTTTTAAATTCCAAGATTATAGTCGCATTGAGATTGTCCAGTTTTGCGATTTTGCTGGAAATGAGTCATGAACAGTGTTGGATGCAAATGTTTTAGTAAAGTAAAGGTAGTAATATCACAGTGTATACATAATCTACACTGCCCTAAAGTAACAGTCCTGCATACAAAATTCCACTGACCTAAGCATACATCATGTACAAAAAGTGAAACTAGCCACTTTCAGAATAAAATGTTATACTTTAAATTACAATTATTGCTCCATTCATATGTTCATTAACTAACTTTGGATAGCTTGTGAATTTCACATATCTTATCCAAAAATACATGATAAATGTGTTATGATATTTGTATTATAAATACAATTCTTCAAAGGCTGTCGTTTAAATGTATTATTCTATATGCTACAGGTAGAAAGTAGCAGGAAATAGAAATACTCAAGTACAGTACCTCAAAATTGTAATACTAATACCACTTCACTGGTCAATAATGAAATACTCGGAGTCCAGGCAGCAAGGAACTGGACGGGTATCATACTCTAAATGATGCGTGCTGCAGCTCATTAATTATTCTAAAGTTAAATATAGTTTATGTATTAGCAGTCTACAAACAGTTGAGGTTAAATGTAATACTTCTTTTCTGGTTAAAGACTGAAGCTGTTATACAAACTGTTCTCTTGTCATTAACATACAGATAAAACAAGTTAGACAGGGAGGCCATCTAGTGGTCAGAGGTGTGTGGTCCAACTTGTAGTACTGATAAATTACCCCTGAGCATAAGCATAAATGTAACAGACGGATTGTGGTTCCAATAGAATACTGCACTGCAAAATACATTTTCTTCACAAAAAAGTCTATGCAGTTATGTATGTAAAACCTCCAAATTAAACATTATAAACATAATAAACCCAATAACAACCAGCAGGCAGGTTATTCGAACCCAAACCGAGGTTGTTCAACACTGTCATGTCCTGTTTGGAGGAAGCCGTTGAGAACCTCGTATGTGACGAACACCACCATGTTGACGGGGAAAGCGCGCAGACAGTTGATGCCTAAGCTCTTGAAGAACACTCCCGCCCCCTCCACCCTGGCTGTCTCAGTGATGCAGTGGATGAAGCCCCTGTAGCGCTTCGTCTCCCGCGCCCCGTCCACCTGCAGCCGGGCTTTGATCACGTCCATGGGCGTTCCTAAAGTCCAACCTACCATTCCTGATATTCCACCGGCCAGCATCACAACACCCCAAGCTGGAGGAAATGAAAAGATACTGACATTTAGGTCGCATTCACACCAGCCTTGTATAGTCCGGTTGAATCGAACCCTGGTGCGTTTAGCCGCTTGGTGCGGTTCATTTGGGTCGGTGTGAACACAGTCCGAGACCTCTGAAGTGAACTAAACAACCGGACTCTGGTCCGCTAAAATAGGTGGTCTCGGACCGCTTGCTAGTGAACCCTGGAGCGGTTCATCACTGGTGTGAACGCAGTCCGCAGCCAAAACACAGGAAGCATAGTATTTACGAGTCACAAGATCTCAAAATCTTTAGCGAAAGAGTGAAGCAGAATGAAGTTGAACAGTGTCGTGTGAAGTAAAAATGCTCCTTCAACTATACATAAAAGTCAGAGCCACCTGTCGTCGGTGAAACGCCCCTCCTTACTGCAGAACGTCTCTCGTTATATGTGTTATAATGTTTTTTAACGCATGTCGTCTGATTGTATAATTATGTGCTGTCCACTAGATTCTGTTGATACACTCTCCAGACTAACAGCAGCATGAGAATAACCTGCCGAAAGTGCCGATGCTCCATGGCGGAGGCTCCGGTAGAAATGGCCAGGATTCGCGTTTTTACCCCCTTAATGTCTGACCAATGGTTGAACAGCATTTCCGTGCACATGACTTATGTTTAAAATGTATAGTACGTTTGAGTTTTGCCCGTGTGAACGCAAACCGAACTTTCTGAAAAATGAAACAATGTAACAAACTGTCATCTGGTGCGCACCAGAGAGCGGACTATTAGGTGTGAATGCGACCTTAGATGAAGATACATTATCTTGCTTTTTTATTTCTGAAAGATACAATTGGATCTTTTGGAGTAGGGTTGTATTAAGTACTTAGCAAAAGAGATATATCATCAAAGAAGCAAACAGTATTATATGAACCTAAAATGAATCAATATCAGTTTATGCTATAACAACAATAATTTACCCCCTTTAACTTGAGACAGCCCGGTCTGACATGGATATTTTTATATATATTTGTATTTTGTATTCCTCGGGATTGTGGGAAACTGTATTTCGATCTCTCTGTCTGTACACACAAACTGAAAGATTGACAATGAAGTTGACTTAAGTTGAACTAATGTCGAAACAATAATCTTGCCTGATGTTTTTTCTCAATGGAGTCTGATGGCTCTGAAGAGAACACTGACAATGACTTTGCCACCCAGATAGATATAATAAATAGATCAAATGGCTTTAGTTCAGTCCTTTTAGGTGGCTAAATATGTTTTGCTGCTGTCTTTATACAGTAGAACGTTGCTTTGCTCCCGTGCCATTACTCTTATCTGCTTCTTCAAACCAGGGTCTTGCCAACTCCCATTTCCTTTAGGTAATGCACTGATAAGGGATGAGTATTGCATATGTCTGCTTTAGTTTATGAGCAAGTGTACAGCTATTGCATCACTCTCAATTTAGATTGTGATACAACATGATGACTGACACTGATAAGAAGAAGAGCTGTGAATGAATCATTCAATAATCGAGAATGACTTCATTCAAGTTATTGAATGTGACCATGTGAATAAACATAATAATAATAATCATCACATGACTTGGGCTGTAACAAAGTATATATATACTTGTATATAGACTCTTCTTGCACTATTTCTATTTGATTTGTATCTACATTTTTGCACATCTCAAAACATTCTCTTGCACTATTTTATCTGTTTTATTTATTTTATGTCCTATATATATTCATGTTGCACTGTTGGAGGAGCATGTGACTTAAGTTTTTCATTGCCATATCTACACTGTAGCTAATGTGCACATAAAAGCAATAAAGCCTTGAATCTTGAGATGAGCATAAAAGAAGACAAAAATAAAATACAGAAATAAGCCTTTTGTGGATATCAACGTGGTGTTGACTGCTCTCACCTGGTCTTTTCTTGCTGCCGTCTGACAGCTTTTCACAGATGGTTGTGTAAGTCAGAAAGTATGTGGCGAAAGATGGTGCGTCTCTTAGCACGAGTGGTAGAGCTCCTTTGTAGAGCCCCTTGAACCCGTCCTCTTTAACAATGCTGAGCAGACAGTGGACTGGGCCGCGGTACCTTGGTTTGGGCAAGTTGGCACCGCCTTGCTTGGACTCCGTCTGACACTGCAGACGCACTTTTACTATGTCACCTGGAGACATCACGGACGTCTGTTGGAGGCAGATAAACAGAGACGCAACAGTAGGAATTAGAGGAGGATATCTCAAAATGTGAACAACTAAGACTATCTGCAAGGCTCTCTACATCAGGGAAACCAAGGGAAAATGTTTTTTTTAGGGTTTTAGCTGCCATATATACACATACATTGCAAAAAGAGGGGGTTGTAAAGTCGTATCCATTACCTGAGCTATCCCTGCCAACATGCCTGACAGGAAGACCTCTGGTTTGGTGTTTGGACCACCTCCTCGCGCCTGACTTAGACATTGCAGGCAGTTCCGGTATGTGCCAAACACCACTGAGGAGGTCATAGAGATCGTAGTGATGGGTAAGGACAGGCCTTTGAAGAAGCCATGCACCTGGTGAAACAAATTAGAGGAAACAAAGATGAACCACAGAGCAGCAGCAAGCTAAGAATGCTCCTCCTCATCTTTCCTCTACCTGCTTGTAAAGTGTCTTTTAGCACCAGGATCAGCGCTATATAAATGCCATGTATACCACATTTACATTATCTATCACTTCACTTTTTATGCCTATAAACTGTCTTTTCATGCTAATGCAAGTCCCAATTCACTCTGACAATGAGCATTAGAGCTTCAAAGATTAATATATTAGTTGTCAACAATTAAATCAATCAACAAATATCATATTTTTCAAGTAAAATCCAAATTCTCTGATTCGTAAATGTGGATATTTGCTGTTATTTTTAATCCACTATGTCAGTGAATTTATTATCACTAAATGGTGGGGGGAAAGGACAGTTGAGCATGTCATAAAAGTCTTATAGGCGGAAACAGTGATTTGTTTACAATTTAACATCGTATTGATCAAATAACCAAGTGGTTAATCGAGAAATAATTGTGAGTAATCGTTATCTTCAGCCCTAGGGCAGATACCCTGAATAAAGTTTGTCTGAGAAAGTCGTTGAAAATGTGTAGTGAACATGTTACACTTTATAAACTGTTACATACTAACTTGTTTAAAAAGGACCTGTCGACCCTCACGCTTGCACTATTTGTTACACCGGTGTTGTGTCACATTATGCCTCCCCGTCATGAAATGCCCCCCTTGTCACGGGAACGCGCATTTCTAAATGATACGTTTACGCCTCTAAATGACACGTTTACACCATATGTTTACACCTTAAAAATATGTTTAAAACGAAAAGTAAACGTTCAGGGTTTTTATTAATGGTAATATTCAGACTGTGAGTTGTTTAGTGGTAGCTCATAGTCTGATTCTTATGGTTTAACTTTCGCTCCGTATTTGAGATGTCGAAATTCATTCGTCACTTCCTTTTCAGTTTTTGTTTTTTTTAATCTTTTTTTTAATCATTATTGTTACGTCCTGTCTGTATAAACGTGCTTTAAAATGGTTCTAGGACTGGCACCAATAAATGGAGCAAGTTTCAGGAATGTAACACTTTTATTTTGTAAGATAGCAAGGGGGGGCATATCGTGATGGCCAGGCCTGTCATAAAATGCCCCCCCCCCAAAAAAAAGAGGTTTATATGAATCCCACCCTCAAGCATTTTTCAGGGTATGGTTCTAGGACTGGCACCAATAAATGGAGCAAGTTTCAGGAATGTAACACTTTTATTTAGAAATGAACGTATCATTTAGAAATGCGCGTTCCCGTGACAAGGGGGGCATTTCATGACGGGGAGGCATAATGTGACACAACACCGGGTCCACTTACCCCTTCTTTTGAAAAAGTCTCCGCTGCACACTGCCATATCCCAGTGAACTGTTTCTGGGTTTGGATTCGGACCTAAAAAAAATAAGGAATATGATGATTCCCCTTCGTCACATCACATAGCCAAATTGACATCGTGTTTAAAATAGAGGCCACTGCAGTTTACCTTGACAGTGTCCAGAGGGTAGCCCACTGCAACTCCACATGCCCCTGTGTGTTTCCAGAGAAAAGAGAGGAGCATCAAGGGCACAGAACAAGAACAGAAACACAGCGATCCTAAAGATTATGAGCTGTAACTGCAACCCTTAAACATGTGTTAAAACTGAGAGGAAACGTGGTGATTAGTTGCCTAACAATAACACTGCTCACAGGCTGTGTACATGAATGACACATGTATACGACAGGCGTTTTAACAAGGTATATCATGAATAAGAGGAGAAGCACATAATGTTTAACAACGTAACACATACATGTCAGGGTTAATATAATCTTCCTATATGCTGTTATATGGTTATTGCATCATGCTATTACAGTAGCTAGCCATTTAGCCAACCGGCTAACGTTACATTAGATACCGGCAGGGCTCAAATGTGCTGTTACCTGCAAGGGATCCAGACACAAAATCCTTGATATGCATACTGTCAGACGGTGCACGACCAACAGATACTTGTCAGACAAGTCCCCATTCTTGCTCTGGCAGCATGCTGTAACCTTGAGTATGTTTCTGTTATGTGTGTAGCGGAGGCGTGACAGGACTACTAGCCGGGTCGACTACAAACATCGACTTTTGTCGAAGACAGCCGAAAGATTTACTGCATCTGAAGAGTAGACTTGTTATGTATACACAACAATTAAACGATTAACACAAAACCTTAATTTTCTGATTATATTGTATATGATATGATACAAACTCTATTATATGATATGAGGCTTTACATGACAACGTTACTTTTTAAACCCTTTTTGGCTGAACATGTGAAGGGTAGGTACCAGATGATATAATTTGTCAACCCGCCTATTAATGAATAATGAAATTAGTGCTTCATACATTTATAGAACCAAACACGTTTGAATTATGAAACAAATGTCTCTATCCATTGACACGAGAATTCATGAGATTTCAAAAGCAAAACATCACATGCATTTATGACGCATTTCAACATTGGGGAGTTATTGTGCTGAGCAGCCAATGAGTGACGAGGATTACGTCTGAAGCGGGGTGTCGGCGACAACTCTTCATCCGGATTGGATAGAAACTCTTGCGAGGCCGGTAAATCCCGCCCATTACTAGTTACTTCCGGCGACGCTAGTTTGCGTGCTAGAATAAACCTCCTTGATAGACAGCTTTAGCGGTGATGGTGTCTGCATTGACTGTAAACGCCAGAACAGTTCACTGAGAAGCTCAACAGGAGAGTATTGTGAGGATAATTAGAGGACAAGCTTAGTAATACGACCCACATTACATATAATTGGCTGCATCATCTGTAGGTTGTCAGGTCATAGAGGGGAACTAGGACATAGCTAGCCAGCGCTAGCTAACATAGACGCTAACTGAAAGTGTCAATTAGTCTACCTAACGGTAGATCACACAGTTGGTGACTGTCTGTCTGTTTCACGGTAGGTAATATTTAGTCCATCTTCCGCTACTGTCAGGGGACGTTGAAGAGCGACGATGGACTTCTTTGCTGGATGCATCGGAGGTGAGTCGCTTATATTGTGTTGGATGAGTACATTTGACAACGTTGATGTGAGGAATTATATTAACATATATGTAGTGAAATACCAATTGGTTATTCTCTTGTAACAGTTAAAAAACATGAACCATCTCTACCATTGTGATGCGACTATATCTCAGGATTACAAGTGCATTTTTGAAATTCCACCACAGGAAGTCATTATTTAGCAAGTGTTGTAAATACCTCTGATTGTACTTGACCTGGTTGCAAACTTTGACTTTGAGCAAAGCTGTAAATGACTCTGCCTTACCTCCAGGGTCAAGTAGAGGATGGAAATATGAAGCTCAATATTTTGGAGAGCTCACTTCCTGTGAACATTTTCCTTGTTGTCCTACAGTAGTATTTTTAATAGAAAAACACTTAATATATAGAGATATGTTACACACTTTTGAATACAGAATATGAAGGATATTTCCAACAGCATTAACATGGGAAAAACATTTCAGGTGCTTGCTAACCAAGGATGCTCCAACCTTCTGCATTTCTGCCTGGTGTCCCTCCACTTGTTGAGAATCTCAAGCATGCAAACACTACATAAGTGCAACCTGAGCTTTAACGCTAAGATGGCTTGGCTGTTTAAAGTTTCCACACACCATATGCAGATGACGTGAATCTACACACCCCCAAACCGCAGATCAATCCCGTGCTTTCTTTCCTAACACTGACTTTCATGGCACATCCCACCCCTCTCAGTGTGGTACAATTCAGGGAAATGGGAAGCTTGCTGCTTCTGACTAAGGATCACTTTGTTCTTGTTTTGGTCAAAATGAAAGCTTTACATTTGAAACCACTGATGTTGACATTTAAACCAGCTTGCTTTGGCATTCAAAGCTGGCTCGTGACACACTAAATAAAACAGTTTTAGCAGCGATGATTAAACACACTCGTCCGGTTGTTTTCCCAGCACTGGGATCAGAGCAGTGCAATGAGGTCAATGACCGATCAGCATTGTGTCAAACCCACGCCTGCTTGTGTCCTTTTCCTGGGTTTTAGTTGGGACTCATTCCTGATTGGCCCTTTTCACAAATAAGTCAGGTGACACAGCAGGTGCTTATGACGGATAAGCTTCCTGTGGTTTGTTTACTGTTGTGACACAGTGGGCCAGTAGCTAAATGAAACTGTTGGCAAAATATCTCAATTAAGGCACATTTATATATATATTTTTTAATTGTGGTGTCATTAATTTATTAACCAAAATTCAACTATTTTATTCAATTAATGTGTCTATTAGGGCTGAACAATTAATCCAAATGTTGGCATAATTGTTCTTTTTAAATTGCATGAGAACAATAATTAATAATTCGGCTGCAATGTTTGTCAAAATAACATTTTTAATCAAATATTTGAGTGCTTGACAACAAACCATATTCTACAGACTTAAACAAATATCTTTATTTGGTACCAATCCTTAAACCATAACCATTTTTTATTGTCTTTAAGAAAATGTAAATGATGTTAAAATGACCATAATAATTGTAGTATTCTTTTATGACAATGATGTTAAAATGATCATTACGTCTATTTTTGTACAATTTGTTGTGATTAAATATGTTGTTGCTCTTGCCTGCAGGGGCTGCTGGAGTCTTGGTTGGACACCCATTTGACACGGTTAAGGTGGGCCAAGTGCTTTTTTTCTTGAACAGAATATTGTTTATTACCGAGTTATATAACAAGCCTTTTTAGGCTATACTCTGTACCTTTAAACATATGTATGTATACCTGTGTTTTTTCTGGCTTTAACAGACTGATGTTTCTTGTTTTCCAGGTGAGGCTGCAGGTCCAGAGTGTGGACAAGCCTCTGTACCGTGGGACCTTTCACTGTTTCCAGTCCATCATTCGGCAGGAGACGGTACGTGGTTTTATTTCCCATGCTAATCTAATTCTAATGCGTGCTGTAATATAACCGATAAGTATCTATGGTTAGGTTATATACACAGTGTCTTCTAGGTCAGCTAACTTATGTTAGACAGAATCTATCTTTAGAAAAGTACGGCCAACATGGCCGTTGTGGCCTCTACTTGTTTAAAGGTAGTGAGGTCAGAGTGAACTGAGAGCAGAGATATGTCACTCTTCATTTTAAGACGGAACTTTAATTAGTGAGGCTTAAGTGTGGGATACTTGGATACTCCAGATGGGGGTTCAGACTTGTCCATTGATTTTCCCCTGTTTTAAAATGTTTTCACTTTCGGTGTTAACATTGTGATCTTCTTCTTTTTGTTAACAATTAGATCAGTTATTTTCAGCCCAGGGAGTATATTTACATCACAGGATTTTCTATTCCAAATGTCAGAATGTCTATTAGGAGCTGTTGAATGGTGGTGGTGAAAAACACATTTTGTGACAAGGTGAACTGAAGGAGCAGCGTTTCTCAGGATCTTTGCTTTGGAAGCTTCAGGTCATTTTGTTCACGTTTACTGCAGGCACTTTTATTACAGAAGGACAGAAATTGTTCGATGTAAGCTCATGTGTTGTTTACACTAGAACATATTCTGCCTGCTAGATTTCATCTGCAAGTTTTTTGACATAGCAACACAGTAAAACATGTCGGAGTTTTACCCGTGCACAACCCGTATTTTTATAGACATACTTTATTGTCATTTCAACGAGACACAGAGTGTACTATTAAAACAAAATGTCGTTGTACTGGCTTACAGGAACAGGACAATATAAAAACTTGCTAAAACTGTACATATAAATAAATAATAGTGACGTGGTGCTGATAAAATTAAAGATAAAGTGTGTATGATTGTATTTCTATTAGTTTTAGCATTGATAAGCAACGTTCTTTTGCCAAATATGACCTCAACAATTATTAAACCAGTGTTTTATCCATTAACTGAGTAATGTAAGTGAAAGACAACTGTTGCATTTAATCTAGAGACCCTAAATGTAATTGTTTTTTAAGATTTTGGCTATGTGTAAAAACATTTTGTCTAATACACATCGATGTCTCTGACCCTGCACAGTTATTTGGTTTGTACAAAGGCATCGGATCCCCCATGATGGGCCTCACATTCATCAACGCCATAGTGTTCGGAGTCCAGAGGAACACCATGCGTCTGCTGGGACACGACACCCCGATGAACCAGTTCCTGGCGGGCGCAGCAGCGGGCACCATCCAGTGTGTCATCTGCTGCCCCATGGAGCTGGCTAAAACCCGGCTGCAGCTGCAGGGTACTGGAGAGAAGAAGTCCTCCAGGAAGTTGTACAAGAATTCCCTGGACTGCTTGGTACGCATCTACAACCGGGAGGGTCTGCGGGGCGTGAACAGAGGCATGGTCACCACACTGATCCGCGAGATGCCCGGCTTCGGGGTGTACTTCCTGGCCTACGACGTGCTGACGCGTGGACTCGGGTGTGAGCCAGATGACCGCTTCATGATCCCCAAACTGCTGTTCGCAGGGGGCATGGCTGGCATCGCATCCTGGCTGTCCACCTATCCTGTGGATGTGATTAAATCGCGGCTGCAGGCGGACGGGGTGGGGGGGGTGTACCGATACAGCAGCATCGCCGACTGTGTGCGGCAGAGCGTCAGGAGAGAGGGCTACATGGTGTTCACACGAGGCCTCACCTCCACGCTGCTGAGAGCCTTCCCCGTCAATGCAGCCACTTTCGCCACCGTCACCCTCATCCTCATGTACTCCCGGGGGGAGGGGCAAGGACCTAAAGACTGCGAGTTGGCCCCGACGGGTCACCAGGCGCAGCTTCAGCAGCAGGCCCACCCCTCCAGCCTGTGATTGCACAAAAGTCTCAACATGGGCACTTTACAAGAGCATGGAAAGAAGAAACAAACATTAAACAACGTTATTACTTTTACTAAGTCTCACAACAGACCAGTCATTCCCAATTGTAAGTCAAAAACAGTCTGTCATTTTTAATAGGAAACAAAGGAAAATAAGTGTATATTTTTCTCAGTTTCAGTCTCGCCTCTGACGATGCAGAGTTGTAAACGTGTTGCCTCTAATAAGAAATTAAGTTATTTTGCAGCAGTTTTACAAATCTCTTGTATTACACTGATCCAGACTTGTTTTTACTGAGCCACAACAGTGAGGGTGTGGCTAGGTAGCGTGTGCACTGAAGGTTGATATCTCTATATATATATATTTAACTGCATCTGTGTTTATATCATTGTCTTTGATTCATTTATTTTCTAATGTTTATTGGAAACATTTTCCCTGCCTTATAATATGAATAATTGTATTTTGTTGAAGCTGAAGCACCTGTTTGTGATTGAATTGTATCCTGTGGAGAGCCGAGAGAGATGGAATGTAGCTTTTTGCGCAGAACTTATCACTTTTGTGTGCTTTTAAACCAAATGAACATATAGCAGCTACAATCTAATCCCCACTAAAGCACTATTACTCGATGCGGCGCACGTCAGTACCTAATTCTGACTGAAATTGAAGGGACTGAAGTGTGCGTAGCAGGATTTGAAGATGGCCTTTTGTTTTAGGTCTTGTTTGTTTGTCTGTATTGCATTTAAGGTTTTACCAAACAATGTGAAGTTTATTTATCACTTTAACTTTACTTCTGCTTTAAAGGCCTGATCCAGAATTGAAAAGGGATACATGTTGCCCCTCACGTGTTCCATTATTTTGTTTCATTTTTATACATTTCAGTTCTTTTTTTCAAAGCTGTTTAAACTGCTAGGGGATTTCTAAATGTCTAATTCATTTAGTATGGCCCTTATCACTTTATTTTCGTTTTATTAAAATGTTTAGAAGATAAAGATAAAAGGTATTTTTTCTTTGGTGAACCCATACTGTACCTTCCCCTCTGGATTGGGGCTTTATTGCAGCTTATTTATTTTCCGAGTTAGTATATTAGCTTAATAATGTTAAGGTATTGTTAATGAGTGGGCCTTGTCTGCTTTCTGCATGTGCGTGGTCCGTATCATATATGTTTATTTTTTTGTTATTTATGCCTGAATGTTGAAAATCTGTTAAAAATCGTAGTTGCTCCCCTACTAAAATGCTAATGTGTTGGCAGTAAATCGTAGGTGCTACTGAAACTCTCTTGTTGTAAACTTAACAAGTCATACTACTGTTGTGTGTGAAGACTATCTTTGAAAGGCTGTTGGAGAACAGGATGTCACGGATGCACTTTCAGTACTTTGAATGTAACACACCTGTTCTCGCACGGGAAGGATAAAAAAGATGTATTGCTTAAATTTAAAATGTTTGAATTGTACAATGCTGCTGAAAAACTTGAACATCTCCATGGCTGTAGACTGGTTTGTGGGCGATGAAGAGAGGAAAGTGCAAAGGGACATTTCTGGTATGTCTTTTTTGTTGAATCAATAATTCCACCTCTTGAGCAGCGACTGTTCCCTCTGACTGTAAGGTGGATTACATCTGAAACGTGGTGATTCGACAGCTAACGTGTAGTCCAGCTGATGCAATATGTGAAGGATGTAACTATTAATGTGAGATTGTGTCGAAGTGTTGATGTAAATATATATATATTTAAACATATAACATATATTTTTCATTCTAAGGTTGTTGTGTGGTTCCCTGAATGTCCAAGTTTAAGCAATTTTAAAGTCTCTATTTCATCAGTTGGATTGGCTGAGGAGATTTTTACCAAAAGAACTAAGACATACGTATATGATATTTTTCTAACAGTCACACATAACCTTTTTGTCTAGATTTGTCACTGAAGATGTGCAAAAATGACTCAATAAAAAGTATTAAGCATCTCCTTGTTTGCTTCAATACAAGACACTAAACTACATTACATTACACTGTATGTATGAGCTCATATTCTGTTGTTCTCCTAAAGGATGTATGAATACATCTGGACATTTAAGCATTCAACAATGTAATGTTAGCATAGGCTGTACCTATGTCATGATACATTAACGGCCCAATCGATTGAACCAGCTTTTAACTGGATCATGAAAATTGCAGAAATTGAAAATAAGGAGCTTTGGGATTTATTTACAAGTAATCAAACTCTTGGGTTGCTTTGAAGGGAATCTGGTGGCAGTTTAATTTGTCAGCACTAAACAGAATAATGGGCCACTGGCATCTAGGAAATGAAGATTGCGATTTTAGATACATTGCCTGACGGTAACTTTTGAACAGCTTTTTTCAGAAAGAAGCATAACTTTGAAAAACCCAACCTCAAGTGTAGCTTCCAGTGAGACAGGATCACAGGGAGCTACAAAATGACATAACTTATTATAAATAGTGTAGAAAAAGGATCAGTAACTGTAGTTTAAACTATAGTGCTCTCTGCTGTTGTTCAGTGGTAACTGCAAGAACATCCCAAAGGCTCAGTCTTATTAAGAGAAGTAATGAAAAAATTAAACAATGCTTTCTCCGTGAGGTCTGTTGTGAGTCGTCACCTCTTGTGCAAGGGTCAAAGGTGCTGCACTGTGCAATGTATCTGAATCTAAATGTACCACTAAATAGTTTAGTTACTTATATACCTTATCACCTTGAAAATTATTTTAATATCAATCAGACAAAAGACATATTTGAAATATACAGCGCTGTTGTCTTGAAATTATAAATACCATCTCCCATAAGATTGCACTTTGATGCTGGAATCTGCTCATTACTAACATCTTCATCCATTTATCTTGTTTAAGGTCATATCCTCTCACAGAACTTAAAAGGGAAAAAAATAGTGTACTGATCAATAAACTTCTTTTTATATCGTCTATTAAAATGTCAGAGTAGTTCCTTCATCTTTTTTTCAATGATCCCAAATAACTCCTTTGTGTTAATGTTTTCTTCTTAAGGCATGCACGTTTTCCCCATTCCGATGTACCATTACTAAACCCTGACTTTCATGAGCTCTTAAATGTGTAAACCTGTTAAACATTATTCTCAGTTTAAAGTAAACCTATAGCAGTCCTCAACATACGCAGGTTGAGGATGTTGGCAAACGCAGGAAGTGACTTTTTCGTTTGACAAATGCACTAACAACCTGACAAACAGTGAATCTCAAATGTTTCACAGCTAACAGATTTGCACACAGGATGGCTGGAGCTGCTCACCTTGTCATAAGACTGCTGTTGTTTTCTTTAATCACGACAGGTAATTGAAACAATCTTATCTCGTGTTAGTTTAACTATCTTATCTGGAATATCTAGGAGAAAAACTGACCCTCTTTATTTTCTTTCACCAGGTGTAAATGGAGAAGACGGTCTGATTGCTGAACAGAATTATCAAAGTTCTTCTCCATGTGAGGAAGGTTTAGTCTGCTTTCCTGTACGGCAGCTCAGCAGTAGCCACACAAGTGATTACTTTGCTATTGTCAGTGATGGAGGGATCAAAACAGCTACATCAGAAGACTCAAAATGCACTCTGCAAATCACAGCGGAGGATGTTGGACTTCATCGCTGCCAACAATTGCCAGAGGTTTTTTCACCTCTCAACAGTAAGTACTCTCAAGATTAAAGTGTTACTGATGTGTGGGTTGATATGGTATACTTCACCTGATAATGAGAAGGCTGTGAGATGAACAAACAGTAAATACATTTTTCAACCCCCTCAGCCATCCCAGAGTTAATCCTCATGCCTGGCAAAACAGTGTTGCTGCGGTGCATTTACTTCACCTACATAGAGCAGTGGCATTGCTATACACATCAACGCAAGGTCAGACTGACATGGGTGGATGAATCCGGCGCTGAGATACAAGAGGACTCAGAACAACCAATAAAAAGGAAGTCTTCTTGTGATATAACTCTGACTGTCACCCTTCAAAGTCCTGGAAACAAGAAGTTTAGATGCATAGCGTTTGTGGATGGACAGGCCCAGACTTCAGTGGAGTTGGGGGTCCGAGTCCCAGGTCAGTATGATTTATCGTGATCAGTAGACCACTAGGTGTTGTTGAATGCAAATTATTAATAATAACAAATGTTTTTTTCTTTGTAGCTCCTAAAGGGAGGGGAAGAGGTCTCGTCATAGACCTAGAATCTGAAAATCAAGGTACAGTAATAATCTTTAATTACAATATATACAAATGTACTTTTTTGTAAAACATAGATAAATAAATAAAGCTCAATAACTCAAAAACATTCCTGAAAATGTGAACTATTAATCCTGACAAGAGAACTAAAAGACACTACATGGTTTTTGTATGATATTGAGTTTTAAAAATACAAATCGACTGTTTGCAGTTAATTTCAAATTAAATATTAAATGGGTGTTTTTTGGATACACACTTATTCGCTTACTTGCCAAGAGAAAATTGTTACCACTCTCATTTAAATATGATTTTCTACGAGAAAGTTAGCTTGGTTTAGCATAAAAAGCCTAACCTCGGGATAATTACAAGACTCCAGAAACTCACTGCACGCAAGCACTCACCTTCACACATAGTTTTAAGACAATATTAAAGTAATGAAATATTCTATTTCAGTTGTTGAGCTTTAGAGGGACTGGTAGGTTATTTGACAAAACAAAGCTGTTTCCTGTCTTACAAGGTTAGCTAAGCTAACTGCCTGTTAGCTTTAGCTTTATATTAAGAGCACTGTCGTGAAAATGGTATCAATTTCAAAATAATTCTCAAACTCTTCCTTTACGGTTAGATGAGTTTTGTGTACTAGTTTCAGCCATACAACACATTATTTGAATTGTGAAATGAGTAATTTTGATTTTCAGGTGGAAACCAGAACACAATCGGTTTGGCTGTTGGAGTGGTGGGATGTGCGGTTTTGACAGCACTTGTTTCATTGTTTGTTGTGAACAGAAGAAGAACATGTAAGTTCCCCTAAACTTCCTCAACCTATGGAAATAGTATTTTGAAAGCGCTGTCAGCGCAACATTTTGTCACATGCCTTAGCACAGACTAGTACATACAACATACACAATCACTTTCAAACACAGATCCCTTGCACAACTGTTCTTTGAGGTCATTGAGGCAATCACTTTACGTACATTGGCTTCAAATATGCTTTAAATTCTGTTTTCATTGTTCCAAACATGAAGGTAATTAAAACTATGCTTGAGAAATATACACCAGTCTGTACATCACTGAACATGTATTGTGGTAGTTTGAACACAATTGAACCAAAACATGATTCTGTGCATCTTTATTTTAGTGGGACGGCAGGTGGATGAGTCCTGTTACACAATCAGTGCAAACAATGTAAGTTAATTATCTTTCAAGAACAATATTTTGTGATTTGTGTTCCTTATTAGTGTTTCTTTGTGTGTCTTTAGGTCGTGAACGCAGACGATGTGATCTACGCTGACATTATTCTTCCTGTTAGCCCAGACAGATTGCAGGTCCATGATTGCGATTCCACTGTGTATGCCTGTGTCCGATACAAATAGTCTGCTTACCAATGGGCCGTGCATATTTTTGTTACTGAGCTCTGTGCTACTGCCATGTGTTTTTGTACTGTGCTTTACTCCAGTTGTTGTTAATGGTGTTTTTTATTGGATTTTATTGCAAAGCATGTGTTCGGATCTTTAATAAATGAAAAGATGACACACTAGGCTATATACTGTAAGTCTGCAGTTATTATAGCACAACACCTTAGTAGTTTGAGAGAGAAGAATATGTACGTGTAAGTATTTTTTAAGATATGTGTTCACTTTTGAGTCTGGTCATATTATTTTTCCTGCATTGTTTGACCATATAATATATAGGTCACAAACACAATGAAATAAATATCTTCACATTTCCCTTTGCATTTATTGAGCTAGCAGTAACTTTTCATAAATCTTATTTGGAGTCTTGGAAAAGCTGGTTACTGAGGTTGAATACAGCAATATAAGCCACATTACTATAAATGGACTTCCTTTAGATCAGATTTCCCTTAGAGAACTGTTTATTTATTGGTGTCAAAACCAGGTAGAGAGGTATCCCATACCCAGCCCAGTGCAGCACTTCATTTTGGACACAAAACTGCTATTTTGCCTGTACAAACAAACACAATTACATATGGCGTAGAGCTGGAGTCAGTCTTAAACTCTTTCTACTTTCCCCTGCCAGTACACACACAGTCATGTCTGCACACACACACACACACACACACACACACACACACACACACACACACACACACACACACACACACACACACACACACACACACACACACACACACACACACACACACACACACACGCAGACAGACACACAAAGACACACAGCCACACAAGACACACAGCCACACACACACAGCCACACACACACACACACACACACACACACACACACACACACACACACACACACACACACACACACACACACACACACAGCCACAGCAGGTGAGAGACTGCCGGAGCCGGTCCCAGTGTTGACCTATTTGCATTTTAAATGCTTGCAGCCAGCCCACTACTGTGTTCACAGTGCAGTGCAGCACAGCTAATCTACACACCTAAGGTGTGTGATTGGATACAGCAAAGGGTCTGAGGGGGTTACAGAGATGGTGAAGCCACAAACATTGACAAGAAAGGGGGGGAGATAAATACAGTGGAGGGCCTGTACCAGGATAGGAATGGAGGTTAGTTTCTGAATGTGTTCATTTTCCGGATTTCATCGTTCAAAAAAAGGCTATAAAGTATGAAAATGCAGGCTGCCTTTTTCTGATTTTAGTTATGAATAGACGATGAAGGCAAAGCTCAACAGACTGAGATTTAAAATGCTTGAAAGCGTATAAAAATGCATCAAATGTGCCACTCATACGCATACTTTTTTTTTTTACAATCATGAGACTACTGTGTATTTCAGATATAAAGCACTTCTACGAGGACACTGTGATACAGCTATGTTTAAGCATCTCTATTAATAACAAACTGTGAAAAGCCTCTGCTACTGGTATGTCTTCTTAATGCAAGCTACAAATAAATCACCGGCCTTTTTAAAAAGAAAAAGGGAGCTGTACAGATGGTTTCAGTGTGATCTATACCTCTCCGCTTCTTTGATGCAATGTTCACACACTTTCTTTGACCTCTTACAAAAATCTTCCTTTCAACATTTTCGGTATGTTAAATGTAACAGTAATATCACTGCTTGTATTTCAACAGTCTACAAAAAAATGCCATGTCAAAGACGACAAATGAGAGGAAGCTCTTTATCAACCAGGAAAGGAGTTTTGATTCACACACATTATCATACCATTTAACATGTGGGTGTCTATGCATTATCTCAGCTTACAATGTCAGAAATACAAATCAAAGTGTTGAAATTGTGCCTGTTCTTTTGTATCCCCTCAACCCCTTCCACACACACTCACACATTGTCCAAATAGCTGATAAGCTTCAGGTCAAAGCCTTGAACCCCAGTGAACTCAGGCACCAGCTTGTCTGCCAAGTGCTTGGAGTGAACAGATCAGTGGGGGCCAAATGCTGCAGTCCCCTGGTGTGTGTGTGTGTGTGTGTGTGTGTGTGTGTGTGTGTGTGTGTGTGTGTGTGTGTGTGTGTGTGTGTGTGTGTGTGTGTGTGTGTGTGTGTGTGTGTGTGTGTGTGTGTGTGTGTGTGTGTGTGTGTGTGTGTGTGTGTGTGTGTGTGTGTGTGTGTGTGTGTGTGTGTGTGTGTGTGTCTACAGTAGGGACACTGGGGGTGGGGACAGTCGCTGGGGATTGTTGTGTGTGTGTGGAGCAAAAGGCCTTGATTACTGAAATCCTGCAAAAGGCAGGAGAGGAGGTGTTAAAAGTGATACAGTGGAGAAACAAGCATCAGACATGGAGCCCTCCTCTCCTTTAATAAAGCTCGTGTCCACACCCTGTCTGCACATATCCACTCCAATCCACAAACTGACCCTTTCAAACAGTCTCTGGAGTGAATACGTAGGAATAAAGACACATAGTGTAAAATAAAGCGCAAGTTAATTAAGACAAAATGACTGTTCAATATCATAACATGAAGGATGTGTAGGCTTACAAGTAAGCATCCATTGTGTTTGTTAATCAACATTTGTACATACTTATTAGGCAAAAAGGTCCCTGATCGTTTTCTTTACAAATAACCTTGAAACTAAACTGTTGTAGTTGGCTTTGACAAAGGAAAAGCATAAAGGTGTTGTTAAAGCTTAACATTACCGATACCTGTTTACTTACAATGCAGCCTCTGTGTTCTGATGGCTCCTGACACATTGGCTTTTGTTAACACTTCACATTGAAATTGACCCTGGTTGCAGTCTACTTGGGGAGGGGGAGGGACTGAAGGAGGTGTCTATAGACGCAGAGACAAAAAAGAGAATCGACGATTAACAATTTCCTGAAGGGAGGTGCTGCTTATCACTCCCAAAATCTCCAGTGCTCACGGGAGGACAGGACACTGAGGCAGCACGCACACAATGGAATAAACTCCCAGAGAGAGATCAACAGTATCAGCTGTGAAACCCTCGGTGACTTCATTTGAGTCTCCTTTTTTTGTTGTTACAATCTCTGGACGCTCAGGTAGGAATACAATTGTTTGCAATATTGTTTTACGTTACGAATAATGAGAAGTAAAGTGTTGTTTTGAATCAACATGCATGTTTTATGTTCTGTGTAATGGTTGCTAACTTGGTAACTTTACCTGAGCGTAAATATCGAAGTTTTAGTTGAGTATGGGTAAAGGCTAATAAATTGCATAAAACAACGCAATAATTGCGTTGTTTTACGCAATAATTGCGTTGTTTTACGCAATTTATTAGCTTGTTTGTGTCTGTTTTGTGTATTTGGTGCAGTTTAAAGTAGGCCTTGTGACAATGATTTTGGAGTGGAACTGATTTAGTTTAGTTTCAAATAACACTAATTCATGATAAAAACAGACTTTAACTAAAATGACACGTCTTTTTAATTAAATGTTATTTTTTGAGCCCTAACAAAACGTTTACGAAGAGACTTCTTAACTGTATGTAAATTATTCGTGTGAAATAAGAAGGAGAACATATCAGATGTGTTTATTTTTACCAAAATAAGACACAACTGTCCCAGAACCCTGATTAAGCTGCAGCTGTTGTTTGAATTTGGATAGATTTACATAATCGTTTCTCCATTTTTAGTTATGCACTCATTTCCTAAGCCTATTCTCGATTTTTTTCAAATTACTTCATTTCTACTCAGTAGCTCCCTCTTCTCCTCCATTGTCCTGTACTTTCCTCTCTCCTGCTCTCATCAGATCCCCAGCTATGATTCAGAGGAAGGAGGTTGTGTTTTCTGTTCTGGGGGAGCTGCAGGAGGCCACAGAGAGCTCCGGCCTCGATGCTCTGACCAGAGTGGCCCTGGAGGTGGACCAGGTCCTCGCTCCCTTCCTGCTCCCCGAGGCACCCTGTCAGGATTTCCCTGAGTGGGCAGGCGTGGATTACACATCTCAAGGCCTGTACCCTGCCGATGCTCCCATGGGCCTCCTGCCTCTCAACTGCAAAGGAGAGGGCAACCTGCTGTTTGATGCTGTTAGCATGCTGTTAGTGGGCCACACTGGACTTAGCTTGGAGCTGCAGGTGAGCAGTGGGGGTTAATAATCTGTAAATAATAATGATTCATTTCAAGCTGTCAAACATCTTTAACATCATCAAACTATATAATCACAACAGTTGTATTCAGTCATGTTTGGTTTTAACACGCACTTTTTTGTCAAAACACTTTTTCCAAAAGGGTTAATTTGCTTGTAAGTATTGGAAATGTGTCAAAATTGTACAGCAACATTTGTGCCATGGATAATTGATATAGTTGTTGCTGTTATGAAACATGGCCATTCAATTATAAGACTATAATTATCAAGACTTCTTTTACTCTGTAGACATGCGGAAAAAACACATTTACGGAAGCCCCAGACGGTTTTTACATGCACGCTAAATATTGTTGTATTGTTGTCCCCCACAGGTACGAACAGTGTTGGAAATGGTGCTGTGGAAGAGATACTACCTGTCTGGGATGATTGATTCAAAAGTGATGCTGCAGGCTGTTCGCTTTGGCCTCTGCGCTGAAGAGTCTGAGGACATGCTTAACCTGCCTGCAACTGTCTTGGAGGCCATTTTTGATGCAGATGTCAAAGCTTCCTGCTTCCCCGGTTCCTACGCCAACATGTGGCACGTGTACGCCCTGTCCTCAGTCCTGCAGTTTAAAATCTACTCGATCTACCCCATGTTCAACCTTAAGATTCGACCCTATTTCAACCGCCTCATTCGCCCAAGGATCTGGCCTAAAGACTGTGAGCCAGCAACCCTCCACATCATGTGGTCTGGCAAGATGCAGCCTGACTCACGTTTCAAGCCTAACCACTTTGTGGCACTAGTTCAGACATGTGACCTCACATTTGGAAGTCCTGACCGTGAGAAGAGTGTCTCGCCTACCAAGAGCGAGGAGCTCCTGAACCAGGACTTGCAGCTTTCTTACCCGGGTCTGAAGGACAAGTACAACATCACCAAGAGGACCTTCTACCGCTGGAAGAGGCAAACGCAGGAGCACTGCAAAAAGTCAGCAGCCAGGTACGAGGCAAAATATTTCCTGCAAGCCTGCTACTTGGAAGGCAGGCTCATTCCTCTGCACCAGTTTAAAGAGTTTTTCCCTGAAATCTCCAGGTCGTCGTACTACAACTGGAAGCACGAGCTGCTGAAATCCGGAGGAAACTTCTCCACAACGTCATCGAATGGAGAGATTAGTCCTGGAGAAAACACAGAGCAAGACGCCTGGTCTTCGCCTGAAGCGAAGCATGATGAGCTGGACCACCAAGACAGCCTGGCCAATATATTTGGCCTCGGCCTGAGCAAACTGGATGTAGAGCGGGCCCAGAATGTAGCACACATGCAGGAAGCAAAGCGCTGTCTGCAAAATTGCATTGCCATGAATGCCTCCCTCCCCTTCAGGATCTTCAAGAGTCATTTCCCCGGGATCTCCAGATCAACTTACTACAACTGGAGGAGAGAAGCCTTGATGTTCAACAGAGGTTACAAAGGAAGCACGGGTAGCAGTGAGGAAAGCTCAGATGCCGACAAAAGTCCAAAAAGTCTGTTGCAGGTTCTGCCTAACCTCAACCAAGCTTTCGTTCCCAGAATGAGAATCAGCAGGCGGAAACACAGGAGTTTCAGGCTAGCATACATGAGTAAAAAACAGCTAAGAGATGCTGCAAAGCTGCATGTCCAGAAGTCCAGATGTTCCCTGACAAAGTTCAAGCTCAAGTTCCCATCCATGTCCCCTTGCTTCTACTGGCTCTGGCGTAACAGTCAGACCGGCAAGAAGAAGATCGTCATGCAGAACGATAAGGTGGACATCCCCGTGATCATCGAGAACACGGTACCAGAAAAACAAATCCTGGAGATAAAAATAGATAAAAATGTGTTCCCATTTGTCGAGAGTCCTACATATCTAGAAAGGAACCCCATACCCTCCTTCCATGCCCCACATTCACAGCACATCTTTCACAGCAAGGCCCCCGTGGACGAGCAGATGTTTGCGATGGATGTTGTGGCTCTGGCCAACTTCAAGGCCAAGGCTAAGCTGTTCTTGCAGCAACGCTTCGAGGAGAAATCATTCCCCTCCTTTAAAGAGTTCAGGTCTTACTTCCCCTTCACTCCACGCTCAACATATTACATGTGGAAGCGAGCTTTGCATCACGGGGTGTCGCTGGTTCAAGGGCAACCATTTGTGCAATTAAAATGATCTTACAGAAGCATCATGAAGAGCTCTGTTAAAGAACTTCTTGGCCCAGGAAATCTCACATGCAACACTGTGCATTTCACTGTAAACAAACCACCTACCGGTGTTGTTCATCGTTCCATGTTCTCAAAGAATGTTAAGCACACTGATTTAGCATTTAAATGCATTGTGTCCTTCCTGTGCCCCACCAACACAGCTCATTCCTCCCTCGTGGACATTTGCACGTGTGTGAAAAGAAACTGAGTCGTGGGTCAGTTTAAACCCTACATGACGCCCTCCAGGCAAAAGGCAGTTCAAAGCTGTTGTTTAGTGGATTTCGTTTGAAGCCATTTTTCTTTTATTCCTTGCTAAGCATTGTACTCAGGGTCCTTTTTTTCTATTTTCATTGTGGTAACATTGTTAATGCTTAAATGTATGATTTGTTTTGCTGATGCCTTTGCTATTGATCTGGGAGATTTCTGGTTGTTTAATTTTGTTTTCTCTGTCAGCTTTTGTTATACAAGATGAGTTGTCTCATATCTCTGGAAACAGGATTCCAGTGTTTTTATTTTCTTTACTCAATTATTGCATGTATTCACAAATTTTTGCACCAAAGTTTAAGGTGGTTGTCTCCAAATGAATGTTTGCTTCTGTTGAAGAGCATTATATAAGCTACGGGTTTTGCCGCTCTCACACTGTATTTGCACTGAAATTGTTCCCATCACAGTATTGAATGTATTTCCTAAGCATCATGCACCTTCGGTTTCATTTAGAATTTTCCAACAATTCTATTTTTGAAAGATGTTTCCATGTTTTTTAAAATGTTTTACTTGAATGCTGAATATAAATGAAGATGTTTTATTTGTTGTACTATCCTTCATTTCAAAACGACCCATTTCCTTTTTAATATTGGGGAATATGTTTGTTCACGGTCTTACATCCAGTCTCCACACAGACAAACACACTTTTGACCACCATATATAATAGATTACAGGTTCTTATTATTTTTACCTTTTTGTATTTATTTCCCTCAATTACATCTTCTAAGTTGGTACTTGCAGCCTTCATCATATTCATTCAGTGGTTAAAGAAATATATGCTGTTCAATTGTATAACAATAAACCATCGACAAGCATCATCCCTTTGCTTCAGTCCTGCTTGAAATGTTCTCATTATGTGGTATTTAATGCCGTTTTCTCATGGCAGCTCATTAACACAGGCCATGTCTGACAAATTGTTAAGGCTCCACAATATCTTACATTTTAAAACACATTTTTAATTTTCCCAAGTCAATTGGTTTTCCTTCCAAGTCAGCAAGCCCTTCTAATCTCATGCCTCAGCGACTGCATCTTGATTTGATTCTCTGGGTGAGATACATTGGGCAGTTTAACTCATTGAACAGAAGTCAGCAGTATATGATCATAGTTTATGACCCAAAGGACACACCTGACCTTGCCAAGTGAATTAATGTGTACATGTGTGCTGTACAAAAGATAAAGAACAATATCAGTGTAACCACATCCGAATAGAAATCAGCTTTTTGACTTGTGTTTTTTCTCACTGCCTTTTCTCCATTTAGCCATTGTGTTCATGCTAATGAAGGTAATGGTCCAGAGTAGTTGGGATGGAGCAAAGGGGGAAGGGGTTAATTGTATTCATGGAGATTTAGGTGTTTGAGATAAGGCCAAGCACATCCAAGAGTTTATGGGGGAGGGCAAGAAGTGTAGGGAGTAGTAAGGGGGTGTATCGTGATACCACTGACTGTGTGTGCAGACATTTCGAGTGGCTTATGTTTATTCAGGGTTCGGATCCATTCAAACCAAAGCAGGGGATTAGCCACAGAGTTTCAGTATTACCATATATGACCCATTTGTGTGAGGTTACACCCCAAAATGACAAAAACAGACTAATATGTTGTTACGTCACACATGCCCCTTTCACACCAGCGCCTTTTCAGCTCCGGCTCGGAGCTAGAGCCTGAAAAGCGCCGGGTTTTCCTGTTCACACCGCAGCGGCTTTTAGCTCCGGAATCCGCTTCATTTCCAGCTCCAAAATTTTTTCGGTCCAGAGGCAAGAGCTTCGGAGCTAAGAGGTGGCGTCGCTTACGTCTCTCTTACGTCGAGGCGTGCAGGAAACTAAACCCACCTCCCCAGAACATGGTGTCACACCCGATCCGTCCCCCTGCCCGATCGGTACTGCGCATGTGCGAGATGGTCTGCCATATTGGACAACTCCGGACGGCAACCCATGATGGACACTTGACACAGTGGCTTTTAGCAAAGCTCAAAAAGAAAAACCGAGAGAGATGAGTTATTGTTATTACAACGTGACTTCACTATTATTTAACAACTCTTTTAATTGGGTTCTTTTATTTGGGGTTAAGTCAGGCCCGGTTCCAGAACAAAATGACTAAGGGTGCATCTGATTAGAGAGGGTGCAGTGGTAAAGTGCTATTTTTATAAGTGGGGAGTGTACCTAACACCCTCTATGGGGGTCCTCACCTCCTCTGGGGGGGGATCCGGGGGCATGCTCCCCCGGGAAGATTTTTTTTTTAATATTGAAGTTAAAACCATCAATCTGGTGCACTTTGAGAGCAACATTAAGAGATCTCTGGATCTATGTGCTCTTTGTTTGATTATGCCTTCCCAGTCCCTTATCACCTAGCCTATAAGAGCATGGCGCCAGTTGTTGTAGCCAGTTGTGGTGAAGGCATCTGACTTACTTGAACCGAAATGTCTACATGCATAGCGGAAGATGGCATCTTTTTACATGAATATTCCAGCCAATCTCTGTTTTGAAACCATGAGCTGCAAAATGAGCGCCTCCCCCCACTGTACAGGCGAGTTGGGTACTTTTTTAAATATACCTGGGCAGGCTCTGTTTTGCAGAGGTCCTCTGGCACTTGCGGGCCGCCGAGGGGTGGCGGTGTTTGGGGCAACGAAGACGGCTGCGGCTGCTCCGCCTCTGTGGGCGAGGCGGGCAAAGCCGGCGAGTCGGGCAGGAGGACGTTAGTGTCCACGACAGTAACGTAATGTCCCCATGATCTGAACTGTTATTACCTGCAGTAGATGCAGTGTATGCTGGCGATAAGGGCTGGTTGTTTTAACCATTTTCTGATCCATCATTGACTGCTGTGTAAGCACCTTGCAGATGATGAATGTGCAGCGGCACAGGTCACGCGCACCTGACATAATAACGTTACTTACCGTTTAAATTGATCAAATAAATGCAGCAGACAATGCTATTCAACCACAATTACAATTTATTTTATTTCAACTAAATTCTTCTTCTTCTTATTATTATTATTACTACTATTGTTAGTAATAGTAGGCAAAATGTAATATTTTTCACTTTTCATTTTTCAAATGAGGGTGCATAACGACTCAACTGAGGGTGCAATGCACCCTTATGCACCCCCGTAGAACCGGGCCTGGGTTAAGTACTTTGTCAGAATAAGTGAGAAATACATTTAACTTCTGTTAGACAGCCATATGCCATGTTTGCACACATTCACAGTAAATATGTATTCAGTATGATAGCTGTCTAACAGAAGTTAAATCCATGTCTCACTTATTCTGACAATGTACTTAACCCCAAATAAAAGAACCCAATAAAAAGAGTTGTTAAATAATAGTGAAGTTACGTTGTAATAACAATAACTCATCTCTCTCGGTTTTTCTTTTTGAGCTTTGCTAAAAGCCACTGTGTCAAGTGTCCATCTTGGGTTGCCGTCCGGACTTCCGGACCATCTTGCACATGCGCAGTACCGATCGGGCAGGGGGACGGATCGGGTAGTGACACACATAGGCTGAAGTCGAATAGTCCATTTAGCTTAGGAACCTTCCTAAAGTAGTGAAATGACCCGGAAGTCCCTCAGTGGCAGCCATGATAAGTGCCGTTCGAATTCTCTAGAATGATGAGAATGATAGGAAAGGAGGTTTCAAACTTCCTTTATAACCTCCTTTAGCTTAGGAACCACTGGACCTCCCTAACCGACAGGAGAAGCGAAAATGCTGCCCCACAATGCCTTGCAGCCGCAGCATTTGCCGTCACTCAACAATCGGCCGTTCACGGAAACAACCGATTATGACCGAGAAATTATATCATGAAAGTTACGGTGCTTATTAAGCATTTTAAAACATAGGTGGTAAGTTGCCAAAGTGCTTTGTTTTGAACGTTCATGAGTATTATAATCAAAAAGAGAAATATGAATGTTAGTTTTCACTGAAATTATCAAATAAAGTCAACATCTCACAGTCTTTACTGAGCTGTGTGGGGTTTGTTCAACTTTTAAAAGATGTTTGAATGGTGATATACACAGTGATAGATGTTAAGGACTAACGTTTATAATAAATACATCTGTATTGATTTTAAGATCTTTAGTTTATACAATCATACGCATTGGGATCATTTGTATTAATGTGAACCGGAGGGAGAGGGTGACGAGCAGAAGTTTCACTTTCCTTTTTTATTTCAATTCCAACTTTGGTCATGAAGAATATGTTTCTCTGTTGTCCACGTTCATAAAGCAAAGCAGCAGCATTGGAGCACGGTGCAGAGTCTCTAGATGAGTTCACAGGAGTCCCTCGTTCTTATTAAACATCCATGTTGTAGTCCGCTGTATAGAAAACTGTGGTTTCCATAGTTTCCCCACAGCAGCAGACGCACACAATGACGTCCGCTGGCGCATCATAAACACGTCGGATAGTGAAAGTGCTTTCGGATTCTCTAAAGTACCGCAGTCTCT
Source organism: Pseudochaenichthys georgianus (assembly GCF_902827115.2). Lineage (NCBI taxonomy): Eukaryota > Metazoa > Chordata > Actinopteri > Perciformes > Channichthyidae > Pseudochaenichthys > Pseudochaenichthys georgianus. The sequence goes on from NC_047526.1 coordinate 16,884,944, forward strand.
TCTCCTACGTCCTTTTGAATTCTCCTATCCACTATCCCTTAACCCCGTGACGTTTCACTCAGAGGTCAAGGAATAGACGATAGGGTTAGAACTTAGGAGCTGATTTTTAAACTATCCGACTGCAGCCATAGATATATATAAACACTAGATGGCTCATGGGAGATTTTCCAGCGTAGCTGACTGGCCGCCATCTTGCTACAGTCAACAGTTACTCTGATTCGCGTTATGGTAGCTGTTGTAAGGTGAGTGATCTGCACAAAAATACTCTTAACTCGCTGAAATCTTGACTGATTTACAAACGGTTTGGTTTATTATAAACATTATTAGCATGGCTATGATACAGGATGCTTGGACATGTTGAAATTGCAGCTTTTCTTTGTGTATGTGGTTGTATTTATTAGCTGGCTAATAACAAGTGGCTGTGAGTGAGACCTAGTATTACAAAGTTCACCCAGCAACTTTACACCAGTGGGAGAGGCAGAACTGCTCTTTCTTTTCAACATAACTTAAGTTACACATGATTTCTTCCAAGTGGTTTGGCTTGTTAAAAACATCTTGCATTATGATACAGGAATTTGCTGGCTTTCTGTTTACAGAAGTACCTGACTATGCCGGACTTTTGTGCAGCCTATGGATGCTCCAATCACCGCTGTCTGCAAACAAGAACCCGTGGGATCACCACATGTTTATGTTTGCTCAGTCTAATAAACCCATAACATGGTTGTGAAAGAATACCAAAGCTGAGGCTGGACGATGATTGATTGTTGGTGTGCCATGTGTCACCGTGTGTCTTATTGGTTTTGTGTTATACTGTATTTTATTGTGTGCAGCTGGTCCTTATCTCCAAGACACATTTAAAACAAATAACCTTGAACCTTGAAGCCCCATCTCTCCCCACCTGCTCCTGCTTCCTACATCCCCTCCACACCACACCAAGTTGTTCTTCTTAATAATAATAATACATTTATGTTGGGGGGCCACCTTTCATAACACCCAAGGACACCTTACAGGGGCATAGGGGCAATATAGGGAACAATTTAAACAGTGGATTTTGTGATATATCAGCCGGGGTGAGACAAGACAAACCACAAATGGACTACAGAAGGACACAAAAGGACACATGGTACAGTTTATATTATTCTTGGTCTTTTTTCAATAACATATTTCAAAGGTTCTGGATTTGTTTACAAATCTAGAAACTAAATACAAAACTAGGATGATATGAAGATCTCATGTCAAAAATAATTGTGATAAATTAGACAGAACTGGCCTGTCTGTGAGCACATTTTATGTTGGTTTGGTTCTTCTGATAAAGGTGTGAATATCTAAATAATATACCAACATATGCTATTGTCATTAGTTGTGTCCCTGTTCTTCAAGCTAAGGCATTGCTAAATTAACAACTCTTGGCTTACAGAGTGGTAACATGAGACCGATTTTTATATATAAAATATAAATGTATTTTAATTTTATAATTTATTTATAATTTATTTTAAATATTAACAATATAATAAAATAAATGGAAATATATACACTGACAAATATTTAATATAAATACCTTGTGTGTGTGTATAGCTATTGCTTTATCTGATTAATGTTATTTTCATATGAAAGTCCATGATTATAAGTATGCAGTATCATAACGACATCTTTGATGTTTATAAAAAACTAAACCGTTTGAAAATTGAGCAAGCTATGGTTATTTAAATAGTAACCCATAATGTTATGTATGAGAGCACTGCCTGTAGCAAGATGGCGGCCAAGTGGCAACGTCGGTCTCCATTGGCCAGCAGCGCGGGTGAGTCATCTAGTGTTTATATATATCTATGGTGACACATGGGTCGACTCAGAGCCATATAATAGAAGAGTTACGACAACGGAAGTCCAAAAACGGTTATCGTCACGTGGTTCATGTAGACGAGGATCGTTCCCCGGAAGTTCGGGCAATGGCGGGCAATGTGAATGCATTGAAAACAGGAGATAGAACTACTGTTTTTGGTAATTATTAGTGAATAAAGGTTTTGATTTGCAATATTTATACAACAAATCGATATGTGTATGTATTTACATCAATATGTTTTAAAAAATAAAATAGAATTTGCTAATATTAAGTGATAATATTAGGATTAGTGTGAACAACTAGTTTGCATATTACTAACAGTGCCTTGGTTAAAGAGCCTGTTGCTGTTTAAGCTTTGAATTCTTTCAAACCATTATTATCTTCTTAAAACTTGTATGGTAGTCAGGAGCATCACTTTCTAATGTTTATTGATACATTTAGAGGGAGGGGATCTAAAGTAATGCTTTAAAATTCAGATTAGATTCATTTCTACCATTTTCTTAAATTCATGGTAGTTTCAGTAATCCCCTGGTAATTGAGGACACAAGTTATCTAAATGACTAATGTCATCTTTATGGCTTTCAGAAAGGACAGGTGACTATCAAAGGACTAGCAGCAGCAGCGGCATGATGATGATGATGATGATGATGATGTTAAATGTGTTTTAGGAACATCCATTGCAAATACATGGAATTCAATAAACATTGAATAGCATAGCATGCAGTTTGTCGGTGCCTTTTCCTCCGTGTTGTCCTGGTTTGCTGTGCTGCCTCCTAGTCGCCACCATGATTTGCTGTGCTGCCTGGGGATGCTCAAATCGCTCAGAGAAAGGAGTACGAATGTACGGCTTCCCCACTGACACAGAGCGGAGGAAAAAATGGCTGGCTCAAGTCAGCAGGAGCAATTTCACGACCAACAGCAACAAAATATGTGATGTAATTATATACAAACACTGCATTTGCACTTTTTCACAATACGAAAACCACACCATTGGGAACGCTTAATGTTTTGTTTAATACAAAAAAACAGGGAAAGGCTTGAAAAACACTGAGAATTGAGACTCAGGGTGCAGGGTGAGGGTCTCAGTGCAGGTATTCAGGCTCCATTGAATCCCCCTCTGGCAGAGATGGGGACTCGAGTCTGCGACTCGGACTCGAGTCGCACACACAGAGACTTCAGACTTGACTTGGACTCGTGACCAAAAGACTTCAGACTCGACTTGGACTCGTGTGTTGGGACTCGTGAACAATCATTGTGGTTTCTATTTTTGGCGTATTAAAGGTGGGGTAGGTACATTTGAGAGAAACCGGCTCGAGATCGCTAGAATTTGAAAATACACAACCGGAGATAATCTGCTAGAGGCTGCTACTTCATTATAGAGCCCGCCTCCTCCAACACACACGAACGCGCACATGACCAATGAGGGCACGAGATAAGTTTGTGCCCAGATGGAAGGCTGACAGGCAGGTAGGCCATCCAGTTATTTTAGCCGGGCTCATTACGCAGACGTGCGCGCCTCTGTTACTACCTCGTAGTAACACAATAGCGACCGGCGGCACACCTGCAAAAACTTAGAACAAAACGCTGGCGGCACCAACAAAAGGAGCGCACACTGCAAAGTCTGCAATATCAAAATCAAGGATGCTGGCGCAACAACGTCGAATTTCATCAGGCACTTGAAAACTCACCCGGAGAGGTCAGTCACATTAACGCCATGGCCGTATCTACCATTGAGGTCACCGAGGTCCGGACCTCGGTAATATTTGTCGAGCTGTGTATAACAAAACTTGTGAAATAATTGCACTAAACGGGGTTCTTTGTAGTACTTCCATTTACTGACGATGGGGGCGCTGCATAACTACGTAGCCTAACTACGTAGCCTCGATTTAAGCAAACAGAAGAAGACGACATGTATCAACAAACCACCGCAGCCCGGACTTGAACCGGAGCGGCGGAGGAGTGATGAGGTATTTAGAGATCTGAGTCCAGCGGGCTGCTTGTGCTTCTGTTCATCAGGACATCTTATGACCAGCAGATCCTGTGTGAACGCTCCACGTTAGTCAGTGGACGTCCGACAACATGCACACTAACTGATATTGCAGCTATAGGCTATACTTTGGTTTAAATTGCGTGAATAAACTAGCTAGAGAGCTACAGTTAATTACATTGATCCAATGTCAGAAGGATTACCTTTTAACAAACGTTTTAATGGGGTTTTTTCATTTCAATTTGAGTAAAACATTGGAGATATAACATTGTATTGTTTTCTTTTTACACTGACTCAGATGTAATGAAAAGACTTTGTCAGTTAAAGCTCAGCTTTGGTAAGGAAGAGACAGGACAGGCAGAGAGAAAGAGAGAGAGAGAAAGTGATGGAAGTCAGGGAGGAACTGCAGGTACAGTCGGACAGAAGAATGTAGGCTTAATAACCCCATTTACCTATAACAATAGTCTTCATTTACAATAGGCATAATTTTAAAACAACATACATCTATTGCAGTTATGATTTCATAATAAAATACAATTTGCTTACATCTTTGTTCTCTTTTGAGAATCAAACAAAACAGATTTAAAAAAATAAAAATCCAAACAAACAAGTGAAATGAACTAAATGGCTGAATTGCTTTTAATTCACTGGCAGGAGCGACAAGTGAGGAGGAGACAAGTGAGGAGGAGCAAAAGGTGAACAACAGGGAGAGATTGAACAAAGAGAAAGAGTTGAGGACAGAGAGAGTAATGAAGATGGAAGAGAGGGTGCAGGTCCTTCTGCATGTCCAGATCATTAATAGTAACAGTCAACTGATTAATGTATTACACTTTCAAAAATAATTTATACTGCAGCCCACTGAGATGGTTTGAAATCAATATATTATCCCCACAGGACTTAAAAAGCACCTAACTAGATCATGAAAATCCCAAAAATCGCGGGGGTATCCCCCGAACATGTTTGGACCTCGGTATTTAGGAAATCCTGGATACGGCCCTGATTAACGCATATGGACGGTTAGCAAACATGTTTAGCTCAGCATCAGCTATGTAATGTTAACTTAGCTTGCTACTAGCTTTGTAACTGAATATTTGAAAAGATTAGTGAATTGCTTGTCACACTTGTTTCAGTTGAGTGGCGTTGACATCCAACTCTTGACATGACATAAAAAAGGTCGGTAACGTTAATCATTACCCGCTTTTAAGTACTTTTAACAGTTTCCCTGCGGGGGATTAATAAAGTATTTGTGATACTGATTTCTGATTCTGAAGTGTTTTGCATTTAGCTAAAGTGTGATGTTTTTCCTCATATTGCATTGCAATAGCCTGTTTAAAGTGATCATATAACAAACAACTAATCAGTACTGATACTGTATACTAATAGATATAGGAGTGATAATAACACAGTAAATGCTTTGAATTTCTTAGATATAGCTGTGCAGTATTCTTAACAGACTGGATAGCAGCAGACAATAGAAGGCTTATTACAACCAGAAGAGACATGAGACTTTTATTTTTTTAGAGATTTGAGACTTGACTTGGACTCGTGACCAAAGACTTGAGACTTGATCAAGTCTCACCCCACAAAGACTTGAGACTTGACTTGGACTCGTGACTAAAGACTTGAGACTTGACTTGGACTTGCAAAAAAAGACTTGTGAACATCTCTGCCCTCTGGTTCTTGTGCTGAAAGAGGGAGTAACAGACAGGAGAAAGGCTTATACACACCTATATAGCACACCTATTGGATGGGAAATGCCTTGCGGAGATAAGGTGTTTACTTATATAAAACCGTAGTATTAAACTTACCTTGTGTTTTCACTCTCACTTAAGTCCCTCTCCCTTTGCCATCAATCCAAAATCAGCTGAGCTGCAACATTATACAGACAGGTAATAATGAACATAATCACAAGGACACAATATGGCTCTGCTAAAAACACTCACTCTTACACGCACCAAAGTTATATTTATCTAATATTTAACTCCCTCCACCCCCGCATACAATCCCATTTAGAAGCCCCTCTTCTCTAATTCAACATGTTGGACGAAATGACATTAAGAGAACGGAATTTACAATTAAAAGGCTGTTCAACGTGTGTTGCTAACTTGCTTCGGTATGCTAGCTTAATCTGTTATCTGTAAACGTTCCCTAAATCTCCTAATTTAGGGATAATCCACTGACATCCTTTAATACACATGTTCATTTGAATCAGATGTACTGATAATATCCGCAATATAAATCTTTAAACTTCTTCTTACCTTTAAAAGTCCGTCACGAACGGTGTATTATTGTCACGGTTGAGTGAAGGAAGCAGGACCCAAATGCAGATAACTCTGATAAACCTTTATTTCAAGGATAATGAAACTAATACAGACAAAACAGAACACTCACCGGTGAACTCAGTCACCAACAAAAGACGAACCGACAAAGACAGACAGAAAAACCAGAACTTAAATACACACAAAACTAATCATACAAACAAGACACAGGTGAGGAGGGAGGAGAAAACACGGGGACACCAGGTGAACACAATCGGGTAAATTAGACACACCAGGGAAACTAACGACAGGGAACCACAGACAGATTTAAACAAGACAAAATGCAGACAGAAAACCAAAAATAGATCTTGACAAGACACCATAGAGACAGATCGTGACAGTACCCCCCCCTCAAGGGACGGATCCCAGACGTCCCAAAAAAAGAACACAAAAGTCCAAAACCTCAAGCAGGGTGGGTGGAGGGGGTCCAGCGGAGGGACGTATCACTAGGCCACCAGGGTGGGTGGAGGGGGTCAGGAGGACGGGACTGAGCTGACCGCCAAGGAGCACAGCAGAGGACCAGGAAGGGATCTCGGGCGGACGGCCCGGGGGCAAGGCAAAGTTCAAGGAGGGGTTCTCGGGCGGACGGCCCGGGGGCAAGGCAGAGTTCAAGGTGGGGGTCTCGGGCGGACGACCCGGGGGCAAGGTAGAGTCCATGGAGGGGCGAAGACCACAGCGGGCAAACTCAGGGGGCCGAGCATGAGAGCGAAGGCAGCGGCAGGAAGAGTCAGGGGGCCGAGCAGGAGGGCGAAGACCGTGGCACTCAGGGGGCCGGGCTCGAAGGCGAAGACCACGGATCTCAGGGGGCCTGGCTCGAAGGCGAAGACCGCGGCTCATAGAGGGCGAAGACCAGACAGCTCCGGAGGCCGGGCAGGAAGGCGCTGACGGGACAGCTCCAGAGGCCGGGCAGGACCCGGTGTCGGCCGGACAGGAACCAGAGCCGGTGGGACAGGCTTCGGCAGGATCCCCCATGGAAGAGGACCAGGAGTTGGCAGGACCCCCGGCGAGACAGGTAACGGCGGGGGCTCCGATGGAACAAGACATGGGATTGGCAGGACTCTCAGCGGGTCCTCCAACGGAACAGGACATAGGGCTGGCAGGACCCCTGGCAGAAGAGTCGGCGGCGGGACCCCCAACGGGACAGGACACAGGGTTGGCAGGACCCCCGGCAGGAGAGCAGTCGTCGGGACCTCCAACGGCACAGGACATAGGGTTGGCAGGACCCCCAGAAGAAGAGTAGTCGGTGGGACCTCCAACGGCACAGGACACAGGGTTGGCAGGACCCCCAGAAGAAGAGTAGTCGGTGGGACCTCCAACGGCACAGGACATAGGGCTGGCAGAACCCCCAGTGGAACCTCCCATGGCACACGAGTAGGGACTTGAGTGGAGACTCGAGAGGAAACTTGAGAGGGGACTGGAGAGGGAACTCGGGAGGTGACTTGAGAGGAGACTCGAGAGGGGACTCGAGAGGAGACTCGAGAGGGGACTTGAGAGGGAAGTCGAAAGGAGTCTCGAGAGGGAACTCGAGAGGGGACTTGAGAGGGGACTTGTGTCGGTCGGTACGCCGACAGGACACAGGGAGCTGGCGTCGGCACACCCAGAGGAAGTTCAAAATCCAGCCAGGTAAGAATTTCACCAAGTCTGGTTTCTCCATAGCCAACCGGTGCACCTCTACCAGAGCGGCCTCCTTCTGCCGAACACTGGACGCTCCCTTCCACCAATCATAGCATCCTCACAGAGCTCCGCTTGGTACGCGGTTAGCATCGAGGAAACGTTCAGAGCCCTGGCGGACAATGCTGCGGCTCTGTAGGACCGTTCAGTCATGGTTGACTGGAATCGGTCCATTTTTGCTGGCAGCGTGGGGTTCCTGCTTGGTGACGGGCCCATCCTCGGTAGGAGGTGGGCTGCCACCAGCGGTTCCATGGGCGGTATGCGGAGCAGGCCGAGCCTCTCCATGCCGTCACAGTCTAGGGAGGAGGCACCCTGGATTGGGGCCTTGTTGCTAAAGGGCCGGTCTCTCCACGAGACCGACACCTCATCCAACATCTCCGGGAAGACCGGAAGGAGTTGCCTCTTCGTCCTCGTTGTTTGGGGAAAATGTTTCCCCTCGTAACGGGACCTGGAGGTCTCCTTGGCCATTTCGGGCCACGGGATGTCTAGCTTGGACGCGGTGCGCTGACACACGGCCTGCAGGTCCATGCTTAGACAGGGCGAAGCTGGTGTGCTATCGCCCGGGAGAGCAGCCATCGCTCCCGGCTTTGCAGCCTGAGCCGATGACATGAAGATGTCGTCTTCCTGCTCATCCGAGTCAGACAGGAGGAACTCAGAGGTATCCTCTTCGTCCTCCATGTAGTCTAACTCTAGGACATCTTCCGCGGGTGAAACCATGGTGAGGTCCAGCCGGGAGCCCCAGCCTGGTAAAGCGTGGGGCCCCGTTCCCGCGTCTCTTGCCGCCACCGGGTCTCGGCCTGATATGGCGCGGGATTCCGGTTCTGCGGCTGCCACTGTCGATGAGCCCCAGACCGACCCAGTGAGGGGCTCCATCTCTGCGGCGGACGCCCCCGTGTCTTGATTGCCAGCCGGCAAACCAGTGGACATGAGGGGGTCCTGTCCCGACAGGCTAGCTTGTTGTGCTAACCTTCGGCGGAGGCTCTTCATAGTGAAGCGGGCACAATGCCCACACGAGCCGGGGTTGTCAATGGCCTCCTGGGCGTGTTCCAGCCCGAGGCAGGACGAACAGATCTGGTGTGAGTCTGTGCCTGACACTTTCAACCCGCAGCCGCAAAGCCGAGCCTCCGAGTTCCTGACTCCTCTGGTGTGAGGGAGAGAGGCGTCCATCTTATTCGCTGCGTGGCGTGAAGAGGACCCGCTCGTAACAGGTACGTCGAGAGAAGAAATTGTTCCCAACCTGTCTTTAATCCGTAGAAAAAGGACGGTGTGGGTCTTTTTTCTCAAAGAATATTACCTGGTGTGGTAATATCCTTTTAATCCCTTTTCTCCTTCGTAAAAAAAAAAGTCCGTCCTCGCTACCGTGGTGTCGGCAGTGAGGGAAAACAAGCTAGCAGCAGGTGTGTTGCTAGCTTGAACAATCAAAACCTTACCTTAATTCCTGAGGAAGAATGACGAGGTTGATTATAATACTAACTGGTGTGTTAGTACTATACTCTTCTGCGAGGCAGAATAGGGTAGCCGGCTAACGCCCGTCGACCGAAATTAGCTTTTGGCTCAGTCTGTGGACTGTTAAGCTAGCCCGGCTACCATTAGAGATGTGCTCTGAAGCGAGAAGAGGTGTTTGAATGACGCATGCAACGTAGCGCAAGCTACTTATAGGGGGTGGATTCCCTGACGCTGACGTCAAGATCACCAGCCAATCAGGATTGGCGTAATGAGATTGATGCTTCTGTTTTCTCCGCGATGAGGCGCATCCCATAGTGAGACATCGAACGGAGTGTTATGAATGAGAACTGCGAGTAGCATGAAACTGCAGCGTCGGAGACTGCAGTTTCAGGACCGCAGTCCTGGGACCGCACTCCTAGGACCGCACTCCTAGGACCGCACTCCTAGGACCCTAGTTTTTCGTGAAACTGCCACCTAGCTAGTAGGAGACATGAATATGAACGACAACGCACAGGGGCCCCGTCCATGGATGTATAATAAGAAGGCCCCGTCTCAGGTCGGTTAAATGAAATCCTTGCTTCCCTCACTTGCGTCGTTTCCCTGCGACTAGTCCCTCCCACCAGGGAAGCATGGAGGGACCATACCATCTATGGGAGGGACGCAAGGAAACCACGAGAAGCCAATATGGTCTAGCTGCGGCCGCGGACAGTACACCATAGATATATATTATAAACACTAGATGGCTCATGGGAGATTTTCCAGCGTAGCTGACCGGCCGCCATCTTGCTACAGTCAACAGTTACTCTGATTCGCGTTATGGTAGCTGTTGGAAGGTGAGTGATCTGCACAAAAATACTCTTAACTCGCTGAAATCTTGACTGATTTACAAACGGTTTGGTTTATTATAAACATTATTAGCATGGCTATGATACAGGATGCTTGGATATGTTGAAATTGCAGCTTTTCTTTGTGTATGTGGTTGTATTTATGAGCTGGCTAATAACAAGAGGCTGTGAGTGAGACCTAGTATTACAAAGTTCACTCAGCAACTTTATACCAGTGGGAGAGGCAGAACTGCTCTTTCTTTTCAACATAACTTAAGTTACACATAATTTCTTCCAAGTGGTTTGGCTTGTTAAAAACATCTTGCATTATGATACAGGAATTTGCTGGCTTTGTGTTTACAGAAGTACCTGACTATGCCGGACTTTTGTGCAGCCTACGGATGCTCCAATCGCCGCTGTCTGCAAACAAGAACCCATGGGATCACCACATATGTTTATGTTTGCTCAGTCTAATAAACCCATAACATGGTTGTGAAAGAATACCAAAGCTGAGGCTGGACGATGATTGATTGTTGGTGTGCCATGTGTCCCTGTGTGTCTTATTGGTTTTGTGTTATACTGTATTTTATTGTGTGCAGCTGGTCCTTATCTCCAAGACACATTTAAATCAAATAACCTTGAACCTTGAAGCCCCATCTCTCCCCACCTGCTCCTGCTTCCTACATCCCCTCCACACCACACCAAGTTGTTCTTCTTAATAATAATAATACATTTATGTTGGGGGGCCGCCTTTCATAACACCCAAGGACACCTTACATGGGCATAGGGGCAATATAGGGAACAATTTAAACAGTGGATTTTGTGATATATCAGCCGGGGTGAGACAAGACAAACCACAAATGGACTACAGAAGGACACATGGTACAGTTTATATTATTCTTGGTCTTTTTTCAATAACATATTTCAAAGGTTCTGGATTTGTTTACAAATCTAGAAACTAAATACAAAACTAGGATGATATGAAGATCTCATGTCAAAAATAATTGTGATAAATTAGACAGAACTGGCCTGTCTGTGAGCACATGTTATGTTGGTTTGGTTCTTCTGATAAAGGTGTGAATATCTAAATAATATACCAACATATGCTATTGTCATTAGTTGTGTCCCTATTCTTCAAGCTAAGGCATTGCTAAATTAACAACTCTTGGCTTACAGAGTGGTAACATGAGACCGATTTTTATATATAAAATATAAATGTATTTTAATTTTATAATTTATTTTAAATATTAACTATATAATAAAATGAATGGAAATATATACACCGGCAAATATTTAATATAAATACCTTGTGTGTGTGTGTATAGCTATTGCTTTATCTGATTAATGTTATTTTCATATGAAAGTCCATGATTGTAAGTAGGCTATGCATCTTTGATGTTTATAAAAAACCAAACCGTTTGAAAACTGGTTGAAAATTGAGCAAGCTATGGTTATTTAAATGGTAAACCATAATGTTATGAATGAGAGCACTGCCTGTAGCAAGATGGCGGCCAAGTGGCAACGTCGGTCTCCATTGGCCAGCAGCGCGGGTGAGTCATCCAGTGTTGCCAACTCCATAGAGAACCGCAGTGACGCGTCGTAAAACCCGGAAGTAAGTTAGCATTTTTAGCACTTCCGGTTCCTTCGTCAAAAAAGCAATGCATTTTCTCCATAGGGTTTTGGAAAATAGCTCGAAATAAGGTCTGTGGTTGACACAAATCCGCTAAGTTTGTTTTCCCCTGTGTTCTGCTTGAAAGCAAGTACCTGCCTATCTTTAGTATCTGTATATCTATATCTGACCATTAGAATCTGTATTTTTGAAATTGTCGTTTTTAACACCGTAGTTTTACAAATTATAGAATAATTAATTACCAGTGTTTTCCAATTTTACTCGGCAGTTCGTTTCGTTAGCTAACGTCAGCTAAAGCTAGCGCTACTAGTTAGCTACGCAATGGTTTGTTGCTTTGCTCCTAGTTGCAGCCACAGGTCTTTGCATGAAACGTGCTCGTTCTATCGTTTCCCGGCCAATGTTTTCCAAAGGAGATTGGATTCGTGCCATGAGGTAAGCTGACGTTACATTTTTGTCCATGTCACGGTGAAATGTAAATGATGGGTAGTGACTCTATCGCTGTTTTAGAGATTGCGATTCTGAAAAGACCGCAACATAAGTAAAGATAATGAATACATCCTATTAAAACCTGTGTGGCTTATATGATAAGTCTAATTAGTACAAGCAGCATAACGTTTCACCATGTAACTAAAGATTGTATTCAGGGAAATCAGTTTGACATATTGAACTAATAACAAATCACCTCTGGCTGGCAGAGAACGCTCTGCTCCATCGCTTCTCTTGGACGTAAAATCACATGTACATTTTACATTTATATTCAATTTAATATTCCATCCCTCACATACTTTTGTATATATAATAACTTATATTTTGTTTTTCTTGTTATGCTGCTGCAACACAAATATTTCCCAAATTGGGATCAATACAGTAATATCTTATCTTAATTAATTAAGAAATATAACTATTATAATTAGTGTAGCAGCTGACACCTATTTTCAATATGGATTAATCTACCTTTATTTCTTTAGTTCAATTTTCATCTATAAAAATGTCAAAATAGTGAAAATGTTCACGAGACAAAGTGCAAGGTTATATCTTTAGATGTTTTGTTTTAGCCTATGTACTGTATGTCTTAATGCTCTTATATGTGACGGTGTGACTTCCATGAAACTAATATTTTATATCTTCCCAACAGACGAGCTGACAGGAAACCTAACACTCTAACAACCACAACATTGCAAAGGTGAGTAAATGTAAATTAAAAACGATTCACAATTTCTTAATTTCTTCTTCTTTCTTGCAGTGAGGTGAAGCTGACCTTGCACTTGGTGCCAGTAAGGATGCTCCTCACGCAGGCTGAATGTGTCTCCCTCCTTACTGACACAGAAGCCCTTGATTTGCAATGCTTCACTAATTGTCATTTCCCTGGCTCCGTAGAGACACTTTACCTCCAGCACAGCGGGAGACCCTACCAGACCATCTGGAGATGCCCCCAACACTCCTGATTGGGAGAGCCACAAACCTGACTCATGGACCTGCATCTGGGTTGCAGTGGTGAATGCCCTGACGCCCTCACATTCATTCATAGTCCCGCACTGTACAGACAAAACACCATCAAGGGCCTGTTGTTGCCCTCGCACCCTGGCACTAAGGGAAGCAGTCACACGCTTTGGGCTCTCTTGTCAGCGGGTTGAATGAGTTATTGGTTGGAGGAAATAGCTCCTCCACTGAATGCGTACATTTAGCTGCCTTTGGCTTCTTCCACTGACAGGGGGTGTCAGTGCAGCTGAAATTGTGGATGGCAAAGATGGCTAATGCAGCCATTCTCCACATGGGCATTCACATTTTGTGGAGAGAATTCCCTCTTCTCCTGTAGATACCTGTGGTGGTGGGATTGTTTTATTATTTAAAATATATTTACATTTGTAATGCCTTCCCAATTATCCCTTTAATTGTTTATAGCCTACTGTATGTTTATTTCATGGATATTTCTGTGTTTTCTGGTGTGTAATATTTGTAATCTTGGGGCCTCTTCTCTTTAACGTCTACATGCTACCACTGGCTCAGATAATGAAGAACAACAAAATAAGTTACCATAGCTATGCAGATGACACACACATTTACATAACCATTTCACCAGGAGACTATGCTCCAATTCAAACACTGAGTAAGTGCATTGAACAAATCAATGACTGGATGTGTCAGAACTTTCTCCTTTTAAACAAAGATAAAACTGAGGTAATGGTTTTTGGAGCCAAGGCAGAACGTATAAAAGTTAGCGCTGAGCTTCAGTCTGCAATGTTCAAAACAACAGATAAAGCCAGAAATCTAGGTGTAGTCATGGACTCTGACCTGTGTTGCAACAGTCACATTAAAACAGTTACTAAATCAGCCTACTATCACCTAAAGAATATATCTAGGATTAAAAGACTAATGTCACAGCAGGATTTGGAAAAACTTGTCCATGCTTTTATCTTCAGTAGACTGGACTACTTCAATGGTGTCTTTGCAGGTCTCACTAAAACATCTATTAGGAAGCTGCAGCTGATTCAGAACGCTGCTGCTCGAGTCCTCACTAACACTAAGAAAGTGGATCACATCACTCCTGCTCTGAAGTCTTTACACTGGCTTCCTGTGTGTCAAAGAATAGATTTCAAAATACTGCTGCTGGTTTATAAAGCTTTGAATGATTTAGGCCCAAAATACATTTCTGACCTACTGCTAAATTATGAACCATCCAGATCTCTCAGGTCTTCAGGGACTGGTCAGCTTTCTGTCCCCAGAGTCAGAACTAAACATGGTATAGCAGCATTCAGTTATTATCCTCCAAATATCTGGAACAAACTCCCAGAAACCTGCAGTTCCGCTGCAACTCTGACTACTTTTAAATCCAGACTGAAGACTTTTATTTTTGCCGCTGCTTTTAATTGAACTATTCACATCTTAAACTGCACTGTAACTTTTATCCATGTATTTTTTCTTTTAATGTTTCTTTTATTAGCTTTTCTTTTTAATGACTAATTTGAAATGCCATTTCTTAATGTCTTTCATTTTTTGTAAAGCACTTTGAATTGCCTTGTGTTGAAAAGTGCTATATAAATAAACTTGCCTTGCCTAATAAAGATGTCATGTGACACATACAATGGATTTGTTGATGGGATTTAATGTGAATAAATTAACTCTAGGTTAACGGTACTCTTGCTATAACTACTCACCGACACTCTATAAACCTTGTCCCTCATGCTATAGCCCTGACAACACCGGTAAGCACACCTTCATCTAGGCTGCACTGTTTTACATGTCCTGACTTGTAGTGGTTCTCTCCTCTATCTCCAATCTTCTTGTCATCTTTCTAAAACGATATCAGACTGGTAATTGACACAGCCATGACTTCTAGTTAAATTCAGTGTGGCTAAAATGAAAAGCTTTGTTAAAATATGCAAGCACGCGGAAGTCAAAGTCAGCTTTATTGTAAAAAAATTCTACATGTGTTATACATCCAGAAATATCGAAATATCGTTTCCCACAGTGTGACATGTATACATAAAACAAAACAAAAAGGGCCTAGATAAACGTGGTATACATAAAACAAAACAAAAAGGGCCTAGATAAATGGGGTATACAGTTTAAAATGTTAATATATTTAAAGTGTTCAAAGTGCAGTTTCAGTGCAAGTCAGTTGAAACGATCTTAAGTTTGCGTGACGTTGAAGTCGTGCGACCCTGCTGCTGTATTGGCTTGTAGTTCGTTTATAGCATAACGTTAGCATTTCGCTTTTGGCGAATAGATTTATGATTCAAAAATTATAAAAGTAGGGGAGACATGTGGAGATTATCCGGCTGAACAAAACGTGATCCCTCTCTTAAATGTGTGTCAACCACAGACCTTATTTCGAGCTGTTTTCCAAAATCCTATGGAGAAATTGCATTGCGTTTTTGACGAAGGAACCGGAAGAAGTTTACATCCGGGTTTTAGGACGCGTCACTGCGGTTCTCTATAGTAAGGAAAGTAGCTATTAGCTGCCCGAAAAGCCGCCAGAAGTCGCTAAATGAGGTCATCGCCTAATTTGCATATCATGTAATGGCGGCTGTAGGAGAGAGCATGGTAGAGGGGTACAAAAAACGTTCCCAACCCGGCTTCAAGGATCAAAACTTGAAACCACCGGAGTTAAATCCAGACGATAGTAGATCAGAAATGTCTTTGCCTTTTGAGTATGTTTTTGGGTTTTAACATGCTTCTTGATGTCAGACAGTTTGGCATAGAAATCCCCCTTACAATAAAGGCAGTAGGCTATGCCCGTGTGTCATCTCCAATAAATGGCTTCAACCATCCTTTATACTCAGGGTTTAATTCCCACTCCTTTCTGTATTTTTGAGAATACAATTTGGACTGTGCCATGATGTTTCGCTTGTCACAGAGAGGCATACACACAGTGGACGAGGTGATTGAGTGACTGAGGCTGTGTGAGTCAAAGCAAAGCAAAGGCAGTTATTTATTATAGTGTGAAAGTGAGCGAAGAAACATTTACATTTTACATTTAAATCCCGCTCAAAACCAGGACGGCTTGGCATTTGGCGCATGCGCAATTCATTTGCAGTCTCGACGCGGGGGAGTGTGGTTGTCTCCTCTCTGCTCTGACTGCAGCAGCAGCTCTGCTGCGGCCAGGCAACTGTCAGTCTGAGCGCCTGTGAGTACTATGGGAGGGAGGCGGGGCTCGCGGCAGCACCCGCGGCTCGTTAACTGCAGAACAATACATGAGTCTCCAAACACCAGAAAAGTCCCTCATTATAAATCGTTAGATTAGTCGTTAGTCGCTTTTGACACAAATAAGTAGCCGGAGGGTTTGGAAAACCGCCAAATTTAACGAGAAAATTGCCAAGTTGGCAACACTGGAGTCATCTAGGCCCTTTCTCATTTCTCTAACTCCCCTCCTCCTCGTGAGCAGCCTTCACCCGGTCCACGGAGACGTGCTCGGCCTTGCCACCCAGGTCGACCACCAGGTGCTTGTCCCCGTGTTCCAAGACCCGGAAAGGCCAATCGTAAGGGGGCTGCAGGGGGCCTCTGTGCGCATCGTGCCGGATGAACACGTGCCCCGCCGAAAGATGAGTCCTTACCCCAAGTGAAGGAGTTCAAGTATCTCGGGGTCTTGTTCTCGAGTGAGGGAACAATGGAGCGTGAGATGGGCCGGAGAATCGGAGCAGCGGGAGCGGTACTGCTGTCGCTTTACCGCACCGTTGTGACGAAAAGGGAGCTGAGCCAGAAGGCAAAGCTCTCTGTCTACCGGGCCATTTTCGTTCCTACCCTCACCTATGGTCATGAAGGATGGGTCATGACCGAAAGAACGAGATCGCGGATACAAGCGGCCGAGATGGGTTTTCTCTGCAGGGTGGCTGGTGTCTCCCTTAGGGATAACGTGAGAAGTTCGGTCATCAGGGAGGGACTCGGAGTTGAGCCACTCCTCCTTCGCGTCGAAAGGAGCCAGTTGAGGTGGTTCGGGCACCTAGTTAGGATGCCACCTGGGCGCCTCCCTATGGAGGTGTTCCAGGCACGTCCAGCTGGGAAGAGAGCAAGGGGTAGACCTAGGACCAGGTGGAGGGATTATATCTCTTCGCTGGCCTGGGAGCGCCTTGGGATCCCCCAGTCAGAGCTGGGGAAAAGAAAGTTTGGGGCTCTCTGCTGGAACTGCTACCCCCGCGACCCGACCACGGATAAGCGGGAGAAGATGGATGGATGGATGGAGACAATTTACTTTCTAAACTTAAACATTTAATTTCATAGCCTCATGTGATCAGTCTCTTCTAACCTCGACCTTGGCCTTAGCAAATGTTTGATAAGTATTCTCTCCTGTTTGCCATCTCCATCTTCATTACTCAATGATAGGAGGAAATCTCAGTGGCGCAGAGCTACTCTACTCTGTTTATCTCAAAAATAGCATGAAAATAATGAGGGCTGGCAGGTGGGAGCGGAAGTCTTCAAGGATTAGCATACTGCAGTTGCTTCAGAAAGACAGAGCGATAAAGCAGAGAGACATCTCAAGGATGCTGCATTTTCTCAGTAAACAAAACAGACCTGTGGGACGCTTTAAGCGTGCGGTTGGCTGCCAATTAGCCTCAGAAAGGGGCAATGGCATGAACTCCGAAGAACTCAAACATTTGACCTTAGTCTTGGTAAAGTAAGGAGGAGAGAAATAAAAATGCAAAGCAATTTTAGACTGAAATATTTGTGAACATGTTCATATCTATTCATGCACTTGTACCCTAAACTCCTCTCACCAAATTGAGAAGAAAATCATGACCATTCATGACAAGAAATGTTGCAATCTTTCATGTGTTTTAGAACAATGTACAATGTCCCTTGTTTTTTATGCTGTATCCAAGCATAGAGACCGTTTGTCCACTAGATGACAGTGGTTTGCTTCATAAGACAGTTTCCATGGCAAGCCTTGATACACACACTTTAGTTTAGACAGGAAATCAATGTGTTATTGCAAGGCTCAGGCTGTGCAGTGCAGATTTCTCTGGTGATAACTACATTAATAAACATAATCCAACATCGCAGCCAGTAATGCATAAACCAGATAGCGTCTGAGGAATCAAATTGTTTAATAACGGATTAAAGGGTACAGACAAAACAACAAATAAAGAAGAGACATGATATCTAGTAAGGGATTAATTCAATCCAGAACCATCCAAACTGTTTCCCTTTATTTAGATTTGGTAAATGTATTAAGACAAGACACTACAGGCAACATCATACTCATTACAATTGTTTGGGTTATTTTGCTACCATAACACGTCTTTATTTAGACTAGAGAAAAGAAAAAACCCAAAACACATTTAGGTGTTTATTTAACTAATTTACAAGTTTGCGCCTGCAGATTTCTTTCAAAAGTTAGAATCAGATAATGCCTCATTTGCATAGTTAAACATATCAGAACACTTGTGTAGAATGATCGAGGGTCGAGTTTATTGTACAGTAAGTCAAGACATTACAGTATGCAGCAACAACACAACTCGCGGGCTTACTCTGAAGTAAAGCAATCCCTCGCATGTCGCAACCCTGTCATAACAGCCTTAACTCTGTATGCATTGTATGCATATGTGACATCTCCCCTTTTTTCCTGGTTATTTAATTTTAAATAACTGTAAAGAGTTTTGACAGATTAGTCACAGCATCATCCTGTAATAGTAAACAATCAATCAATCAATCAATCAATCAATCAATCAATCAATCAATCAATCAATCAATCAATCAATCAATCAATCAATCAATCAATCAATCAATGTTTATTTATATAGCCCAATATCACAAATGTTACATTTGTTTCAGTGGTCTTCACAGTGTGTACAGAATATCAGTATGACAATACGACACCCTCTGTCCTTAGACCCTCACATCGTACAAGGAAAAACTTCAGAAGAAAACCCAGTTTAAAGGGAAAAATGGGAGAAACCTCAGGGAGAGCAACAGAGGAGGGATCCCTCTCCCAGGACGGACAGACGTGCAATAGATGCCGTGTGTAAATTGAAAAGATAATACATTTGCAACATAGGTAGTCCAAATGTTTGGAAATGCATGTGTGTATAATAGGAAGATGAATCCACGAGGATATCCATCCAGGACCGATGATCCAGGACCACAGCCACGACTCAAGATCCAGGGCTCGCGATCCAGGACACAGGACCGCAGGATCATCCATGACTCCGGATCCCGGCGTATATAGACACCAAAAAGAAAGAAATTTGGGGAAGCTGGGTTAATCGGAACATGAGAGTACACAGGTATAGACAGAGAGAAGGAAGAAGTAAGATGTCCCCCGACAAACTAAGCCGATATCAGCAAAACTAGGGGCTGAATCTAATCAGCCCTAACTATAAGCTTTATCAAAAAGGAAGGTCTTAAGCGCACTCTTAAAAACGGATAGGGTGTCTGCCGCCCGAACACAAACTGGAAGCTGATTCCACAAATGTGGAGCTTGATAAGAAAAGGCTCTGGCTCCCATTGTACTTTTAGAGATTCTAGGAACAACCAACAACCCTGCATTCTTGGAACGCAATGCCCTAGTAGGACAGTAGGGTATAATGAGTTCTTTAAGGTAAGATGGCGCCTGCCCATTAAGGGCTTTGTAGGCGAGAAGAAGAATTTTAAATTCTATCCTGTGTTCTATAGGGAGCCAGTGTAAGGCAGCCAGAACAGGAGTAAACAACAGTCAAACTTTGATAGCAAATGTTCATTCAGTCGTACTGACTAACCAAAAGTGTCCTATGAATACAGATTAACTTCACAGATTATGTTGATAAAGATGGGTAACCAATACCTTCAGTAGTGCTGTTGTAAAATAAAATTCAAGATGCAAGTTTTCTTTTCTAAAGATTGCAGCAGTAATATCACGTGTGCATAACATTCACAATAAACAGAACCCACAATTCAGCAGACTCAGAGTCTACTTGTGTTTCCCTATTCATTTTCACCCCCCCAAAGGCCATAGGTGTTTTTTTTTCATTCACCCCCAGAGGTCATTGTGAAACACCCAAAACACTCCTGTCTACAAGTCCAACCTAGTGGCCGGCTTACTGACACGGCCAGACCTGGTCTGAACACGTCCTGGTGTTGGTGTATGGGTTGTCACCTCACTTGGTTTCAGGGTAACAGTCTCTGGTGTGTTGGCGGTTACAGGCTGGGAAATCGCCACAGCACTCTCTGCTGGTGTTAGTGGGATGTGCTGTGCAGGTCGGGAAGTTGGTTCTGCCCGGAGATGAAGTCGGTTCCACCGCAGCACTGCACCTTCTTGTGTGTTAATGAGGTAAGACCTCGGAGTAACACACTCTTTTGAGATGATCGCAGCTGTCTTCCAGGACTTCACGTTGTCGAGCTTGGTGTCGACTGTGTCTCCTGGCTGTAGAGCTGGTAGATGCCTGGCACCATGTTGTCGGTTGTAATAAAAAGTTTGTTTTGCTTTCTCACTCGTGTCCTTTAGTTTGACAATCTGTCTGTTAGGCCATTCAGGCCGTAGATTTTTCTCGAGTGTCGGGAGCATCGTTCTGATCTTTCTCCCCATTAGCAGTTCTGCTGGACTGACTCCTGTGGTAGTACAGGGAGTGGATCTATAGCACATAAGGGCTATCAGTGGATCTTCCTGACGAAGGATTCTCTTAGCGGTCTGTACTGCTCTTTCTGCATGACCGTTTCCTTGAGGGTGGTGAGGACTAGACGTGATGTGTCTGAAGTCCAACCGCTGTGCCAGCTCCCGGAATTCTGCACTGGAGAATTGGGGATCATTGTCACTCACAACCTCTTCAGGAATTCCGAACCTAGCAAAGGTCGTAAGTTCTGGATGACAAGGGCACTGGTCGTAGATGGTAGTTTTCCACGGACGATCAGGCAGCGGTGTGGAAATAAGCGGCTCCTTTTGTTGAGCCCGCTTTTGCTCCTGGCAGCTCCTGCATATGTTGACAATGTCCTTAATGTCTACAGAGAGCCCCGGCCACCAAACTGATGCATTCGCCCTTTTCTCTGCATTTTGAGAGCCCCTGGTGTCCCTCATGTATTTTCTGCAAAATGTCTGCTCTCAGTGACCCCGGAACCACAATCCTGTTTCCTCGTATGACTAAGCCATCAGCTTCCGATAGCTCATTTTTCACTTTGGTGTAGTCCCTGATGTTCAGTGGAACATTACTACTGTATTCAGGCCATCCTGTCCTAATCAGCTTGATGACAGCCTGAAGTTCACTGTCGGCTGCTGTCTCTTTTCTGATATTCTCCATTCTCGTTGGAGATGCGGGGATGCCCTGTATCACTGTGGCTACATAGCATGCCACATCTTCTTGATTGTTAGTCTCTTCCTTTGTGTGTGTCTGTGGGCTTCGGGACAGTGTGTCGGCGACAACAAGGGTCTTCCCAGGCACATGCTCTGCTAAAGGTTTGTACCTCATGAGCCTCATTAGTAGACGCTGACATCTCAAGGGGACATTATCTAGGATTTGTTTGTTGATCAGTGGCACTAATGGTTTGTGGTCGGTCTCCAGCCTGAACTGATCCAAGCCACATAGATACTTGTCAAACTTCTCACAGGCCCATACGCTAGCCAAGCACTCCTTTTGTATCTGGGCGTAGCGTGTCTCCGCTTCTGTGAGACGCCTCGAACAGTAGGCTACTGGCTTCCACTCCTCTTCATGGAGCTGGAGGAGAACCCCCCCCAGGCCATAGCTACTGGCATCAGCAGACACCGCTGTGGCTTTAGCCACATCATAGAAGACAAGAACAGGTGCTGTGGTCAGCATTGTCTTAATGTTCTCAAAAGCTGACTGCTATGAGTGACCCCAGGTCCAGATGTTCCTGCTCTTCAGAAGCTCGTACAGTGGTTGACCTATTGTGGAAAGGTTTGGAACGTACCTACCCAGGTAGTTCACCATGCCCAGGACTCTTTTCAGCTCATGGACGTTTCCTGGTGGAGCCAGCTGATGTATGGCTTCAACTTTATCAGGGTCGGGCCTGACTCCTGACTGGTCGATGAGATGTCCCAGAAAGCGTAGCTGGCTTTGTCTGAGGGAGCATTTATCTTTATTAAGTGTTAACTCAACACGCTGTAGTACCTTCTCAAGTCTGTCGTCGTGCTGTTCTGTCGATGTCCCATAGACCAGGATATCGTCCATGAAGACTTCAACGCCTTCCAGCCCCTGCAGAGTCTCAAGCATTTTCAGCTGGAAGATCTCAGGCGCACTGGAAATCCCAAAAGGTAACCTTTTGAAACAGTATCTGCCAAACGGTGTTATAAAGGTTGTTAATTTACAGCTGACTGGGTGCAGTGGGATTTGCCAGAACCCACTTGCAGCGTCGAGAGAGGAAAACACAGTTGCACCACTTAGCTTTGCAGTTATTTCATCAGAGGTAGGTAAGATGTAGCGCTCTCTTTTTACTGACTCATTTAGTCTTTTCAGGTCCACACAGATCCTGGCTTTGCCTGTGGTTTTCTTTAGAATGGGCACCATAGGAGCACACCATTCAGTTGGCTGTGTTACCTTCTCGATGACACCGTTCTTCTCCATCCTCTGCAGTTCCTCTTTTACCATCTGTAACATTGGGAAGGGCACACAACGTGCTGTATGCACTGCATATGGTTTTGCCCCATCCTTTAATTGGATTTTAACAGGTTCAGTTTGTAGTGTGCCGTGCTCACCATAGGCTTGAAGGTGTTCACTGGTAGTACATTTCACTTCATCAACACGCCTCACCAGGTTCATCTCCACTGACAAATCCCGGCTGAGTAGGTTATTGACACTCTGGCCACGGACTACATATGCTTCAAATAGGTAGTTATTTCCCTTGTAACTAACTGTAGCATTAAAGCGTCCCAGACACAACAGTTCACCTCCTGGGCTGTCTAATGGGATGTCAGCTGGTTTCAGTGTTTTTGGTGGAGTGAGTGTGTGAAATGCATCCTCACATAAGACGCTGACATCAGCTCCTGTGTCAATTTTAAATTCCATTGGAGTAGAATCCACCTGGAGCTGTACTGTCCACTGCTCTTTCTCATCTGCACTGCACACTGAGCCTAAGAAATAATGGGTCTGCTCAGCCTGTACAGTCCCTGTGACCTCATTCACTGATCTATTGCTGTTTCGGCACACTCTGGCCCAATGTCCTATTTTATTGCACTTGTGGCATGTAGCTTTAGCTGCAGGACACCCTTCTTCCTTGCTATGCTGTGATTTCCCACATTTACCACATTTCCTTTCACTTCCCGCCCATTTTCTGTCTTTTGACTTGCCTTGATGTTGTTGAGGTTTTCATTTGTTATTTCTTTCTTTGAATGTCACCTCCTGTACTGATCCCACTGTGTCTCCCTGCAGACTCACTTGTGCTGCGACCTCCTCTGACTGCCTGACGGTCCGTATCGTCAGTGCTAGTGTTAGGTCCGCCGTAAGCTGCAGCCTGCGCGAGAGCTCTCTGTCTCGTATCCCGACAACAATTCGGTCGCGGATATTCTCATCTCGGCTTACGCCAAACTCACAGTGTTCAGATAGATCATACAGGGCTCGGATGAAACCCTCTGCCTTCTCCCATGGCCGCTGGACCCGCTGGTGGAAACATGCCCTCTCGTTGATAACGTTCCTCCTCGGGAAAAAGTACTCGTTGAACTTTCCCACCACAACGGCAAAGTCATCGCCGTCATCTTCTTCGGCAAAAGTGAAAGACTTGAATATGTTTTCTGCCTCGTTGCCCATGGCATAAATCAGACAGCTCACCTGCACTGACCTGCACTCTCCCGTCATCTTTGTCGAGTTTAGTAGCGAGTCTGTACCGCTCAAAGCGTTGCCTCCATTCTGGCCATTCAGTCGGCTTATCAAACGAAAAGTTCGCTGGGGGATTAAACTTGGCCATTCCGCCGTCTATATTCCTCTACTTTGTCTTGTTTAATTCCTGTGACTCACCGGTCACTTCTGACACCATGTAGAATGATCGAGGGTTGAGTATCTTTCACGACTCAGGTTTATTGTACAGTAAATCAAGACATTACAGTAGGCAGCAACAACACAACTCGCGGGCTTACTCTGAAGTAAAGCAATCCCTCGCATGCCGTAAAGCATGTCGCAACACTGTCATAACAGCCTTAACTCTGTATGCATTGTATGCATATGTGACAACTTGTAATACAAACAAAATGAAAAAGAGCATCGGCACACTGAAAATGTTTTAATAAGCACACTTTCAGAGACCTCCCTCCAGGCAAAAACAGGTAGCAAGAAAACTTGTAGTACAACAAATAATTGTCCTAATATAGAGCATCAACTGGGGAAGTTTCATGGTTGTATTTATTAGTTAAACATTGTTACCCTATTCACCTGAAGTGTCTTACAAAATATGGGACTTTCAGTATACAGTATATCTTTTAAAGGCTGTTTTCTTAAAATAAGTTCCCTCATGCCTGAGCAAGAAATCTCAACTTCAGTAGCACTTACCTGTGTATACAGCAAACTTCCTGGAATTATTTCTATCTAAACTCTGAAGGTTTTTTTGCTGAGGGATTTGTTCTGAAATGTTCCATAGGTGGATTCCTATACCCCTAATAAATATGGCAACATGTTTTTGTCATTGTTTTTGACAGTATTTTCCAATTGATACAAATTGTCTCTGTAAAAACCTTTGACTCTTATTTGTCTACAACATGGGATACCGTTTTTTTAACCTGGCTATATTCAATGTTCAGTTGTATGGTTTTGAAATCTATACAAATGAACACATAACCAAACTGCATAATTAAACATACAATAATCAGAAAATAAAACATAATTGTCTCAATGTAAGTAATCAAACTGATAAGTGACATGATGATATCTATTAGTTGAAATGTTTCCCCTATGAACACTAGAGTCTCCTTAAATGCAAATAACTCAAAACTAAAACACACATTTCCAGCAAAACAGCTAGAGTTAAGATGTTAGATAAAATGCTTATGATGAGTATACAACCTGTGCACACACCTGTCAATAAACACTTATTTGTCATTCCCACACAAAAGTCACGTTGTACTGTTGTGCCTTTATGCTGTTAGAATCAACTGCTTACATTTCATGATCTGAAATAAGCAAACATTGAGGTTCAGTAGACGTCATGTAACGTAGTCATTTTTGCAGTTTTACTTGTTGAACTTCAAAGTATTAGTCATCGTGTTAGGCTCCCAAATAAAAAAATGGGGTATTCAATCATCACAAATAATATCCATATTTTCATAATTACCAGCTGCACAGCTTAATGTGATACAGCATCATGTCACATTAGCCGACAAAAACAGAACACAGTGCATCTAGGCAGATTTTGTTAAGCATATGCACATTCTTTTCAACATTTTATGAGATAGAGAGATTAAACCCAGGCAGTCACAGAGGGGCAATGTGAGTCTATATTTGACTTAAAAAATGACGCTGATGTGAATTAATTCCCCTCTAGATGTAGATCTTGTGAAATGGGCTTCTGAATTGTTTAGACGAGTAGCTGCTTGAGAATTCTCCATGAGTAATGTGCAATTTTTTTTGCTTAATTATGCATAATGTTGTGCCTGTGAGCATGAGCAGACCTTAACGGCATTTTGGTAAGCAGGAGGAAAGCATTAGTTAATTCAATAAGAAAGTTACTATTATTTACTTACTGCTGCCTCATATTGCTCTGGTGAATTTCCTCTGGCATTCATTCTGAAGTGATTTACTGTAGGTTTGCTGTTGTTGTTGCGTCCAGCGCCTCGCTATGCATCAAATATACACACTCATACTAACACTGCTTATCAGAGACTCACACTGAAAAGTAAATCAATGACAACCCCTGACTTGTTTTTCCTGCATCAATTGTTTCACTCTTTGTTTGCTATGAATCAATAATTGTGTGATTCTTTTTTCCTGATGAATAGAGAGAGGGAGAAAGTCAGTTTGTGTGTGTGAGCGAGAGAGACATGAGGGATTGTCAATGTACTAACGAGCAGTTATTGAAAGTCTGATCCCAGATGCTGCTAAATCCCCAGATTGCATGTCAACAGATGATAATCGGAGTCAAAGGTCAGGTAAACAAAGGCCTTAATGAGTTATCCGTGTTTGTGGTCACATAATCCTTAGTATATGTTTGTTGTGTTGTATGTACAGTCCTGCACCAAGACGATGAAAGCCAGAAGCTTGATACCTCCATGCAGCATCCAAACTGTGAGTCAGAGAGCCGAAAAGCCGGAGTGCAAGGTCCGATAAAGTCAGATCTGGAGATATGGTTAAAACATGTTTTAACCATTTGCTCATCCATCCATCTCGAGTCTTACTCTGTTGGGAAGATCCAGTTTGAGTGAAGTCGAGGCTAGAGGGAAATAATTACATATTGTATGTAGCAAACAATGTCAAGGTAAAAAAAAAAAAGTTGCCTGGCAACCAACTGAGACTCCAGGAAGTCACTGCTCCCTGACGAGAAATGGTGAAACACATAACCCTAATAACGCCAGAAATTTTTATTTTTACACTTAATTTGTCCGTATCATTAAACAAAACATTTTTCATGATTAATAGGGAGTTAATACATGGATTGTTTTAATATGGATAGAGGCATGCTATTGTTTATCCTTGTT
Source organism: Pseudochaenichthys georgianus (assembly GCF_902827115.2). NCBI lineage: Eukaryota > Metazoa > Chordata > Actinopteri > Perciformes > Channichthyidae > Pseudochaenichthys > Pseudochaenichthys georgianus. The sequence continues at coordinate 16,911,697 of NC_047526.1, forward strand.
TCCTGTCTTGTTGCTATGCTATGCTATGCTAAGCATCACTGTGTAGGTTCATATTTATACTAGGGCTGTCAGTCGATTAAAATATTTAATCGCGATTAATCGCATGATTGTCCATAGTTAATCGCGATTAATCGCAAATTAATCGCACATTTTTGATCTGTTCTAAATGTACCTCAGAGGAATATTTTTCAAGTTTTTAATACTCTTATCAACATATGAGTGGACAAATATGCTTTATGGTAATGTTTATTATAATTTGAACAATGACAAATATTCTCATGAATATTAAACACAACAACCTCTGAACATTACAAATGTTCGCCTCAATTCAACCTGGAACCTCTCTCATACAATAATACAATACAAATGGTGTGTGTGTGTGTGTGTGTGTGTGTGTGTGTTTGTGTGTGTGTGAGAGTGATGGATCGTTGGAGCTATGTGCAACTCAAGGCAAATGCTCGAACGGGAGCTGCCTGGACGCTGCAATCATGTTGCACTATCCGTGCTGAGTGTGCTGACTTTTCGTACAATGTCCCACTGTCTGGCTGCCTGCATAAAGTCAAGTGCTCGGCGCAGTTGTGTGGATAGAGCGCTCCTCTGTTTTCATTTAAACAGCTCCTTATATCCGTTAGCGCAGCTAGCTAGCACCAGATGCTAACAACAACAATGCACGTAAGGTCTCTCTCTCGCTCGCTCGGGCCACACACACACACACCCTCCCGGTCCTCCCGATGGCCAGTCGGTGCCTGCCGGTGAGCGTGGAAGTGTGGTCTGCCACAAGCGGGCGGCAGGAGCGGGGCTGTCAGCATCAGCTTGTAGATGGTATTTTAAACTCCATGCGCTCTGAAACTACGGGGCGGCCGAGGAAAAAAATACACATGCGTTAATCGCGTTAAAATAACTAGTGGCGTTCATTTTTTTTTTGCGTTAACGCGTTATTAACTTGACAGCCCTAATTTATACATAACAGACATAAGCCTGATTTTGTAACTCAACTAAGAGAATGAGAATATTTCTCAAAATGAGGAACTATTGCTTTAACTTTAGCTACATTTCTGCTTCATACAAGGACTCTAACCGCCCTAAGCACTGTTTTTTACGGTAAAATATTGTGAAACAAGCCGAGTTATTACTAGCATGCCCATGATATGACCTTCCCTCAGCTCCCACAGGGCTCCCTGTTACTGTGTCCTCCTAAGTGAAGGCTGAAGGCCGGATAAATGTGCTTGTCAAATGACGGGAAAACCATCCTCCATATCCACTACTAATCCCCTCTTTTGATCCCCCCGTTAATAAGATAGCCTCATTAGTAACCTCAATGAACCTCCCATAATGACCATGTGTGCTCTATTGTGAGCTGAGCGGGTGTAAGCACAGCTGTTGGTTCCCCTAATGGCTAGTGTTCAGGGTTGTGATTAAGCACAGTGACCATGAACCATGAACTCATTTCAGCCAGAGCCACTGTCTGCACAATGAGAAGATAAGAGCTAATTGCTAGATTTAGTTTCAGAACAAGAAAGTAAGAGCGACGTGTAGGGGAATACATTGAATGTAAGGATAGGAAATTCAAGTTCTGGGTAATAACTGGCTGTCTGCATTAGTAAATCCCAGCAAACACTTTTAATGGGAGATTTTGTAACAGCAAATATTTGATTGCGACTCAGCCTCATACTACTTCATATTATTTCCCTTGTGTCCTTTTAGTGGAATGTGAAATACACAAGAGTCTTATGGTTCTGCCCTTGATGTACCTCCTTTTCTTCAAAGCCCGACAGTAACACAGTGACAGTAAATATAGCCTGGATAAAAGATTTATCAGGATTTTATTATTATTATACGCTTTTAAATTACTAGTCTGCTCATTAAGAATGAAAAAGGACTCAATTATTCTTGGAGAGTGTTTAGAGCAAATTGTGGTGTGACAGAAAGGACAGGTGTGTTCATGTCTTAGAATGCCATGTTTGCTATTCAGATATCTGCATTTTTTCTTGAGAAGGCAGTCAAACTAAAAGCAACAAAAAAAAAACAATGAACTTAAATTTTGCAGCAGCACTTTATATATAGCAAAACATTAGATCCGTCTTGAGTCATCTGATTTAAATCATCCCTTGCGTGGTTTTAATTCCTTCGCTGAGTATATTAAGTTGAATTATTGCAGCTGTTTTAGTCATACAACTTCTCATGCTTCAGTCAGACTGCTTCAGGGTTGTAATAATTAATGACATTTACCCAACTAAGAAGATCTTAGATGTGTGCTTGGGGAAATACATTTAACCTACAAGCTAAGCATTCCACACAACTGCCCTTGCAAGGGATTTATTCCTAAAGTGATTAGTGTGTGTGGAGGGTTTTTACTATGGTTTTCACACATACACTGTTATGGATTGCATGAACTCCCAAAAAGGTTTTATATTCCTTACTACATTATCCATACCCACGCCATAACTGTTCCATTTTCTTTAATAATCAGTCCAAGAAGATTAGAACATTACCATTAAGTAGAAGTATTTTGCATTGTTGATAATGAAGGTAAAATGATGTATGACTAACGGATTGAAGAGTACATTGATCCCATTATAAAGATTGGCACATATCGCTCTATATGCCTCATTTTGGGCATGCAATTAAGTCATTTTAATTAACACACTCTCTTGTAATCTAAAGCTGTTACTTATTAATAGCTGCTTCTAATAAATAATTAAAAGAATCTCAACTTGTAGGTTGTGTGCATCACAAACCAGAGTATGAAATGCATTGTGTGTTAGACTTTTAATTGTATAGACACAGACACTTTATGTCTAGACGATTCTCCTCTTAGTCAGTATTGAACTTGCATCTATGGAAACATCTTCTGGTGCTTTTGTTTGTCTAAAACTTAAGCTGTATATTAGCACTTATTGGCGTGCTCTGTCTGGTTGCCAACAGGCTGTAGAATAAATGATCGTGTTATTCTGCAGTTCTAATAAGCATAATGAAATACTGATGAAAATGTGAGAAAATTAGCAGTGCCTTCACACAGTCTCTGTGTGAAAGTAAGAGTGTGCTGGAGCAAAGGCTGCTCTCTCTCACCATGCTGAATTATAGCTGTGTCACTTCCAATCAGGACTGTAATATTTCACACAGTGGCAGAGGAGTCCCAAATACCTCTGTCTGAGTGCATTTGCTCATCTGCCTGCTTCGAAAGCAGAACTCTTTGATTTTATCTAGAGAATTGGACCATATTCTGTTTTCGAAATCACTAAGGAGGAAAATATATTTAAACTTTTCTTATGGTAGATATGGATATAATACTACCCTTAGGAGAGACTCTGATGCGTCTGATCTGTTAAAATGTGCTCAAAATATTACAATATAAAAGTCAGGATTCCCGTAGGTTGGGACGCCTGTTGAGCACATTATGTTCTCGTCTATTCAGAGATCAAGGTGATGTGAATTCATCATGTAATTTTAATGTGTGCAACAAGAGAGGAAGAGGAAGAAAAGATAGTTGAGCCCATGAAGCTGATAAGTCAGCCCGAGTTTTGCAGCATCAGCATTATTGAAGAGTTCCACTGAGTTCCTGTATCCAACTAAACTAAAAACTGTTTGATTATCTCCTTTTCCAGACAGGCTCATGTTTCATACTAAACTTCTGCTCCAAAATGCTACAGCAAGTGTTCACTGTTTTGTCTCATGTAATATATTATTCCCTCAATGTGAAAGTGCATGGGGCTGTAGGAAGGGAAATACTGTATATCTCAGTGTCTTTTTAACGTCAGCAATACTATGGCAAATCTATAAGCACAGTGTGTTTTCCTTACAAAGATTAGCACATTGGGCTAAATATACTTTTATAATAGTAGCCCAGTTGCTTGACATAATGCCAACTAAGGTTTCATAATGCGCTGTACATCTTGTAGTACTGGTAGTGTCCTAGATTACTTTAAATCTGCTTTTGACTGTGGCGTCCCTCAGGGGTCAAGACTTGGACCTATTCTCTTCTCTCTATATTTGAGATATCATGTTTTAGGGCTACAAATAGCAGCATTTGTCAGTTCAACACTTTAGATGTAGTGTAGTGTTGAGAGGTAGAATTACCATTGTGTATGCGGATAGTGAATACCTACTCTTTATGACATTTTTTGATGAACAAGACCTGAAGAACTGTACTTTTCCTAGTCCCTCAACTGCTGAACAGTTTATTGGCCCATGTACAAACTTACAAAGTGAGATGGATTTATTGCAGGAAGGAGAATGATTGCATAGCTCAAAGGTCAGGAGGGGCATATAGACTTTTTTGATTGATCTTGAAATAGACTTGAAACAAACTGAAGCATAGAAGTCCCAGCACAGGATTTCTTCAGCTTACTTTTCTGCTGATGTTGGCTTTTCTACTAAAAGATGGCGGCCTGACATTTGAGGCCAAAAGTAAATAAAGTTGATTTCTTTCAGTTGATATTTTTTCCCTTTCCACTCATCATATTGAATCGAATCTGCACCACAATTGTATTGTATTAATCTGCAGTAGCCTTGCATTTACAGCTACATCCAAAGCAACAATAACGGCCATTCTGTGGGCTAAAAATCAATAACTTGTTTCCTGTATAAATACAGTCCCTATAACTCAGGATAGGAGGACAGAGCATTGAAGAAGAGAGCGTCGCTTTGTTTTAATTAACTGTAAATTAAATGGCATTTCCCCATGAAGGCTAGCGCTTCCATCTGTCCTGATTTATTAGCTTTAGAAACAAAGTCTAGAAGCCATGGAACAGATGACCAACCAATCCCCTGGGCCAGGTCCTTCATTTGAAGCGAGCTGCTTTAGCGTTGTGCTGCCATGTATCCGATCCGTACAGGTCTTATCTGTCAGAAGAATATTGACTGCATTACTCATTATCAGTCGAGAGTGTCTCCGCTAGTAAACACACGCCAAATGAAGGCAGCTATCAAAAGCAATACTCTGGAGGATGTTTGGCCACAAGCAGATGATCCCAGTGCAATCATACATCTCTCACTGTGTCTCTTTTTTGTCTTAAAGAATCTCTCTCTGTCCGTCTCTCTCTCTCTGAAGCTTTATAGCTTTTTAATTAACTCTTCCCCCTGCTGCTCAGTGCACTACTTCTGCTGCGTGCACTTCAGTGCACGCAGGCGAAAAGGAAACAATAAGAGGACATCAACGTCAGAGCAATCAGAAAGCAAGTTATCACTCAATAACAATACAGCTGAGTCTAAGGAAGGAAAATAATAAATTAAGTCTATAATTGTAATGAACTTTAACAGCAAGAAACTGTTTTGTATCGATGACTCAGGACGTAACAGATGGAAAGACAAACTTTGAGGAATAGTTTGAAATGTTGAGAAATACGCTCTTATGCTTACTTGTTGAAAGTTGGATAAGAATACTGATACTACTCACATGTCTGTATGCCAACTGTAAATCTATAGGAGGTTAGCTTAGCATAAAGATTGAAAATGGAGAACAGCTACTGTGCAGCGCAACTACTTCGAGATTAAGACTTAATCCAATGTACTTTTTAATAAAACCTAACATAAAGACGTGAGAAATTATTATTAAAATTGTTTTCCTCATCCTTTTTGGCCACTTCAAGTACAGCTCCGTAACATCTAAATCCGAGCAGCAGCAGGCATAGCTGTTTTTTTGTAAATGATAATTAATTTAACCGCAGTACTCCTGTGCTCCTCCATCATGTCTGTCTGTTTTCCGTTATACATTTTGTTGTTGGTAGGTTTGGTTATTATCGAAATTAGGTAGTGCTAGTAGTAGCACAAATGTTATTTCTGTGCTCCCTGCTATAATAATCACAATACTTTTTAAGTTCAGTATTCAACACTTCAAAAGATTTTCTCTTATCCCTTTGTTCAGCTTTTAATATAGACATGACAACACGTTTAGAATCTGACTCAAATTAGATGTAATGCATCTGTTGTCTGTATTTTTATCTTGATTTCCCCCCAGAAATCACTGAACATTTATCTGGTCTCGTCTTTTACCTATTGAACCGAATAAATAGTCGAAGTCTGGGAAGTGTGCCATGAAGCGCTCTGAGGAATTTCAAAAACAAAAACAGGGTAAAGTTTTCTTTCTCATGACTACACCTATCTTGTGCCTTTGTTTACACACCGGAAAGTATGATTTATTTGTGTTGCATATCCACCAAGGCATCATCTTCTAAACAACAGCAGTAAGAACAAAGAAATGTCTCACCATACACACACACACAGTAATTATTTTAGCTGTCAAATGAGTCTTAAAACATTTTCATAGTCCCCAAGTTTGAACATCAATTATATCACAGTTAAGAGGCGTGGTTCGCAGTGGCGACTGGTCATTATGGGCAGCCCCACCTAGTGTCAGCAGAAAGTTACAAATAATGATTACAACAAAATGCAAAAAATAAATAAAAATAAATATAAAATATATTTTAATATCATGTTTAATCATCTGATTTGTCTGTATATTGCTGTTTTAGTATGTGTTCTTCTAATTAGTGTCTACAGTGTGTGCCTATTGAGCTGTTTAGAGCCATGTGGGACAAAACCCGATCATGCCCTTCCGGCGCAGACTGAAAACTCATCTCTTTCGACTCCACTTCGAGCAATAGAATGACTAACAAAGAACTGCTAACAGAGCACTTAAATACTAATAAAGGACTGGCTTATCTAAAGCCAGTTGAGTAGCACTTGAACTGATTGGCTCTATGAAACCTGATGTACTTATATGATTCTGTTTTCCTCAAGGTTGTGTCTTCCTGGTCGAATGTACTTATTGTAAGTCGCTTTGGATAAAAGCGTCAGCTAAATGCAATGTAATGTAATGTAATGTAATGCCCCTCCCTCTCACTGTCTAAGTGAACGGCGACTGTAAAAACTACACTGCGCATGCTCAGAGTATTTAATGTGTGTGGCAAAATAACAATGACCATAGGGGCACTGAGCTGCCATCCCCACCATACGTCATCTCACATAATTCAGAGCTGATTGGCTGTAAGTACGTGTGCCGCGAAAAGTGTAGTGTGTGAAGAGCAGACGAGAGAGCTGCAGTGACGCGTCCTAAAACCCGGAAGTAAGCTGCGCATGGCTTCCCTCGACAAAAAAGCAATGAGATTTCTCCATAGGATTTTAGAAAATAGCTCAAAATAAGAGCTGTGGGAAACGTTAGATAAATGCACGTTTTGTTCAGCCGGATAATATCCACATGTCTACCCTACTTTTATAATTTTCGAATCATAAATCTATCGATTAGATTTATGATAGACTTTTGAAACTACAAGAAGATAAGGAGGACTTTTACAAAGAAGTAATAAAGATTTTTGTCCAGAGGGATAGGCAAATGGACTTCATCTTCATCTTACATCATTCATCTGAAAATGGGATCTTACTAAGAGAGAATAATTCAATATTTAAATGATAATATTACATTTTTTGGGTATCCTTTTGTTGAACTGTCTGTTTAAAATTAATCGAAGGATCAGACTAAAAAAGCTTTTGAAAATAATATTATATTTTGATTTAGGTCAAAATATAATATTTGTAAACCTGAAGAGTCAGTGCCAGTGCCTCACCAGCCACGAACCTCACTGCAGAAGCTTATATATAGACATCTAAGTTTTTTGTGCCCTACCACTTTTGTACATATAAAAACGCCACTGGTGGTTCGGCCCGACATGAAGCTTTTGAATGGAAAGCTTTTGAATGGTGGTACTTTTCCAGTTGGTATCTGCTCTTCACGTAGCTCTGCATCAGTAGCGGCGCTAGGGGGTGGCTACCTGGGCTCAAGCCCCGGATGTTTTCTGAAAAGCCCCGGATGTTTCACTTAACACTAGAACCGCCAGAGGTCGCTGTATACCTAAAACCGCCAACGGGTCAAATGTACCCGCTATTGATTTTCAAGGTACAATTTTCTTTTATTTATCATACAGAACAGTGAGTTTTGATCGCACAGGGATGAAACTTATACCAATAGAATCTATGGACTCTCAGCTTTTCATATGACATAGTGCAGATAGCATGAAGTATAAAATGTGCTGATTTAAACGCTTGGTGTTAGACTTGTGTTTTGTTTAGGTACAAATCTCTCTATCTATCTATCTAACTATAACTATCTATCGACCCATCTGTAATGTTCTGTTCTATGGACATATAATTGTCTACATAAACAGACGACGCGGGCTACTTCTCTCATTCCGAGTGTCCATCTTTATTCAACTGGCACGTAACCTGCATGCATTACGTCCTCAACGTGAGCTCATCCAAGATCTTGTATTCTCCAAGATGTTACACTATCTATAACTATCTAGCTGTCTGTCTATCTCTCTATCAATATATCTATCTATCTATCTATCTATCTATCTATCTCTCAATCTCTCTCTCTGATAAGGAACCGCAATAGACAAAAGGCGTTGCTATAGCAACACGTCATGTTTACGCTGCATTTTCTATGAGGTAAATATTACCCGCTGGCGGATATGGGTATAAATGGCTTTTTTTTGGGCGATTTTTTCAATCTGACTTCGTATTGACAATTGTTAACAACAGAGGGTGCTACATAACACACCTTCAGGAAAAGTCACGGACTGGGAGACTTTAATATGTTATTGAAAAAAAGTTACATACAATCAAAAAACTGCTACGGGTAAAATGTACCCGTTGACGGTTCTAGTGTTAAAACTATTTTTTTTTAAAAGATTTTTTTTTTTTTAAATGTCTCGGGAGTAATGTGCAGTACCGGAGTCCACCAGAGAGGCAGCCGCTGCGGGACATTAGCCTGCGTACTGCCCTGAAGAAGAAGTGATCCTTCCTAGTGCCCAGGGGCGGACTGGGGGGAAAAAGCGGCCCAGGGATTAATTGACAGACAGGCCCACTTAATGTGCGGCATGTATCGGCCGGCCAGCGACGAAAGTATGTTACTTAACAAAAAACCCTATGCATTTTATGTTATTTTGGACAATTATTCATATAGTAATCACATTACCGGTTCAAGTCCCCAACCAGACCTATTTGGAGTGTGGACTTCTACTTGGAGAGGTCCCAGTTCACCTCCTGCCGTGGTGCCCTTGAGCAAGGCACCAGACATCCCCCTTCCCCCCTCACTCCCATTGCTCCTGGTACTAGGATGGGTTAAAAGCAGAGAACACATTTCACTGTGTGTGCTGTGTGCTCTGCATGTGTGACCATTAAAGAGGGTTTCATCCTTCCCAATTCTTCTTCTTCTTCTTCTTCTTCTTCTTCTTCTTCTTCTTCTTCTTCTTCTTCTTCTTCTTCTTCTTCTTCTTCTGTGGTGGGTGTTTTTGAAGAGGGAAGAGGGATTTTCACTTTTAGTTCGTTTATTTCTGTTTCAATCGTTTTCTTTCACTGTATGATCTTACGTGGGGATATTTGTACTCTTTCCAAGTACGGTTAATTTGTTTTTCCGTGCCTCGTGGCTGGGATGGCGTCCTTCGGGGCGCCGCCGGTGTCTCTGAGACACGGAGTGCGTTTGGTGGCTCAGGCCGCAAGCACAGTGGAGCAGGTGCTGCTGGCTGTGGGGGAGCAGGTAGGCCATGTAAACATCTCCTATGCTTCCCGCATGAACAAAGCGGTCGTGGTCTTTTTGAAAGACCAGAAATATGTAACCGAACTTATTGAGAGCGGATTAATGGTAAATGAGGAATATATCCAAGTTTCGCCGTTGGCGACACCGTCCACGCGGATCACTGTGTCTGGCGTTCCTCCATTCATCTCGAATGAGGCGCTGGAACGGGAGCTGAAGCGGTTCGGTAAGTTTGCCAGTAATCTCCGCACTGTTGCTCTGGGGTGTAAAGATGAAAAGTTAAAACATGTCCAATCTCTGCGGAGACAGGTGTTCATGTTTCTGACTTGTCCCACTCAGACACTGGATGTGTCTTTCCGGGTGAGGCATGAAGAGGGGTTTTATATGGTTTATGCGAGCTCAGGGAACGTAAAGTGTTTTGAGTGTGGGGAGTCGGGTCACAAACGTGTTGCATGTCCAGAGACGGCACGCCGCTCCGCCGGGTGCGGCCGAGCCTGGGGCCGCCGAGCCCGGGGCCGCCGAGCCCGAGGCCGCCGAGCCCGGGGCCGCCGAGCCCGAGGCCGCCGAGCCCGGGGCGGCAGTGGAAGTGAGAGAGTTTTTCCCTGACACTAACAAGTTTCTTCATACAGTGAGCACTCTTCAGAAAGTTGTAGGGTTAGACCTGCTGGATGAAAAGAGACGCTATCGTCTCAGGAAGCATGTAACTAATATGAGAAAAGTTCCGAAAGGAAGCAAAAAAGGGGGGAAACTGAAAAGGTCTAAATAATGTCAACATGATCATGCAACACTGGGTGTCTCCTCTCTGCTGTGTGTACCTGTCTGTTATTTTTCTCTATCTCCTTCCTCTGATGCAGGCTTTAAGGGTTGCTTCTTTAAACATTAACGGGGGTAGAAGTGCACAGAAAAGAGCTTTAGTGCTGGAGGTCTTTAATCAGAAAAAATTAGATGTGATATTTCTGCAGGAAACGCACAGTGATAGCCTGAATGAGACGGACTGGGGAATGTGGTGGGGGGGTCAGTATGTACTCAGTCATGGCTCAAACCTCAGTGCTGGAGTAGCTGTTTTTTTCTCCCCCTCTCTAAATGTTAAGATTGTATCCAGCACAGAGATAGTGGCAGGTAGAGCCTTGATGGTGAAGGTGGAACTGTTAGAGTTTTTTTTCACTTTTATTAATGTTTATGCACCCAATCAGGGCCCTGCACGTGTATCTGTGTTTCAGTTATTAAAAGATGAGTTGGACACTAGTGTACAGGGGGAGTGTGTGATACTGGGGGGGGACTGGAACGCTTGCACTAATGTCACTTTCGACAGAATAGGACGGGAGCCGCATCCTCAGTCGTCCCTTTTACTGTCACAGGTGATAAGAGAGGCTGACTTAGTGGATGTGTGGAGGATGAAACACCCCTCTGTTAAACAATACACCTGGATGAGAATGCTAGATGGGGGCGTCAGACAGATTTTACATGTCTGCTTCTTCTATTACTCGTGCAGTGAACTGTCACATCCAACCGGTTGGTTTCACAGACCATCAGCTAGTTTCTTTAGATTTGGTTTTATCCAACACAGAGAAGCCGAGATCGTTCTGGCAGTTTAATGTTAACATTTTACAAGATTTGACTTTTTGTGAGAATTTTAAATTATTTTGGATCAACTGGAAATCAAAGAAAGAGTCTTTTCCCTCCCTGAGTCAGTGGTGGGAGGTAGGAAAGGCTCAGATTAGAGTGTTCTGCCAACAGTATACAGCCTACTCCACTGCAAACATTAAGAGAGCTATAGAGCAGTTAGAGAGGGAGATCAGAGAGTTAGAGAGTGTGTCTGCTCGAAATATAGAACAGTCCCTCCTAAAACAACAACAGCTTAACTGTTTTCTTCAAGAGAAGGCCAAGGGAGCCCTGATCAGAGCCCGTTTCACTTCCATGAGAGACATTGATGCACCAACCACCTTCTTCTTCAACCTGGAGAGGTCTGTGGGCCAAAGGAAGCAGATGGTATGTCTGCGTCTCCCCGATGGACAGGTAACCTCTGAACCTGCTGAGATGAGGAGGCATGCAGTGTCCTTCTACACAGACCTGTTCAAAGCTGAAGGTTGTGACGTGGAAGCTGCTGATGAACTTCTTCAGGGTCTTCCACAGCTGAGTCCAGCCGAAAGTGACACCCTGGGCTCTGACATTACGCTGGAGGAATTGACCTCTACGGTGACACAGATGGCCTCCGGCAAGGCTCCCGGCATAGACGGTTTACCTGCAGACTTTTTTAAACATTTCTGGAGTATTCTGGGACATGACTTGCTAGAAGTGTTGATGGAGTCCTTTGGGAAAGGGACTCTTCCAGCTTCCTGTAGGCGTGCAGTGATTTCACTGTTGCCTAAGAAAGGAGATCTGACCCTGCTGAAGAACTGGAGACCTGTGGCTCTCCTATGTACGGACTATAAGATACTGTCAAAGGTCTTAGCTAACAGACTGAAGGTTTTTATCGAACTTCTTATCAGTCCTGATCAGACATATTGCATCCCTGGCAGATCAATTGTGGACAATTTGTTTTTGATGAGAGACACTTTTGATGTTTGTAAACTGTATGATATAAATGTTGGTATTATTTCTATTGACCAGGAGAAGGCGTTTGATCGTGTGGATCACACTTTTCTGGCTGCCACATTGCAGGCTTTTGGTGTTGGGGAGCTTTTATTGTCCTGGGTGAAGTGTTTGTACAGTGATGCATGTTGTGTTGTGAAGGTGGGGGGAGGGCTGAGCAGACCTGTACCAGTTAAAAGGGGGATCAGGCAGGGCTGCCCTATCTCAGGCCTATTATATAGTATTGCCATCGAGCCGCTTTTGTGCAGACTTAGAAACCGGCTGAGGGGCCTGTGTCTGCCAGAGTCAGCTCAGGCCCCCCCGGTGGTTGTATCAGCTTATGCTGATGATGTCAGTGTTTTTGTCCAGGGTCAGCGAGATATCCAGGAGCTACAGGACAGTCTAGCTTTGTACAGGAAGGCTGCTTCAGCCAAAGTTAATTGGGAGAAGAGTGAGGCAGTTTTGGTAGGTCAGTGGAGTCTAGAAAATAGGCCCAGTCTTCCTGGTAACCTTAGCTGGGGAAACAAGGGTTTAAAGGTCCTGGGAGTTTGGTTGGGGTCCGAGGACATGGTGGCACAGAACTGGGAGGGATTGCTGGAAAAGGTGCAAGCAAAATTAGCCAAATGGAAATGGCTGCTCCCCCAGCTGTCCTACAGGGGAAGAGTTCTTGTCGCCAACAATCTGGTTGCCTCGTCTCTGTGGCACAGACTGCAGGTGTTAACCCCACCTCCGGGCCTCATGAAACAACTGCAGCGGCTCCTCGTGGATTTCTTCTGGTCGGGTCATCACTGGGTGCCAGCATCGGTCCTGTACCTGCCTGTGGTGGAGGGGGGGCAGGGCCTCGTGGACATTACTGCAAGGACTGCTGCTTTTAGACTGCAGGCAGCTCAGCGGCTGCTGTATGGTGCCTCTCCCTGCTGGCTAGCTATGGCCCGGCTGTTGCTCTGGAGGGCGGGGGGCTTTGGTTTTGATAAACACCTGTTTCTGCTGAAGGCCCCTGCGTACAAGATAACTGGACTTACACCTTTTTACTGCTCAGTCATCAATGCCTGGAAGATTCTGAGTTTTACCAGACCACCCGACCCCCGGCCTGGGATGTGGCTGTTTGAGGAGCCACTGTTTGACACTGGTTTTCTTTCTGGAACCCTTTTCTCTTCAGCCACCCTAAAGAACGCGTTCATTGAAGCGGGAGTGGTAAAACTTGGCCATTTGACGGGGGTCTCCATGGAAAAACTGTCTGAGGTGACGGGCATTCGATCAACCCGAGTTCTGGAGAACCTGGTAGATGAGGTGTGGCAGTCGCTGTCGCCATCCCACCTGACTTTTGCTCTGGATGCAGATCTGGCTGACCAGTGGAGAAAGGGACATGAGTATGTTTTTCCTGCCTTGAGTGTGGGTCCTGCGGTGGGGGAATGGAGAGAGGAGGATGGTCTCCTGCTATCACTGGGGACTCTAACACCTGCAAAGTTCACCTCCTGCAATGGGAAGAAGCTATATCTTAGCTGCGTAAAGGTGTTAAACCTCAGCTCGCTTGCAGGCGTCAGAGAGTCGAGGTGGACGGATGTGTTTGGCTTGGGCTCTTCCCCTCAGGGCAGCTGGCGGATCCTGTATAAATCTCCGGTTGAGAAACGGATGGCTGACATCCAATGGAGAATTGTACACGGTGCAATAGCCACTAACAAATACAGAGCTCATTTTGACCCAGGCACAAGGGGAGGCTGTCCGTTCTGTTTTATGGCAGAAACATTGGAGCATTTAGTCGTGTCCTGTCCCAGATTGGCTGGTCTTAAAAAAATGTTACAGGGGTGGGTGGAAGGGTTCGGGGAGGTTTTCTCCATACCACTTTTTGTCCATGGCCCCAAATACATCCTGAAAAAGAAGGAAACCCTACTGTTGATGAATTTCTTATTTGCTAATGCAAAATTAGCAATCTGGAAAAGTAGGAAGAACCAACTTGCTGGAGTGGGATGGACAGATGCAGTGCTCTGTCTGAGGGGGCTGGTGGCAGCGCGTCTGAGGGTGGAGCATGCGTACTATACGCTGATCAATCATCTGCAGGGGTTTCTGGATGTGTGGGCTGTGGGGCAGGTTCTGTGTTCGCTGGGGGAGAATGACTCTCTCATATTGAAGTTTTAAAGGATAGGTGTAGTTTTTGTTTTTAAAGTGTGTATAAGAGGATGTTTTTTAAATGGGTAAAACGCTTTTCAAATGATATTTATTTGGTAGTCATGAAAATCTGTTTATTTATTTGATTGTGTAATGTATTAGTTTTGTTCCGACTCTTTTGCAGGGTGGGTGTATGTTTAAAACAAATGCAAATAAAATTTGTTTTAAAAATCTTCTTCTTCTTCTTCTTCTTCTTCTTCTTCTTCAACACCCATATAAAACAGAACTGTAAACAGATTAACTTTTTCTTTCAACATTTATTTGAACAGCAAGTGGAGGCAAAAGTGACTGCACCCAAAACAATAAACGAGCTAGCTAACTAGCCTAAACTCAGTAACAGAATGTGGGCAACACGTTCTTCTCCACAGCCGCGCGACCTCTGAGTCAGACATCACTTCCCCCTTTTCTATCCTACGGGTACAGCCGTACAGCCACTCCCCCTGAACCCTGTTGTAACAACATAATACACTTTTTGGGGATGCAGCTTGGGATGTGAGGACATGGCTTAGAAAGGGCGTGTCGCCTTCTGTCCTGCCAGTGTTGGCAGAACATTAATTAAAATGTCGAACTCGGACTTCATTTTAAGGACATTTCGGCCAGGGGTGTAGAGCTATATTTGTTTAAGCACCGGATTGGCAAAACAGGAGTGTGTGCACCAGTCTGCCTTGATCTATGTATTCATGTCTGTGACTCTCACAGTATCTGCTGCCCACAGCTGTTTTATAGAAGGAAAACCTCCTTCACTTCATGAAATCTCTGCAGCACCAGGAGGCAGCGTGAGGGTTAACTCAGCCTCTGAGAAGAGGAGCGCGCAGTGCCTTTCACGCACCGCCTTTCACGCACTGCCTTTCACTGTGATACCTTCAGAATCATTAGAAAGGTTAAAGAGCGGTCTGGCTGATGTGTTTTAACACACACACCTCTACACACACACACACACACACACACGATTTAAACACAGACTTTTGTTCCTCCATGTTACGTTGTTATTGTTTCACTGAGCGGACCCGCACATTTTTTTCAAACGCTCCCCTTTTTGGTCCATCTGCGCGGTTTTGTGCGCTGTGATGATTCGGCTGTACCTTTAGTAATGAATATTAAATGTTGTGAGGAAATCTTTCCACCAATAATTCCAATAAGTAATCCAAAATGTATTCACTTCAGGTTTACGAAAGTAACTGTAATCAGATTACTCGTTTTTCAAATGTAACGCGAGCTGAATACAGTTACTTGGTTTTGTATTCTGATTACGTAACATGTATTCCGTTACAACCCTGGCCACACCCCACTGGGCTGGGCTGGGCCGGAACACTTACAAATGTGGGCCGGTAGGATTTAGGGGAAAAAAAAGGAATTTTTTCTTTTTCTAAACTTTTTTTTTCTTTTTGTGTTGGCCCTCCGGCCCACACACAGCACCGGCCCACCGGGGTAACTCCCGGTATTCCCAATGGCCAGTCCGCCCCTGCTAGTGCCTGACGAGTTTTAAGTTATGGATATTAGAAAGTTATTTTCATCGAAGCAGGCGCCACAAGCAGCAGCAGCAGCAGCAGCAGTATCAGCAGCTGACAACAATGTCATCACCAGCAGTGAAGAAATGGATGATGTTTCAGGTTTGTGAATCTAATGGTGATATCTGCACTCTGGCTGACTGAGTAAGAAGTGAAAAAGAGTGATGTACTGTAACGTTAATCTTATAGCTAGTAAACATGGAGTAACCAAGGCAAGGCAAGTTTATTTATATAGCACCTTTCAACACAAGGCAATTCAAGGTGCTTTACAAAAATGAAAGACATTCAGACAAAGGCATTTAAAAACAGTAAAATATAATAAAAGAAACATTAAAAGAAAAAATACATGAATAAAAAATTACAGTGCAGTTTAATATATGAATAGTTCACACAGAAGTTCCACTTTACTGATGAACACAACAGCTCAGTTTCAATTAAAAGCAGCGACAAAAAGATAAACCACACTAAGTGTTAGTATGTATACAGAACATGACTAAAAATTCTTCTAAGATGTAACGTTAACCCTTCATACCTCAGTTTACTTTTAAGACACTAAAATAACGTATTCCAATTTTTATTTTGTTTTCGTGCGTGGAATTATACCGGCTCTCGTTTCAGTACACATAACAACGGAACCATAGCAACGGAGCTGACAGGCAACGGAACTGACAGGCAACCGTTAGAAACGTGACTCTTACACTCTTTACGTCACAAACAAAGATGGTGGTTGAGAATAGATCTATAAAACGATAAGCAATGCGCCAGAATCAAGGTGAGACTATCCGCATCCTTTAAAACTCTACGCACATTCGTTTCACTGAAATAAGTAAACGACTGTATTTGAGTGAGTTAAGGCATTAGTTTGCTTCATTAAAGGGTGTTAATGAATAAGTGTTCTCCAGTGCCTTTTGTCCGCTTTAAAGGGGACCTATCATGCAAAATGCACTTTTGTACGTCTTTTATACATGAATATGTGTCCCCGGTGTTCCAGGGAACTCACCAAGTGTCAGAAAACACAACCCTCTCTCTTTTCCTCCATACCCAAATCTCTAAAAACGGGGCTGCAACGGATCTGATACAGACTGATCCAGATTTGAATTATTTTCTACGTCACAGAAGTGGTGCTCCGCTTAGTGGTCAATTCTCCACCTATCAGGGGAATGTGGGGTTGGGCCACGGCCGGCCATTGCGCTGGAGACGCTGTAGTACATATGCCAGGCCTGTAAGTGGCGCTGTAGTCTGCCACAAAAGCAGCGAAGAAGACTTCCCGCCCATGGTTGCCACGGTTGCCCTTCTGTTTATTCTCCGCTGTGGC
Source organism: Pseudochaenichthys georgianus (assembly GCF_902827115.2). Classification (NCBI taxonomy): domain Eukaryota; kingdom Metazoa; phylum Chordata; class Actinopteri; order Perciformes; family Channichthyidae; genus Pseudochaenichthys; species Pseudochaenichthys georgianus. The sequence continues at coordinate 16,928,786 of NC_047526.1, forward strand.
TCTTTTTCTCCCTCCCCGAGGCAAGCGTTTGCTCCCACTGCTCTTATTCAATGCAATCCCTCCCTCGCTGCAATTCTCTCCGGTAGTCCACCAGCAGATGACAAACACCCTCCTCTCCGCCTCTTCCAAGGAACGAGGGGACCGTGCGGCAGAGTTTCAGTTAGATTTTTTTCCGCCGGTCAACATGTCCGTTAAAGTTTAAATCTTCCGGACAAAATTAGAAAAGTGCCGGTCAAAGGTCTTCTTTGTTATTTATTGAGCTTTAAAACAAATGAATAATGACTCTATATAATCATATAAGAATAAAACATGGAGGACGGAGATCTCTTTTTCTCTCCCTCTTCTCCCCGCTGCAGCCCAGCAGCTGATCTCAAAGCAGCTCCCCTCTCCTGCAGGGGGGCATGGTGCAGCTCACAGAATCAGCCACCTGCAAAAACAGAGCTGGAAAGAGCAAATAGAGCGAAATGAGGCATGGCTAAAATGCAGGATCTGTTTGGTATTTTGAAAAAAAAACTATTTATATACTTTATATAAGTATGGCCCTCCAATATATTGTTCAAATATAGCATGATATGTCCCCTTTAAGGTATTATTAAGGTAGGGTTAATGTTGCTCTCAAAGTGCACCAGATTGATGCTTTTAACTTCAATATTTAAAAAATAATCTTCCTGGGGGAGCATGCCCCCGGACCACCCTAAACGAGGCGACAACCCCCCTAAAGGATGTTTGGTCAACCCCCCACTTGTAAAATAGCACTTTACCCCTGCACCCCCCCCTCCACCAACTCCTGGGCGAAGCCCCGGATCTCCTACAATCCTAAATCCGCCACTGCTCTGCATGTCGTCGTTTAGGTGCTTTCTCGAGATAGGCACTGCTCAATCCACTCCTCCATAGTAAGGCCACCCCGGAGGTCGAAGTTAACCTTAAATGTTTCCATCTTTATTAGTTAGTTAGTTTCGTAAAGGACGTAATGTAACAGCTGTAACAGTTGTAGCTTTTCTCAGACGCGGAGGGATACTGACTTGTGAAAAGTAACTGCAATTCTACCCGTGATATACACTCATTATTATAAGTTGATAGATTCTGATATTTTACGATAATGTAATGTAATCCATTACCTTATGAAATGTTATGCATAATGTAATGTAATGCTTAATGTAATATAAGACTAATATAACACTTACTAATATATTATGATGGGATATATTACGACACCATACAATGCATTATGATATGATATTTTGCAACACAATATAATACATTTAATAATAAACAATATTATATAGTATATCTAGACACGTTGCGATAATACAGACATTGCGTTTTGTATAGGATATTTTGAGATATGAATCCGTACATTCTTCTCACTGCACAATGCCTTCAAAATACAACTTGTTGAGCTAATAAATTATCATTAAACATGCTAATGCTTGCCTTCTGTTCAAGATCATCTACGGCCTTACCTCACCTCCGCTCGGACAGTATGGACAACTGCATATATGCTATCAAGAGGTGCAGCAAGGGGAGATTGCATTATTCCACTCAGGAAAAGTTATTTTAGTTTATCTGCATTTTCCGTTAAAGCTGCTCAACAATGGAACCTAATCCCAGCAATGATCAGGGAACAAAATACATTCCGTTTATTTAAATCCAATTTAAAAACATGGTTAGTGAGGAATCAGGAGTCAGCACTGAAATAATCTACTGCACTTTACAACCCTTTGTCAGTCTGTACTGCCTGTGCCGTATACCTGTTGCCATCTCATTGCTATGCAATATGTATGCTTTGTTTTATTGTTTTTTATTATCATTTACATATTATATGTTGCATGTTTTCAATACACTTTATTTACACAACAAATAAATGATATATTGCAAATAATAGATTAAGATACAATATATTATAAAACATTGCTATGCAATACACTGCAGTACGTATATGTCAATGCAGTACAACACAATAACATACCAGTTTTTAGCCTTACAGCTAAAAGGTGTTGCATTGGAATCCTGCTACTGCAGCATGACATTAAGGATTTTGGGAGATGGCCCTGTGGGCCATCTAAGCTAATTTACAGATGGTCCTGAGTTTAATAGAGATTGCCCTGAAAAATGCGCGCGGACGAAATGACGCACGAAGGGTTTGGGGGGCCTCCCCCTAGAAAATTTAGATTTTTGCAGGTCTTACGCTGTCTGGTGCATTCTCTAGACTGAATTATAAGATAAACCACCACAATATTATAATGTACAATTTCAATTTTATTCTTCATTTCACTTGTTTGTTTGTTCTTGTTTGTGTTTGCTTGCTTGCATGCCCTGCATAGCTATAAGAAATACTTAAGTTGTTGGTCAAGACACTTTCCATCTGATGAAGGCAAATGCCTTCCCAGATGTAAAAAAGTAGAAAACATTACTGTGGAAGCTATTCAGTATTCTTCACATTTATTTAATGTATTTATTTGTTGTTTTTTGTTTTGTAAAATTAATTGATTTACAGCTAAGTTGTGTTCCAGCTAAAATGCTTTTATTTTGAAGGTGATGGGTCAATTTGGGCACACAGCTGGGTTTATTTAAGGCAATCAGGGCATAGCAGCAGTCAGTGGGCACCGGGAAGGTATATGGTCTTTTAGCAGTGTCAGGGCTGAGTTCAGCAAACATTTAAACATCTTTTGCTGTATTGTTCCCGCAAAGTGAAACTAATAAATATCACAAAAACGTTGATGTGTAAACTCAATCAGACAATATGGAGCAGCTGGTTGAGACAAACGAGACAATGCCTGTGGTTGATTCAGATGTTTCAAGTGTGGAAAAGGCTCCGCCCGAGCCCTCTGTAAAACGGGGCCTCAAGTTTACCCCAAAAGGCTTGGCGTTTTACATAGAAACGTGCCAAGAAAAGAGATCGGCAAAAATCAAGCAGGCCAAGAAATACGAACCAATACGTATCTGGATGAAATCTACTGACAATGTGAAGTCTGTGCTAGCTCATTTGTGCAACTTCATCAAGTGTTATGAGGACGCTAAGAACATGCATGAATCTTTCATAGATATGGATTTGCCCGAGGAGGAGGTCAAAAGGCAACATACATATTTCAATGCAACAATGATGACATTTTGTAATTTCACTGAGTCTGTAAAGGATTGGTTGTCTGCTGCTGGGCACCCTCATGTGGAATCAAATGAAAATGTTGACAATGAAGTGGAAAATGACAATAATGTTAGCAATGTTGATGTTGAAACTGATGTTGAGACTCAAATTAAACAAAGTGCTGTTATTGATGATATCAATCCGGAGGACAGTGCCTCTAACATTTCAGGTCCAAAGGAAAGGCAACACAAAACACACTCTAATGTATCTAAAACATCATCCACCGCATCTGCCAGGCTAAAAGCAGAGGCTGATAAAGCAGCAATTGTGGAGCGCATGAAGGCTTTAAAAAGGAAACATCAGTTGGAAGCAAAGGAGGAGGAACTAAGAAAAGAAAAGGAGGAACTAAGAAAAGAAAAGGAGGAACTAAGAAAAGAAGAGGAGGAACTAAGAAAAGAAAAGGAACCGTTTGCTCTGGAGACCGAGCTAGCTGCAACTAATGCCAAAATCAATGTTCTGGAAACTAGCTCAAAATGCAGCTCCAAAAGGGATGGAATGAACTCTTATCTAGAAAGGAACAAGGCTCAGAGTAAAAGGCAACTCAATCCTCAGGCTAATCAATTTGTCCCACAGAGAAATGACAAAAATAACATGCAAAATGAATTTCACCCTAATGCCCAGGCTGTCACTGTAAGACCAAAGGAAACCTCACAGACCATCAAGTTTAAAGACACATCACAAACTGTCAGGCCTAAACAAATGGCAGTGTTACAGACGGACATCAGACCACTATACACTCAAGCACCAACACAGGTGGTTCATGATGCTCAACAGACAGGACGAGCATCCTCCTTGAATATGATATGCAATAATGACACTCAAAATGACATTGTGAATATCATGCAACGCCAAACTGACATCACTACAATGTTAGTACAGCAACATTTAGCATCCTCCCTACCAGTGAGAAATATACCCACATTTGATGGTGATCCTTTTCAGTATCATTCTTTCATCAGATCCTTTGAAAATTGTGTTGAGGTTAAAACTGATAATGCAAGTGATTGTTTACATTTCTTGGAGCAGTTCACCAGGGGGCAACCAAGAGACCTGGTGAAAAGTTGTCAGCACCTACCCTCTGTTCAAGGATACCAAAGAGCCAAATCCCTGCTTGCTGAACATTTTGGAAATGAATACAAAATTGCTTCTGCTTATATGGACACAATTGATAGCTGGCCTCTGGTTAAAGCAGAAGATGTCAAATCACTGAAATCCTTTTCTCTGTTCTTACGGGAATGCTCAAATTTAACACAGCGAATCATGCACATGAATGAGTTGGACATGCCATCAAACCTCAGAAACATCATGATGAAGCTTCCTTATAAGGTGAGGGAGAAGTGGAGGAGCCATGCATGTGATTTGCAGGAGAGACGTGGTTGCAGAGCACTATTCATTGACCTTGTGAACTTTGTTGAAAAACAAGTTAGAATTGCCTCTGACCCACTGTTTGGAAATATTCAGGACTCAAAATGTACCAGCTGCAACAAACACCCCACTGTCAGTGAACCAAGGCATAGGAAACAGGGCACCTTTGCCACCGGTGTCACTGCAATGAAAGAAAGAAACAAAGGCTACATGGATAATAAGATCAAGTCCTTTTCTGCCCAAAGTCACAACAAATGCTGTTCATTCTGCCAACAAACCAGCCACTCACTTGAAAAATGCTCACAGTTTAAGTTAAAGACACAAAAGGACAAGATACATTTCATAAAGGAGCATGGAATTTGTTTTGGTTGCTTGAAACGGGGACACATAAGCAAAGACTGCAGGAGTCGATTGGATTGCAGTGTGTGTGTCAGCAAAAGCATCCTTCAGTCCTTCACATTGAGCAGAAGGGTATAAGTACACCCTTTAATGAAGCACAAGAACCTGTGAGCACTCGGAGTGTAACATCTGGTCAGTCTCAAACATGTAGCCATATAGAGGCCGGAGATGAGTGCAATGCTGTATTTTCGATTGTTGCAATTCAAGTGAAAAGCCAAATGAGTGACAGAGTTATACAGATCTATGCATTTTTGGATCCGGGGAGTTCCGGTACCTTTTGCACTTATAGCTTTGCAAAGAGATTGGGGCTAAGTGGCAAGCCAGACAGTATTCTATTGCAAACAATGGGGCAAAAGAAAATTGTGAGTAAAGGAAAGTTTTATAAAAAAAGAATAACCTCCTGAAAACATTATCCGAAAGTTGCTTTGATGTTGTCTCACTTGGAAGTGTCTGGCATGGATACGGATGATTTTATTGAATTGCCCAATGTCTTAACCCAAAGAGTTATGCCAGTGTCACGTGTGAACATTCCACGACAGGATGATGTGGAAAAATGGCCTTACTTGAGTAACATAAAGCTGCACGACTTGAATGCAGATGTGGATTTGCTCATCGGAACTGATGCAGCAAAAGTGATGGAACCATGGGAGCTGATCAACAGCCAAGATGAAGGCCCATACGCAGTCAGAACAAGAGTCGGCTGGGTCATTAATGGACCACTTAGGAGCGGAAGTAATGGCAGAGTTAAGACTGGCTGCTCTGTTGTCACAACAAACCGCATATCTGTGGAACATCTGGAAGAGATGCTCATTAAGCAATACAACCATGATTTTAATGAAAAAACATCAGAGGGGCAATTGGAAATGTCAAGAGAGGACATTAAATTCATGAATATAATGAGAAGTACTACAGAACTGAAAAATGGACATTATTACATTGACTTACCTTTCAGAGAAGAGGAACCGGTCTTGCCAAATAACCGCTGTGTTGCAGAGCAGCAACTTCAAGGCCTGAAGAGGAAATTTGAAAAGAACATCAAGTTTAAAGAGGAGTACACCTCATTCATCAATGCTGGTTCAAGGTTATGCTGAAGTTGTACCCATTGAACAGCTGGAACAAGATGAGGGAAAAGTGTGGTACATTCTCCACCATTGAGTACATCACCCCACCAAAGGAAAGCTAAGGGTTGTATATGACTGTGGAGCCTCATACAAAGGAACATCTCTGAACTGTCAGCTCTTGCAGGGCCCTGATCTCACCAACACTCTTATGGGTTGACACTCATTCGCTTCAGAAAGGAGCCTGTCACAGTCATGGCTGACATCCAGGCCATGTTTCATCAGGTGCGGGTGCCTGATAAACATGTGAACTTTCTTCGCTTTCTTTGGTGGCCTCAGGGCAACACTGACCAGGAACCAGCAGAATAGCGAATGAGGGTACACTTGTTTGGAGCTGTTTCATCCCCCAGCTGCGCCAATTACGCCTTGAGGCGAACTGCAGAGGACAATGCAGCTCACTTCTCTCCTGAAGTGATCAAAACAGTCAATCACAACTTTTATGTAGACGACTGCCTGAAGTCTACAGCCTCGGAGGGAGATGCAATTAAGCTTGTAAAGGATTTGACTCTGCTCTGTAGTCAGGGAGGATTCAACCTCCAAAAATGGGTGACAACCAGCCATTGTGTCTTGACATCAATCCCAGGTGACATCAGAGCAACAGAGATGAGAGAGCTGGATTTGGACACAGATCACCTGCCTATGGAAAGAGCACTTGGACTGCAATGGTGCGTGGAGTCCGACCAGTTCAGCTTTAGGACTTCATTACAGCCACGCCCACAGACCAGGAGAGGTATCTTGTCGGTGGTCAGCTCTCTGTATGACCCTATAGGATTTTTGGCTCCTTTTACAATGCCAGCCAAGTTACTGTTGCAGGAGCTTTGCCAGCAAAACCTGAAGTGGGATGAACACATTTCACCCTCCTTCTCCAAACAGTGGTCTGATTGGCTGAGCGACCTCCAAAGGATGAGTGTATTCAGGGTGGAACGCTGTATCAAAACCCTGAACTTTAAAATATCTGTGAAAGCACAAATTCATAATTTTTCTGATGCCTGTGAAGCTGGTTATGGTACAGTGTCGTACCTGAGACTGGAAGGTGGCAATAAGGTGTATGTTTCATTTCTTGCTGGAAAGGCCAGAGTTGCACCTCTGAAGCACATCACTATTCCTCGTTTGGAGCTCACAGCGACAGTCCTCGCTGTCAGAATGGATGCTTCAGAGGGAACTACAATGGCAACTGGAGAAGTCAGTGTTTTGGACCGATAGCACGACTGTCATCAAATACATCTCCAAAGAAACCAGACGTTTTCATACGTTTGTTGCCAACAGAGTCACTGAGATCAGAGAAGCTACAGATGTTGACCAGTGGAAGTATGCGGGCTCCAAGGCCAATCCTGCTGACGAAGCCTCACTTGGATTAAGAGCCGAAGAATTTCTCACACATGGAAAATGGATTAAAGGCCCAGAATTCCTGTATTTGCCTGAGAGTGAGTGGCCTACACTGGAAATGGATTCAGTGATTCCCACTGAAAAAAGAAGAAGCAGCAGTGAATGCCATTGTTAAGGATTCAGAAAATCCAACAGACCATCTCATCAACTACTTCTCATCTTGGAAGAAGCTTAAAACGTCTGTTTCCTGGTTCCTTGAACTTAAAAGACTTATGTTGCTTCTGAGTCAAAAGAAAAAGGAACCAAGTCTGACTCCAAAGGAGTGGTCCGCTCTGTGTGCATCCAAACCAAAACCAGCGTCTTGGAGAGACCTGTGACGAAGATCTGCCTGCTGGTGGAGGCCACAGAATAAGATCATGGACAATTCTATCTATTTTCTCTTCCTATCCTGTCTTCTTACCATCTGTTTATCTTTCAGTGGCTACAGAGAAGGTGACACAGAAGACACTATGGCTCATGGATAGAGAGAATAGCTCCCTTATATGTTTTACATAAGGGTAATTGTGATTCTCACAATTAGGGGCCGGAATGTGGAAGCTATTCAGTATTCTTCACATTTATTTAATGTATTTATTTGTTGTTTTTTGTTTTGTAAAATTAATTGATTTACAGCCATATTATTTAAGTTAAGTTGTGTTCCAGCTAAAATGCTTTTATTTTGAAGGTGATGGGTCAATTTGGGCACACAGCTGGGTTTATTTAAGGCAATCAGGGCACAGCAGCAGTCAGTGGGCACCGGGAAGGTCTATGGTTTTTTACCAGTGTCAGGGCTGAGTTCAGCAAACATTTAAACACCTTTTGCTGTATTGTTCCCGCAAGGTGAAACTAATAAATACCACGAAAACGTCGATGCCTTGTCTGGACAATGGATTAATTACCGGCTCCTGATCTGCGTAAGATCTGCTAACTGGTGCCTCAGTGGCCTTTTGAAACTTTGGCGTTGTTGACAAATGGCCACTACAATTACATTCAGTTATAACTGCCAAAACAAACATTATTTACACTATTATGGCCCCTGTTAAAAATGTTTGAAATGTTATCTACTGTAAGTTGGTCGAACGAATGCCTCCTCATCCCATGGGAGCCTGCCTGCAGACCTCCACTCTCAGGACACCTCCACTGTGAGAACAGGAAGTGACGATTCTGATGCGTTTTTTTTCCCGCCCACCGAAGGACTCGTTTGATGGAAGTCTTCAAATCACAATGGCCCACCATGCACATTGGGCCCTTTTGACCCCCCCCAGCCTGGTTCTTGTAAAAGTTTTTCGCTCAAATGACACCATGGAGGAATGTAACGGGAGTTGACAGGGGACTCTGCCCACCTCACGAGTGCCTATTTTCGGATACTTTTTTTCACTTTTCCCCGGTTTTATTATTTTTTTGGCTATTTCACCCCCCCCCCCCCCACTCATCCATATATTAACGGATTTTGACCATTTTTATTGCATTTTTCTCCTCTCCTCTCACTGATCGAATGGCAAACGCAACCCACTGTCGGAGGGACTAGTGCCGGTGCTCTGGCGGTCGGTTCCTCCGAACTACGGGTTCGACTCTGATGGCCGGGAGGGTGTGCTGCGTTGGGGTGGGGGACTTCCCCCACTCCGCGTGTCTCCCCCCACTCTGTGTGTCTCCCCCCACTCTGCGTGTCTCTTCCTTCCCGGGCCGGCCGATATGAAGCCGTACAGGGGTCCCACGGGTCCCGCAGCGGGGTGAAGGTTCCCAGCTGGAACCTCCCCACCTCCGCCGTGGTGCACCCGGCAAACACGGTCTCGAACCTTCCACTGTTGTCTAGTGGGTGTAACTAAAATACAAGATGTCGTATTTATATAAATACATATATATCTTTATAGATAATAAGTGTCAGTACGATTTTATTTTGTATTTGCGTGCATTTCCTGTTCGGAAAGTGACACTGTAATGGTGATTTTATTTTGGAATTCTTAGCGTGCACTTCCTGTCCTGAGAGTGGAGGTCTGCACCGGAACTGTCCTGAGAGTGGAGGTCTGCAGTTCTTATTATACATCCATGGGGTCCTTCTCACTTCTCTTATTTTTCATTTCCTCGGTCTCGGTCTCACCGGAAGTTGATTTGTCTGCGCCATCTTGAGTAGCGTCCCAATGGCCTTATTTTTGCCGGAGGACCGAGGAGCGATAATGGAGGAGCTATAACCGAGGAACCACCAGACCATCCTCCGATGAAATCCTCAGACACTCGCCCCACCCCCTTACTGTGTATCGCTCACTGATTGGACGAGGCAGTGTATGCACTGATCTGATGCTTCTTGACATGAGAGCAGTTTCCCAGCGGAGTGAAGAAAACACATGAAACTCACGAGAGTCACTCCTCAATTTATACCGCAGGGTTGCCAACTCTCACGGAGCGTCCACACAACAGCTTCAAAAAAAGCTTGGAGCTGGGCGTGTCTGTAGCTTGGGGATTTTATTCAAGCAACACGACCAACAACCAATCACATGAATCTCCCGCCCCCGACATACAAAGCAAAAAACCCCGGGGATTTTATGGGAGCAATATATATAAACTCCCCAAACAGGCGAAAACCTACCAGTTTCACCCACTGTCTCTGCCACCTCCCTCCATGTCTGGTTCCTCCGGTTTGTATCCCGGTAGGTGAAGAGGGTCTGGTCATACAAAACCGGGTGATTTGCTACAGCGATAATTAGTTTCTCCTCCAACTTTTTTTGAAATATAGAAATGAACGGCGGGATATCTCTCCCAGCTTAGACGCGGTTTGATTGGCTACGGCTTGAGTTGTCAGATTTTCCTAAACGGGATTTGATTGGCTGGCGCTGGCTACTCCGGCGTCTCCGGCGTCAGCAGTTGAACATTCAACTTCTGACGCGGGAGACGGCGGAGACGGACCGCTATGCTACCCACAATTCAGTTCGGCGAAAAAGCGAGGCAACGTGACGTCACCCCATTCAAAGTGAATGGGCAGATTGGAGTTGTCGACACTGTCGACGCTGTAGTGTGGACGGGCCGTCACGCATCTGGCGTGTGACACACGCTTTCACTCTCAATCTCACGCTCTCACGCTGCCCAAACTATTCTCACGCCAAAAACAGACTAGAAACGGTTTTGAAAACTTTTGTCAGGTAGTGATTGTCTTCTCAATAGAACATCTTTGATAATGTCTTCTGGCCAATCAGAATCAAGATAACGGCGTGGTGTTGTTGCAGGAAGTCCCGACGGAGAATACTTTTGCTGTAGTACATCTCTATATACATCGATACAACATTACGTGTTGATAGAAATCAACACGTAATGAAATAAGACCCCACGGTTTGATGATTGATAGGTGTGTGGGCTGTCTTTCATGTTGACACACAGCACAATAGGGGCTATCAACCCTTATCCACAATGTAAAGTAATTAACACAGCTTCTTCCCTCTTCTCTCTGTGAGGAGCAGCAGGTTCAGCTTTCAGAACAAAGTAACAAAAAACTAAAATGGCATTCATTTGTTTAAATATGTCGTGTAGTAATAGATGTATTTATTTTTCTTCTCAAGAGAGTACCAGAATGTGTATTTTATGTTAGTATTTCAAAAAATCTCCTGGGGGAGAATCCCCCCAGACCCCCCTACAGGGGTTGGGCTTTCAGCATGTCAACTCTTTCACCTGTGGGTAAATTGCAGGATTGGCTCCAGGTCGCCCTTTTTATTTACTACAAGACAAATGTGCCTTTTTATTTCATATACAGTTCAATTTGGATTGAGACAGGGAAATAATCTAAACCTCACGCGTGGCGTTTCACTGTCAAGGGGGAGCGTATATGTAATTACATTGCAAATACTGAGTTCACCCCACCACTGTATGGGTTAGCCCTACCATAGATTACCCAACAAAAATACTCTCTGGCAACTGCTGACCCGTATTGCGCAAGCGCAGATCTAAGATCCAGTAGAAATGATAAAAAAAGTAAAAGTCTGCTGCTTATTGTACTAGGCCAAAATAGAGTGTGTTAATTAATATGTTTGGCAGTTTGGAGTAAGTCTGTAGATGTGTTTGTGTGTGTGTTTCATGCATAGGCCTGTCACGATAATTAATTTTGTTGGATACATTTTCCAGGAAATTATTGCGATAAACGATAATATTGTCGGCACCGTTGTATGACCATTTTAGACCCCTGACATAATGATAATATATAATAATAATTGAAGTACATCCTTTCGAACTGCTAGTCACATCCTCATGTAAATGGCAATTTATGTGTTTGACAATTTATGTGTTTGACTTTCATTAGTGAATGAAACGTTGTGCCCTTTATAGTCTGTGTCCAATTTTGTGCATTTGTATATATTGTATATATATCCTATATCCTATATATGCTAAGGTCCCGCTGCTGACACGATAGCAGTCATTTAGTGCTCATATGTGTAATTAAACCCATGATATCAAAATCTCACTCCAGCCAGGTACCCAAAGTTGGCAACCCTGTTATACCGTGTTTTGTTTCAATTAATGTATCATTTAGTTACAAATATGTGATATATCTGAACAACAAAGTGGTCAAAAATCATTTTATTCATTTTTTGGAAACATTTTCATGATCGCTTTTTTCGTTTTACATTTTCATTTATTGTCATTTCCATTCAGTCAGTCATTAAGTGGTATTAAAATGTTAATTTGCTACATATCCAAACAAACACACAAAGTGTGCAATCCAATGAATGTTAATCTAACTAGGTTTTGATATCTCTTTTTCTTCTCTCAATTATTTGATTTCTATTGTGCACTCTAATCAATATTAATCCAACTAATGTTTGTTTATACATTTTAAGAATGGCGTTTATCTTTTTTGAGAATGAGTTCTTATTTAATTTAATTTATTTGGGTCTACAACAGATGATACAAATGTTTGTGCCAGTAAGTGTGTACTAACAGAGGCGGGGGTGTGTGTGGAAATAACGGGGACAGAGCTGCTGTCAGACGATCAGCTGTGCAGCGTCATCACAAACGGACCTCGCTTCACGTGACGCTCCGGAGGAAAGGACGTCCCATTGCTCTTAAAACTCATTTCCCTGCTTCTCGTGGTTTCATTAGAGGCTTCTCAATACTCAAATTTCCCCTCCTCGACTCCTCGACTCCTCGGTCCTCCGGTAGTGACCCGGAAATGAATTTCAGCGCGCCATTTTGAAGGACGTCTCATTTCTCTAAATGCACACCGAGGACCGAGGATCGAGCATCGAGGAGGCTCTCTGGAGGAGCTATAACCGAGGATACACTGATGGTTCCTCCACGGCTCCTCCGCGGATGCATTTCCGGGAACGGTGGAGGCGTGACGCACGGCCGGACTTATCTCAGCCAATGACAGCTCTGCATGCATCCCCTGGATATTATTTGAGAACCTGCTCTCATCGCAACGCGATGTTTACAGTGAGAACAGCTGTGAGGTCCTGCAGAAAGCAGAGCAGTGTGTAAAATATATATCACTCAGTATAACAGGCCTACTCTCTTTATTTGCTTTAGTTTAGTAGATATCTACAAAGAGTCCATATTTTTCTAAAACCATTTAGTGCTTCACATAATAAAATACACAACGGCTGTAGCCTGATTATGCTTTAGCAGCTGTAGGTGTGTGTGGTACAGTATGTAGGTGTGTGTTGTACAGTGTGTAGGTGTGTGTTGTACAGTGTGTAGGTGTGTGTTGTACAGTGTGTAGGTGCGTGTGTTGTACAGTGTGTAGGTGCGTGTGTTGTACAGTGTGTAGGTGCGTGTGTTGTACAGTGTGTAGGTGCGTGTGTTGTACAGTGTGTAGGTGTGTGTGTTGTACAGTGTGTAGGTGTGTGTTGTACAGTGCGCAGATGCCGCGGACAGACGGGTCTCAGTTGGTTTGATGTCCTTACTTTTAATACTTGCAAATACAACTTTTGGCCCGTAATTTCAATTCCCCATTTCAGCGACCAGAGAGAGAGGGGGGGGGGGGGGGGGGTATATCCAGTCTCTGATTGTGTTACGTTATTATGAGAGTGCTCTCATACTTTAAATTGTATATATTTATATAAATATATTTGTGTGTGTGTGTGTCCGCATCTGTAGCCTGTTATTGTCTCATTATACCGCACTCTCAATGAATTCAAATAAAATATGTGGGGGAACAATGTTCAGCTGATCTAACAGATTATAAAATATGACAAAACACTCGACAGCTGATGCAGCTGTTGCCACGTCATAATGAACGGACGTCGCTTTAATATGACCGCTCAGAGGAGAGGAGTTCTCATTTCTTTAAACGTCTGCTGCTTCCCCTCCTCTCTCCTCGGTTCCCCTCCTCGGTCCTCCGCTCGCATCTCCTGTGGGCGGGTCTAAGTCTCGAGGAGGGGAGTCGAGGAGGGGAAATTTGAGTATTGAGAAGCCTCTCTTGCGTCTCTCCATGCTTCCCTGGTGGGAGGGACTAGTCACAGGAAAACGACGCAAGTGATGGACGCAAGGAATCCATTTAACCGAAGTGAGAAGGGCCCATGGTCTGCAGGCAGACCCCTCTCCCTCATCCGGAAGCTGACCGAGCAGACCCGAGCAGCAGTCGAGAGGAGCCGAGCGCATCCGCGAAGCACACAAAATGGCGACGTCAGAGTTCCCGTTAGCCTGCAAATCTTAACCGACAGGAGAAGCGAAAATGCTGCCCCACAATGCCTTGCAGCCGCAGCATTTGCCGTCACTCAACAGTCGGCCGTTCACGGAAACAACCGATTATGACCGAGAAATGATATCATGAAAGTTACGGTGCTTATTAAGCATTTTAAAACATAGGTGGTAAGTTGCCAAAGTGCTTTGTTTTGAACGTTCATCAGTATTATAATCAAAAAGAGAAATATGAACGTTAGTTTTTACTGAAATTATCAAATAAAGTCAACATTTCACTGAGCTGTGTGGGGTTTGTTCAACTTTTAAAAGATGTTTGAATGGTGATATACACAGTGATAGATGTTAAGGACTAACGTTTATAATAAATACATTTGTATTGATTTTAAGATCTTTAGTTCATACAATCATACGTATTGGGATCATTGGTATTAATGTGGACCGGAGGGAGAGGGTGACGAGCATAAGTTTCACTTTCCTTTTTTATTTCAATTCCAACTTTGGTCATGAAGAATATGTTTCTCTGTTGTCCACATTCATAAAGCAAAGCAACAGCATCAGAGCACGGTGCAGAGTCTCTAGATGAGTTTACAGTAGTCCCTCGTTCTTATAGAGAGGCGAAGTCACGCCCATCTACTTCCGGCCCATGGGACCCCGGAAGCGAAAAATTAACATTGAATTCAATGGAGAGAGAAAACGTATCTTTTGATCCCGTTTGAATTGTGCCACGAACTACACATATGATGTTTGTCAAACTTAAACAATAAGTTCCATGTCAAAAAAGTCACATTTTGTCGTAAAACTGTTGAAATATAAGACTATGAAAAATACGCGACTACAAAGACTACAAATCCCAAATCCCATTCTGGCTCGCGTAAGTGATGTCACAGGCGATAATGCTCCGAGTGGTTGCGACTCGTAATTAAAGCGAAGAAGAAGAAGAAGAAGAAGAAGAAGAAGAAGAAGATCTCATAACTGATGTATTCCCTCCAATAAATAAGAGATTGCTAAAGATAAATTCACTTTTACAAGATGCCTGTGTGCTTTGTACCAGGTTGTAATCACATAAGTGATCATACTTATAGATCATAGCTCGTTCTATCGCTTCCCGTCTGATGAAAGGACCAGGAGTCGTTGGACCAAACATATCAGGTAATACACATGTTGTGCATGGAACACAGTCAAGCTAGCTACATAGCTAGTAGCGAGCACGTTAGTTAGCATCACATTACTTAGCCTTGTCATTTGTATTAGCCTTAACATGAAGTGAACCCAAATGTTAAACAGTAAGAGTAGTCATGATGCTAAGTATTTTGTGAAACATTTGAAGAGGAGCCTATCGCCCCCTCCACCAGGTGCTAAGGGGGCGGGAGGTAGGCTAACGGCAGATTAGCATCTGCGATCTTTTCTACTTAATGCTATCTGCTCAAATGGTTAACATTGAACATTAAAAGATCAGGCAGTTCAGGGAGAGTCGAAGGAAGGAAGGCAGGCAGGCAGCTTTGCATGCAATGTATTTATTTATAGAAGGACCATGCATACAAAAACATTAATCTCAGCAAAGAGAAGAGATGCAATATGCCAGATTATAGCTAATAGCTAATTCCCATCTGTGGTCCATTCTTCTGGACGTGTTTCATTGTGATGATAGTGAGTCAATCTGTTTGTTGGAAAGACAGTAGTTGAGTGATTACTGATAGAACATTATTAAAAGAGATAATTATTCAAAGTGTTGTTACTTTAAAGTGTTGTTACTGACCTTTTTCTCTTTTATTTTCTTTACCTCACCTGTAACTGCTGAGACCCTGAGGAACATGCACACTGGACTGACCTGCTCTGGCAACCTGATTTCCACTGTACGTAATAGTATTTGGTTATGGTATATTATTTATATACATCAAAGGCACAATGCACCCCCCAGAGACACACATGTATTGAGTGTGATATTGTGCATAGGTCAAGTGAAATCATCTTTACACACTAGAAAACTGTAGGAGCGGCAACTTGTTTTGAAATTGAATTTTTAATATCCGATAATGAAGTTGATCTGTTTTCTTTATTCTTCTCTCTTCCCAGCTCCATCCATCACCGTGCTCTGTTCCTGCAGGTCCTGCTTGCTAATCAATGCTTTATTTTTTTACACAATTACAAATAAAGTCAATGTATTGTATGACATGAAGTTGTGCTTCATTCGGAGTCAATAATAAATTCATTCTGCCTTCAACTGCACAATGATTGTGGACTGCACCGACATCCATGTAGCTGCCCCCCAGTAAGATGAACCAAGCAAAGAGGGTCAACATCATGCCTAAGGACATCCCGCTGCATCCGCGAGAGAGGGCTTAGACTGACCTGAGACCAGCACACCCAAATACAACGGCTCTTTTAAGAGCCACCTACAGTTTCAAAGAGTTGCAATCCTACGTTATTATAATTATTAAACTGGTTCATGTGTCACTTAGTTTACTGAACCGTGATGAATGAAAGAAATTAGTGAGGTAGTGGTTTAAATAAGTTACAAAGACATTAATATATGAGTAACAGGTCAGTGTAAACACAAGCTTCTGTCAATTATGGATCACTCAAACTATTTATATAAAAATATGTAATAAAGTTCTAAAACAAGTATTAGGTATATTCCTTGATAGCTTTTGGAGAAGGTTGTTTTTAAGTTTACTAAAATCTATCGTTTCAACTGTTTCACTTTATAAAAAGGAACAGGTGAGTAGAGCATCATTGAGTTTCTTATTCTGTCAGTAAATTATCCAAATGAAATGTTTATCATTATTTTATTCAACCCTAAACAAATTGATTGTACCTTTTTAATAATGACCTTACATGGTTAAGTTAAATTAACTTCAGAAAATCAAATCTGTTCTGAGAAAAAACTAATAAATGTTTAAAGATAGGAACTTGCCATCCCACTGAAAAACAGTCCGTAGAGATTTAAAGGCGTAGTTGTAGTTCAGTCCAACGTTTCATTTGGATTCATTTCTCCAACAGTCAACTATTTTCATAAAGAATATATATATTTTTCAAAGTCAACTTTATTGTCAATCTTACTCAGTTTGTGTTTATAGACAGAGATCAAAAATACTTTTAAATCAAATAAAATTATACAATTTACAGATATGTATACAAATATATATATATATATCCTATATAATGATGGTGGACACTTCACCTCCAGCAGGGCAGATGGCTGCACAAGTCCATCGGGGGATGCTCCCAAAACACCGACTCACTCACAAAGAGACCAGACTCGAACACTGTCTCCTGATAGGCCTGCACAAAAGCCTTCACCCCTTCGGCCTCGTTTACAACCCCCCAGTTGACAGCCATGACTCCGTCCAAGTTGTACCCCCCGAGCACCCTCTTCATGAGGGACGCGCATGGAGTGGATGAAAGTCCCGACCGCAGCACAGCACCAAACTTGCTGGCTGTCAACCTGTGTAACTGCCACTTTGTCCGCTGTCCTCCGGTGGCTGTCTGGATGGCAGCTTGCTGGTCTCTGCTCAGTCGCATTGAGGCAAGAATTGCCTCAAGCCCCCGACCCCCATGCCCCTTCACCAGCTCCGGCACGGTGACAATGGCCTGATGTTGAGGCCGCGGCTCTGGCTCAGGTGACAAAAGCCATGCCATGCCACACTGTGCGCCCCTCAGTGCAGACCTGAACCAGTCTACATCCTGAGTGGCGATGTCTCTGGCCAGTGGGTTGTATGTCTCCTCTCACTGTTGGTAAAGTTGAGACACCGGCTGGACTACTTTGGAAGTGCCAGGCTTCCTCCACTGGCACTCAACATCTGTGGAGCTGATCTGCCACATGGCACATATTGCCAATGCTGCAGCGTGGCTGCATTTGTACATCCCCCGTGCACAATCACAGACAGCGCTCTGCATCCCATGCAGATCTGTACAAATAAAGTAAGTACCATGTTTGTTAGCATGCTATAATAGATTGAATGAGCAATAATACAAGGATGGTCCGGATCTGGGGGTGGGAGGGGTTATTTTTCCATAGTTTTGTCTGATTGTTGTTATTGTTTGTTTTTTCTGTATTTTTTGTAATGTGTGTTGTACTGGTTGTGATTGTACATTGTATTTTTCTAAATGTGTATGAATACATTTTTGAAAAACATTTGATCAACAATAAAAAAGGATTTGGTCAGGATCTAGACTCAGTGTGTAGTTTATTAATTAATCAATGCTCTCTACATTAGGAAAACACATACCAGTGTACCCGAGGGAGTCACGCACAGCTGTGCCTGGATAACCAAACAAATTGACAAGATAACCAAAACCCTTGAATCTACACACAGCAAATAAACTCAAATGACACAACGAGATGTAAAAGGAGATCACACATACAGTATAGTCGATATAAAACTGGCCGCTTCAATCTGAAGAGCAACTAAAACAAAACACGGGAGTTTACCTTGTTCTTGTGAACACTAATGTGATCCACAGCACACACAGACCACGAAGTTCTAAAGGAGAACACTAGTTACTGAAACAAAACACGTTAGTGTACCTTGTTAGCTAATGTTAGCTAGCTGACATTAACGTTACACATTGCACTCATATTACTCACAAACATCTTGTAAAGCCGGTCCCGCTGCTCTTACAGAACCGAATATCTCCCCTTTCGTGTATGTACAGCTCTCAACGTGTCCAGACTTGTAGTCACCTCGTTTTATACTTTTATTCTCATTCTGAAAGAAACAGGTGAAATTTGCTAACGTGACGGCCATCTTTGTGATGGTGACGCGTATTGTGCGAGACCAAGAGACCTGTAGTTCACTCAGCGGTTTCACACAACAAAATGTGTAACTTCACAGTTTTACGACACATTTTAATTTTTTTGACTTGCAAAATATTCTTTTAAAATTGACAAACATCATATGTGTCATTCGTGGCACAATTCAAACGGGATCAAAAGATAACCTTTCTCTCTCCATTGACTTCAATGTATAATTTTACGCTTCCGGGGTCCCATGGAGGCTCCCGGAAAGGGAGGGACTTCGCCTCTCTATTAAACATCCATGTTGTAGTCCGCTGTATAGAAAACTGTAGTTTCCATAGTTCCCCCACAGCAGCAGACGCACATTCATGACGTCCGCTGGCGCATCATAAACACGTCGGATAGTGAAAGTGCATTCGGATTCTCTAAAGTACCGCAGTCTCTTCTCCTAAATCCTTTTGAATTCTCCTGTCCACTATCCCTTAACCCCGTGACGTTTACTCAGAGGTCAAGGAATAGACGATAGGGTTAGAATTTAGGAGCTGATCTTTGGACTATTCTATTCGACTGCAGCCTAAATCTCTTCGGTCAAAATAATTACCCTTTAGCGCAATACCGCTTCAGTTGCACCACTTATGTGACAGACAAGAAGAGTATGTGACAGACAAGAATAGTCAATTCTAATGTCTAACACTTAATGTGGAGAAAGAGATGTCCTGTATGGGTTGATTGTGCGTTGATCTGTTGGTAATGCCTCGGGGTTCCGGTGGGCATGTAAACAAATGCATAATGCTGCGCTCTACTTTGTGGCCTCACCCAGTTGCATAGCGACACTTATTGTTTAGGTGTCTTTTAATAAGCAGGTAGTCATATCATTAGCTAGAAATAGCTGGATCTGATCGATATGGACATAAACGCGAGTGAAGTCTAATCTGACGGGAGAGAGAGATCAGCTGCTGCTGACGAGTCGACACGCAGCTCTGCATGATCACATGCAGCGGTGAGCGGACAAAACACACACTTCAGGTTAGAATATCACACGTAGCTATTTTAATTACCTCTCAAACTACCTAAACTAGTTATAGATATGTTTAGTTTTACTGTCGGGTCACTCATTACTGGATACGCGAGCTGCATGACACTAGATTTCCCGATCGGGCAACCAGCAGGTGAGGCTTCATTGCCCGAGCTAAATACTATGGCCCCGGGCCATCGGGCAGTCGTTAAAGATCAAATGCAAAGGTTTTTTGTAATTGCCAGTAAAATCGAAATCATATAGCTACAACACTATCTAAGATATTGCAGTATTAAAATCGGAGATAATATGCGTCTGGCAATGCGAAATATAAGTCCGACGATTTATTTTCTCAGCCGCTCCTCCGCAAGATCGCGTCGTGTGACGTCAGAGTTGCCAAACAAACACACCCTGGCTTATCGCTCACAGCAGCTCCCGCCGATAGTACAACTTAGTTTCGTCTATCATGTCTGATTCTGAGTCGGAGGCCACCCAATATCTGGAGCAGTGTGCGAACTATACCACGGTCTCCGGGGGAGCCGGGATTTTTTTGTGTGGGGGGGGGGGTCAATGTTGATCCGTGCATTAATAGCAACAGCACAGACATAGGACTATTATAAAGAGAAAATCTGTTGCACACGGGGTGGTGCCACAGGTCTACATTTACATGAAACGTCCCGATGGATCATGTTCATGTCAACAGATTTCCCGAGCATGTATGGGCTACGCAAACTTCGATCAACTTGATTATAAATAATCCACAGACCACCAACAGGCTACATTGTTTCACATAGGCTATAGCCTATTATGGCTGTAGCATACACAGAGCCAAACACACGCGATAAGAGCAGCCAGCGGCACCAACCATGAACAATATTAATATTAATAATACAGCTATAGCACAACACAACCCTCTCGCTGCCTGGAGAGACGCGACGCCACACACACACACAACACAACGATGCACATAGCTCTTCAGCCCCCAAGTTAACGTTAGCTGTCAAGTTAGCACTAGCACTGACCTTAGCTCCCTCCTCTCTCGGTTCTGTTGTAGCAGCAGTCACAACGTACGATGTGCTATCACCAGCGGGGGAGCATTTTGAATTGGGCCAGGAGGAATAATAGTGGATTTAATCCCTATCATAATGCATATTGTTCACACTTTTCCGTTATGAGTGGAGGAGCGATGAATGAGCTGCAGATAAACTTCAATGCTAACAGTGAATTAGCCCCGAGCGAAAAATGCTAACCTGTTACTGCACCGAAATCACTCCTAGTTCCCTTATTACTTATCCTAGCTCCACATCAAACACATTGTTTATGATCGTAAAGACACAGAATCTAACGGTGCCCACCTCTATAAGCAATACAACTTAATAAAACTGCAATTCCGTTATCTGCGTTATCTGCTGTGCTCCGTGCGCTTTGAAATCTAATCAAAAGTTGTTTACCTCAATTATTTGGCGTTTCTCCATCGCCCGGCTCTTTCGTTCTTTCAGTGGTTTCTTGTGCTGAAATATGGAGGGGACGGCTCCGGGTTTCAGCCTCCGATGTACTATTAATGCTTCTGCACCAACAGACTTGATGATAGCAGGATCAACGTCGTATGCATCACACAGGAAGTGGTCAGAACACAACTTGCTCCATTTTGTCGGTTGCCAGCCAACACGATTCACTAAAATAATCCATTTTTGGCAGATGATTTGGTCTTTTGGAAATGCATGGAAAACTCTCCCAGATCCCGCACCGTTCGTACAACAAAAAGCACAACAATAACCCATGTTAATTCCGTTTTCTTTTCGAAAAACATGTGACCGAGACTGCCGAGTCATATTTGGTCCAGAGACTGTTTGGCAACAGTGACGTCACGCGCGCGGAGGCTGCTGGGAATGTCATGTCAGACGGCTTTGGGTCGAGTTTTGTATCAATAAAAAGCTTTTTTTCGGGTGTATTATCTCGATTTAAATAAAATAAAAAATATAGGCAGTCTTAAAAACAACATTTCTATAAGAATGTAGCATATTTGGAAGCTTTGCATTTGATCTTTAATGTCGAGCCCTGTACTGTCCACTGAGGGTTTTGCATGTTAACTCCTGTTTTTACTCTTCCCATCACCTTTGACCCAGTCAACGACAGCACTTGGGGCTAACATCTTTAGAAGAAATGTTAGGTGTTTCAACATACAGCAGCAGCCAACTGATTCTAAATTTGAAACAGTTATTTAGTTTGAGTGACCAATCCTAAATGTCCGAGATGCCGTATAAAAATGCAGCACATCCAATTTAATATTACAAATAATAAAATTCTTGGCAGTGCAGTAACTGTTTGTACTAAAGAAAAACAAACGATTATTTCGTCTATGACACATACACAGTCCAAACATGGTAATTGTAGCTTTCTTGACATGCTGTGCTACATGTGATAATAGTATGATAATTGTCCTTCCCCAATTTCCTTGAAGATGCATCAGCACGGGTACTTATGAAAAGGACAATCAGTTTAGAATGTACAGGAAAGACTGCAATCACCATTATAGATGTTGTTGTGCATTGTGAGTGCATTGTGAATGCATTGGCTCCTGTACAATGCCAACAATCACTGAACCATCCTTGAAAATCCTTGAGCATTTAGCGAGCTCCAAATTCACACTTGGATATTCATCTCTCCTCAACTCAAATTCTT
The DNA here is from genome assembly GCF_902827115.2 of Pseudochaenichthys georgianus. NCBI lineage: Eukaryota > Metazoa > Chordata > Actinopteri > Perciformes > Channichthyidae > Pseudochaenichthys > Pseudochaenichthys georgianus. The sequence continues at coordinate 16,951,237 of NC_047526.1, forward strand.
GCACCTTTCCCAGAAACTGTTTGAACTCCAGCTGTGGAGCACTGAGAGGTGTGATGAAGTTATTTGTTTTATGCAGATTGCCAACAGCTGGAAACCCTTTTAATAGATAAAATAGCAATAATGTTGGTCCAGCCTTTTAAATTGAGTTTTTTTAATGTATTTTTTTATTCTATTAAATCAATTATAATACAGATAAATCCAAAACGAAATAAGTAGAAGAGTATACTATTATAAAGAAAATAGCTCTCCTGTTAGTTATCAAGTTTCAACAGGTAGCTTTTGCTCAGGGACCCAAATATTACGGCATTTTAACCAACGATTGGGAGGAAAAAGTGGAAGCTGCATTTCAAATAACTGGATCAAATCTACAGGAAATGTTGCATGTTTGCATTCAACTGAAAATATAATTTGATAATTTGTTATTTCATGCTTAATTCATTTTTCAAGATGGATAAATTATCTAGACCTAAGTCATTTCTATAGTCTGTATATTTAGTCTGTACTTGATTTGTTTCTTTAACAACACAAAGTAAAGAACCTAGGACCAGGTGCTAATATTCATATTTTCTTTTGCAATTGTTTTGCAATTGTTTTGCTTGAATGATGGTTTAATAGAGGGACCCTAAAGAGAGAGATAAACCTGTCTTCATGTGCTCTGAATAGACTGTTCCTGGTCATGAACAGGACAAAATGAAACACTGTATACTGATCTAACATTAGTTGTGCGTTCTCACTTTCAGATGGTAGAAGCTGGGCGGGGCACGGACGTTAATTGATCTCAGGTCTGATGGAAAAGTCCTCTGTTGCTCAGGGGGATCAATCCGATGTCGCCTTTTGAAGATACAGCAACACTGTTTAGCATTCAAAAAGCAGCTCACTCTGAGAGAACAGAGGAGTGCAAATAAGAGGCTGGTTCATTTCTATGCCCCCCTGGTAACTGAAATGCGCCCTATAAAAAAAAAAACCCAGACAATGGCACAGCGAGAGTGCCCGGGGCGTCAATACCTGTCCCTAAACCTGAACCAAAAGAGCCCTGCCTGCCTAATTGGCAATCAATCTAGACACAGAAATGTTGAAAATCGAATACCTTACTTTTACTCCTTTCTTCGCTCCTCTATGTGATTGGAGTTTGGAAAATAGATTTGCTTCAAAAGCAATGAGGATGTTACGAAGACACACGCTGGACAAATAATTAGAAACACGGTATTTTGGACACAAGCAAGTCAATAAGAAATGCTGCTCTTTGCTACACCAATGGACTTGGTCAGCCACATCAAATATGTCAAATGTTGTAAATGCTTCTGTGACATTTCATCCCACAGGCCATAAGACTATTAAACACTTGAACTTTTTAAAGAACATCCATAAATATTAATCTGTTTGCATTTTGAAAATTATTTATCTAATACAGTATATCCTATTCCATTTACGTATATAGACTCTTCTTGCACTATTTCTATTTTATTTGTATTTACTTGCACATCACAAAACATTCTCTTGCACTAATTTATCTGTTTTATTTGTTCTATGTTCTATATGTTGCACTGTTGGAGGAGCCTGTGACCGAAGTTTTTCATTTCCATATCTACACTGTAACTAATGGGCAAATGACAATAAAGCCTTGAAACATTGTGGCATTCATCTGATGCCACAATGTTGTACAAGGAATCAGGTGTTGAGAAGGACACTTTCGGAAGTCTAGTCGCCCTAGCAATGTACTTTACAAGCCTCAACTGTGAATTTGTATTTCCCCTCAGGTGCACATAAGAAAATGTAAGATAAACACACACCTTTAATTTTATGATCTTGCTGCCACAAGCGACCCCCCACTTCCAGTATTAAAAGTGGGATGCTAAGCCTCGATCACCCCATGCTGGATATAAGGGAGCGTATACACACCTGCAGTAGAGTGGGCCCCCAGTAGCAGGGCTTATAGGAGCAGCACGCCCCCTCTGCTCTGAAGCCAGGGCAGTGTTGATACTAATGGGGCAGCCCGCAGCCCGCCACCCGTATAATCTCCTCTAATACTCTCACAACCCGCAGCTGTTTACTTTTCTATTTGCATGAGTTATTCTTTCACACATTCATCATGTTCGTGCACGGATGCTCTCTGCGGACACTTGTAGCGGCGAGACATTCTAACTACTCACACTAGAAGGAGTTATTCACTTTTATGAGAAAGGGAGCAAAACATTTAGAGTCATCTGTTCATGATTATGCATTTATATGACTCAAGGCTGCAATGGTGCAGAAAACCATAATATAAACTAGTATTGAATTTCAAGATGATCTATTGTAGGCTACCTTCAAATCCAGACTGAACTGAGTTTACATTTAATATAAATGTGTGCTACAGGCGGGGCCATGATTCACAATATATCAATGTGGACTGAAATGGGCTCCCACTACAAGTTATTACGGCGGAAGGACAAACTATTTGTCCTAATGTGCAAGCATCGGCACAGGTAACATTTATGGCACTTTTCTATCATTGAAAATAACAACTTAAAGATAACCACAACAAATGAAAAACTTTTACACCCAAACCAAATAAATCATATTAGTTTTAATGGAGGCCGTAGCTGACAAATGTCCTCCCAGCAATGTGATTGGATCATTTACCACCACTAGTTTGAATACAGGACCTGTTTGGCCCCCACCAGCAGACTGAAGAACAGCTCTTTCCCCCAGGCTATAAGAATACTAAATAATATGACACACGCATGCAAACACAAGTGCAATACAAGCCCCCAAGCAATATCTGCAATATACTTGGCATTGAAAGTAATCTTGTAATAGTTTTTCTTTAATGGATTTTTGTATTGATCATTAAATAGTGTTGTTATATTTTATATTTGCTTGCATTGATTTTCTTTAATGGAGCCTCCCAGTTAAGTGTTTTACGTGATTGCAATTGTATAACAGGAGAGACAAACCACTCCAGCTATACAAGTCCATTCAATCCTACATTTTGATCAGTCATAGCACATTAAGTTAGCAGTTAAGGCAACTTTAATCAACATATGTACATTCACAGCTTGGATCACAATAATACTTATCGGTGCATTTTCATTAATTGCATTTTCCTTTGGAAAAAAAAAAACTTAAGTTCAAACGCAGACAATTTGAAAATAATCTTGATGTGTGGCAAATAAGGTTTATACTTAGCTGAGGAAACGTTGATTCATTGATAAAAGCAAAATCTGGGGAAAAAACGTGACATGGAAACATATTTAGGGAATAAAAAGAGAGTGAATTGAGACTCCTAATGCTATCATAGCATGTTTTGGATTAGGCCAACCGGCTAACTCAAACATATCCAGGTTAGGTTGAACCAGCTTCGTAGCATAGGCCCCAGGTAAGTGGCGGTGACTTGATGTTGTGACAACAGCTATGCACCATCCCAGCTGAGCTCCACAACACCCAATATCCTCCTCACATGCCCCTTTTACACCAGCGCCTTTTCAGCTCCGGCTCGGAGCTAGAGCCTGAAAAGCGCCGGGTTCTCCTGTTCACACCGCAGCGGCGCCGGCTCTTAACTCCGGAATCCGCTTCATTTCCAGCTCCAAAAAATTGTCGGTCCAGAGGCAAGAGCTTTGGAGCTAAGAGGCGACGTCGCTTACGTCTCTCCGTCGAGGCGTGCAGGAAACTAAACCCACCTCCCATGGGTCGACTGTTATGCCTGCCTACAAGCAGTAGTGCTTATAAACACACTTTATAAAGTCAGGCAACACTAACCAGGCTTCGTGTGATTCTGTTTATGTGTGCCTTACTTTGACCATCCGTTCACTGTTATCGATCATTGTGGAGAGAGGCAAACGTGTTGTTTTGTATTATTGCAGCTATCGGATGCAAGTAGTCAGTTTAGCTTCGGTTGCTATGCCAACATCACCCGTTTTATACCAGAGAAACTTTCATAACAGCGTTGTGATACCAAACAGTGTCAATTCAGACTGACACACATTCACTGAGGCTAAGGGGAACTGGGGATATGCATCAGCTGCTTGTGTGAGTCGGACAGTGAATACTTTAGAGCGGCCGCTGCAGTGTGAGCTAACCGGGAGAATAAACTCCGTGGAAGAGCAGCACTGCAGCGGTCGGTAAATGCTGCAGAAACACATTAATAAACAATGAACCACGGCACTCTGGAGCAAAGTATAAGGTTGGAGAAGTCTTTATTCAATTTATTCTGGCTTCGTGTGATTAAAAGCAACACGATCATCGACCCGACGCAGTTGTTGTTGTTGTTGTGAGCGCCGTAATGGCTGCCGTTGGGGGGCAAATCAGCGATGTAAACGGTGACGTCATGACGCAGCAGGGGCAGCTCTGGGGCGCCAGTGGGCGGTGTGAACAGAGCGGGAGCTGAAAAGGGAAACCGGAGCTGAACCAGAAAAGCTCCCGCTCGGAGCTAGAAACTGAAAAGCGCTGGTGTGAAAGCCGCAACAGTCCCCTCTTCACTGAGCTGTGGCCATATGTGTGGCACACTCTTATGGCAATTACCCAGATAAAAAATGTGCTCACAACTGAGTTGAAAGGATTACTTTCTACAATAACTCAAGGCTTGGCTGTCGACACATCATCCTGCAGAGCCCAAGAAAAAGTCTGTAATTGAGCCAGGGAGACAAAATGGTTTGTTCTAGCATCTCTGTTGTAAAACTTAATGTAGTAATGAGACAGTGTGTGGCTCTTGGCTAGCAAGCAAATGTGTGGGGCTCGTTTGGTAAAGAGACCTGTCTTTGAAGAGATCCACAATGTAGCTGTCTGGAAAACACCTAAGGAACGATTGTTAAAACTGTGCCTTTGTATGATTGAAAACAAGTTGTATTCTGGATTATCAGACCATTTCTGACTTAGACATGAGTCATACAAACTGAAAACAATGATCCCTGAATTTAATTGTTTGGTGTTTGATTTACTTTCACCCAAGCTTTCAAACTGCTGCTGGAGTATACAGTAAGTATGAGAGCAACATTGAGAGAGAATTGCCGCCTCACTGGCTGAATTGGTCTTCTCTTATCTTCATCAAAGAAGTGCACATCTAAGGTTTGTCTTCTTCAGCAATTCACTGCACATAAAAAAGCCTGCTAGCACAAGGTAAACCTGTGTTAGGGTTTGGTCTTTAGAGTTCTATCATTCACTGCAGTTCACAAGCATGACGATACACAGACATGGGAGAAGTACTCAGATCTTGTACTTAAGTACAAGTAGAAGTACCAGAGTGTAGGGGTACTCTGTTACAAGTTCAAGTCATGCATTCAAAAGGTTACTCAAGTAAAAGTACAAAAGTTTAAGCATCAACATATACTTAAAGTACCAAATGTAAAAGGTGGAGCTCATTGTAATGACTTTGTATGGTGCTGGGTAGCTGGTGAATTTACTCCAGGTGTAACTAAAGTCCTAAGTGTTGATTACAACAAGTCCTCCAACTCATACGACCAAATAGGTTGATTGTTCAGCAGCTTATTATGACCTATAGTCACGTTTTAAAGTTTAGCATCTCTAGTGGTCGTGTAAGAAACAACAATCTGTGACAATTGCAAACGCTCCGGAGGGTCGTATATTCACAAATAACCAGAGGCGCGGGAAGGTATTTTGAGTGGGGGTGCTGAGGTGCTGGACTACAGTGAACACTATTACGGGCACTATAAAGCACGCACAAAAGCGCAAGCACCAGGGGCGCTACAGTGGAATGTTCTACTGCAACACTCCCCACAAGCAAACACACAGTACACCCGCGACTGTTACAATGAAGGCTCGATAATCAGCTCACAGCATATAGGCAGGGGTAAAGTGCTATTTTTTTTACGAGTGGGGAGCGGACCTCACCTCCTCTAGGGGGGTCCGGTGGGATGCTCCCCCGAGAATTTTTTTTTCAAATATTGAAGTTAAAAGCATCAATCTGGCACTTTGAGAGCAACATTAAGATATCTATATAGACATTTTATTCATTGGGATAAACCCCTTGAGATGCACCATCTCGTTTTCAAGGGGGTCCCGACAATAGCAACAACTTACAGATATACATAAACAAAAAGACAAAATGCAAAACATGACACACAAGACAAACCACATACAGTCTGTTAAGTAAAATTCAAGCAGTGCACACAATCATTACAATTTGAGAGAGTCAAGCAAATCAGTTTCATCAATATCAGTTAATAACAACAGACCAGTTGAAAGTGAGATAACAATGCATGTTTAAATATACCCAATGATGCAAGAGATCTAATAGCAGCAGGTAAAGTATTCCAGTCAGTTGGGGCTTTAAACATGAACGCTCTTCTGCCAATCAATTGTTTTGCAGAGGGGACAGAGAAATAAATCTGAACAGAATGTCTAACTTGATGAATTGGTGAGTAGGTTACAAAATACTGCTTTAAATAAGGGGGATAGTTAAGATAAATGCATTTAAATATCAGCTGAAGCCAATGCACATGTCTTCTTACATTTAAAGAAGGCCATTTAAGTTGGTTATACATTGTGCAGTGATGTGTACGAAAAGGACAACCAAGAACAAATCTGCATAGTCTGTTGTAGGCTATGTTGAGTGGAGCAAGATCTGATTTATGTTCATTTTGGTAGACAACATCACAATAGTCCATAATCGGAAGAATAAGTTGAGAAGCAATTCTCTTTCGGACACTGAGCGTAAAACAGATCTATGGATACATCTCTCAACACAACTGTAAGCAGATGTTCTTTTTCTTTATGGATATTTTACAAATCACTGCCCTTTCAAACTGTATTCTTGTTTTACTGCCATATAGTATTTCATAACTGTTTTTCCTTTATTCTCTTATTTTTTTTATAACTATAATGATCATATGAAGGTGTGCCACGGAAATAATCTTTTGAATAATTTGTGACCAAACCGTTTGAGACCCACTGATAGCTTAGACTAAAGTTAACTATCTAAACACTCAGAGAGTCCTTTAGCTCACCTGAGCCTCTTTAAAAAAAATCTTCAACACAGACCAAATTAGAGCACTTGGGCAATCAAAAAAAGGTGGGATACGGTGGGGGAAAGAAACCGTGAAAAAGCAATACAAATGAAAGCTTTAGCGCAAGTTCAATAAGGAAGACCTAACAATGAGCCACTTACACATCACTCTATTGCTCCCTCCCCCCTCATTAAATACGAGGGCGTCACCCCTCAGCAGCCAATTGCTGCACATGCTAAATTCCTTAAATGCCTGCTCTTCCTCCCTGTCAGTTGTCATTTCAGGTGACCACACGCAACCCACCTCCACCCCTCTCGCCTCCCGTCTCCTCCAGGACAAAGCTAAACCTTCCTTCTTCAGACCGGTCCCACCTACTCATCACCACCACCAGTGTCTAGACCCCGGGGGTTTCTTCGGAGCGGTTCTTCCCCTCCTGAATGATAATCCTGCAAACCGGGGCCTAATCGCCAAACACCATTCCATTCTCCTGTTGTATTATCATGGCAATAATTTCATTCATATGACGTGTAACAATAAATATGTATTCCATACATCACGTCTCTCCGGTTTGAACTAAGGTTCTGTTGTGGCACTACAGGATATAAAACCCTCCAAGCCATGAATATGCCTCTGCCTGACATCAGGAGCATTCAGAGGAGGATGCAGCACGTCAAACTGGAGCGTTGGGGGAGGTGTTTGATATGCTGAGGCTGAAGGCAGATGGCATGAGTGAGATGGAGAAGAAATGTGTGCTCACCTTGGATGAGATGTCCATCACCCCAAGTGTGGAGCTGCATCTGGGAACAGGGAGGCTGATTCAGCAGATAAAAACCAAAATAACAAAAAAAACACAATCAATCTAAATCCTGCTTGTTAGTTACCCAGCATCATTGATATATAAGCTGCGAGCGATTAATTACTGAAATCTTACCTTCAAAGCTGACAAAGTCGCGCTAGCTAACTAGCAGGCAATGCTAGCAAAATTGGTTGTAACAACCAAGATAAAATATAGATAATTACGCTGTGCATATACAAATGAAGACTAGTATAAGCATCATAAATGGCCTCTGATACTTTATAGACAGTTGACAATTCAAATGAGTTCGATATTTCAGCAACTTACCTCTGGAACTAATTGACGCGCCGTAATGTAAGTGAATGAGGTGCAATGCCCAAATGACAATATTTGGAACTATTTTGATCCATACCCCGGAAGTAGAGGCACCGCCATTTTTTACAACAGAGGTCTATGGGAGTGTTGTAACTCTATCTCTAGGGCTCTGCCCTTGGCATGGCCCTGACCAATCACAGGTTGGCAGGGGCATGATGTGAGCCTCATCTGATTGGTAAATCCCTCAATTTGTTTTCACCAAGGGAAGCCAATTTCGGCTAGCCTCCTCTCGCAACAGAGAGTGCCATCTACTGTTTCACCATAACATTGACAGGGGCGCTGTTTCACTCTTTGTAAAATACACTCTTACCTCATTCACACCAACGCAACTCCGGTTCAAGCTCCGTGCTAGAGCTTTTCAGGTTCAGAACCGGTTCTTCGGTTTAGCTCTGGCTCTTTTCACACCGCCCAGAGTCCGACTGGTGCTGCGTCATTGCGTCATTGTTTGCGCCTTTTCATTATTGCCTTGTTGAAAGCTGACAGATCGAGGATGGGTCTCATTCCCCCCGTCTTTTTCGGGATAAGAAAGTAGCGGGAGTAATACCCCTGATTTTCTTCCCCTTGGGGAACCCTGGAAATAGCCTCTTTCAACAGGAGTTCCCGTAGCTCTGTTTGGAGCGCAAGACACTGTTCTCGGGATGACAGGCGTGTCTCCTGTATCCCGTTGAACTGTGGGGGGGGGGAGGCCAACTGCAGTGTGTACCCTCTGCTGATCAGCCTGCTCATCCATCTGTCCATCAGACACACGCGCTGCCACTCCGAGAAACACTCTGAGAGAGGACGCACATGCTCGAGATGTGTTGTGGTCGTCATGACGACGAGCCACGCCAGAGCCCTCGCCGCCGCTGCCCGTGAGGCAACCCAAGGTGGGCCTAGAGCGAAAGGACTGTGAGGAGGCCTCCACACGCTGCGTTTCACTCCGACTCTCATCATGAAGCGCGTACACGCTCAGAGGATGAGTGGAGCTGTGTGCAGTGATATCCACATGAAGCGTTACCACGGCGCTCATGGGCTTATTGTGACCGTGTGTAGGTGGCGTATCTCGGACAGAGGAATGCCGCGAGGTCTGTGGTTTAATAACCGAAAAGTTATAACCACCAGGCCTCTGCAGCGAACCCTGCTGCCTACTAATCAACAGATTGGAGGCAGCTGGCATAGTTACTGCGCTCTGCAGCTTATTAACCGATAGATTAAAATGTGCAGGCTTTTGTAACGAACCCTGCTGGCTATTAACCGATAGGTCATAGGCAGCTGGTTCACCCAGAGTGGGGGATATGTGAAACACATTTGAAACTGATGACTCAGACAAAAGGTTGGGAAATAAGCTTTCTTTTTTATTTCCTTCACACTCCCCCCAAACCGTCAAGTCCGGCTCTGCTTCTTCAGCGGCTCTCGTGGAGCAGACGACGAACGGGAGTACCTCACTCCCCTTTGACCCCCCCTCTCCACTGGTGGGGGGCCGGAGGCGCGGGACGGTGCCCCTGCCGCCGCCGACGGACGAGTCTGACGCCTCGGCTGCGGTTGCTGTGAGCGTCTCTCTGCCTGTCGCTGTGGCCGTGTTGGCTGCTGCTGCTGCTGCCGCTGAGGCTTCGCCGCCGGCTGGAGCCAGCCAACGTGCTGGAGCCAGCCAACGTGCTGGCGGATATCATTTGCCTTCATGGACTCCACCATGGCTAAAAACTGGGGTCCGAACAGCCCGTCCGGGCTGATCGGAGCGTCCAGCAAGACCTTCCTGGCCGGCTCTGTAACAGCCGCCTATTGTAGCCAGAGGTGGCGATGGATCTGCGTCATCCACGCCGCGATCCTCGCCTGGGAGACAGCCACGGATGAGCACAGCGTGAGTGCCGTGCTGGCCGCCTTGCCGATCTCCTCCGCCTCCTCTGGAGCCACGGTGGTGGATCGCTACACCAGCGTAACCACCGAGTTGGCCAGCAACGCGATGTTGTTTGCCGCCGCAGACGCCTGAAACGCACACTGGTGGAGGCCAACGTAGGGCGCCGTCCGGTGATCAAGTTGGCCTGCTTAACCCCAAAGAACGCCGTCAAGCTCGGCACCAGAACGGGGGTGGTTGGGAAACCCTCCTCCGTGAATCCCTCCACCTTAGTGAAGGGAACAAAGGTGGCCACCGGAGCCCTCCGGGTCCTCGGGTTCGCTGCAGCCCCCTCCTGGTACCTCCAAATGGCGGGCAAGCGCGGCCAGATCGGGTCACTCCTGCCCGTCTGAACCCGGGTAAAAACTCCGGACATGTCATCCAGAGCCACCCTCTCCCGTCCTGGGGGAACAGGGAGACCTCTGCAGGCTGCCGCCTTACCGATGATCTCCGGCAGCTCCAGCATGATGCCACCCAACGCCGGCAGCGCTGTGGCAACGGAGAAGGGGACCGCGAGCTCGGCCGCCACACCCATACCTCGCTCCAACATCGTCTCCCCCGTCCGGGGGAGAGCTGCATGGCGAGCCATGGAGGGAGACGGGGTAGGAGTCGTCCGACTCCTGCCCAGCACTCGGCCCCAAAGACAGGCTGTCGTCCCTGTGGACGGGCCAATCGTCCTCCTCAGCAGCTAGAGCGTCCGCTCTTCGCTTCCTGTTGGCTGACGGGAGACGGGCACAATGCGAACACGTGACCTGCTGGCTGAGAGCCGCGTCCACGTGCTCTGGCCCCGGGCAGGATTCGCATATCGCGTGTAGGTCATAGCTCATGATATACCCCGTCTTACATGAGGGACAATCACGGACACAGTTGTTGCTCATGACTCAAATTTCCTGTGCTTCAGTACTGTGCTGGTTGCTGAAGAAAAGAGGGAGCAGATTGCCGGGCCCCCTTCCTATTTATACCGGAAGGAGGCCCGAGGGTGGGGCCCACCTTGCGGGTGGGTGTGGACTAAAAGTGTTTCAGTGCTGCGCGGGGGCGCAGGGAGATTACCCAATAGCGATAGCCTTAGAGGGCGAAGCCATATACGAAATAGAACTCTGAAACTCTTGTTAAGTTTCTCCATCGTTGTGTACAAACTGGATAAAACGCGGGCTTTTTGTTGTTGTTCAGGAGTTGATCCTGTCTCTGCCCCCGCCTCCACGTAAGCGTGACGTATGCAGTGCTTTTGCTCTGGCCGTACAATTTGTTGGTGCTTGAAACGAACCGGATTCTGGAGTTAAGAGGCTGCTCCGCTGCGGTGTGAAGAGGAAAACCCGGTGCTTTTTAAGCTCCAGCCCTGAACCGGCCCTGAAACACCGTTGGTGTGAATGAGGTAAATGGGAATGAGGGAGAGATGGGCCGGTGTAGGTACCATAGCCTCATCCCAATACCCCTCCTCGACTCCTCATTTCCCTAACTCGCCTCCCTTCCTTGCTTCTTAGCTCCGCCTCCGTAAGATGCGAGCGAGAGACACGAGGAGGTGACGCAAGGACAGAGGAGTCCTCAGGTATTAACTGGGATGTCCTCGTTCACTCTAACATCACTTTTAAACGATGTCTGTTAATGATGACATGTGCACAGCTGTATCCCCTCTTATCTGGCTTAACTGAATAACCCCTTAGAACCGGCCCATTTGTGGTTAAATATTTATTTAAATGAATGAATCTTTCTCTTGTTAGTCAAGGAATTCAATGTATGTTGTTTAGTCCTGCTTTGGTGTTCCGTTTTGGTGTCAAATGTAGCCTACATTTAAATAAAAATATAATGATAGTAATGTGAAAGCCTTTACTCTGAACATGTGTGTCCTGTAGATCCCCACATTCACCACAAACCCACATTCAGGACTGTGCATTTTAAATAATTTAACTCCTGAATATCTTAACACAAAACTATACAAATAATTGTTATTTATCAAGATCTAGCCATTTATGAAATAGCTTTCTTAATAGATATGTTTCAGTGACGTTAAAGATCATTAAACATGACTAAAATTGTTAGTATAACCTTAAGAAATGAATTGCACATAATAATTCCCACAAGTCCCGGAAAAGGGGAAGAGAGGAGTCGAGGAGGGGTATTGGGATGAGGCTCATATCTGCTCGGGGTGTCACTACCCGATCTGCAGCTCTGCCAGATCTGCAGTGCGCATGTGCGAGATGGTCCGCCATATTGGACAACTCCGAACGGCAACCCAAGTAGCCATTGACACAGTGGCTTTTGGCAAAGCTCAAAAGGAAAACTCGAGAGAGATGAGTTATTGTTATTACAACGTGACTTCACTATTATTTAACAACTCTTTTTATTGGGTTCTTTTATTTGGGGTTAAGTACATTGTCAGAATAAGTGAGAAATGAATTTAACTTCTGTTCGACAGCTATCATACTGAATACATATTTACTGTGAATGTGTGCAAAAATGTATGGCATATAGCTGTCTTCGCTTCGTCTTGATCTGTAGATGTGATCGTAATGTGTCGTGGGTGTGTCTCCCAACTCCTCTCCAAAGTTCCGATACTATATAAAAACACTAAAAGGTAAATAAAACATTAAACATAATGACAAAATAACAACCTGAAAGATATGTATTCTATCTACACATTTCGTAATTATCTAATCTAGTGGCCTTATAAAAGTGTTGGCTAAAGTAACGCAGAATATATATATATTTTTTAATTGTAAATAATTAGAAACATTATTTATGTGCACAAGTACATAAATATAAAAAAGGTCCAAATATGGGAATAAGTATAAACAGTGAATGTGTAAATAAATACATGCAAAAATATGAAAAAAGTAAAAAGTAAATGAGATATACTGACAAACAAATAGCTACAGATCAAGAAATACAAATTGGTACATACATGTGTACTTAAATTAGTATTAATTTCTATTGTATTTCACTGTTCCTATTATTAATATTATTATTATTATTTCTTTCTTTTAAATCTATTTCCCATGTCAGTTTTGGGACCCCACCATAGGACCCCACACATAACGAGCTGTCCCGAGTTCCTCCGGCTGCAGTTCCGCAGACAGCCGGTGTGTGGCAGCAGAGCGCTGGGAGCAGAGGGAGGTGAGTTGCAGTGAGTAGTAGTACATGCTACTGTAACAAAAACATTTCCCAACTTGGGATCAATAAAGTATATCTTATCTTATTTATTTTATCTTATCTTACGATGATCGATGGCTACTGCCATATTTGCTAAATGTGCCTCTGAACCTTGACAAGTGCATGCTTCAGGCTTATCAATTAACAACAGGAGGGGTCACAGACATAAGACCAGCTATTAAATAAAACTTTTCTGACCTTAGCTGTCATGTGGGTATATTAATGCTGCCCATTATGGACAAAAGCAATTTTCTGAAAAAAAACCAGTTCGAGTCCAGTTTTGGATAGTCTGCCGTGGTTTCATTCCCTTTTATAGAGCTGTTTGACGCTCGGCGTAACCTTGGTGCACTGCCACTCCAACATCCAATCACAGAGTTTGAGGACTAATTACGGGGTTTGTCAAGCAAAGCGGATGCTGTAGTCCCAAACTAAGGATAATCTGGTGTTTTTGAGTTGATGAGTAGTGCAGATATCACTGTAAAATCAATCGACAGTAAGGAGAATACTTACTTCCTGGTGTAAAATTCCCTGTTATCCAATGGGAATGGACGCTCACATTGCCTTTAACTGCCGCCGACATGGACGGATGCGGGGATTCGCTGAGCGTCAAATACCGCTGCCGATGGGAATACATTGCAATCAGTTGAAAGCACTTTGCGTCCGTTAATGAAGCTGAAGGGGACTCGGTGCGTTACAACTGCACGCCAAAGGACCCTGAACAAGCGTCGCTATTGGATTATCAGGGAGTGAGACTGTGTTGCCCTTGCAGATTGACCCAGGATAGACTTGTTTTAGGGGTGATGAGTAGGGCAACAAACAATCCAACCTTGTATTTTTGCTTTAATGTGAGTCTTTGTTAGAAAAGGGTGAATATTGTTGTCTTTTGAAAAAATATTGGATTTTTGTATGATACAACAGACTGATTTAACCTTCTAGAAGAATCATAGCATAAATCCTGCTGGACTAATCATCCCCATTGTTTTGGGGATAATATTTGTGAGTAATTCCTCAGAAAATCTGGTTTTAAAGTTGACATTTCCTTGTTTCTTCAAGGAAAAAAACAAAATTATACATTAAAGTTTCACACACAGACTCTACAGTGGGTGCAGGACCAGCCCTTGGCATAGGCAATATAGGTGAATGCTAAGGGCGCTTCAATCCATGGGGGGTAACACAAATTGGGGAGAAAAAGAAAAAAAAAAGATTTTTTTTTAAATTTCATAACAACACAATTTCTCGATTTTAGATCAACAAAGTACATCTTATTATCTTATACTAACAGAACTACGCCTATATTGCGTACATCGCCCATAAACAGGGGTGCACATAACTTTTTTGCCCTGGTTCTCAAAGGAGCACCTGGAGATGTTGCTTGGTGCTCATCCTTAAAATGAAATAAACTGTAACTTTTGAGGGGGTCTTGACTTCATTTGCCAGACACACGGCACTGAACACACGTGCAGAGGTGAATACAGAACACACATGCAGAGGTGAACACAAGACAACATTAGCACGACCAGTAATCCTACAAACTGTCATCACTACCCTCCTGACTGTTCTCCTGATTGTTCTCCTCACTGTCTTCCTCTCTGTCAGACATGGTAGCTGATGATGTAGGCCTACTTCTTTCTCTCTGGTTGAGTCTGCGATTAGCTGCTAGTTTTGGGTCGAAAGTCTGTCATCTTAGAAAAGTGGATGTAATCAAATAAGTATGTGAACATAACCAATAACCTACCATAGCAAATAACAAATTAATGTAACTTATTTTATTTATGTTGTTCATTCCAACACACTCTCACTCCCTAAGCGTCCAATAGCGACGTTTGGTCAGTGTCCGTGGCGTCCAATTGTGACGCTCCTAGGCTCCTTCAGCGTCATAAAGGGACGCCAATAGCTTTCAACTGATTGCAATGTATTCCCATCTGCGTCGGGATATGACGCTCATGGAAGCACGGCATTCGTTTATGCCGGCTGCCCTTAAAGGCAATGTGAGCATCCATTCCCATTGGATAACGGAGAATTTTACACCCGGAAGTAAGTACTCCTCTTACTGTCGATTGATTTTACAGTGATATCTGCACTACTCATCGACTAAAAAACACCAGATTATCCTTGTTAATTACACAACATTGATTGGTTTAAATTGTGTACAATGCTTTTGTATTTTTCCCCTTCGATTCGGAGAAACAAATATGTTTTCTGAGTAAAGGATGGCAGAAGACACTACACTACCCAGAATCCCCAGCTATCGTTTGGCCTACACCATGTGCTCTGTTTGACAAACCCCATTTTTTTCACCATTCATTCCGATGGCTGGCGTCTATGTCACGTGATCTTCAAATGTCTCCCTGCAGAAAAAGAAAACATGGCCTGTAAAATGCCTATTTTAAAGTTAGTTTGGCCATTAAAATGCGTTTTGATGTCATTTGATGCGAGAAATATGAGTTGTTATTTCAGATTATGTGTGCAGTGGATGTACATGATCTTTAGTTTGCTAGTTATTACGAAGATTACTTCAGGAAATCGCGACGTTTTTCATTGTTACCAAGGTGGTTGCTAGGGACGCTGCTATCGATATTATTTCTGTTATGTTGTGTAACTGTTTAATGGTGTTATCTTTATTGCTACCCCCTTCCCCGTCAATGTATAGTGTTGGTCCACAGCCTAAACATATTAGTTTAACAAAATCCGCATCTAAAGATAGCCTACGTTATTCCCCCCTGTGCAATTCCAGTCTCACATCTCAGAGCACACCGTCATTAACAAATACCGGAAACAGACCGAAATAATAATAATACCTTATTCCGAGTGTGCTTGCTTTTCTCTTTGAAAGTCATCACATAACGGCATTGTACTACACGGTTCGGCTGCATTACATATTACATATCTGCCTGTAGTTCTGTATTTATAGAGCCCTGATGAGAAGACAAACACGAGGAACTGAAAACGTGACGTGGATCATAAATATATCAGCAATTAAACAACATCTTACATTTCTTTTCACACAATGCGTCTCCTTGCAGTATCAACACTAATTCGGCTCACTTTATATTTGATCCAATTGGTAGATAGGCTGTATTTACACCCATAA
Source organism: Pseudochaenichthys georgianus (assembly GCF_902827115.2). Classification (NCBI taxonomy): domain Eukaryota; kingdom Metazoa; phylum Chordata; class Actinopteri; order Perciformes; family Channichthyidae; genus Pseudochaenichthys; species Pseudochaenichthys georgianus. The sequence goes on from NC_047526.1 coordinate 16,967,457, forward strand.
AGGTGCACAGTTGATATAAAGGGACACCTGGTGGTTAAAGCATGTTATTGAATTTCAATATTTTTATTATTAGATATTAATACGATCCCTATAAAGTATATTCATTACTCGTTATCTCTACTAATTGTTAATTAAAGACTGTATGTAATGACTATTTTGCACATCCCTTTCAAGATTTCAAGATTTTCTAAGGTTATTGACATATCATATAGGGACTACACCACAGTTGTGGTGTAGTTCTGCACTGAATGAAAAACTTGGGTTGCAGGTTCCTCAATAGTGCATTACAAGACATCTATCAATATTTGTGCATACCTCCAGCAATGTTAACTATGTTGAAGCACTTATTTTAACTGATATTATACATAATGTATTATACTCTTATAAGATGTATGTAGATATTTCATCTCCGGCCTTGTCAGGTATTGAACAATCAATAAATAAAGAACACAGAATTGTTGAATATAAAACACAGAATTTATGTGATTATACTAAATGATTTTCAAATAAACACAACTGCATATTTAACTGTTACACATGCTGATGTAACGCAAATGTTCCAACTTGGGATCAATAAAGTATATCTTATCTTAAGCTGATCGATGGCTACTGCCATATTTGCACAATGTGCCTCTGAACCTTGACAAGTGCATGTTTCAGGCTTATCAATTAATGTAATGTAATGTTATCACAGGGGTCACACACATAAGACCAGCTGTTAAATAAAGCTCTTCTGACCTTAGCTGGCATGTGGGTATATATAGTAATACTGCCCATAATGGGCACAAGCAATTTTCACCCATTTATTAATTATATGTTTTAAATGTGAGTGTTTCCTTTCCCCTAAACCTCCAGGGATGTATACAGTTTAATACTGGCAACTTCTTATTATGGGAAATACGAAAACGTCTTTTAAAACTACAACTCCCAGTAGAGACGTGCCATAGAGAACATGTTGCGAAACAGAATAGCCAGCATGTGTAGTTCTGGGGACGGGGTGGGGGAGGGGGGACGCGGTGGACCCGTTCAAATCCAGTTTTGGACAGTCTGCCATGGTTCCATCCCATTGCAAGTGCTGTTCGAGAATCGGCTTAACCCTCGGAGCACACTCTCCAATCACAGAGCTTGAGGACTATCACGGGTTTGTCAAGAGCACATGGTGTAGTCCAAACGATAGCTGGGGATTCTGGGTAGTGTAGTGTCTTCTGCCATCCTTTACTCCTGGGAATGGATGCTCACATTACCTTTAAGGGCAGCCGATATAAACGATGCCGTGCTTCCATGAGCGTCAAATCCCGACGCAGATGGGAATACATTGCAATCAGTTGAAAGCTATTTGCGTCTCTTTATGACGCTGAAGGAGCCTAGGAGCAGTGTTGGGAAAGTTCACTTTCTACATGAACTAGTTCAGTTCACAGTTCACACATTTTAAAATGAACTAGTTCAGTTCATAGTTCATAATTCAAAATGTTGAACTAAAGTTCATGGTTTCAAAAATGAACTAATTTATAGTTCATAGTTATTTTTTCAATACGTTGCTGCGAGCTATTATTTGTCTCCTGTACGATGTTAATGGGCCATTTCAATGTTTACAATATCCTCAGAGGGCCGTACAAGTTATTGACCTCTGCTTAAAAAAACTAAAATCACAGCCCATTCATTTCATTCTGTGCAAAGAAAAAGCAACCTCTTAATCCAGATATCTCACCATGACTCGCGTATGCATGCACGTGCAGGGTGTGGCGTGACCACCAAAACAGAAAGATATGGACACAAGATGTGTGCAAATGTATTTAGTTTCCTATCCATGTGAACATGATTTAAGTGGGGGGGACCTAACCTCCTCTAGGGGGGTCCGGGGGGCATGCTCCCCTGGCAAGATTGTTTTGCACTATGAGAGCAACATTAGGAGATCTATGGACACATCTCTCAACACCCAAACACAACTGTAAGCAGATTTTCTTTTAATTTGTGGATATTTGACAAATCACTCCCCTTTGAAACTGTATTCTTCTTTATTAATAACTGTCATATAGTATTTTATACCTGTTTACTTTATTCTCTTGTTTTTTTTATAACTATAATGATCATATAAAGATGTGCCTTTACCTCACTGGTTGTAGACAAAGCTTCTTATATTCGTTAGCCATAGCTAGCTAACCAGATGCTAATGATAACAACAAAGTTATTGACTGTATGACAGATGAGCAGATCGCCACTGGGCTTTCAACTAAAGACATAGACACGCAGAAACTGCGGCATGTGTATGGACTTATCGGTACTGCAATTTCTGAAGTGCTGGAGTGGCGTTCTGGTGCTCCCCGTCAGAACTGCACCCTGTCAGTCGAGACATATACCACGTGATGACACGTTAGGCTCGTGTTGTGTTCATGGACCCTGACCTTGGCCAGGAAAAACAGGCACTAGCTTGTTTAATTTTTTTGCGGTCTAGATTTCTTTTCATTTTTTTATTCTTTGCGTGTGTTTATAAATTACCTCGAGGGCCGTACCAAATTGTCTCGCGGGCCGTATACGGCCCGGAGGCCGGAGGTTCCCCACCCCTGCCGTAGAGTCTCACTCTGAGCGAGTGCTGCTGCAGCTGCTCTCGGCTTCGTCCATACTAATTCATTCATTCATTCAATGCTCGCCGGTTCCGCGGTTCCACATTGTTTGTTGTGAGGAGTCTGATATATTTAGTATATTTATATTTTAGTGCGACAGCCAGGGGTGACAGGCGCGTACGCGTCACAGGCAGCTTGCTGTTGCCAGATTGGGTGGTTTCCGCATTATTTTGAAGCCTGTTTAAGGTGTGTTTTAACTGGGTTTTCAGCTGAAAGGCATATGAAATCTGGCACACTTGTTGAACGCCGTTATAATACAGTGCTGAGAATGAACGCACTTTTGAATGCCGTTATACAGCGCTGAGAATGAACGCGTTCTCAATTACGTTCATCTAGCGGAAATACAGTACGTTCAGTTCACGTTCGCCCAAAATATGAACGCGTTCATGAACGATCGTTCATTGAACGCGTTCAGGTACATCACTGCCTAGGAGCGTCACAATTGGACGCCACGGACACTGACCAAACGTCGCTATTGGACGCTTAGGGAGTGAGAGTGTGTTGTTCATTCATATCTTATTTTACCTTAACATTTATTTAATTACGCATTTTTTTTATCTCTCCAGTTTTAAAGGATATTTTTGGTTACTGTCCTATAGTATACATTGGAATGATTTCAAACCTGTTTATCCCAATAATTATAAAGGAGTGCCTTGGTGTTTACATAAATTGTGAAGCTGTTCCTAAAGCTGACTTCATCTCTGGCTACGCCTCCCTGCAGTCTCTGGATTTCCTTGCTCTCACTGAGACTTGGATTACTCAATTCAACACATCCACCTCAGCAGCTCTCTCCACAGCATATTCCTTCTCCCATACACCCAGACCCACTGGCAGAGGAGGTGGCACTGGTCCCCTGCTCTCTCCCAAATGGAGCTTTTCCCTCTTCAAGCTACCTAACTTCACTCCTTCCACCTTTGAATTCCATGCCGTCACAGTAACCCATCCTATACAATTAACCATTGTTGTTCTCTACCGTCCACCAGGCGCCTTGGGGAACTTCTTGGAGGAATTGGATAATCTCCTCTCACACATCCCTGAAACTGGCCCTCCCGCTGTACTTCTCGGAGACTTCAACCTCCAGACGGGGAAGATAGACGAACTAACATCTCTGTTAACCGCCTTTGCTTTCTCACTGTCTCCGTCCCCACCAACTCATAAAGCTGGCAATGTCCTTGATCTCATATTCTCAAGGAACTGCGCTACTTCTAACCTCTCTGTAAACCCGCTCCACACATCCGATCACTTCTTCATTTCATTCTCTCTACCCCTTTCCAAACATAACAAACTAATCTCTTCTCATCCTGCACCTGTCCGCCGTAACCTCCGTTCCCTCTCCCCCTCTACTTTTCCTCATCGGTGCTCTCAGCCCTCCCTTCCTCTGACTCGTTCCAACTCCTGCCTCCAAACTCTGCTGCGGAAACTCTCTCTCATCCTCTCTGGACTCTCTCTGTCCTCTCACATCTCGGCAGGCTCGTCAGTCCCCCTCCTGCTCCCTGGCTAAATGACGCACTGCGTGCTAATAGAACCGTCCTTAGGGCAGCAGAGCGGAAATGGTGGAAATCCAAACACCGCGACGACCTCGTAACCTATCAGGCTCTCCTCTCCTCTTTCTCTGCTTCGATCTCTCAGGCAAAAAGCACTTTCTTACAAGATAAGATCCAATCTTCCTATTCCAATACTAAAAAAATATTTTCCATCTTCTCCACCCTCTTGGACCCTCCAAAGCCCCTCCCCCCTCCTCACTTCTGTCAAGCGACTTTGTTAACCACTTTGAAAAAAAGGTTGATGATATTCACTCTTCTTTTTCTGACTCACCTTTACTCACCGATGGGTCACCAGACCCTCCTTCCACCCGCACACTAACCTCCTTTTCCCCTCTCTCGCCAAGTGAGGTTCTTACCCTCATTACCTCTGCCCGCCCTACCACCTGTCCTCTGGATCCTATCCCTTCAAACCTCCTTCAGACTATCGCTCCTGATATTCTACCTTTTCTCACCCATTCATCAACACTTCTCTAACTTCTGGTCACTTTCCAAACAGTCTCAAGGAGGCAAGAGTAAACCCTCTCCTAAAGAAACCCACTCTCAACCCGTCTGATGTTATAAACTACAGGCCTGTCTCTCTCCTTCCGTTCCTGTCTAAAACACTTGAACGTGCTGTCTTTAAACAACTCTCCTGTATCTCCATCAGAACAACCTTCTGGATCCGCACCAGTCTGGTTTCAAGGCAGGCCACTCCACAGAAACTGCTCTCATTGCTGTCACTGATGAACTGCACACTGCCAAAGCAGCATCCCTCTCCTCTGTCATCATCCTGTTGGACCTGTCTGCTGCATTCGACACGTGAACCATCAGATCCTCCTTCGCACTCTCCAAGAACTTGGAGTTTCAGGCTCTGCACTTTCCCTCCTCACCTCATACCTCAAAAGAACCGTACCTACAGGGTAACTTGGAGAGGTCCGAGTCCGACCCTTGTCAATTAACTACAGGGGTCCCTCAGGGCTCTGTTCTTGGTCCCCTCCTCTTCTCCCTGTACACAAACTCGCTCGGATCTGTCATTAGCCCGCATGGTTTTTCATACCACTGCTACGCTGACGACACCCAATTAATTCTGTCCTTTCCCAGCTCAGAGACCCAGGTCGTCGCACGCATCTCTGCTTGTTTAGCTGACATCTCTCAGTGGATGTCCGCTAATCAAGCTCAACCTTGACAAAACTGAACTGCTTTTCTTCCGGGAAAAGATTGTCCCACTCTTGACCTGACTATCAACATCGGCACCTCTGTTGTTTCCCCGACTCAGACTGCAAGGAATTGGGTGTGATCCTAGATAACAACCTGTCCTTCCACTGCAAACATCGCTGCTACAAACACGTTGCTGCAGATACACGCTCTACAACATCAGAAGAGATACGTCCCCAGCTGACCCAGAAAGCGCCCCAGCTTCTGGTCCAGGCTTTTCGTCACCTCACGCCTAGACTACTGCAACTCCCTCCTGGCTAATCTACTGCATGTGCCATCCGACCTCTGCAGCTCATCCAGAATGCAGCGGCTCGTCTGGTCTTCAACCTTCCTAAATTGTTCCCACACCACGCCGCTCCTCCGCTCCCTTCATTGGCTTCCGGTAACTGCTAGAATTCACTTCAAAAACACTGGTACTTGCGTACCATGCTGCAAATGGATCTGGCCCTTCCTACATCCAGGACATGGTTAAACTGTTACACCCCCGCGCGTGCTCTACGCTCTGCATCAGCCAAACGACTCGCTGCACCCTCGCTGCGAGGGGGACCCAAGTTCCCATCAGCAAAAACACGTGGGTTTTGCTATCCTGGCTCCAAAATGGTGGAATGAGCTCCCCATTGACATCAGGACAGCAGATAGCTTACACACCTCCGGCGCAGACTGAAAAACTCCTCTCTTTCGACTCCACTTCGAGCGATAGAATTACTAAAAAGAACTGCTAACAGAGCCCTTATATACTAATAAAGGGACTGGCTTATCTATAGCCAGTTGAGTAGCACTTGAAAATACTTGGCTCTATGAAACCTGATGTACTTATATGATTCTGTTTTCTTTAAGGTTGTGTCTTCCTGGTCGAATTGCACTTATTGTAAGTCGCTTTGATAAAAGCGTCAGCTAAATGCAATGTAATGTAATGTGACCAAACCGTTTGAACTTAGACTAAAGTTAACTATCTAAACACTCAGAGTCCTTACCTCACTGAGCTGTAGTTATCAGCCTCTCAGTCTGACTGGAGAGGACTCTCCCTCCACATTATTGTAGAAACATCTTCTTCTTATATCCGTTAAAGCAGCGAGCGCCAGATTCTAATAACAACAGCGCCGGTACCCTCCCTCTCTCCCTCGCTCACTCGCATTTTGGCTGTGAGCTGCGGGCGCCAGATAAGCCAACATCCCCCATTTTCATCACTTACAGCGCCCATCATACAGGGCAAATGAAACGTGTAACCGGGGTGAAAAGGGTGTTACATTTACTTAATTGTGAATATCGTTACATCAAGGCCGAAAATTTGGATGAGCTCCAACGGTCAAAAATGTTTTTTCTTCCCAGAGCTGCCAGCGCAGAGCCTCCCCAGATCTGGCGCCCGAGGCGAACATCTATTACGCCAGTGCTACGGGCCGGCCCTGAGTTCATATCATAGGTTCATATGCAACTCGCAAATATATTCTCTTCTCTCTTCTCTCTCTCTCTTCTCTCTTCTCCCTTCTCTCTCTTCTCTCTCTCTCTCTCTCTCTCTCTCTCTCTCTCTCTCTCTCTCTCTCTCGAACCGGATTCTGGAGTTAAGAGGCTGCTCCGCTGCGGTGTGAAGAGGAAAACCCGGTGCTTTTTAAGCTCCAGCCCTGAACCGGCCCTGAAACACCGTTGGTGTGAATGAGGTAAATGGGAATGAGGGAGAGATGGGCCGGTGTAGGTACCATAGCCTCATCCCAATACCCCTCCTCGACTCCTCATTTCCCTAACTCGCCTCCCTTCCTTGCTTCTTAGCTCCGCCTCCGTAAGATGCGAGCGAGAGACACGAGGAGGTGACGCAAGGACAGAGGAGTCCTCAGGTATTAACTGGGATGTCCTCGTTCACTCTAACATCACTTTTAAACGATGTCTGTTAATGATGACATGTGCACAGCTGTATCCCCTCTTATCTGGCTTAACTGAATAACCCCTTAGAACCGGCCCATTTGTGGTTAAATATTTATTTAAATGAATGAATCTTTCTCTTGTTAGTCAAGGAATTCAATGTATGTTGTTTAGTCCTGCTTTGGTGTTCCGTTTTGGTGTCAAATGTAGCCTACATTTAAATAAAAATATAATGATAGTAATGTGAAAGCCTTTACTCTGAACATGTGTGTCCTGTAGATCCCCACATTCACCACAAACCCACATTCAGGACTGTGCATTTTAAATAATTTAACTCCTGAATATCTTAACACAAAACTATACAAATAATTGTTATTTATCAAGATCTAGCCATTTATGAAATAGCTTTCTTAATAGATATGTTTCAGTGACGTTAAAGATCATTAAACATGACTAAAATTGTTAGTATAACCTTAAGAAATGAATTGCACATAATAATTCCCACAAGTCCCGGAAAAGGGGAAGAGAGGAGTCGAGGAGGGGTATTGGGATGAGGCTCATATCTGCTCGGGGTGTCACTACCCGATCTGCAGCTCTGCCAGATCTGCAGTGCGCATGTGCGAGATGGTCCGCCATATTGGACAACTCCGAACGGCAACCCAAGTAGCCATTGACACAGTGGCTTTTGGCAAAGCTCAAAAGGAAAACTCGAGAGAGATGAGTTATTGTTATTACAACGTGACTTCACTATTATTTAACAACTCTTTTTATTGGGTTCTTTTATTTGGGGTTAAGTACATTGTCAGAATAAGTGAGAAATGAATTTAACTTCTGTTCGACAGCTATCATACTGAATACATATTTACTGTGAATGTGTGCAAAAATGTATGGCATATAGCTGTCTTCGCTTCGTCTTGATCTGTAGATGTGATCGTAATGTGTCGTGGGTGTGTCTCCCAACTCCTCTCCAAAGTTCCGATACTATATAAAAACACTAAAAGGTAAATAAAACATTAAACATAATGACAAAATAACAACCTGAAAGATATGTATTCTATCTACACATTTCGTAATTATCTAATCTAGTGGCCTTATAAAAGTGTTGGCTAAAGTAACGCAGAATATATATATTTTTTAATTGTAAATAATTAGAAACATTATTTATGTGCACAAGTACATAAATATAAAAAGGTCCAAATATGGGAATAAGTATAAACAGTGAATGTGATAAATACATGCAAAAATATGAAAAAAGTAAAAAGTAAATGAGATATACTGACAAACAAATAGCTACAGATCAAGAAATACAAATTGGTACATACATGTGTACTTAAATTAGTATTAATTTCTATTGTATTTCACTGTTCCTATTATTAATATTATTATTATTATTTCTTTCTTTTAAATCTATTTCCCATGTCAGTTTTGGGACCCCACCATAGGACCCCACACATAACGAGCTGTCCCGAGTTCCTCCGGCTGCAGTTCCGCAGACAGCCGGTGTGTGGCAGCAGAGCGCTGGGAGCAGAGGGAGGTGAGTTGCAGTGAGTAGTAGTACATGCTACTGTAACAAAAACATTTCCCACTTGGGATCAAAAAGTTATCTTATCTTATTTATTTTATCTTATCTTACGATGATCGATGGCTACTGCCATATTTGCTAAATGTGCCTCTGAACCTTGACAAGTGCATGCTTCAGGCTTATCAATTAACAACAGGAGGGGTCACAGACATAAGACCAGCTATTAATAAATAAACTTTTCTGACCTTAGCTGTCATGTGGGTATATTAATGCTGCCCATTATGGACAAAAGCAATTTTCTGAAAAAAAACCAGTTCGAGTCCAGTTTTGGATAGTCTGTGCCGTGGTTTCATTCCCTTTTATAGAGCTGTTTGACGCTCGGCGTAACCTTGGTGCACTGCCACTCCAACATCCAATCACAGAGTTTGAGGACTAATTACGGGGTTTGTCAAGCAAAGCGGATGCTGTAGTCCCAAACTAAGGATAATCTGGTGTTTTGAGTTGATGAGTAGTGCAGATATCACTGTAAAATCAATCGACAGTAAGGAGAATACTTACTTCCTGGTGGTAAAATTCCCTGTTATCCAATGGGAATGGACGCTCACATTGCCTTTAACTGCCGCCGACATGGACGGATGCGGGGATTCGCTGAGCGTCAAATACCGCTGCCGATGGGAATACATTGCAATCAGTTGAAAGCACTTTGCGTCCGTTAATGAAGCTGAAGGGGACTCGGTGCGTTACAACTGCACGCCAAAGGACCCTGAACAAGCGTCGCTATTGGATTATCAGGGAGTGAGACTGTGTTGCCCTTGCAGATTGACCCAGGATAGACTTGTTTTAGGGGTGATGAGTAGGGCAACAAACAATCCAACCTTGTATTTTTGCTTTAATGTGAGTCTTTGTTAGAAAAGGGTGAATATTGTTGTCTTTTGAAAAAATATTGGATTTTTGTATGATACAACAGACTGATTAACCTTCTAGAAGAATCATAGCATAAATCCTGCTGGACTAATCATCCCCATTGTTTTGGGGATAATATTTGTGAGTAATTCCTCAGAAAATCTGGTTTTAAAGTTGACATTTCCTTGTTTCTTCAAGGAAAAAACAAAATTATACATTAAAGTTTCACACACAGACTCTACAGTGGGTGCAGGACCAGCCCTTGGCATAGGCAATATAGGTGAATGCTAAGGGCGCTTCAATCCATGGGGGGTAACACAAATTGGGGAGAAAAAGAAAAAAAAAAGATTTTTTTTTAAATTTCATAACAACACAATTTCTCGATTTTAGATCAACAAAGTACATCTTATTATCTTATACTAACAGAACTACGCCTATATTGCGTACATCGCCATAAACCGGGGTGGCACATAACTTTTTTGCCCTGGTTCTCAAAGGAGCACCTGGAGATGTTGCTTGGTGCTCATCCTTAAAATGAAATAAAACTGTAACTTTTGAGGGGGTCTTGACTTCATTTGCCAGACACACGGCACTGAACACACGTGCAGAGGTGAATACAGAACACACATGCAGAGGTGAACACAAGACAACATTAGCACGACCAGTAATCCTACAAACTGTCATCACTACCCTCCTGACTGTTCTCCTGATTGTTCTCCTCACTGTCTTCCTCTCTGTCAGACATGGTAGCTGATGATGTAGGCCTACTTCTTTCTCTCTGGTTGAGTCTGCGATTAGCTGCTAGTTTTGGGTCGAAAGTCTGTCATCTTAGAAAAGTGGATGTAATCAAATAAGTATGTGAACATAACCAATAACCTACCATAGCAAATAACAAATTAATGTAACTTATTTTATTTATGTTGTTCATTCCAACACACTCTCACTCCCTAAGCGTCCAATAGCGACGTTTGGTCAGTGTCCGTGGCGTCCAATTGTGACGCTCCTAGGCTCCTTCAGCGTCATAAAGGGACGCCAATAGCTTTCAACTGATTGCAATGTATTCCCATCTGCGTCGGGATATGACGCTCATGGAAGCACGGCATTCGTTTATGCCGGCTGCCCTTAAAGGCAATGTGAGCATCCATTCCCATTGGATAACGGAGAATTTTACACCCGGAAAGTAAGTACTCCTCTTACTGTCGATTGATTTTACAGTGATATCTGCACTACTCATCGACTAAAAAACACCAGATTATCCTTGTTAATTACACAACATTGATTGGTTTAAATTGTGTACAATGCTTTTGTTATTTTTCCCCTTCGATTCGGAGAAAACAAATATGTTTTCTGAGTAAAGGATGCAGAAGACACTACACTACCCAGAATCCCCAGCTATCGTTTGGCCTACACCATGTGCTCTGTTGACAAACCCCATTTTTTCACCATTCATTCCGATGGCTGGCGTCTATGTCACGTGATCTTCAAATGTCTCCCTGCAGAAAAAGAAAACAGGCCTGTAAAATGCCTATTTTAAAGTTAGTTTGGCCATTAAAATGCGTTTGATGTCATTTGATGCGAGAAATATGAGTTGTTATTTCAGATTATGTGTGCAGTGGATGTACATGATCTTTAGTTTGCTAGTTATTACGAAGATTACTTCAGGAAATCGCGACGTTTTCATTGTTACCAAGGTGGTTGCTAGGGACGCTGCTATCGATATTATTTCTGTTATGTTGTGTAACTGTTTAATGGTGTTATCTTTATTGCTACCCCCTTCCCCGTCAATGTATAGTGTTGGTCCACAGCCTAAACATATTAGTTTAACAAAATCCGCATCTAAAGATAGCCTACGTTATTTCCCCCCTGTGCAATTCCAGTCTCACATCTCAGAGCACACCGTCATTAACAAATACCGGAAACAGACCGAAATAATAATAATACCTTATTCCGAGTGTGCTTGCTTTTCTCTTTGAAAGTCATCACATAACGGCATTGTACTACACGGTTCGGCTGCATTACATATTACATATCTGCCGTAGTTCTGTATTTATAGAGCCCTGATGAGAAGACAAACACGAGGAACTGAAAACGTGACGTGGATCATAAATATATCAGCAATTAAACAACATCTTACATTTCTTTTCACACAATGCGTCTCCTTGCAGTATCAACACTAATTCGGCTCACTTTTATATTTGATCCAATTGGTAGATAGGCTGTATTTACACCATAAAGGTGCACAGTTGATATAAAGGGACACCTGGTGGTTAAAGCATGTTATTGAATTTCAATATTTTTATTATTAGATATTAATACGATCCCTATAAAGTATATTCATTACTCGTTATTCTCTACTAATTGTTAATTAAAGACTGTATGTAATGACTATTTTGCACATCCCTTTCAAGATTTCAAGATTTTCTAAGGTTTATTGACATATCATATAGGACTACACAACTGTGGTGTAGTTCTGCACTGAATGAAAAACTTGGGTTGCAGGTTCCTCAATAGTGCATTACAAGACATCTATCAATATTTGTGCATACCTCCAGCAATGTTAACTATGTTGAAGCACTTATTTTAACTGATATTATACATAATGTATTATACTCTTATAAGATGTATGTAGATATTTCATCTCCGGCCTTGTCAGGTATTGAACAATCAATAAATAAAGAACACAGAATTGTTGAATATAAAACACAGAATTTATGTGATTATACTAAATGATTTTCAAATAAACACAACTGCATATTTAACTGTTACACATGCTGATGTAACGCAAATGTTCCAACTTGGGATCAATAAAGTATATCTTATCTTAAGCTGATCGATGGCTACTGCCATATTTGCACAATGTGCCTCTGAACCTTGACAAGTGCATGTTTCAGGCTTATCAATTAATGTAATGTAATGTTATCACAGGGGTCACACACATAAGACCAGCTGTTAAATAAAGCTCTTCTGACCTTAGCTGGCATGTGGGTATATATAGTAATACTGCCCATAATGGGCACAAGCAATTTTCACCCATTTATTAATTATATGTTTTAAATGTGAGTGTTTCCTTTCCCCTAAACCTCCAGGGATGTACACAGTTTAATACTGGCAACTTCTTATTATGGGAAATACGAAAACGTCTTTTAAAAACTACAACTCCCAGTAGAGACGTGCCATAGAGAACATGTTGCGAAACAGAATAGCCAGCATGTGTAGTTCTGGGGACGGGGTGGGGGAGGGGGGACGCGGTGGACCCGTTCAAATCCAGTTTTGGACAGTCTGCCATGGTTCCATCCCATTGCAAGTGCTGTTCGAGAATCGGCTTAACCCTCGGAGCACACTCTCCAATCACAGAGCTTGAGGACTATCACGGGTTTGTCAAGAGCACATGGTGTAGTCCAAACGATAGCTGGGGATTCTGGGTAGTGTAGTGTCTTCTGCCATCCTTTACTCCTGGGAATGGATGCTCACATTACCTTTAAGGGCAGCCGATATAAACGAATGCCGTGCTTCCATGAGCGTCAAATCCCGACGCAGATGGGAATACATTGCAATCAGTTGAAAGCTATTTGCGTCTCTTTATGACGCTGAAGGAGCCTAGGAGCAGTGTTGGGAAAGTTCACTTTCTACATGAACTAGTTCAGTTCACAGTTCACACATTTTAAAATGAACTAGTTCAGTTCATAGTTCATAATTCAAAATGTTGAACTAAAGTTCATGGTTTCAAAAATGAACTAATTTATAGTTCATAGTTATTTTTTCAATACGTTGCTGCGAGCTATTATTTGTCTCCTGTACGATGTTAATGGGCCATTTCAATGTTTACAATATCCTCAGAGGGCCGTACAAGTTATTGACCTCTGCTTAAAAAAACTACACAGCCCATTCATTTCATTCTGTGCAAAGAAAAAGCAACCTCTTAATCCAGATATCTCACCATGACTCGCGTATGCATGCACGTGCAGGGTGTGGCGTGACCACCAAAACAGAAAGATATGGACACAAGATGTGTGCAAATGTATTTAGTTTCCTATCCATGTGAACATGATTTAAGTGGGGGGGACCTAACCTCCTCTAGGGGGGTCCGGGGGGCATGCTCCCCTGGCAAGATTGTTTGCACTATGAGAGCAACATTAGGAGATCTATGGACACATCTCTCAACACCCAAACACAACTGTAAGCAGATTTTCTTTTAATTTGTGGATATTTGACAAATCACTCCCCTTTGAAACTGTATTCTTCTTTATTAATAACTGTCATATAGTATTTTATACCTGTTTACTTTATTCTCTTGTTTTTTTTATAACTATAATGATCATATAAAGATGTGCCTTTACCTCACTGGTTGTAGACAAAGCTTCTTATATTCGTTAGCATAGCTAGCTAACCAGATGCTAATGATAACAACAAAGTTATTGACTGTATGACAGATGAGCAGATCGCCACTGGGCTTTCAACTAAAGACATAGACACGCAGAAACTGCGGCATGTGTATGGACTTATCGGTACTGCAATTTCTGAAGTGCTGGAGTGGCGTTCTGGTGCTCCCCGTCAGAACTGCACCCTGTCAGTCGAGACATATACCACGTGATGACACGTTAGGCTCGTGTTGTGTTCATGGACCCTGACCTTGGCCAGGAAAAACAGGCACTAGCTTGTTTAATTTTTTTGCGGTCTAGATTTCTTTCATTTTTTTATTCTTTGCGTGTGTTTATAAATTACCTCGAGGGCCGTACCAAATTGTCTCGCGGGCCGTATACGGCCCGGAGGCCGGAGGTTCCCCACCCCTGCCGTAGAGTCTCACTCTGAGCGAGTGCTGCTGCAGCTGCTCTCGGCTTCGTCCATACTAATTCATTCATTCATTCAATGCTCGCCGGTTCCGCGGTTCCACATTGTTTGTTGTGAGGAGTCTGATATATTTAGTATATTTATATTTTAGTGCGACAGCCAGGGGTGACAGGCGCGTACGCGTCACAGGCAGCTTGCTGTTGCCAGATTGGGTGGTTTTCCGCATTATTTTGAAGCCTGTTTAAGGTGTGTTTTAACTGGGTTTTCAGCTGAAAGGCATATGAAATCTGGCACACTTTTGAACGCCGTTATAATACAGTGCTGAGAATGAACGCACTTTTGAATGCCGTTATACAGCGCTGAGAATGAACGCGTTCTCAATTACGTTCATCTAGCGGAAATACAGTACGTTCAGTTCACGTTCGCCCAAAATATGAACGCGTTCATGAACGATCGTTCATTGAACGCGTTCAGGTACATCACTGCCTAGGAGCGTCACAATTGGACGCCACGGACACTGACCAAACGTCGCTATTGGACGCTTAGGGAGTGAGAGTGTGTTGTTCATTCATATCTTATTTTACCTTAACATTTATTTAATTACGCATTTTTTTTATCTCTCCAGTTTTAAAGGATATTTTTGGTTACTGTCCTATAGTATACATTGGAATGATTTCAAACCTGTTTATCCCAATAATTATAAAGGAGTGCCTTGGTGTTTACATAAATTGTGAAGCTGTTCCTAAAGCTGACTTCATCTCTGGCTACGCCTCCCTGCAGTCTCTGGATTTCCTTGCTCTCACTGAGACTTGGATTACTCAATTCAACACATCCACCTCAGCAGCTCTCTCCACAGCATATTCCTTCTCCCATACACCCAGACCCACTGGCAGAGGAGGTGGCACTGGTCCCCTGCTCTCTCCCAAATGGAGCTTTTCCCTCTTCAAGCTACCTAACTTCACTCCTTCCACCTTTGAATTCCATGCCGTCACAGTAACCCATCCTATACAATTAACCATTGTTGTTCTCTACCGTCCACCAGGCGCCTTGGGGAACTTCTTGGAGGAATTGGATAATCTCCTCTCACACATCCCTGAAACTGGCCCTCCCGCTGTACTTCTCGGAGACTTCAACCTCCAGACGGGGAAGATAGACGAACTAACATCTCTGTTAACCGCCTTTGCTTTCTCACTGTCTCCGTCCCCACCAACTCATAAAGCTGGCAATGTCCTTGATCTCATATTCTCAAGGAACTGCGCTACTTCTAACCTCTCTGTAAACCCGCTCCACACATCCGATCACTTCTTCATTTCATTCTCTCTACCCCTTTCCAAACATAACAAACTAATCTCTTCTCATCCTGCACCTGTCCGCCGTAACCTCCGTTCCCTCTCCCCCTCTACTTTTTCCTCATCGGTGCTCTCAGCCCTCCCTTCCTCTGACTCGTTCCAACTCCTGCCTCCAAACTCTGCTGCGGAAACTCTCTCTCATCCTCTCTGGACTCTCTCTGTCCTCTCACATCTCGGCAGGCTCGTCAGTCCCCTCCTGCTCCCTGGCTAAATGACGCACTGCGTGCTAATAGAACCGTCCTTAGGGCAGCAGAGCGGAAATGGTGGAAATCCAAACACCGCGACGACCTCGTAACCTATCAGGCTCTCCTCTCCTCTTTCTCTGCTTCGATCTCTCAGGCAAAAAGCACTTTCTTACAAGATAAGATCCAATCTTCCTATTCCAATACTAAAAAAATATTTTCCATCTTCTCCACCCTCTTGGACCCTCCCAAAGCCCCTCCCCCCTCCTCACTTCTGTCAAGCGACTTTGTTAACCACTTTGAAAAAAAGGTTGATGATATTCACTCTTCTTTTTCTGACTCACCTTTACTCACCGATGGGTCACCAGACCCTCCTTCCACCCGCACACTAACCTCCTTTTCCCCTCTCTCGCCAAGTGAGGTTCTTACCCTCATTACCTCTGCCCGCCCTACCACCTGTCCTCTGGATCCTATCCCTTCAAACCTCCTTCAGACTATCGCTCCTGATATTCTACCTTTTCTCACCCATTTCATCAACACTTCTCTAACTTCTGGTCACTTTCCAAACAGTCTCAAGGAGGCAAGAGTAAACCCTCTCCTAAAGAAACCCACTCTCAACCCGTCTGATGTTATAAACTACAGGCCTGTCTCTCTCCTTCCGTTCCTGTCTAAAACACTTGAACGTGCTGTCTTTAAACAACTCTCCTGTTATCTCCATCAGAACAACCTTCTGGATCCGCACCAGTCTGGTTTCAAGGCAGGCCACTCCACAGAAACTGCTCTCATTGCTGTCACTGATGAACTGCACACTGCCAAAGCAGCATCCCTCTCCTCTGTCATCATCCTGTTGGACCTGTCTGCTGCATTCGACACGGTGAACCATCAGATCCTCCTTCGCACTCTCCAAGAACTTGGAGTTTCAGGCTCTGCACTTTCCCTCCTCACCTCATACCTCAAAGACCGTACCTACAGGGTAACTTGGAGAGGTCCGAGTCCGACCCTTGTCAATTAACTACAGGGGTCCCTCAGGGCTCTGTTCTTGGTCCCCTCCTCTTCTCCCTGTACACAAACTCGCTCGGATCTGTCATTAGCCCGCATGGTTTTTCATACCACTGCTACGCTGACGACACCCAATTAATTCTGTCCTTTCCCAGCTCAGAGACCCAGGTCGTCGCACGCATCTCTGCTTGTTTAGCTGACATCTCTCAGTGGATGTCCGCTAATCAAGCTCAACCTTGACAAAACTGAACTGCTTTTCCTTCCGGGAAAAGATTGTCCCACTCTTGACCTGACTATCAACATCGGCACCTCTGTTGTTTCCCCGACTCAGACTGCAAGGAATCTGGGTGTGATCCTAGATAACAACCTGTCCTTCACTGCAAACATCGCTGCTACAACACGTTGCTGCAGATACACGCTCTACAACATCAGGAAGATACGTCCCCAGCTGACCCAGAAAGCGCCCCAGCTTCTGGTCCAGGCTTTCGTCACCTCACGCCTAGACTACTGCAACTCCCTCCTGGCTAATCTACCTGCATGTGCCATCCGACCTCTGCAGCTCATCCAGAATGCAGCGGCTCGTCTGGTCTTCAACCTTCCTAAATTTTCCCACACCACGCCGCTCCTCCGCTCCCTTCATTGGCTTCCGGTAACTGCTAGAATTCACTTCAAAACACTGGTACTTGCGTACCATGCTGCAAATGGATCTGGCCCTTCCTACATCCAGGACATGGTTAAACTGTACACCCCAGCGCGTGCTCTACGCTCTGCATCAGCCAAACGACTCGCTGCACCCTCGCTGCGAGGGGGACCCAAGTTCCCATCAGCAAAAACACGTGGGTTTGCTATCCTGGCTCCAAAATGGTGGAATGAGCTCCCCATTGACATCAGGACAGCAGATAGCTTACACACCTTCCGGCGCAGACTGAAAACTCCTCTCTTTCGACTCCACTTCGAGCGATAGAATTACTAACAAAGAACTGCTAACAGAGCCCTTATATACTAATAAAGGACTGGCTTATCTATAGCCAGTTGAGTAGCACTTGAAATACTTGGCTCTATGAAACCTGATGTACTTATATGATTCTGTTTTCTTTAAGGTTGTGTCTTCCTGGTCGAATGCACTTATTGTAAGTCGCTTTGGATAAAAGCGTCAGCTAAATGCAATGTAATGTAATGTGACCAAACCGTTTGAACTTAGACTAAAGTTAACTATCTAAACACTCAGAGTCCTTACCTCACTGAGCTGTAGTTATCAGCCTCTCAGTCTGACTGGAGAGGACTCTCCCTCCACATTATTGTAGAAACATCTTCTTCTTATATCCGTTAAAGCAGCGAGCGCCAGATTCTAATAACAACAGCGCCGGTACCCTCCCTCTCTCCCTCGCTCACTCGCATTTTGGCTGTGAGCTGCGGGCGCCAGATAAGCCAACATCCCCCATTTTCATCACTTACAGCGCCCATCATACAGGGCAAATGAAACGTGTAACCGGGGTGAAAAGGGTGTTACATTTACTTAATTGTGAATATCGTTACATCAAGGCCGAAAATTTGGATGAGCTCCAACGGTCAAAAATGTTTTTTTCTCTCCCAGAGCTGCCAGCGCAGAGCCTCCCCAGATCTGGCGCCCGAGGCGAACATCTATTACGCCAGTGCTACGGGCCGGCCCTGAGTTCATATCATAGGTTCATATGCAACTCGCAAATATATTTCTCTCTCTCTCTTCTCTCTCCTCTCTTCTCTCTTCTCCCTTCTCTCTCTTCTCTCTCTCTCTCTCTCTCTCTCTCTCTCTCTCTCTCTCTCTCTCTCTCTCTCTCTCTCTCTCTCTCTCTCTCTCTCTCTCTCTCTCTCTCTCTCTCTCTCTATGTTGGTACGCAAATGCGCCTTTTTTCAAATGACACGGTGCTCTTTTTTTGGCGGAGGTGCGCATGGGCACTTGCGCACCAGTTATGTGCAGCCCTGCCCATAAACTATGGCGCACCCCCCCCCCCATCAAGTTGAACTGCCCCAGCCCCAGTAAAAACCAGAGGTTCATGTGAAATTATTCTTTTTTTGAAATAATGGTTTTAGTGTGCAATTATAGGTTTTCATTTTGTATTTGTGTTTATTCAAAATAAATCAATATCCCAAAAAACGTATACAGCAGGCCTATTCAACTAGTGGCCCACGGGCCGAATCAGGCCCTTCAGAACTTTTTTCTGGCCCACAAGAGGTTGCCTGCAAATCAAAATGGCATATGCGTAATAGCATAAATAAAACTAATGTCTGATCACACTAAATCCGACGATGCGGCGAAAACGCTGGTTTTTCCATTCATTTGAATTATTTTGAATCCATTATTTTGCCTGCCGCGCTCTGCTCATTAAAAAAAAAAACGCACTGTGTCCGCACTTGTCATTGGCTCAGTCAAACTTATGTTACACACTAGGTTCGCGGGCCACAGAGAAAGTACTTTAGTTAACAACTGCTTCAAGATGTCTCTCCAAGCCCAAGAAACGTAAAGTTGATTCGTAAAATCGTCAATTCCAGAATGAATGGACTGACAAATATGTATTTACTTTGCCAGCCGCAACAAGTAATAAACCGGTGTGTTTATTACTTGTGTTAAATCACGGCTCGTTTTCTGCCAGTTTTCTTCCCGTGGGCTTAGAGGAACGGAGAAGGAAAGTACAGGGACTGCTAGCATAATTTGAACGGAGTCAAGTGGCCAACAATGAGGAAGGTGGCCTTGCTTATACTGACAATTTGGATCTACCTATACTTGTGAGTCTAGCTTTTCTCATATGAATGCCATCAAAACAAGGTCACGTTGATCCATGACCAATGAGAAGTTGCATGAGTGTCTCAGGATTGCTCTTACCACTTAGGTGCCAAACTATGCTGAAACAGCTAAATCAAGGCAGTGTAATTTCTCTCACAGGCTAAACATGACAGAATGGTCATTCATTTTATGGTTATTCAAACAAGCCTACTTACTGTTTTGAAAATTGTAAAAATGTTTCCAAGATATGAATGTTATTGTGAGTCTGATGGCTATTGTTTTACTATGTTCTATTTGCATTTACTATTGCATTTTATGGCCTCTGTTGTCTTCAATGCACCTTATGTATGCTTGGAAGTGTTGAGGATATTATACACAGGGCTACTTACTGTTAATGTGATGAATACTGTTTTATTATATTCATCTTGTTTTGTACATTAGTGGACATGGAACTGTTGGGGGAAAAAACCTCATGTCTCCTTAGTTTTAAAGATGCAACATTTTGCACTTTTGTGTCAAGCCTTGTAACCGAAGCTTTCCTACTTTTTTATGGACTGGTTGCTTTCTGTAATGATTTCTGTTGATACAATTAAATAAAAAAAAGGGATGCACTTGACTAGTTCATTTAATGTATTAGTATATATTAACACTACTGTAAGCAAGAGTTATTTGTAGTGATTCCTTGACAAAGTATTGTGTGGCCCACAAACCCCCAGTGATTTTCCTATTTGGCCCACTTGCTAATGAAGTTGAATAGCCCTGGTATACAGCTTCTGTGCGCCAGCTAAAATCTTGCCGAGGGCAGCAAATTGGTCAGGGCCGGCCCTGAGTGGGTGAATGATGCTAACACCAGAAAGTTAACACGCGTTTGTTTGTCTGGTATAATGTTTACAATGTCAACAATCCTAAATTCAGCTTGGAAGCATGCAACCATTTACTTATCAGCGCCAGTCCCATGTCCTGCTATGCCCTGTAGTTGACTGAGCCAACTGTGGAGGTAGTGGCCCATGCTGGGATTATGATGGTTTCGTTTTTGATTATCATTTAATGACATTATAATTACATTTTCATGTCAACGTGTCTCGGTAATTGTCCCAGGGGCTTTCAATGTATACGGCTGAAAGAGCGTTCAGAGAGATGGGAGGACACAGGGCAGTGCTGAATAATCAGAATTAGGATGTGTGAGTGGATAGATTGAAAAAAGAAAGTAATTCAATGATGGTGATACTAGGGGGTTGTCTTCATTAAATGATCATCAATAACAAAAATCCTCAATTTTTGCTATTTTTTTAAAGTGACAATTTGTGTCTGACACTAACTAATTCTCCTCTGAACTTTCTCTGATTTCTTTGAGGAGATCATCTGAGTTCATCTGAAATGTGGGTCTATTAAAGAGTGTACCTGCAATTACTATCCTTTTACCATTTAGATGTATAATTATGCAATGCACTCCTCTTCTCAAATAACATTTGTCATCACTCAAATCCTTTCAATAGCTTTCAGTTAAAATGTCATTTGGAGAGTGGGAGGAAAAAAACACGCTCTTCAAACAGAGTGCCGACAACAATGCCGCCGTGCATATGTGGAAATCTGACACATATAAATGGACATATAAATGGACATTTAAGGTGCTCACATGCAGCTGTCAGCTCTAACATGGCTGAGCATTGTGGTGTCCCACTGCAGAT
The DNA here is from genome assembly GCF_902827115.2 of Pseudochaenichthys georgianus. NCBI lineage: Eukaryota > Metazoa > Chordata > Actinopteri > Perciformes > Channichthyidae > Pseudochaenichthys > Pseudochaenichthys georgianus. The sequence continues at coordinate 16,988,862 of NC_047526.1, forward strand.
CAGGTTATTTATCACATGTGAGAGTGTGGATGGAGAGGTTGTTGACCGCCTTGACTCTGTCACTAAATCCATGGCTGAGATTACTGGCTTCCGACATCCGGCCCTGCGGAAGATTGCACATAAATCTCTCTGAAAAAATAATAAAGGGGCTTTTTCTTCTCATCCTAAAGCTTTTCATCTTAGCTCTGAAAAACAAAACCACCCACATGATCCCCGAGCTGAACTGACACACCTACAGTCACAGCTGATCAAACTTTAAATAAATTGAAGAATACAGTAATCCATTACGAGATCAGTTATTGTTAAGGTCACTTTTAATTCTAAAGGGCCCCAGAGGCATAATTTCAGGGACATTGAGTGCAACTTGCTCTGAAGATAGAGCTGGTTTCCCAAGTGTGCAGTCTCACAAATGACTGTAGGATCTTTCCATTGCAGGGATGATGTATGAATAGCCTGAGCTAAACTTGAAACTGAGTATATTGCCACATCCCAGCTGTGCTCAGGATCACAGGCTATAACTTACGCTCATATGCATGCAAAGCTCGCCAATATGGGCCACCTGCACCCGCATGGATCACACAACATCAGTGCAGCTGCAGACTGCGAACACACAAGCCAACACGTGCAACATTCACACGTGGCTACACTCACATACGAACACTTATGTAAATGAAGGTGTGCTGTTAAAGGGGTGACCAACGGTGAAATTGCAATCCAGCTTTTTCTCCCAGTGCATTTAACTCTCAGCATGGCTGTCAAAATGAGGCACTTGAAAGCTAATCAAAAATCAAACTACATGTTTATGCTGATGCTCATGGAAAAAACATACTTAAAGTAAGTGTGATGCCGTCCAATGCATGGCCAATACATAAAAGCCTTCACACTGACATTGAACATCTACTTATACAAACATAAACATGTCTATTTGAAACACTCCATCAGGTTTTACACTCTTGAAAAAGTAACTGTTCTATATGGATAAAACAAAAACAATTTCTAAATAATTATTCTAGTATCCCCAACACAGGTTGTTTAGGGTACCTTAAATACATAAAAGGAAAAATGAACCCCCCTGTAGTGAAAATGGTACAGTCTGAGTTCCCTCTTCTTTAAAATCCATTGGGTGCTCTCACTTCCTGTTGGCAGTTTGGACACATGACCAGCAGGTAAGATAGAGGGACATGCAACAAACATTTGTCAATTGAAGTTAAACATGACCAATACATTGATTTGAATGACATATGTTAATAAATCAATCAAGTTCTTATTTCTTTAAAAATGAATAATAACTTATGTTGGTGTTCACTATGCTAAAGTAACACAGACACACGGCCTGTGATACACAACTTAAAGGTCCCATGACATGGCCATTTCTACTGATCATAATTCCGTTGGTGAGATATACTAGAATAGATTGACATTGTTCCAAAATGACATTGGTTTCTCAGATAGCATCTCTGTATAGTACGTGTATTCACTCTCTGTCCTACACGCCTTGTTGGAGCTCCTGCCCCCCCTCCCTATGAGCCCACTGTGCTCTGATTGGTCAGCTCGCCCACTCTGTTCTGATTAGTCAACCACCGTTACAACTGGACATCAGTGTTTATGTGGCGTTTGTTAGCAACCAGAAAATGACACCAGTAATGACAAACAGATGAGAATGCTGCGTGGGGTCTGGGTGCCGTGTTAGCAGGACGTTGCGGGGCTTGCTGCTCCGCCCTTTGAGGCTCGAGGAGTGGAAAGTGTGAGCTCGATTGGTGGTGTCGTTTCCTGGATGCTGCGTGGGGTCTGCGAGACACCGCGGAACTCAGCCTGAGCACATACACACACTCACATGTGTGTGTGTGGAGATCCGCGGTGCAGCAGCTGAGAAAAGATAAGGCTGTGTGTGTGTGTGTGTGTGTGTGTGTGTGTGTGTGTGTGTGTGTGTGTGTGTGTGTGTGTGTGTGTGTGTGTGTGTGTGTGTGTGTGTGTGTGTGTGTGTGTGTGTGTGTGTGGAGCTCTGCGGAGCTCTGCGGATTGGTCCATTTGGTCGGCGTTACGTCACTATGACCAGGAAGAAAAAAATGTTTTACTCGCTACAGGGTGTACTTTGAGGGTTTGTAACTTTGCAGACCTTTTACATGCAAAAAAAGCTATCCCACAAGGAGAGGGGTAATAACTGGAAAAGCATGTCATGGGACCTTTAACACAACTAGGACTACAGATGTATTGTATTGGGAGGATGGAATAAATAAAAGTAGCAATGTGATGTGAGATAAAGAGAAGCAAGAAGTCCTCACAATCAAGAAGCTCATACTTGATGTGGACTTTCTTCTTGATAATAGCTGTTGCATAATTGTCTGTCGATTGGCTAATTGGTTAAGAAATGAATAGGCATTTTTTAAAATGGAGTGGAGTGAGCGGAAGGAGGAACCTATTGCGGTGAGCACGTTGCACGTTGTAACTTCCGGTTGTTGTTGTTTTCATCTCCGGGTATCCCGTGTGCCTGTTCTGTTGCTGATAGCTTATTAACTTAAACTTAATCGATCGTTTTAAAACTCTTGATCACGGCAACTGCCTGACGTTGTAATCACACGTTACTACAGCTTAAGCACTCACAACTCTCCGTCTCTTAGCGACTGTAACTCCACAGTTGCCTACACTCTTTTCGGGTTTGCTAACGGTAGCTACTTTAGCTTGATAGCTAGCCATGGCTCTTTCCCCACCTTCTGGTGCTATTTCCTGCTCTTCCTGTCTCATGTTTGGTTACTTCCCGGCCTCCCTTACTGGTAAGGATACATGTGTTAAATGTAGTATAGTTGTTAGGTTGGAGGCGGGAATCATAGCCATAGAAGCCCGGCTCCGCATCTTAGAAAGTAACTCAGTTAAAGTAAAGCCCATGTTAGCATGTAGCTCCTCTTAGCCGTCCCCCGGCAACTCCCGAGCAGCAGGGAGGCTGGGTGACTGTTCAGAAGGGGCATAACGCGAAACCCGCAGGTCCCCACCAACCCGTTCACGTATCTAACAGATATTCCCCACTCAGCGAGACACCCGCTGAGAAGCCAACTCTGGTTATTGGTAGCTCTATTATGAGACACGTGAATTTAGAGACCGAAGCCTCCACAGTGATAAACGTAAATACAGTAGGATTGTTATTCACGTCGGTGGTAATGATGTTCGTTTACGCCAATCAGAATGCACAAAACTTAATGTGGAGTCGGTGTGTAGTTATGCTAAAACAATGTCGGACACCGTAATCTTCTCTGGTCCCCTCCCCAATCTGATCAATGATGACATGTATAGCCGCATGTCATCATTTCAGCGCTGGTTGTCTTGGTGGTGCCCAGCAAACAATGTGGGCTTCGTAAATAATTGGACAGCCTTCTGGGGAAAACCTGGTCTGATTAAGAGAGACGGCATTCACCCTACTTTGAAAGGTGCAGATCTCATTTCGGCAAACATTTCAGGGCTTTGTGGACGTAATCCATGACAAACTGGAGTTGAGACCAGGAGGCAGAGTCGCAGTCTTACACGCTTCTCTGCGCTCTCTCCTAGGCAGTCACCCATAGGAATCCCGAACCCAATAAAATACCCAATATTAGCGGTGTGTGTGTCTGCCCAAGGACAATTTAAGGTAAAACCTAATAGAGGTGTCATACATAATAACCTAATAAAAGTAAATGTAACAACTACTACAGTGCAACAAAACAGGAAGATTAAATGTGGTCTCTTAAACATAAGATCTCTAGCATCTAAAGCAATATTGGTAAATGATTTAATATCAGATTATAATATTGATATATGCTGTCTCACTGAAACTTGGTTGAGACATGAAGAATATGTCAGCATAAATGAGGCCACTCCACCCAGCCATGTCAACACTCATATTGCTCGAGGCACGGGCCGAGGAGGTGGAGTTGCAGCAATCTTTGACTCAAGTTTACTTATCAATACTAAACCAAAATGTAATTATACCTCTTTTGAAAGCCTCGTTTTTAGTCTTACGCATCCGACCTGGAAAACTTTGCAGCCAATCTTATTTGTTACAGTGTATCGTGCACCAGGTCCTTATTCAGAATTCTTATCAGAATTCTCTGAGTTTTTATCAACTTTGGTTCTTAAAACAGACAAAGTAATTATCGTAGGTGACTTTAATATTCATGTTGACGATGATAAAAATAGCCTTACTGTTGCATTTAACTCTATATTAGATTCTGTTGGTTTCTGTCAGAGTGTAAATAAACCAACCCACTGTTATAATCACACTCTCGACCTTGTTCTGACTTATGGTATTGAAATTGAGCAACTATTAGTCGAACCGCATAATCCTGCTTTATCCGACCATTTCTTAGTAACTTTTGAAGTACTGTTACTAGACTACAAAGCATTAGTCAAAAGCTCTTGCAGCAGAAACCTATCTGTTAGTGCTATAGCCACATTTAAGGAAGAGATTCAACCAATACTTAACTCGATAGCATGTCTGCATGTAGGGGAGGAAACTTATACAAAATGTACACCACCCCAAATTGATCATGTTGTTGATAGTGCTATAGATGCGCTGTGAATAAAATTAGATTCTGTTGCTCCTTTGAAAAAGAAGAAAATAAAACAACATAGATTAGCTCCATGGCATAATGCCGAAACCCGCAAAATAAAGCAAAAGTCTAGACAACTTGAAAGGATATGGCGTTCCACTAAACTTGAAGAATCTCGTTTAATTTGGCATATTACTCTCAATGAATATAAGAAAGCACTGCGTAAAGCGAGAGCAGCCTACTACTCTTCATTAATAGATGAGAATAAGAATAATGCAAGATTTCTTTTCAGCACTGTAGCCAGGCTGACAGAGAGCCACAGCTCGATTGAGCCTTCTATTCCCTTAGCACTCAGTAGTAATGATTTTATGTGCTTTTTTAACGATAAAATTGTTACTCTTAGAAACAAAATTAATGACCTCTTGCCTTCGACCAGTATAGTGTTATCAACAGCTCCCGGAATCGTAAGTTCTAATATTACACTAGATAGTAAACTAGAATGCTTTTCAGCCATTAACCTTGAACAATTACATTCAATGATTCTCTCTTCTAAACCATCAACGTGTATGTTAGACCCAATTCCAACTAAGCTGTTGAAGGAAGTTTTTCCATTAATTAGCACTTCTTTATTAAATATTATGAATATGTCTTTATTATCAGACTATGTTCCACAATCATTCAAAGTAGCAGTGATAAAACCGCTTCTTAAAAAGCACAACCTCGATCCAGAGGTTTTAGCCAACTATAGACCTATTTCTAATCTTCCGTTCCTCTCAAAAATTCTTGAGAAAGCGGTCGCAAAACAGTTGTGTGATTACTTAAAAAACAATGATTTATTTGAAGATTTTCAGTCTGGCTTTAGAACACATCATAGCACAGAGACAGCTCTGGTTAAAGTCACAAATGATATTCTAATAGCCTCAGACAAGGGACTTGTCTCTATTCTTGTTTTGCTCGATCTTAGTGCTGCATTTGATACTATCGACCATGATATCCTATTGCAAAGACTAGAGCACTTAGTTGGCATACAGGGAACTGCTTTAGGCTGGTTTAGGTCCTATCTATCTGAACGCTCTCAGTTTGTACGTGTTAACGATGAATCTTCCACGCAAACCAAAGTTAGCCATGGAGTGCCACAGGGCTCAGTGCTCGGACCTATTTTGTTCACATTATATATGCTTCCGTTAGGCAATATTATAAGGAATCATTCTGTAAACTTTCATTGTTATGCGGATGATACTCAACTATATTTATCAATCAAGCCTGATGAAATTAATCATCTAAATAAAATTCAAGACTGCCTTAAGGACTTAAAAACGTGGATGACCTTAAACTTTTTGATGTTAAACACGACCAAAACTGAAGTTATTGTACTTGGCCCGAAGAATCTACGAAACAAATTATCTAAAGACATACTAACTATGGATGGCATTAATTTGGCCACCAGTGAGACTGTAAGGAATCTTGGTGTTATATTTGATCAGGATTTATCCTTTAACGCCCACATAAAATCAATTTCAAGGACCGCCTACTTCCATCTACGTAACATTGCAAAAATCAGGCATATCTTGCCTCAAAACGATGCAGAGAAACTAGTCCATGCATTTGTTACTTCTAGGCTGGATTATTGTAACTCTTTATTATCAGGGAGTACCAAGAAGTCAATCAAGTCGCTTCAGCTGATTCAAAATGCTGCGGCTCGTGTACTAACCAGAGTTAGGAAAAGGGACCACATTACTCCTGTTCTGGCTGCCTTACACTGGCTCCCTATAGAACACAGGATAGAATTTAAAATTCTTCTTCTCGCCTACAAAGCCCTTAATGGGCAGGCGCCATCTTACCTTAAAGAACTCATTATACCCTACTGTCCTACTAGGGCATTGCGTTCCAAGAATGCAGGGTTGTTGGTTGTTCCTAGAATCTTTAAAAGTACAATGGGAGCCAGAGCCTTTTCTTATCAAGCTCCACATTTGTGGAATCAGCTTCCAGTTTGTGTTCGGGCGGCAGACACCCTATCCGTTTTTAAGAGTGCGCTTAAGACCTTCCTTTTTGATAAAGCTTATAGTTAGGGCTGATTAGATTCAGCCCCTAGTTTTGCTGATATAGGCTTAGTTTGTCGGGGGACATCTTACTTCTTCCTTCTCTCTGTCTATACCCGTGTACACTCATGTTCCGATTAACCCAGCTTCCCCAAATGTCTTTCTTTTTGGTGTCTATATACGCTGGGATCCGGAGTCATGGATGATCCTGCGGTCCTGTGTCCTGGATCGCGAGCGCTGGATCTTGAGTCGTGGCTGTGGTCCTGGATCATAGGTCCTGGATGGATATCCTCGTGGATTCATCTTCCTATTATACACACATGCATTTCCAAACATTTGGACTACCTATGTTGCAAATGTATTATCTTTTCAATTTACACACGGCATCTATTGCACGTCTGTCCGTCCTGGGAGAGGGATCCCTCCTCTGTTGCTCTCCCTGAGGTTTCTCCCATTTTTCCCTTTAAACTGGGTTTTCTTTGGAAGTTTTTCCTTGTACGATGTGAGGGTCTAAGGACAGAGGGTGTCGTATTGTCATACTGATATTCTGTACACACTGTGAAGACCACTGAGACAAATGTAACATTTGTGATATTGGGCTATATAAATAAACATTGATTGATTGATTGATTGATTAAACTCTCAATTCATTTAAATATAGGCAAGAACATCAAGGATTGTTGCTTATGGATGCACCTCAACATTAAGGTTTAATATATCCATGCAATCGATGACATTAATATAGCAGTTACCATCTATTTGCAAATGTAAAGATAAAGTGGATTACAAGTTCCAGTTTTAATCCTAGATTTTCTGTGGAAATGGAAATGCCAAAAACTGCAGTCCCTCAAATGGTAACGTTCCATAGACCCTCATATTAAAACGTTTCCGCAGAAATAAACATGTCTACAACCTTGTAAACAAACATTTTGATCTTAATTTCTCTTCATCACTCTTTGTAGGCGGGTGAATTATTATATAACACACCTATATAAATATATTAAGGCTTAGATTTTTACACAATTAAGTGTGTTTCTGCTTTAAGTGACAGGTGGCTGCCGTAAAAGGTCGATAGCCCTGCATAATACGTGCATATTTTATATACAGTATGTCTCATCCCTTGACTCTAAATGATGTATATAGCTTTTTCAAATATATACACATTTGTTTCTGCTCGTCATATGAACGCTGTATTAATGTGTGTTTAATTCCGACCCCCAGTGTGCTGAGAGCTTTTTGTGAGATTTATGTAAGTGGGAGTCAATCTGATTTTCTTAAATCAATCCATTTAATATCAGAAGGACATGAAAACATAACATTGAGCTATTTATAAAATTACAGGGGGTCTATAATGACAGTATTTCACTGAAATAAGAACAGCTTATTCACGCATTGATATATTCAAGTATGTATTTACATTTATCTGTGACAAATGTGTAGGCCCTAACATCTCCACATATCTACATGTGTGTGTTTTCAAACATCATAAGCCGCCTCAGTTGCTCCCCTCTGGACCCTGTGTAAATGTTTGAGTCTATTGGGATCCCACAGAGTCAACAGAGCCAGACAGACCTCCATGCTGTGTGTCTGTCTGCCCGAGTTAGATATCAAGTGTACGAAATGAACACGCATCCCCAGTCGATTGGGCTTCCATTTGAAAGTGCTAGGCATCAATGCGAGGCCCTTCTTCACTCCTCCCACACTCTAAGGCCGAGGAGAGAGAAGAGGGTGGGGGGGGAATGATAAGGCGGGACTCCCATGAGCCGCTGCTCAAACGATAGGTTTGTAGGGAAAGCACTTTATGCTAGGCAGAAGCATAAGGATACATTTCATCAACAAATACATGTGTCAATGTGTTTTATACACCAAATATGATCCCCTACTGGTTCTTAAATAATAGAATACCTCCATTAGATTTGAGTTCCTTTTGGATAATGAACCATAAAAGAACACTCAAATGCAATTATTTGAAAATGGCGTTAAAAATATATTTATTCCAATAGTAAATGGCACCACTGCCTGTACGATAAATAACTGTGCAGTATCTTGTCATGCATTACATATTATGTATGTTTTTATAAACTGAATGTGAATTACCACCTGTTTTTGTTGAGGTGGAATTTTAAATTGTCTTCTCTTTGGCAGTCCTTATCATACTTTTGTAGGTTAATCAAGCAAGTTAAAAACAGCAACTACGCTGCCAATATTCGTATTATATGAAGACATATGAATTACCTGTAAAATGAATATACATCTGTGGGAAATACCAAAAGTCTGGTCACATGCTTTCCATGCTTAATGATGCACGTTCCCTCTGTTCCCTCGAGTTAATGGATCGCCAGCGAGCTTCCCTGCAGGACGGTCCCGAGTCCACCGCTCAATCAAGAAACTAGGTATGTGCTTTCTCTTTTTCCTTCCTTTGCTTCCATCAAGCTGACCTAACCCTTCTGCCAGAACTCCTAGACTTCTTACAGGCACTGACTTCAGGTCATCCAGCTGACAATGGGTTGGTTGTTGTTGTGGAAAGAGGTACCCAATATGTGGGCCTTTTTGTTTTAGCATATTGCTTGTGAAATCATGTTGATAATACAATCAAACAGGGAAAATCACATGATCATTTGGATGATGAAGCCCAATCTGATTTCAATGCAGAAGCCTGGAATTTCCATTCTATCACAATAGACTTGTATCTTCTTAAAAAAAAACTGTAACCACACCCTTATCCAAACATTACCGTTCAGGTTGTTGTTTCATGGACCATAGCTAAATAATATTTCCATGGTCTTTCCCATAACATAGTTGCCATGCTGTGATAATGTATACAAACGTAGTCAAAACCTTGACATTGAACATAATCCAGGGTTGTAGTAGTTTGCAGTAGTCCAATATTTATGTTCTCGTCTGGTTGTGCACCTTAATGCATTTTTCTGGAGGAAATGCAGCACTTCTGTCTTGCGTGTGTACTTTAGTATGTTATGCATAACATACAGCATCCCTGAGAAGCTCACAGCAGCTGTTCATCTTGTATAATAATGGAGCTAGTGGGAAAGACCCTACACAAACAACTACGTGATGGCTTTACACAGCCAGGACGGAGGGCTTTCTGCCAACTTTAGGGACTCTGCTCAATGCAACAGCGATAGTAGACATCTGTGTGAAAGCGTATTGGTCTCTCACTATCTGTAAATTGCACGCACGGATCCTTCTGAGGGTTCATGAGATGTTCTGGCACTGGAGACATTAAGAATTGAAGGATTCAATGATCATTGTCATTCTGTAGCACAGTGTTGCACAACAAAAGGGAGTTCTAGATCATTCATACTGCCCATGAATAACACGACAAAATAAAACAGAGGTGCATTATTGCAGAATGTAAACAGCAGGAACAATGGCAAAGAGGTATTTTCTGGCCAGATAATATTGCCCGTGTTAAAATTCGACAGAGGGGAAACAGATTTCGATCAAATTTGACATTCGGAAACCAAGCATCAGTTTTGCAAACACACAATGCGTTTCTAACCCTAACCCTTGTCCTACGGGATCTCTGTCTTGCAATCCACCTTTCATGAGCAATACCTTTATCCTTGTTGTGTAATATATTGTTATTTTCCTGAAACCAACATCAGCCAGGGGTATGCTGGGTGGGTAGTGAAATAGCGTCTTGTCCTAGCTGGGTTAGTGTAGCTACCATCCCGGCTCTCCTCCTTTTTCCTCCTTCTCAAACTCTCATTTTGTCCGGTAGTTCTTCCTCTGATGTTATTGAGATTTCCTCTGTCATATAGTCTGTATGTGTGGGTTATAAGGGTGAAAAGACATCGAATTAAAACAAGAAAAAAAAGTGCTCACCATTTTAATTATGACGACATTTCTGAGATGCTGGGTTGAGCGTGATGTACAATGTTTATTGGTTTATCCTTGATTGGACATGGTGTCACTTTTGTTTCAGATTACGAGCATATGTTGAGACCCTGTGTAATCTCGAACGTTTTACACATTGTGACTAGTTGAATAATCAAAACGTTTGTGGAGGCATAGATGGGATCATGGTGATCCTTATAGGGTCAGCACCGTGGGTAAAGACTGGGCACATCTTAGGTACACATCTCTGCTGTGGTCAGGCCTGTAGAACCGGTGATGTATTTGTTTTGGTCACCAAGGTTGTTCACATTTAGCTTGTGGCTGTTTATAGGCCTTAGTCTTACAGTGGTTAATTGAACATATAACTGAAATGTGACACACATTGCCATGAAACAAGAACATGCCCTTGATTGAATAAATCAACACAGTAATGAGAGTCATGTCTGGTTGTTGATATTTGTAGTATTCCAATCGAGCACCAGGGTTAATCATATTTCCCCTGTTTCAAGGATGTATATTTTCCGTGTTCTTTATCTGCAACAATGTGATTCTGAGCTGATTCCAGCCTCATTGTTCAAAAACACTCTGTAAACTCAGTTTCCATTCAAATGAAATTCCCCGGGCAATAATAGATGAAATTCCAAGATTGTATCAAAGCAATTATTTGAACATAGCTATGTGTTTGAAAAAATGAAATTGTGTTATTTTGTATTCAAATGAGCGTGAGATGCTGCGGGGCAGCCAGCAGACACATATTGTAAACATTCGAACATAACAGCGAAGGCAGTGTGAGACAAAACCATAGGATTAGGCGTGTTAAAACAAAGCTTCTTAAACGGGGAAATACACAAAGCGTTTATCTCGACCACTTCTCCGACTACATATCTGCATTTCTACAGTTCTAAAGGGCTCACAGAACGCGTAAAAAAATTGGTGCTTGAAAAAAAAATTGGTGCTTGAAAAAAAAATGAAAGAAAGTGAAAGGGAGCGTGAGTGAAAGGCACCCTCACACACACACACTCTGATGAATTAGTTCCAAGTTATCCATGAAAGTAATACGCTGATAAGGCCAAGAACAAACAGAAGCCAATTACTGGCGTTTCCCTGCAAGCTCAGAACTCCTGAACACCAGCAGCACTGATGGAAACCATTTAGGGCTGGGCCGTGGCGGCTGATTGGACAGGTGTTGTGGGGTGTTGCCCTTTTGCCTGACAGCACATCTTTTCATTACCAAGCCAAGCACACACCCTTATCAAGCTGTTCTCATCGATGATGGGAGATGGGATTTCGCATTAAAAACTCATCTACAACAACAGCTGTGATTGAAGGGAACCTCGGGACCTGAGCTGTTTCTCTATACACAGAACAAACAAAGCAAAGCAAGCCTGAGCTGACGTTTCCGAGTCTCTCTAATATCTAGTGCGATTTACACTGCTGTGGTAACATCATGCTTCGGCAACATCATCAATACATTGATTTTGCTTGCCATGCTTCACAAGCAGCCTTTGACCTGGGATAAGAGTTTTTCTAAAATAACCCTAACAGTAGGATTCCTCTGCTCACAGCATAATTAGGAATTGATTGGGAGTCTACTCTTCTGCTAATGCACCATGCTCAAAAGCACAGGGTCAGGAGCTGACAGCAGATCCCTGTATTTTCTGTCCTTTTCAGAGCCCTGAGAGTGTATATTTTTTTATTTAGAAACACTACAGCTGTCTTAACATCCATTATGTCCAGCCTGGAGTCTCAATCCACGCAGCTGGACAGTCCGCCTCCAAACACGGCATGACCTGACATTTATTACACATCCATTCTCCTCCTTGTAATCACTATCCTTTCTTGTGAAACATAACAAGTGCAAAATCACAGATACTGCAATCAGCCTCTTTTAAAATGTTAAAATGTTATTTTCTGTGGTGTAGGTGTGTCCGTGTTCATCACTCACAAACTCACGTCTACAATGGGCCTGATTCTCCAAAGGGGGAGGAAGGATGTCTCCAAGAGAGATTGATTTGTCACCGGAGTGGAGCCTCGTAAACTTGGCCATGCCCCGGGGGATGTCAACAAAGCCTTCACGCGGACTGACTCACCATTGGATGGGGCTGTCATCGGAAGACAATTGACTGTCAATTAGGGACGGAGACAACAACGTGAGAGTCAGCAGGAAGGCAGTAAATTATACCTGTCTGTCAGGCGGCTTCGTCTTCATTCCCTTCACTCTCTCTCTCTATTTCACTGTTGAACATGGCTCTTTCGGAATTAGCCTGCTCTTTTTCTTTCACCTGTTTTGTCCCGAGCCGTCCTGCTGATGGTATTTACTGTACGTACAGCAGCGTTTTCGTACTCCCTCACAGCCTTTCCGACAAGCGATCAGTCCATTCGCTGCGCAGACCACTGAGTAAGTGGTCTCAGATTTAAAGGTCTCCCATTGCCACCAGCTGATTGTTGCAACTCGCACCTTGCTGTGCTCAATGGCCAAGCTGTCTGAGAGGCTGCGGCCCCACGAGGACGAAAACGGCTAAACGCATAGGATTAACGCAAACGCAATCGCAAACGGCTTCCGTCCACATGCAATAATTATCCGGATAGTGTCTGCCCACACGAGACCGCTCCGTTTAGCTCCAACCGCTGGAGAAGCTGCAGTACATATGCAGGAGCCTCTACGTGGCGCTGTAACTTCCTCCACAAAAGCAGCGAAGAAGCACGGTTGTCATGGTTGCCCTTCTGTTTATTCTCCGCGGTGGGGGCCGAGGGAACCGGGCAGAGTTTTTCGCCAGTCAGCGTTTATTAAAGTTGAAATCTTCCGGACAAAATTATAAAAGTGCCGGTCAAAGGTCTTCTTTGTTATTTATTGAGCTTTAAAACAAATGAATAACGACTCTATATAATATAATGATAAAATACACGGAGCCTCTCTTTTTCCTCCTTCTCTTCGGACAGCGTCAGTGTCTGTCTCATGCAGCAGCTGATCCAGTAATGAGTGACCCGGCCGACAGTAAAAAATAAACATATTTATAACTAGTTTAGGGAGTTTGAGAGGTAATTAAAATAGCTAAGGGTGATGATCTGACTTGAAGTGTGTGTTTTGCTGCAGCGGGAGGAGCTGCAGGTGGGCAGAGCTGCGTGTCTCCGTCCTGTCAGATTAGACTTCACTCGCGAGAGAAAGATAAATAATCTGAATTCAGGATGCAGTTTACTTTGACGTGGGGGTGAGCAGCAGAGGTGGGGAGAGGCGGGGCTATTGCCTCATCATTATTGCTGTAGATGTTGCACAAACAACTGTAGCATGGTCAATAGCGTCCGGAGCACGATAGCAACTCTGCGATCCGCCATTGTTGTTGTTGTTGGTGGCGAAACACTTCAGCACTGGCGCGGGGTAAGCGGAGGGAGCAGAAGAGGTGGGGAGAGGCGGGGCTATTGCGCAATCACTATCAGTGATCTGAAAATGTCCGTATAGGGCGCACACACGGAGCTGTTTGACCCCCCAGAGAGTGGCGTATGCATTTCTATCCACCTTGGGACCCGTTGTCGTTTCCTCAGTCGTTTAGTGCCATATTCGGTCGTCCTCGTGTGGCCGAACGGTCTATATGACACTAAACAGTAACGCAAACGACCGAATTCGTCCTCGTGGGGCCGCAGCCTCAGTATCATACCCCAGGTTACAATCATATATGTAGCTAACCCCCCTTTTACCTTGTCATTGTGAAATGTGCGCGCTTATAGCAACAACGCAGCATTTATCCTGGCGAGCTCCATTGAGTTGCTGGCTTTTGTCTGTACTCACACATTCAATACGTTTAAGTGCAATTCAAACAGACCAGTTCATGTGCTTCAAGTGGAACAAACCTGCATGTGTCAGAGAAATTACGTTTTCGTTTTACACGAGGAAGCAAATTCTTCCAATTCTGTGTGTTGTTTGAGTCTTAATTTGTTGAAAAAAGGAGCATTGCTGCTAATGAAAGAGTCTGAAGCAATTAGCCAGGATTATAATCAGACATTTGATTCCAGCTGGAAAAATGAGGTGTTTAGTGCAGCATCCTGGAAATAATCTCTAAGCCGGAAGAACAACAAGTGTACCACCATTAATTTAAGCAGAGAAATCTTACCTGAAACAAATCGGAAGATCGATCGCTGGTTCACCCGCTGATACGGTAATAATGGAGATGTCCTTCAGAAAGATTACAGGAAGACTCATGTTTGAAAGAAAACAATTACATATGGCGTCTACAGCAACAGGAGGAGTTGCAAGTGGTGGCTGCAGGAGGTGTTCCCACAGAGTGTATTGTTAAAGATAATGGCAGCGGCAAGTTGCGTGAGTGTGTGGGAGGCTGGTGCATTATTCAAAGTGTTACTTCTTGAGTTTCATGTTGTCTATAGCTGCATGCTATTGTAGGCCTCATCTACCCGAAGGAGACTGTAGTAAAACTCCCACCGAGATGCTGGGAACTCAATCAAGCGTGAGCACACTTGAAGACAAGGAGGTCCAGATGTCATTTTGAAATGCTGTAATCTTTTAGCAATCATTAATGTGACAGTTATCTGAATGGTGTTAAAGAAAAGTGGACAGATTTATTACTTGAGTCCTTTGCATGTCATCTGTTTTAGCATTAAGTGTGTCATTTAATGACTACTTTATTATAAAGAGGAGTCTATCTTGTAGGATCTCCTATCAAATTGGCTCCCACACACTAGTGGCATTTAATGACTTCATATATGTGCGGATACGGGAACGGCAAAAAAGAGAGGAAATAATTGATCCGTCTTCCATCAGTTGTGTGTAGTGTTCTTGCAACCTTGACATTTGAAAGACAGTTTTGCCTTTTAGACATTTGATTTTGTTCTCAATTTGTTCCCAATCAAATTGGTACTTTATAGTCATAAAAGCAATGGGTACCTATATTTTCCCTGCTGTGTATCCGCTTGTTGCAAAGCGTCTGTTTTTATTAGCAGCAGCTGCCATACCTTTGCTCGTGTGAAAGGTCTAAGCCCCTTTAAGCCAACTTGTGTCACAGGAAGACCGGCGCATCTGCCATGAAAAGCATACATTTTTCGAACAGAGGGAAGACAAACAGTCTGTTCCATTTATCGCCAATGTTAAAGAAAAATGGTTGCTTTTTGAAGGCACTTCTTTTAGGAATGGCATCTGTCACACCAGACACCCGCAGCACTCTGAGCAGGTCGCTTTGAGTTGTCCATTTGATTATGTTTAATCTGCACCCTGCTCCTCTTTGTCACAAGGAATATAGCTTTTTCATTTCACAGACAGTCGTGACTGCCTGGAAGGGTTGACAGACCCGAGCTCCAGAGATGGGGACTCGAGTTTGTGACTCGGACTCGAGTCGCACTTAAGTCGCACACACAGAGTCTTCAGACTTGACTTGGACTCCTGCTCAAAAGACTTCGGACTCGACTTGGACTCGTGTTTTGGGACTCGTCAACAATCATTGTGTTTTCTATTTTTGGCGTATTAACATTGAGGAAACTCTGAAACGTCAGGTGCGCGCCTCTCGCACTACCTCATGGTAACACCATGGCGACCGGCGGCACACCTGCAGCTGTACCGCTTGTAATTAGGTTCAACTATAAAAACTTCGAACAAAACGCCGGCGGCACCAACAATAGGAGCGCACACTGCAAAGTCTGCAATATTAAAATCAAGGATGCTGGTGCAACAACGTCAAATTTCATCAGGCACTTGAAAACTCACCCGGAGAGGTCAGTCACATTAATGCATATGGACGGTTAGCAAACATGTTTAGCTCAGCATCAGCTAATGTTAACTTAGCTTGCTACTAGCTTTGTAACTGAATATTTGAAAAGATGAGTGAATGTTTGCTTGTCACACTTGTTTGCGTTGAGTGGCGTTGACATCCAACTCTTGTCATGACGTAAAAAAGGTCGGTAACGTTAATCATTACATTCCGCTGCCACCATCTACTGGCTAACGTTAAACGTAGAAAAATACATAGTTACATACATAAATACATCTGTCGGTTTATAGGCAGGTTACAGGTTTATTGTTGACCACGTAACGTTAATGTTACAGGTTTATCAGGTTACCATTACACTGGGTTTGAGTGAGAGGATAGAGGAATATGTTTATTTATAGTAGACTTAAAATATGTCATTAGAGACCCAGTGTAATTAAACAATACGGTTGCAGAGGTCAAATTTTAACATTTTTGTCCACTGGCCAAATGGCTAGCCTAGTGAATGTTGAAATGTTACCAGCCACTCAATAGATTACCATTGTTATTTTTGGCTGGTGCGTGCAACATACAGTACCAGCCACTTGCATGATTTACCAGCATTTGGCTGGTAAATGGTGTTAATGGTAGATATCTCTTTTGGAACAGGTCATGTTTTAATATCACCAGTTCAGTATATTTCAGATAATATTGCAGCAATAGTTTTTTAGTTGCAAAAGGCACAGAACAAATGTTTACTTTTAAGTACTTTTAACACAGTTTCCCTGCGGGGGATTAATAAACTATTTGTGATACTGATTTTTGATTCTGAAGTGTTTTGCTTATAAGTTGTTTGCATTTAGCTAAAGTGTGATGTTTTTCCTCATTGCATTGCAATAGCCTGTTTAAAGTGATCATATAACAAACAACTAATCAGTACTGATACTGTATGCTAATATATATAGGAGTGATAATAACACAGTAAATGCTTTGAATTTCTTAGATATAGCTGTGCAGTATTCTTAACAGACTGGATAGCAGCAGACAATAGAAGGCTTATTACAACCAGAAGAGACATGAGACTTTTATTTTTTAGAGACTTGAGACTTGGACTTGTGACCAAAGACTTGAGACTTGATCAAGTCTCACCCCACAAAGACTTGAGACTTGACTTGGACTCGTGACCAAAGACTTGAGACTTGACTTGGACTTGCAAAAAAAGATTTGTGAACATCTCTGCCGAGCTCACACAAAGGCCAATATGGAAAAAGAAAAGGGATTAGTTTTTACCTCGACTAAAACATTAACTGATGTGCTTTTCCCACGGCGTCAGATTTAAACGGCTGTGTTTTTTTTAGGTTGTGTGTATTCATGACCCTGTCAGAATGTAAATCAGTTGTATTCGAGAAATATTTTATTTTGGGATCTTTAAATCTGTATCATTACATTACATTACATTACATAATAATAATAATAATAATAGCTTTGATTTATATAGCACCTTTCAAGGGACCCATGTTACTTGTTAGACGCTTTTATCCAAAGCGACTAAAGGCCGCTACACACCAACCCGATTTTGGGAGTCAGAGGCCGTCAGAGGCAGTCGGGCATTCACGGCGCTCTACTCAGGGCTCTGTTCTTGGTCCCCTCCTCTTCTCCCTGTACACAAACTCGCTCAGATCTGTCATTAGCCGGCATGGTTTTTCATACCACTGCTACGCTGACGACATCCAATTAATTCTGTCCTTTCCCCGCTCAGAGACCCAGGACGTCGCACGCATCTCTGCTTGTTTAGCTGACATCTCTCAGTGGATGTCCGCTCATCATCTCAAGCTCAACCTTGACAAGACTGAAGTGCTTTTCCTTCCGGGAAAAGATTGTCCCTCTCTTGACCTGACTATCAACATCGGCACCTCTGTTGTTTCCCCGACCCAGACTGCAAGGAATCTGGGTGTGACCCTGGATAACAACCTGTCCTTCACTGCAAACATCGCTGCTACAACCCGCTGCTGCAGATACACGCTTTTCAACATCAGGAAGATACGCCCCCAGCCAGGGCCGGACTGGGACAATAAGTCAGGCCGGGAATTATACACCCAGCCAGGCCACTACCAGTTTTTTGTGCCATTTTGCTGGATTTATTTGTCAATTTTTACAGCGTTGCTGCCCATAATGATAGCGCTCTAAATCTACTACCTCAAAATAAACATATGGACATGGGTTACTATTTAAAAAAAATTGCAAATCTATTTAGGAACCTATGTGAACATATTTTAAGCGGGGGTGGACCTCAAATCCTATAGGGGGGTCCGGGGGCATGCTCCCCCGGTAAGATTTTGTTCTTAATGTTGGACTTAAATGCATCAATCTGGTGCATTTTGAGGGGGAAATAAAGAGACTACACCCATATGAAACATAACTGTATACATTTAAATAATCATAAAATCATAATAACATGGCCATAACCAATAACATCCCATATCCAATATGAAAAAACATTGAAACTTGTTTATTTATTTGTTTTTGGTTCATTTGTAGTTGTTAGTGTGTATGTGCTCCTGAATCAGCCTCACCTGTCTCCCTCTCCTCCCCCTGCTCCTCCTAACCCCGAGGCAGCAGCAAAGACTAGTTTTAGCTCTCAACAAGTTTTAATTGTTTATCTTACCTTTTTTCACCTAGTTAACGTTTTTTTTTTTATTATTCATGCATATTTTGCTAATCACTCCCCCCTCAAATGGAAATATGTGTTTACATAAATGGTGACCAAACCGTTTGAGACCCACAGAGTAAACACTAAACTAAACACTCAAGAGTCCTTTACCTCACCTAAGCTGTAGTTATCAGCCTCTCAGTCTGACAGGAGAGGGCTCTCCTCCACCTTGTTGTTGAAACAGCTCCTTATATCCATTAGCGCAGCTAGCTAGCAACAGATGCTAACAACAACAACAATACACGTAACCGGTGTGCGCGGTTTATCTCACTCGCTCGCGCCACACAACACACACCCTCCCGAGCTTGAATGACACACAGAGACCAATCGAGTATGATCTGTATGAAAGTGGCCATGTCGGCAGGTCACATCATGTAGACAGCCAGTCACCCTCTGTGAGGCAGAGTCAGACCCACATTTGCGCAGCATTGCGTTCACAAGACATACGTATACAAAAAAAAAACCTCAGGCCAGCAGGCCACTTAACAGGCCAGGCCATCGGGAAACCTCCCGGTCCTCCCGATGGCCAGTCCGGGCCTGCCCCCAGCTGACCCAGAAATCGACGCAGGTTCTGGTCCAGGCTCTCGTCACCTCACGCCTAGACTACTGCAACTCCCTCCTGGCTGGTCTACCTGCATGTGCCATCCGACCTCTGCAGCTCATTCAGAATGCAGCGGCTCGTCTGGTCTTCAACCTTCCTACATTTTCCCACACCACGCCGCTCCTCCGCTCCCTTCACTGGCTTCCGGTAACTGCTAGAATTCACTTCAAGACACTGGTACTTGCGTATCATGCTGCGAATGGATCTGGCCCTTCCTACATCCAGGACATGGTTAAACCGTACACCCCAGCACGTGCACTTCGCTCTGCATCAGCCAAACGACTCGCTGCACCCTCGCTGCGAGAGGGACCCAAGTTCCCATCAGCAAAAACACGTGGGTTTGCTATCCTGGCTCCAAAATGGTGGAATGAGCTCCCCATTGAAATCAGGACCGCAGAAAGCTTACACACCTTCCGGCGCAGACTGAAAACTCATCTCTTTCGACTCCACTTCGAGCGATAGAATGACTAACAAAGAACTGCTAACAGAGCACTTATATACTAATAAAGGACTGGCTTATCTATAGCCAGTTGAGTAGCACTTGAAATGTTTGGCTCTATGAAACATGATGTTCTTATATGATTCTGTTTTCTTCAAGGTTGTGTCTTCCTGGTCGAATGTACTTATTGTAAGTCGCTTTGGATAAAAGCGTCAGCTAAATGCAATGCAATGTAATGTAATGTAATGTGTGTCCCGCACTGTCGTCTCTTTACGGCACATTTTCACACCTCCGGGAGGCCAAAGAAAGTCGGGACAAATAAATCACTCTGATTGGCTGTTCAGCTTAGCGAGTCAGTGCATGAGAAGCGAAGCGGAAGTGAGGGACCAAAACAAACGATTAAGAAGGCACACACAGACGGTTAATCTTTTTTATTTTCATCTCACCTGGATGCAAGAGTTTATTTTTTATGTTTACATGTTTTCGAACGACGAGACAGAGTGAAAATGGAACCCAGACGCTATTTGTTGTTTATTTATATCACGCAGCCTGTTCTTCTTCTCTCGGTGTATAGTTTGTCTTCCGGTTGTTGCCTCTTTTGAATGACGAATACACACTACCGCTGCCTGCTGGTAATGACAGTTATTGCCACTCGTCAACTGCAGTCTTTGCGGTGTGTTCGTAGGCGGGCGGCGTAGGCGGGCGGCGTAGGCGGGCGGCGTAGCCGACGCAGGCGACGTAGCGGACGTAAAAGTCGGGACGCCTTCGGTACGCGTTCTTTGTCCAAATTCACTTGGACAAGTGTAACATAGCATCAAGACAGGAAAGGGACAACATTGAGGGTGTCCACTGTAAACTGGACAAAAGCCGGATGTCAGGGGGTGTTTTTTGTAATTCTTTAGTCCCAGTGATAAAGTGGATTCACTGGTGTTCATTCTGCCCACGTGACTCTCAGGACTTGAATTTGTCCTTCAAATTAATAGTTTCAAATGTTGGGAAATATGCTTATTCCTTCTTTGGTTGAGAGTTAAAGTAGAATACCACTTTCTTATTTCTGTGCGGTTAATAAGAAGTTGAAGCCAATAGCTGGTTATCCCAGCCGAAGGAGCCAATACAAGACTGGAAAACAAGGGGGAAACACCAGCATGTTCAAAACTAACACAGCCTACCAGCATCCCTAAAGCTCACAAATCAACAAACATTGATTTAATAACCAGAGTGTTAATATATTATAGAATGAAGTTGTGGTTTAAGCTGAAGTTGCTAAATGGATTTAGTTTACAAAGCCAAGCTAGCTGTTTCTCTGTCTCAAATCGTTATGCTAAGCTACGCTAACAGGGTGCTTGCTGAAACTTCTTTAGGGATAATCACATTTTACTAAACGTTGAATATCCAAGTAAAGAAAGTGTTCCATTCTAAAAGTTAGCAGGCCTGTAATGCTTAATTGAGCTTGTAGTAATCTGTTATCCACATTGATAACTGGGGCCTAGTCTTTTTACTTAATCTTATCTTCCAAAATGTTCCCCTACTGTAAGTTGCACAGCAGCTGCCTCTAACCAACTTTGAATAGCTGTACACACATAGATTCCTCTGTACAATTTCATGTTTCCTCCTCTCCGACTCCGCTTTCCCTTTCTTGCTTTTGAGTTAATAAATACATCTTTACAGAGGTTTCTGGCTCTCTTCTGAGGGATTCAAATCCATAAAATGTGTTCCAGGATGCCCCCTTTCCCCCCCTTACAGTGTAGGAGCGAGATAAAAGCCAGAATTATGTGAAAACATTATTCGGTGGAAACAATTTCATTGCATCTGAATGGGAGTTTCCTGGAAAGTTACAGATGTACTCTCGGAGAGGTGCGTCGAGTCATGGATGACAGTGTTTTTTCTCTGTGTATGAGAGTTATCAGACAGACCTGCATTATTCACTTGCTCTTCAACAGCATTAACATCCCCGATATCTACCCGCATAAAGAAACTGCTGCCGCACGGTAAAATGAGATAAAAACAGTTGCAAATAAATGCACAATCTCACTCAAGGGCTCTTTCATGCATCACCCCTTTCTCGAAATTGCCACAAGTTCATTATTGTTACTGACATTTCTTTAATAGAAAAGTCCACTCTCACAATTAACGAGCTTCCCCTATTTCCTATGATGCCCGGAATCAAACGTCCATGGTAATTGTTTTTATGATGATTAGATTTGTCTATGAGTGCAGTAGTTTTGTGTTTTGCTTACAAAACAAGCACTAATTTGCTTCGATCATAACTGCTGCCAAACAAAATTTGATGGACGTCTCTCAATAGATTGTACATGTTTCCAATTATTTCTCATGAATTACTGACAAACACAGCTCAGTGTCCCTACTAAATAATCAGTGATATTTAGTAGGGACACAATTTCCTTCTCTCCGTCAAGGTTTGCTCATTGAAAGAGATAAGCAGAGTAAATATACTCACAGAGAATATCCAGACTAAAAATAGAGCCTGTAAATGGAAGAAAAGGTACAGCTCCAACAGCATTCAGTATGGAGATGGGTATGTGTTTGTACCAAAGGGTTTCTTCATGACTAGAATGATTTTGTTGATCAATGGCCGTAGCCTGAGGGATTGCTTTGGAAATGGAGCTGAAACAGCCCCCGGCTAGTCTTGTCTTCCAAGATGAGAACATTTGGAGATCGTAACATCTGCGTGCCTTTTATTATTTTATGGTTTGGGGCTTTTGAGACATCCACTGCCCACTCTAAGCTCCCTTTTCTCCGAATAGTCTTTCATTACAAATTCACAAGGTATGTTAAAAACCAGCACCTGTTCACGGTGCTATTTTTACAAATTGCCTGAGTCGCATAAGCTAAATGAGCCTCTTTGTCTGAGGTTGCAAGCTGTCCAAAAACCTTTTAAATGCCCCAAGCAATTCCATTAAAAAACTAAAATTAGCATTTTGGGAATAACAAAGGCAGCATCATGAACCACCTAAAATCCAGTAGGTTAACCAAGCATTGATATTAGAACAAACCAAAAAAATATTTGCACCGGGGCCAATCACAACCTTGTTACGCCAGTGCTTGAAGGCACTTATCTCTCCCATAACAAACCTCTAAAAGATTTGAGAGGACTTTGAAACCTCAGGACTATACTCCGTAATACAACCTCAATCGTCTGGTTGGGAAAACAACAAAGATGCCTGCCAAACAATTCAATCAAATTATGTCCTGGATTGTAATTGCTGTTGTATCCAATTGTGTAGACCAAAACGTTTGTCTGCCGTAAAAAAGCACTAAGAAAAGAGTAAACAAAGTAATCGGGGGACAAGTACCATGCAATCATTAATTAAATCACAAATTGTACCAGAATGTTTAAGCAACCAGTTTGAATGTTGTCAGCCTGTTGAATTGGAGTCATAATTTTCAGCCTAATAGTTGTGGGTGACCAGGGGTTTGCAACACCAACAATTAGTAGGTTTTGTCATTTATTCACACAGTTAATCACTGAAAGGAGGAGATCGCCCAATCAAAGGAGGAGATCGCCCAATGTTTAGTTCACTTTCTCTTTACAAATGTAGTTATAAAACCTAATATGTAGTTTGTGTTGCCTAGACCCAAAATAGCTGTTTTGTTTATGTTCAAAACGTTTCAATCAAAATACAATGCGCTACAGCTTTATACGGTATATAGAATATGGGAGTAGTCTCCTTTACATCACCCATAGGTCTCTGAATAGCCGTTGTGAAGCTCATTGGATGACTCAATTTGACTGCATCTTTCAGTTAGACGCCATGGTCTGACTCCAGGTTGAAAATTGTCATCATCAAAGAAGTTGGTACGTACCTGATTGACGTGACAGAGAAGAAAACAAGCCCACCTGCCCCTCAAAGAGACTGATGCCTTTTTGAAACTTCCACATAGTTTTCACTGGCCGGCCACCATGTAGGCTGGTAGGTGCAGTTTAGCTATTCTGATGTATTACAATGTCAGCGATAACCACTGATAACACCTTTTTATTGGGCTGATAACATTTAAAATTGCCGTTGAAGCTGTTCACTCCTTGCCTAATCCACTTGTGAACATTGTAAAGGGAGGCTGTAAAGCTCCACTGACAGTTCTTGTCTTGTGTGGGCCAGTGTGAGAGCTTATACAGTGGAGGTTTCCAGGGTATTACACCATTATTGAGTGAAATACATTAACCAATACCAAGAAATGCACTTGCAGACGACTACAGTTTAGCATTGTAGCTTACAGTTAGAGACACAAGGAGAACAAATACAACCAGGCATTTCTCTACCCCGATAATCTCCAGCATGATCCGCTAATGCCGGCAAGAAATGCTTGTTGAAATGATGGAAACTGACTCATCCACATATGAGAGGAACTGGGGGAGTCAGACGCCCACCACGGCTTTTTGGAGTAAAAAACCCTCTGTGTTCTGTAATAATCGAAAGCTTGTGATGACTCTATTTGTAGCTTTAGGCTTTAGCTGTAGGCCCTTTTCCTGAAGATCCTCAAACTACACAAATTATTTTTAAAGGGAGAATATTAAATCCCTCTTGCACAAATCAGACAGAACAACCGGATGACAAGTGAAATATTTCCCTCCTCACCTTCTTGTTTGTCGGAAACACAACAGACTTCCTTTGATCTATAGTTCTTATTAATTCACTCCTGTGTGTCTGGTGTTTAGCATATCCCGGCAAAGGAGGAAAAACAATTGGAGCATGCTCTTTGTGTTGTTTTATATGAAAATGTTTTCACCCCTGATGACTAGGGAAGCATCTCAACATCCTTTATTGTGCTGCAGCGTGTTCACTGACAAAGACATGAGCTTGTGACTCACTCCTTACTCACTCCTGTAATGAGAGCTCTTACCAGCTAGTGCTGCATTCACACCAACCGTTGTTGCATGAACACAAACCACAGTACCTCGGCTCTTAAAAAACGATTGGGTTTTTTGCAGGGTTTAGTTCCTACCTGGGATGAGTTTGTGGCCTTAAAACAAGGGTGTTATACCCGAGGGGGCTACTTCTAACTCAAATGACCTATACAAAAATAGAAGTAGTGATTCATTGCAAGTATATCCACATAATTGTGTTAAATGGGCCCTTTTATGCAAATGTTCAGGTTCATATTTGTATGTTGTGCCTCTACTGTGACATGTTTATTGTTTACATGCTTTAATGTTCTAAAAGGTCTTTATTATTTATTAGTGATTAATGAATACAATTGAACCAAAATGAAACAATTTGCCGTAAAACTATTGGCTATAAGTTATGAATTAATGGTTGAAATAAATAAAACGTAAACAAATGGGTTTTCAATAATAAATGCATTATTTTAAAATTGATAGTTTAAAAATTAGGTATGAACAAAAGCGAAGAGACTAACGGTTAGCAAACACTAGCATAATGGATAAGCAGTTAAAATAGTAAGATAATAACCCAAAAAATTGTAAAATAGTTAAAGTAATGAACTTCTATCTTTTTTAGTATACAGTAGTTAGCTTTAAGTAATAAGTACAACTTTTAATACCCAAATGGATGCAGTTCAAATTGTTAAACAATAATAAAAGGAAACGGTTTAATTAGCTGGTTAAAACTATTGAATAAACATTAGAAATATCAGCATAAAGTAAACATAGTATTACAATAGTAATCTAAAAGTAAACATAAACAGCTGAAGTAGTTTATCCCGTTTATAGTCCATGTATTAAAACTATTTGGCTGGCGTCTGAAGAGGTAGTCGGGTTTATCTGATAGAGCTGTCAGGGTATGTCGGATAGAAAAGGTTTGGCACCTCTGTTGTAGATTATACACCATACCTGATAATCCCAACCCCCTAATGCTCTGTTACTGCATAATGTGACTATCAAAATAATATAAAGGCACAGTTTGAAATGTCAGTCTGTCCTGTACCCGTATTATTCGGTGTGTTGAGCGGAGTGCGGATCAGCGTTTATGTTCAATAACCATGATGGTGACAGCACAAAGGAAGGTGTACTTTACTGCACACAGCTACTGTATGAGAACACTGCTACATTTCAGAGCTGCTCCTCTTTTCTCTATTTTCTGGAAAAACCACCCACACTTCGTGACTCAGTCTGTGTTTGCTTTTCGCTCTCAGGACAACTCGAGCATCTCAAGTACTGGGCCAATTCTCTCAGGTCGTTGAGCATTTGTGGGATATAAATCCGATACAGAGCTTCATGTTATAAAAAATCACAGAGAGAAATATGTTTTGCTTTTAGGAAAGGACATCCTTCCTTTCTGATTTATTTGTTATTACATTTGAACATGTCTTTATTTGCACTATGTTGCCTTCACACAGAAAGAAATCCCGAAACATAATAAAAAAATGTAATCTTCTTTAATTGCATTAGGGCACGACACAGAGAGAGCACTATCACCCTGGCGTTGAGGAATGCATTCAGCAAATGTCTTTGTTGTGCGGATGTGTACATTTACTCATCACAATGAGAAGGAAATAACAACAGCATTGAAACCCACGTACTGTTGTAACATATTGCACAATACCAGGTTGCCAAAGAAGCCAGATAAAAACACATCATTTTTGAATGATACGCTACATAACACAACGCATGTTCATCGTTATCAGCAATAAAACCTTCTCAAAGAGATGGAACGGACGGACAGAGTCTTTCAGTATAGTTACAGTGATGGTCATGATGTGTGCGTACATTGGTGTGGAATCAGTAGCTCATCAAAGGGGTCGGAGGTCAAACATTTACATTGTAATAACCAGCTTTTCAGATGAATAGAAACTCAATGAGCTGATTCCAAGGGGCCCCGAACGAAATGAATCAGCATTCAGCTTGTCATTATCCGACTGCCTCAATGTTTATTCATACACGCAGCCAACAATAACATTCAAAGAAAAGTCTTGGGAGCCTACCACAGTTTTATTCAAGCAAAGCGTGTTGGAATATTCCCCTCGTGGAGCATACAGGCAATATTCACTCTTCATTAGCACAGCAGAACAGACTTACATGGTTGTTTTCACATGTTCACAGAGGCGAGGATGCCTAAATGGATTGTTTACTTGCAGGGTTTGACAGCAACCAGCGACGCTAAAAGTGGCTTATGAGTGAAATTAATGTGGTTGTGCTATTTTAGGGTTATGCTCCAGACAATAGACATTCCTTAAAAAAATAAAAGCCATTACAGGGAGATAATTGTGCACCATAAATGTCAGGTATGACTAATGCATGACCTGCGCAGAGAAACTAAGTGTATAATGTCTTCTCTGGAGGATTGAACTACCATCTGCCTGAATGTAGGAAATAAAAACACAAACTAAAATCGTTATTAATGAGCCCTTCATACAAAGAAAATCAGTGAAATTGTCTGTCGCGTGTCTGTCTTTAAACCTTTAAACCTGTCTTTAAGAGTAATAGCTCTTGAAATTGCGAAGGAACAAAGTGTCTCGGAGCGTTGTTACTATGAAATGTCCTTCTTATTAATAGTTGCATTGGGGAATGTTGAGCGTTGCACAAAATATAAGCCCCTTTCACCGCCTGATCAATTTTAATTTAGGGCCTTTTTTTTTTATGATGTGACAAAAACAAGTTCTTAATCCAATCAATCATGCGTATGCAGTATACTGCTGTATAGCTCGCGTCATGCAAAGAATAATTGATCACAGCTAAATTCAAAGCTGTCAGACCGACGCACTCTGTTTATACACGCAGCCCTGAAGGAAACGCAAGGCCTGCCTTTTAATGACATTATCTACCTGATTTATAACTTCCTGCCCATTGTTAACGGCTGATGTTTCATTTTGCGTTCCCTCATCAGGAGCAGCGTTTTTGGGAGACACTGTGCACCGTTTCCCCCTGAATGTCTGACCATATGGCCACCTCGCATGTGTGCTTTACTTCCAAGGCCATACATGAACATTCCTTAAAGCAAATTTCATCAAGGTGCCTCTAGAAAGACAAACATAAAAACAAAGCACATTTGCATTTATGTAGGCAAACCTTATCTGGCATGAACAGCTTTTGTTAGATTTGTTAGCCTTTGTTTGATGGATGGACACCTTCTCAGAGGTTTAGTATAGGCCCGAGGCTCCATTGAGATCCTTGTAACTCATGCCATATTGTTCAATGAGACGCCTCTGATCATGTTTGATCTCTTTTTTTCACCGCAGGGCTCTTTCTCTGATTGAAATGAGTTGTTCTTTATTTTTTTCTGAAGTTTCTCTAGAAATGAAGCCCTCCTTTGTCACAATTCGAGAAAATGTGAGCAATCTACTGCGAGTCAGTCAGCCAAGTGACCAACACAGCCTTGGTACTTCTGAGCCAATGAGGGCAGCTCACGGTCTATTAAAGACAGTCCTGGGTGGTAAACTAAGATGACAGTACACTAGAGAGGCTCTTATTTTTAACTCAAAAAGTCACAACATAAAGTTAGTTTAAGAGCGGTTTGTGTCAATCTTTTAACCCTCCCCAACCTCAATTTTGTGTACTCTTTAAGTGTGCAATGTGATCTTCCAAGTGTTATCTTCTTGATGTGTCTTTAGGAGTCCAGGAAGTTAAAAACCAGCCGAAAGAGGATGAAGCCAACAGGGGTTTAAGTTGATGGGATGCAAACTGGACTCCAACATGGAACCATTACTCAAACTGTCACAACGAAAAAAAAATGCTGTCTATCCCCAATTCCCCTTCTTGTCCCCCTCCAGCTTGACCTCTCTCCAGTCACTGTGGCTAATCTTTGCTGACAGATGGCCTGAAGGGAGAGAAAGACGGAAAGAAGGGAAGGTGGAGGGGGAAAACTGTACATCCCCGAAACAAACTTTTCCTCAAAGTCTGCAGGAGTAACGGCGTTCCCATGAGGGGGGTTATTCTCTTCCATGGTTCCCCGGAGATGTATTGTAGGGACGGTGCCACTGCTATATGTGTCCTGGTTTAGAAAGGTAGGCAATGAGAGCAACCACCACCCCCACATACACACCGGTGCCTATAGTGATGGAGAGGGCAGCGAGGAACAAAGCGCGTCTGGAGGCGATGTTGGCCAGTGGGAAGTCACCTTTGTTCACTGCCTTGGTGGTCTGGAAAAAGGAGAAAAAAGCAAGAGAAGAAGAAAGTCAGATACAGTTTGGAGGTAGTCAAGAGAAAAGGGTGACCCATTTTTAAAAAAGAGCCATAATTACAGAAGCTGTCTGTTATTTCTGTGCCAGTGCGAGGGAAACATGCAAGTGGAGGATGGGCTTATAGACCGAGCGTCTCGGCGTAACCCAGGAGAGCTCATCACGCATGGCAGGATTAAAAATGGCAATTAGTGTGAAAATGTCAAGGACTGCAGGTTACGGGTGTATCGGCTGCTAGCACTGAATGATAAATTCATCATAATTTTTCATTACGGGTAAATGACATTTGACAAAGACCAGAATAGATTAAGTTATGAATAAACATCTTTCAAGTACATTTTGACAGTGCTGCTATTTGTTAGGTCAACAACATTAAAAAAGGATTAAAAAAGAAAAACCTATGCAAAAAGGTGAAAGCTCAACATTTTAAGGGCTGTTAAAATCAGATAAAGAACATATACCTCACACAGGCTCCGCCCTCTACTGGACTCTATGGGTGCTACTCTCAACCATGCTATGCGAGCATTCACACACTGGCCCTGTCTCAGGTCGACTATTTTCATTTCCTCGCTCCTCTGTCTCACCGGAAGTTGATTTGTCTGCGCCATCTTGAGTACCGTCCCATGGCTCTTATTTCTGCCGGAGGATCGAGGAGCGATAATGGAGGAGCCACCAGACCATCCTCCGATAGAATCCTCAGACACTCGCTCCGCCCCCTTACTGTGTACCGCTCACTGATTGGACGATGCAGTGCATGCACTGATCTCATGCTTCTTGACATGAGAGCAGTTTCCCAGCGGAGTGAAGAAAATAAATGAAACTCACGACACGAGAGTCACTCCTCAGTTTAAACTGTGTTTTGTTTCAATTCAAGTATCATATAGTTACACATATGATATATCTAAAAAACAAAGTGGTCAAAAATCATTTTATTCATTTATTGGAAACATTTTCATGATCGCTTTTTTCGTTTTATATTTTCATTTATTGTCATTTCCATTCAGTCAATCATTAAGTGCTATTAAAATGTTAATGTGCTACATATCCAAACAAACAAACAAAGTGTGCAATCCAATGAATGTTAATCTAACTGGGTTTTGATAGATAACATATCTCTTTTTCTTCTCTCAATTATTTTATTTCTATTGTGCACTCTAATCAATATTAATCAAACTATTGTTCGTTTATACATTTTAAGAATGGCGTTTATCTTTTTTGAGAATGAGTTCTTATTTGATTTTATTTATTGGGGTCTACAACAGATGATACAAATGTTTGTGTCAGTAAATGTGTGGCGGGGGTGTGTGTGGAAATAACTGGGACAGAGCTGCTGTCAGACGAACAGCTGTGCGGCATCATCACAAACGGACATCGCTTCACGTGACGCTCCGGAGGAAAGGACGTCCCATTGCTCTTAAAACTCATTTCCCTGCTTCTCGTGGTTTCCTTGCGTCCCTCCATGCTTCCCTGGAGGGAGGGACTAGTCACAGGGAAACGACGCAAGTGAGGGAAGCAAGGATTTAATTTAACCGACCTCAGACGGGGCCACTGAGTTTGTATAAACGTAGCCGGCCAATCAGGGCGAGCCTACCTGAATGCGCGAAGGCACACAGTAGGCTTGTTTGAGACAAGCGAGACCTGCGCAGACCTGCGCAATTTCGATCAACGTCTTGCTAGTGCGTTGCATGATGGTTAGTCATTTTGTCCGATTTGCTCTGGAGGCTCGCCTACATGAGACGTTGAAATCTCGCGGGACAAAGACGCCCGCAGCCTTGAGAGCGAGGCGGCGCAGTTCCTCTCCACTGGCTGCGGAAGCGAAATGCTTGATGGGAAACGACTCGCTGGTATCTCGAGCTGAGCGCTCATTGGTGGTTTTTACCATGTGCTGGTGATGAAACTCTCCAATTGGCTCGTCAAAAGTTTGTTGTTGTTTTGTGTCAGTTTTACGTCGCCACATCCATTCCCATTTTTCATCATTGTTCCACAATGTTTATCATCATGAAATTAATATCCATATATTTTATACTATACTTGCACCGCTTACCGTTTTCATACTTTATATATCTTAGCATATTCATACACACTGTTCATACTGCTCACAGTCTGATATCTATTCATACCCCTCACTGTTTATTCATCATTCAATTCATTCTATATTTTATTCTGTAGATTGTGTACATTACTTTTCACTTTACTGCTTGTTGCACCGTTAGAAGCTAAACTGCATTTCGTTGTCTCAGTAGGTACTGAGACAAGATTAGATTCAACTTTATTGTTATTGCACATATTACAGGTGTAATAAAGTTGAATCAATAAAGTTGAATCTAATCTTGAGCAGGAACAAATGTATTTACTTAGTACATATCTGACATTAACGATTAAACACATGTGTGCATTCTTTATAAATGCAAACCGAGTCAAGCCGACTCCGGAGGTGGCAGTATGCACCTTAAAGTTGTTTGCAATCCGCCAAAAAACCGAGAGAAGAAGAAGAAGACGAAAAAGACGAAGAAGAAGACGAAGCCGACTCCGAGCTGTCCGACTTCAGACGAGCTTTTTGAGACCTCCCCCGGCTGCCATCGGCTATTCTCGTCTACTTACGAGGCGCAACTCGTCTCAAACAAGCCTAGTATATAAGGCGGCCACGCCTACTGATCCTGTCATACTTTCCTTTTCTCTTCAGCGAGCAGGACAACACCTCAGAGAAAGTAAAACGTTTGAAAGAAGAAGAAAGAAGTTATCATACCGTCAAGGAGTCGCCACTTCTAGAGACCCGGGCCTGTCCTTCGTGCCCTGGCTTAATAGCGGGCGCCGATCCCCATCACCTCTGCTTCGAGTGTTTGGGGGACCAGGATATGGCCGAGGTGGTGCCATCCATGTTTGCCATTCCGGCGGGGCAGATGGCTCCGTTTTCCGGGGAGGAGGATGACGAGGACTTCTCGTTGTCTGGCACTTCCGGGTCCGGCGTCCATGGAGGTCCGGCGTCCATGGAAGTCCACAGCCCACCTCAGAAAGTGCTGTCAAAGCACTGTGCGGGTTCAAAATACGCTATTGCCGGCGTGCTGTTGTCAGAAAACCCACCTTGCCAGGTATAATAGCTCAGATTAATGCATTTCACCATTGAATGTGAAACACAGCGTTAATACGAAGGCGTGCGGCCCCGTGAGAGTGGCCGCGGTGTGTTCATGACCTCTGCAGAATAACGGTGGGTTACGTATTGTAACCCTAGTCCTTGAGTGATGTGTGTGTAAAAAATGCATTCAGTTGCATTTATCGTAGAGTCACCTCTCTCCACAATTCAACATTTCCTCATAATATCCGTTTCAAAGAGACGGCATTATGACGGAGCCGCGGCCCCACGAGAGCGTGCCGCGGTGCGTTCAAGGACCTCAGTAGAAAATCGGCCTTTTCTGTGTCAGCCCCCCATGGGCCAAACTTCCTTTTATGGAAGGTTTGGCAGCGGAGTAGGCCACCAGAGAGTACTACAGCTTCTTAGCTGCGGCTCCACAGCTGCTTGCATGTCCCCTAACACAGTTTTATGGGGAATGGAAGCTCAGCGGTGTATTAACAGAGTGGATGGACAGGACTCTGAGACTGGGTTACTCACTCCAGTTTTGCAGCGTCCCTCCTCCATTCAGGAAAATCTATCATCCCAGGAGGAGATTGGTTCACAACCATCGACCTGAAGGACGCTTACTTTCATGTTGAAAATTGCTCCAAAGCACAGAAAGTATTTGCGTTTTGCCTTCCAGGGGGTAGCCTACAAGTACAGACTACCATTTGGCTACTCCCTATCCCCATGCACGTTCAGCAACGTTCACGTCTCATTCTCCCCCTCCTGGAGAGGGTGAGACGAGAACGATTGTCAGTCATCCTGTTAGCCCCAGGTCGCCGCTTGGCGCCGTGGTACGCAGTGGTGACACAGATGATGGTGGACCAGCCCTGGACGGTTCCTCAGGTCTGGGGGGCGTTGTCTCAGGAAGCAGGTGCAATAGGGGTGTTACCCACTCTGGGCCAACCTCTCCAGGCTCCTGAGAGGGACAGGCTGAGACAAGGGGGACTGTCTGACAAAGTTATTCAGACTATCCAGGCAGCAAGAGCAGGATCCACCACAGCCTGTTACTGGACGAAGTCGTTGGGATTCCAGCGGTGGTGTGAAGAAAGGAGTCTAGAGCCTTTATCATGTACGTTGGGCTCTATTCTGTCCTATTTACAGATACTGGTGGACATGGGGCTTGCTTATTCCACAATTAAGGTGTATGCAGCAGCCATCTCATCCTGCCATGAGGGATTGGGGGGCAGGTCGGCCTTTAGTCAACCGCTTATGGCGCGTTTGCAGGGGGTCAGGAAACAGCGGCCAGTGGTGCATGTCTCCAGCCCACAATGGGATCTGCCGTTGGTGCTCAAGGCTCTGGTCACAGAACCATTTGAGCCTCTGGAGCTCTCCTCCCTGAAGGCACTGTCATTGAAAACAGCTTTGCTGTTTGCCTTGACTTCGGCCAAGAGAGTGTGCGAGCTCTCTCCAGTCTCTCCCTGCCCGCCCACAGGCAGGCGGGGAGAGCCTTCCTCACTATTTTCCATGCACACATACGAGGTAAGCGTGTGTGAGTGTGCTCTACCCAGCCAAGTAAGCTGTGGCCCCGACTTCTCCACGGTCTCAACCGGATGAGAGGAAGTTGGGGTGCGGTGGCTGTTAACCAAAGGCCGGTCAGGGGCAGTGTGATGGGTCGATGTCGTTGGACGACAGGGCGTTTATCCATTAGGGCTCCACCCACTGTACCCATAGAGCCCAGTAGAGGGCGGAGCCTGTGTGAGATATAACGGGGGATTAAGTATTGTAACCCTAGTCATATAAGCACAGGTGGAGCCCTCTATCTAGGGGCCCTGTCTGCATTCAGGTAGGCTCGCCCTGATTGGCCTGCTACGTTTATACAAACTCAGTGTGTGAATGCTCGCATAGCATGGTTGAGAGTAGTACCCATAGAGTTCAGTAGAGGGCCCCGCCTGTGCTTATATACTAAGGTTACAATACGTAACCCCCCGATTCTTGCTTATTTTCCCAGACAACAACCACCACGAGCATGACCCAGTTACCATGTATTTAAGGTTATAATGCATTATTACAACCCACTATAGGCACATATAGATCCTATGTGTGGTGTTAACCATTCAACAACAGTTGTTTTACTCTGCCTCACTGCAATATAACACACCTGATAGCTTTCAGTGGAGTCGGGGAAAGGTTCTCTGTTAGTTTGTAACAAAAAGTGTCCCCTTTAAAACGTATTGAAGATTTAAAAAACAAATGACCTCCTTACTGTTGTATGTCAATGCCTTTAACATCCGTGTTTGTCAAAAAACTCGTAAAAAAAAAATTCTATATTGATTCTGACTTTTCTACATCCAACTCACAGGTTTATCATTGCTTTGAGAAAAAAGATGATTAATTTAGCCCTTTTAGAAGTGAAGATATAGTCATTTGTTCTGGGAATGTCATTTTCAAGTCTGAGACCTGAAAAACAGGCTTGGGGCTTAATCGTTAATCATGTTTCCTATTAGATATTTATATAAAATTGTCCTAATTGGTGTATGAATTATTCAATTATGGCCAAAAACATGTTGACCTTTCACCAGCAAAATCTGATCATTTCCTTATAGAGTCCAAGTGCTGGTGCAACATTTGAAGGAATTCTCCAAAGGAATCCCAGAGGTGTTTTCGAATAAAGACATACAAACGGAACCCAAATACAATGTTAGAACGGTAATTACCGAAGCTTTAAATACTCTATTACTTAAGTTAAAACTTAAAAGTGCCCTCTGGAGTTTTCTTGTAAACACACTGCTTTCAGTGTTTAATCCTATTTAAGAGCATTAAATAAAGCATCCTTATTAATGATACAAAGTAAACCATCCCACTGAGGGCCAGGTTTATTAATTAGCCAGATGTGTAACTGTAATTGATGCTAAAAGGGTTATTTTCCTTGTATACAAAAGCTGATATGATTAATTTGCTTGTAAACGACAATAATGAACAGTGTTTTCTCTTGAATATCCTGCCCATTGTTGAGTGTTTACACTGCTGCCTGCTGTATTTCCCCTAGCTATCTGGCTATTTGAATGAAATGTCATGACAGAAGGGAGATGCAGGGAAGAAATACTTGTGTTTTGATTTGTTGTTTTCATTCACATAGCTGAATAGAGGCCAGTGCCGGGGCAGAAATTACACGCACAGTGGAAATTGTTTCAGAGCCATAATGTATTGTACGGATAACCAGGGACGTGCACAGGTACGGGCTAATGTTGCCCGGGCAACGGCCCGTTTGGCCTTTTTGGCTGACCTGCCCCTCTGGAGAGAGCAAGAGTTCATTTTTATTTGTTCTGTTGTGGCCGAATCAACATGATAAGCCCACAATTAGTATTGTAGCGTCTCGCTGCGGGAAACACACTTTGTCAGCGATGTCATCTGCCGGTGCGTTAAGACCACCTCAGTGTCGGATTTTGGAAACTTGATTTTGAGTTGTCTCATGGCAGTTAGGGTATAAGGGACAACCCAGGGGACTTTACTTCCTCTTGACACAGTCAGTTATTTACAAAAAATCACCTAAATATAGCCTACTTGTTGTTATTGAGCTTCTGCGTCTTTTCATCTGTAAACTCCCTCAAAGCGTCGCTCGCTCTCTTTTCTTGATCGCCCTCTCACGGGTGAAGAGTTCAATGTCCCGCTTCATTGTAGGATTTCTGCCATGTCTCTACCACTTTAGTTTGACCATCTCCGTGACTAAGTTATG
Source organism: Pseudochaenichthys georgianus (assembly GCF_902827115.2). Classification (NCBI taxonomy): domain Eukaryota; kingdom Metazoa; phylum Chordata; class Actinopteri; order Perciformes; family Channichthyidae; genus Pseudochaenichthys; species Pseudochaenichthys georgianus. The sequence goes on from NC_047526.1 coordinate 17,024,594, forward strand.
GAATACTAAATAACTAAGTAATTAGATACCTTACCGTTACTGCGCTCATGATAAGAATAAGAATAATGCGTATTGAAGTGGTTTAATTAATTAGTGAGTTTATTTAAGGTAATTAGTTAGAGGCCCTATTTTATGTCTGGACTGCACAGCAGTTACAATGGTCTGGTCAAACTACATTAGAACAGAATTGTCCCCATTTTGTCTTTAATAGTTACTAACATTAGATATGTTTGCTGAGATATGGACCGCACAACTAAAAATGTGCCTGGTTTGCATTTTTAAAAACAAGTTACCGAATGCAATAGTCGCCTTAGCTTATTTTGTTATGAGATGTGAATTACTGTTCAATTTAGTTGATGTAATAATCGTTTGGTTTATTTTACATTAAAAACAAGTTACAATTTTCAAAAGGTCTTATGTTTTTTATCGGGGGGAGGCCCTTTTTCCAGTTTAGAGCAATAGCCCCTCCAAATGTCTGTGCACGTCCCTGCGGATAACACAATACATTGGACATTATATTGTGCTGAATGTATCCCAGCACAGTTTGAAATGTACCGTGTGATTGTGTGAAACGACCTTCATTATTCAGTTGAATTAATTTGAACAATAAGTGTGTGTCAGTGTGATGAAGCAGGCAATAGACCTCCAGTCCTGAGACCATGGTCGTCTCTTCTAAAAGTGTGTCCCATTCCTTTCAGAAGTGGACGCTCCAAATTGACGAGGTTACGCTTCCTATTTGCTCTTGCTAGAGTTAGATGCAGAGTTTATTTCGATTTTGGAAGTGAATAGAAGAATAAACAGGAAAGCACGGCTCGACACGAATCCTTGTTTTGACCTTCAATTTTCCTCCCAAGCCATCAGACTGTGGATAAAAGTAGCTCTTGTGAGATTAGTTTGTAGGATGCCTAATCTTGCTTGTGGTAACAGAATGAGACGCTTGGCGAGACATCTGGGAAGACTTTGGAAAGGAGCCATTGCTGTTCCTCACTGAGAGGAGCCAACTGGTTCAGGTACCTGACCCTGTGGCTCCCTTATTTTGAGTTGTACTGTGAACGAATAACTGAAGGGAGAACCTGCAGTAACACACGCTGGAGAGATTAACAGTTGAGTAATATCAAATCTAGGATTATTCAAACCAATTTGAAATGGTGACAAAAAACTGCTTTTCCACAGGCTACCTTTTTTATTTATGTGCCAGGTTTCTTTGGTTATTTTTATACATTTGTCTTTTAAATGAATATTTATGCCTTTTCATTTGTACAAGTACCTGGAATGGTTTTTAAAATTACTGTATTATTCATAGCCTCTGCTCATTTGCACCGCAGTAATGCATCAGGGCCAAAGCAGCCACACAAGAGAGCAAACTCCCATCTACATACTTTGTGGAACCTACTGCTGCTCTCCCTTGAAAAAGAGATCATTGATCTCAATGGGATTTTACCTGGATAAATAAAGGTTTTGAATTGAATTGAATTTATGTTCGTCTTTTGTACAATTTTTAGCTAGATTTAAATAAGATTTGACACAAAGTCTGATGTGTTAAGCCTGATAACATTAGAACAATAAGACAGATATGGCACAGGTCTATGGTGACGCAATGTCGCATGATAACTGTGATGTTGAAAATATGTAATGTTGATATCATGTCAATGACATGATATTATTGTGGTGACCTTCTAGGTGTTTTAGTAATCACACAATTTGGTTTCCTTTTTACACTATTTTATGCTTTTGCACATGTATGTTTATATTACTCTTAAGCTCCCTACACTCATATTTCGAACCAGAGGTCGCGTTAACCGAATATTTTCCATCTATGACAGATTTTTTTTACAATGACGGAAAAATCTAAAAGCCGTCCGTCATTTTGACGGATTAGAACAAACTAAGAACAGCGCCAAAGTTTCCCCGCAGAGGGGCTCTGGTGTTATGCATGCCCGCCCACAAGGAAATTATATAGTTTCCAAACCTAACTTTGCCGAACAGATCATTGAAATGTCTGTGAGTATTTGCTTTACGCTGTGCGCGTTCCCGCGAGGTGCAGTGGGCATGCATAATACGGCACTAACAGTTCACGAGCGTGCGTCCACCCAGCTTTCAGCGATGGTTGCTAGTAGAGAAAAACACTCCCCCACTGTGAACTGTTTCATTAGTGCCAGGAAGGGTTGAGAGGATAATGCCTAATAGTGTGAGACAAAGACATCCAGATGAGAGCCAGGAAAAAAGACTCTTTAGACAAATGCCTCGAAAGGTCAGAAAGCAAATCTAGACAAAGGACGTATTCAAGGCAGAGCCACTGGCTTCCATGTCAATACAGTAATTATTGAAACAAAAGTCCCCCACAGCAAGGTCTTTAGGAAGAGCAAATCCTAGAAAAGAGACATAATGTAATGGTGGACAGTGTAATTGTCGACATCACTGGAAGGAAGCTGAATTGAAGGGCACGTGCCCTTCAATTCAGCTTCCTTCCAGTGATGTCGACAATTATGTCGCTTATTATTCGATTTTTCCAGTGAAGCACCAAATTGATTTGTTTTTCTCCACCTAAAAATGAACACATTCCGAGGGATATAACAAAGAATACTATGTGGAAAACATGTGTAGTAATTGTGTGTGCTCGTGAGCATCAGCTTTGTATAATGTGCCTTACAAGCGTCACTGTGTGGATTTTTTTCCTTGAATCCCCTTGAGAGGAAAGTGGTTAGAAGCATTATGGCTTTATCTCCACAACCTTGACAAAATGATTGAAATGTGGTGTCATGGAGAAAAAGATAACATCTCAGACTGAGCTGCATGTAGACTCACGCTGCGACGCGCTCTCTGAAGTTAATTCAGCACCCTTTACAGGTTTTTCTTGCAAATAAACAACACACAAAGCCCTGTTTCTCTCCTTCTCTCTATGCTTTTTGTGCGGTGTCTCTCCAACTCCCCCGCACAGACACGCAAGTGAATACAGAAACCCGTTTTGCAATAATTAGCTCATTCGTTTTCATCCATTATTACGACTTGTAAGCCGAAAGATAACTTCAGGGGAGTCTTATTTGCATAATCGTGAAAGGAATCGCTTCGGCTCCTCAACACTGCAGTCTCCAGCACAGATGTCTCAGAGCCGAGAGAAACATTTATCAGCATCTCAAAACAAAACACTCACCCTATTAGTGGCAATAATTGAAACTCAATTCCGCTTCCCAATCAAATGCTGCAAGCTAATTTCCCCCAGATACCCATGGTTGTCATCGTGAGTTGTGTGCGGGCGGTGAATCCTAAAATGGCACTATTTACCATAAAAACATTACACAGAATTAAGGATGTAGTCTTTGGCAAATAGGATATGGGCATGTTCAAAGCAGCATGTTGATTTCTGTGTGTTCCCTCATGACCTCGCTCTCCTTGGGAAGCCATGCAGCGGCTCGCTCTGTTTGAAGAGGATTGACCTTCCATTGGGACAAAAACACTATTGATCCTCACACTCTATTACAGTCGCTAAGCTGTTTGTTTGTAAATGTCCTCAGAGTAAGTGACAAAGCTGATGTGCTATCACTTCTAAACTTTTTCTCTCGCCACTTCCTGCTGCCCTTCTCATATCCCATAATGCATCTGGTTACCCTGTAGCAGTGTTGGAAGAAGTACTCTGATCTTTAGTAAAAGTACAAAAGTATTGACATCAAAATATACATAAGTACCACAAGTAAAAGTATGTGTTACGCATTTAGTATTATGTATGTCCAATTACTGGATTATGATTATTGATGCATTAATTGTATATCACAATTTATAGCTTATTTAAATTACTTTGTTGAGTACTGCTGGATATTTAAACCTTTATTTATATGTCAATGTTTATTTGTTATTTGATTTTTATGTTGTATTACCTTATAAAATGTATCTGTAAAGTAACTAATTACAAAAGCTGCCAGTTGATAAATGTAGGAAAGGAAAAAGTACAATATTAGCATTTAAAATGTAGTGCAATAGTCTAACGTAGCATACAATGAAATCCTTACAGTTCAAGTAACTTAAATTACGTTAAAGTTGATTTAAAAAAGGGTCTGAGTCTTTAGGGTATACTTAGCCAAGCTGTTTGCAGATAAGGTGTTAAAACGTTGCTTTGCGTTATTTTAGGCAGATTTCTACTCCTATAAAAAATATGTAATTCATCCTTAAATATGAACTGACTTTGTTGTTCAGTACATATCGCTTCACACTTTTCTCAGGACAGAAGTCCACACCGATATACACATTTCACACCATCTTCTGCTTAAACCTGACAATCTTCTTGGTCTCAATCCTTCCAGAATTAATTGATTTAGTTACGGGGGCTCCCTGAATGATTGGATATAATGAAGACCAGTGAAGTGGGTTATTGAGCTATAAAATGAAGCGATCCCCGACTCCCACCGTATATTTTCCTGACAGCTCTTGTGGACAGCACCTTCTAAAGGAGTGAGTTTGGTAGAAAAGCCATCCATCCCTAAACACAGCCATCACTTCCCCATAATTATCCAGGAATAATCAAATGAGCTCCTGACAAGATAATTCACTGACCGCCTTAATCTGCCTCGGACTCCTCGCCCCCGCAGATAAGTCAGCTAAATGCTCGAGCTTTTGATAAGAAATTATAGTCAAAAGCAGACCAATTTACTGGAAAGCTTTCCTGTCTCTAGTGTGTGTGTGCTTTAAAACGTGTTCGACTTTGAGGCAGGAAGTCCAGTTGAATTCATTAAACCACCATTATGTGCAGTTTGCTAATGTCAAAAGCTTCATAATGAACAGTGCCGCCTCGTCACACCGTGACAGGTCGCACTCTCAAACCTCACATACTTGTTCTCTTTGGAAATGCCATGTTTTTAATTACAGTGGGGCAAAAAAGTATTTAGTCAGCCACCAATTGTGCAAGTTCTCCCACTTAAAAAGATGAGAGAGGCCTGTAATTTTCATCTTGGGTATACCTCAACTATGAGAGACAACATGAGAAAAAAAAATCCAGAAAATCACATTTGGCCCATTCCTCCATGCAGATCTCCTCTAGAGCAGTGATGTTTTGGGGCTGTCGCTGGGCAACACAGACTTTCAACTCCCTCCAAAGATTTTCTATGGGGTTGAGATCTGGAGACTGGCTAGGCCACTCCAGGACCTTGAAATGCTTCTTACGAGGCCACTCCTTCGTTGCCCGGGTGGTGTGTTTGGGATCATTGTCATGCTGAAAGACCCAGCCACGTTTCATCTTCAATGCCCTTGCTGATGGAAGGAGGTTGTCACTCAAAATCTCACGATACATGGCCCCATTCATTCTTTCCTTTACACGGATCAGTCGTCCTGGTCCCTTTGCAGAAAAACAGCCCCAAAGCATGATGTTTCCACCCCCATGTTTCACAGTAGGTATGGTGTTCTTTGGATGCAACTCAGCATTCTTTCTCCTCCAAACACATCTAGTGTTCTATTTTGGTTTCATCTGACCATATGACATTCTCCCAATCCTCTTCTGGATCATCTAAATGCTCTCTAGCAAACTTTAGACAGGCCTGGACATGTACTGGCTTAAGCAGGGGGACACGTCTGGCACTGCAGGATTTGAGTCCCTGGCTGTGTAGTGTGTTACTGATGGTAGCCTTTGTTACTTTAGTCCCAGCTCTCTGCAAGTCATTGACTAGGTCCCCCCGTGTGGTTCTGGGATTTTTGCTCACCGTTCTTGTGATCATTTTGACCCCACGGGGTGAGATCTTGCGTGGAGCCCCAGATCGAGGGAGATTATCAGTGATCTTGTATGTCTTCCATTTTCTAATAATTACTCCCACAGTTGATTTCTTCACACCAAGCTGCTTACCTATTGCAGATCCAGTCTTCCCAGCCTGGTGCAGGTCTACAATTTTGTTTCTGGTGTCCTTTGACAGCTCTTTGGTCTTGGCCATAGTGGAGTTTGGAGTGCGACTGTTTGAGGTTGTGGACATGTGTCTTTTATACTGATAACGAGTTCAAACAAGTGCCATTAATACAGTTAACAAGTGGAGGACAGAGGAGGCTCTTAAAGAAGAAGTTACAGGTCTGTGAAAGCCAGAAATCTTGTTTGTTTGTAGGTGACCAAATACTTATTTTACCGAGGAATTTACCAATTCATTCATTAAAAATCCTACAATGTGATTTCCTGGATTCTTTCCCCCAATTCTGTCTCTCATAGTTGAAGTGTACCTAGGATGAAAATTACAGGCCTCTCTCATCTTTTTAAGTGGGAGAACTTGTACATTTGGTGACTGACTAAATACTTTTTTGCCCCACTGTATGTGGCTTTATGTTTCCGTCAAGAAAATGTCAGTTTACCTGACGTACCACATGGTTTGTAACAAAGAACCAGTTGGAAAGTGTTTGGGAAGCTTTCAAAAAATGCTTGGCAGGGGACTGGATGACTCATCTGTCAATCAAACTCTTGGCAAAACATGGCAGGAGAAATGAAAAACATATTTTTTGTATACAAAAAAAAAAGCTTTCGATGCTATTCCTTGCTCTTCAGTACATTTTCTCCGGTCTGATGCTGATAGCTGACTCTGCTAGAGCATCCATGTCAACCTATTTGGGAGCCTCCACTGTTGTTTTGAACGAACAGATGCCTGCCTGCGTCCCATCACACATACTGAAACACATCTGTAGTTGCCAGTAGCTCCTCACAGGACGCTGAATGATCCGAATCATTGGTTTCTCGGACCTGAACACATGTCTCTCAATATGGATTTTCTAGTGAGCTCATGATCCACAATTCTCACATGATCTCGTGCAAAGTGAAATATATCTAGCAAGCCATCACTATTTGATATTTAACCATTTCATAATTGAAGACCCAAGCGATATATCTACTTAAAGACTCGGTTTAATATTTGAGCACCAAAGCATAGGCTACAGTTTGAAGTCCTAAAGAATAAAAAATACCCGATAAAAAAATTGTTGTTTTTTCTATTGCCTTTTCATTCAACAAATACTTATTTCAAATAGTCAAACCAAGGGTGTTTATTGTGTCTGAGAGACTGACGTTAAAATCGTAGGTTGACCTTTAATTGGATCCATCTTCAATCCCCTCGAAAACACCAATAGTTCAAAGACCATCTCTTTTCTTCGTAGTTTTAGCAGCTCTTGTTTTTGGGGGGTTGTAGATAAAAGAGCCTTGATAGTGAGTTATATACTGTTCCTCATGGCGGATTACAGCTTGTTTACAGAGCATCAAGCGAGTGTTAAAGATTGGCCTTGAGGTATTGATGGCTTGCCCAGTTAGAAGCGGCCTTGCGTTGGCAGTTAGGGAGTCAGCTGTCAGTCTATTTTTATGTGAGACGCCTTCCGATATTTGTGATGAATCATACATACTGCTGGGTATTCACATGTATGCTTGTGTGTGTGGTAGGAGGCACAACAACAAACGGATGCTGTGTCCTTAAGCATGTGTGAAAAATCACGTCTTTATAGTTGTCTGCGATGCATGCATGTGTTCCCATGTGTGTGTCCTCACCCCCTGTGAGAAGTAAAATGCTGCGATTCCCAGGGGCCAGAAACAGCACAGCATGGAGAAGATGGCCAGGCCCAGGTGGTCTCGAGGGGGGACCACTATGAAGTTGTCCTCACTCTCGCTGTCGCTGGAGCAGTCCGTCTGTGCATAAAAACAGCAATTCGATCAAAACACACATCACTTAATGTTGCAATTCATGAGTGGTGAGCAAATGGGTAAACAAATCTGGCATTTAATGTTCAAAAAGTAGTTTGACATTTTGAGTGAAGGGCTTATTTGCATCCGTCCAAGAGTAGATTAAAATATTGATACCTCTCTTCAAATAGAGATCTTCTCAGTTTAGGAGTGTTTTCTAATATGTCGACCTATTTCTTTCATCTACAGAAAACACTTTTTTATCAATTGCAACCAGTTTTAATCCGGGCAGCGTTTACGTTTAGGGTTCTGTTTATTAGTTGTACTGACATTTCAGTTATTTTTATTTTTTAATTCTAGTTTGAGTTGAAGACAAATCATTACATTTTGGTCTATCTTTAGTCCTGAATATTTCATATATTTTCTCTCTCGTCAGTTATTTTTTTATCTAGTCTTAGTCCTGTATTAAAACAAACTGTTTTGTCAACAGATTAAATTGAACATTTCATTTAAACTAAATACACAATACACATTCTAGTCTAAAAACACACGACATAGCAGCTTTGTTATTCAGCGTCCTCCTGGCTGTGCTCATTAGAGATGCCCGCTGCAGGCCAGTTGCTCCCAGCACATAATGAGAGCCATTTCACACTGCCCAACATGCAAAAATATGTATTAATAAATCACCAGAACCCGACACGACCAACAAACCGCAAACTCTATGCAAGAAGCATACTGTAACTCTCAGAATTGAGGACTGTTGTAGCTCTCGTGAAACAAAAGCAGACATTTTGGTACATTTCTATTTTTTAAACTACAACTTAGTTAAGTTGTAGCACGCTCCTTCGACTGGACAGGGCATCCATTTCCAAGTCCTCCAACTCATACGACCAAATAGGTCGATTGTTCAGCAGCTTATTACGACCAATAGTCGCGTTTTAAAGTTTAGCACCTCTAGTGGTCGTGTAAGAAACAACAATTTGCGGCAATTGCAAACGCTCCAGAGGGTCGTATATTCACAAATAACCCTCTCTGGAAAATCCTAAATTGTAGAATAGATTGGCCATTAAAATGCTTTTTGATTAGATTTCTAGCGAGAAGTGTATATTGTACTTTTGGAATCCATGTCCAGTGGATGTGTAGGATCTATAGTTTGATAGATATTACGAAGATTATTTGAGGTCTCGCCAAGAGAACGTGACTAAAGCGTTCTCATTTCTCTAATTTCCCTTCCTCGAATCCCCTCCTAAAACAAAATGAAAACAGTATTTCCGGTCTCGAAGTTTTGACAATAAAAGCGTATTCCCCTCACTGTCAAATGATTTCACAGTGATATCTGCCGTACTCATCCACTAAAACACATCAGTTTATCCTTGTTAATTACACAACATTAATTGGTTTAAATTGTGTACACTGCTTTTGTGTTTTTCCCATAGATTTTTCACTTTAGATTCTGAGAGACATATTTATTTTTTCAGAGGTTTTTTTGCTAAAACATCAAACTACCCATAATCCTCAGCTATCGTTGAAGCTTAGTGATTGGATGTTTTAGCCGCAATGCACGTTGGGATATGGTGTTTATGCAATGTGAAATCAGAAAACATGAAACAAAGGAAAAAAGAATAATACTTTATTTCCGAGTGTGCTTGCTTTTCTCTTTGGAAGTCATCACATAACGGCATTGTAATACACAGTTCAGCTGCATTAAATATTACACATCTGCCGTAGTTCTCTATTTATAGAGCCGTGATTAGAAAACCTTTGGACAAACTGGAAGAAATGCCGCCAAAACTGAATATGTGACGTGTATCATAAATATATCAGCAATTAAACAACATCTTCAATTTCTCTTCACACAATATGTCTCCTTGCAGTATCAATAGTAATTCAGCTGACTTTTATATTTGATCCAATTAGTAGATAGGTTACATTTACACCATAACGGTGCACAGCTTATAGAAAAGGACTTGAAGTTTTTAAAGATATTACTGATTTTCTTTGAATTAAAGAATGTAAATACTGAGTTGAGAGAATAGTCAGGGGTTTTGGGTGATGGGAGACACATCTATGGAATCAGAATTTCAATAGCTTACTATTAAATGACGGATATACCTCAGATGTTAATGTGTAGAACTATAATATGTGACATAATATACAATTATGTGTACAATTATGTGAAAACATTAATACAACTACACATCTTCAGATGTTATACATATATATAAGTGTCCTACACTAATAATACAAAGTTATTATGGCATTGTATGCTGTGTGTTATTTGTAACATCTTCATAAAGTATAATTTATTGTGTTAACACTGTAAACTTGACAGTTTTTTAACCCGCACCGCCTAGTGGTTAAAGCACGTTATTGAATTTCTGTATTGAATATGTTATATTTGATGAAAACACTTAAATATTAAGAGTAGCCCACATACAAAATAGGGGGAAAGTAGAAGGTCAATGATAGAAATATAGAATAGAAAATATCAAGAAAATACTGTAGTGATCTCTACAATAAAACAGCTAGTGGAGGACGTCCAAAGATATTAATAGGAGGATGTGCAAAACAGACAAACTAAGCTTTATTTAAACATTAAAGAATACTTTAAGTTAAAGTCTTCTTTTGAATAAGAAAAAAACGTTGGGGGTATCTACAGATAAATATTAAGCCTGACAAAGTACTTAACGTCTAATATATTGCAAAGTTTATCTTGGCACTTGGAATTTTACTCAGGTGTAACTAAAGTCTGCTTTAAGGGTTGTTTATATTTCAGATCATTAATCAGAATCTGCAAAGTAACACAAATAAATGTAGTGGAGTAAAAATACCAGGTTAACCTCTGAATTGTAGTGGAGTAGAATTACAAAGTAACAATAAATTGCATATTGTACATGCTGCTGTAACAAAAAAACGTTTCCCAACTTGGGATCAATAAAGTATATCTTATCTTATCTTAAGATGATCGATGGCTACTGCCATATTTGCTAAATTTGCCTCTGAACCTTGACAAGTGCATGTTTCAGGCTTATCAATTAACAACAGGAGGGGTCACAGACATAAGACCAGCTATTAAATAAAGCTCTTCTGACCTTAGCTGTCATGTGGGTATATATTAATGCTGTCCTTCATCACCATGCCTACCACAATCATCCAAACCAAAACAATACAAGGAAGATGGAAGCAGATTTCCAAACTCCCCTTCCTACAGTGTAGCCCTCACCCTGCCCTCCTATGATGAGAGGAGCAGGGTGGTGGGTCCTCCCTCCCCTTCAAAGCCTGATAGGGATGTGTGTGTACAAAACGCTGCAAACTGATATTTTCTGGGTCCAGGCTCAAGGGCGTATGGCACTCTCAACTTTTTCCAGGACATGCCGGGGCCCTTCCTGCCAGCAGCTTTGCCGATATCTGTGTTGATAGGTAATAGATTAAGAGCAGTGAATCATCTTAGATACAGGAAGCGCTCAAACGTTTGTGTGAGTTTATCAAGTGATTTAGCAGTGATTCCATGTCAGCCACAGCTTGTTACAAAAAACCTGACTGATTGTGTGTTTAATGAACTTAAACTAGCTTTATTAAATGTCAGGTCTTTGGCGGGAAAAACATTTTTAATCAATGATTTTATCACTGAGCACAATCTCGATTTTATGTTTTTAACAGAAACTTGGATTGAACAAAATAACAGTGCAGCTGTTCTTATCGAATCAACCCCTCCCAACTTTAGTTGTATGAGTCAGGACAGAATGCATAAGAAAGGAGGTGGAGTTGCTATTCTGTTCAATGATTCCCTTCAATGCAGGAAGACATCTTATGGGAACTTTGCTTCTTTTGAATATGTGGCCCTTCAGCTGAAATGCTCCTCTCAAGCTCTGTTCCTAAATATCTATAGACCACCCAAATACTGTGCAAGCTTTTTTGATGATTTTATCGAGTTGCTGTCTATCGTGTGTATTGACTTTGACCGTCTAGTCATTGTTGGTGATTTTAACATCCATGTTGACAACCCCCAGGACAGAGGGGCTAAATAACTGTTTTGTGTTCTTGATAGCTATGGACTGACTCAGCATGTGACGGAGCCCACACACAATAAGGGCCACACTCTGGACTTAATTATCTCAAAGGGTCTGAACATCTCTAAGCTTGTGGTGACTGATGTTGCACTCTCTGACCATTCCTGTGTTTTCTTTGAGAGCTCTATTTCTGTTCACAACATTTTTCAAAAAGAGGTAACCACAAAGCGATATTTAACTGAAAATACTAGGGAAATGTTTACTCAGAATTTTTCTTCCACATTTGCCCCTGCTAACATCTCAGTAAATGAGCTAATAGATCATTTTAATTCAAAAATGAAAAATGTTATAGATGCCATTGCTCCAACTAAGGTAAAGGAAGTGTCTGGCAAGAAAATATCTCCATGGAGAAAGGCCATGACCGTGAAAACAGAAAAAAGAGAATGTCGAAAAGCTGAACGCAGGTGGCGAAAAACACATCTCCAGGTTCACTTTGAAATCTATAAAGAGAGACTTGGCCTTTATAATTTGGAATGTAAAAACGCACGACAGTCTTTCTTCTCTGACATCATTACCAAAAACAAAAACAACACACGTGCCTTGTTTGCTACCGTCGACAGACTAACTAACCCCCCAGTGTCAGTAGCCTCTGAATTTCTATCCACCAGGGCGTGCAATGATTTTGCCTCCTTCTTCACTGACACAATTCAGAAAATCAGACAAGCAGTCAGTGCCTCTGTATCAGGTACAGCAAATGTGTTGTCCCTATGTCCAGTGTCCACCTAATATCAATTCAGACATCATGACACAATTCCATCAGATTAATGATAAAAAACTAGAGGACATTATCCAACTTCTGAAATCCTCCTCCTGCTGCCTTGATATAATTCCAACAGGATTTTTCAAAGATGTTTTTCCTTGCATGGCCTCAGATCTACTTCATATAGTAAACAAATCTCTTCACTCAGGTATTTTTCCACAGGCCCTGACAACTGCAGTCATTAAACCGCTCTTAAAAAAGAATAATTTAGATGCTTCAGTAATGAACAATTACAGGCCCATATCAAACCTGCCATTTCTAGGTAAAATCATTGAAAAAGTTGTTTTTCAACAGTTGAGTAACTTCTTGCATTTAAATAACTATTTCGATGTGTTCCAGTCAGGCTTTCGTCCAAACCACAGCACTGAGACTGCTCTTGTAAAGGTCTTCAATGACATCCACTTAAACACAGACGGTGGCAGAACTTCAGTTTTAGTATTATTAGATCTTAGTGCTGCGTTTGACACTGTTGATCACAACATATTACTAGACCGACTGGAAAACAGGGTGGGACTTTCGGAAACAGTTCTAAATTGGTTTGAATCCTACTTAAAGGACAGAAACAACTTTGTTTCTATAGGTAAATACACATCTGAGTTGACATATATGACATGTGGGGTACCTCAAGGTTCCATCTTGGGGCCTCTTCTCTTTAACGTCTACATGCTACCACTGGCTCAGATAATGAAAAACAACAAAATAAGTTACCATAGCTATGCAGATGACACACACATTTACGTAACAATTTCACCAGGAGACTATGCTCCAATTCAAACACTGAGTAAGTGCATTGAACAAATCAATGACTGGATGTGTCAGAACTTTCTCCAATTAAACAAAGATAAAACTGAGGTAATGGTTTTTGGAGCCAAGGCAGAACGTATAAAAGTTAGCGCTGAGCTTCAGTCTGCAATGTTTAAAACAACAGATAAAGCCAGAAATCTAGGTGTAGTCAGGGACTCTGACCTGAGTTTCAACAGTCACATTAACACAGTTACTAAATCAGCCTACTATCACCTAAAGAACATATCTAGGATTAAAAGACTAATGTCACAGCAGGATTTGGAAAAACTTGTCCATGCTTTTATCTTCAGTAGACTCGACTACTGCAATGGTGTCTTCACAGGTCTCACTAAAAAATCAATTAGAAAGCTTCAGCTGATTCAGAACGCCGCTGCTCGAGTCCTCACTAACACTAACGGAGCGTCCACACTACAGCTTCAAAAATAGCTTGGAGATGGGCGTGTCTGGAGCTTGGGGATTTTATTCAAGCAACACGACCAACAACCAATCACATGAATCTCCCGCCCCCGACATACAAAGCAAAAACCCCCGGGGATTTTATGCGAGCAATATATATATAAACTCCCCAAACAGGCGAAAACCTACCAGTTTCCCCCACTGTCTCTGCCACCTCCCTCCATGCCTGGTTCCTCCGGTTTGTATCCCGGTAGGTGAAGAGGGTCTGGTCATACAAAACCGGGTGATTCGCTACGGCGATAGTTAGTTTCTCCTCCGACTTTTTTTGAAATATAGAAATGAACGGCGGGATATCTCTCCCAGCTTAGACGGCTTAGCTTTTGATTGGCTACGGCTTCAGCTGTCAAATTTTGGGAAACAGGATTTGATTGGCTGGCGCTGGCTACTCCGGCGTCCAGGCGACCAGAAGTTGAACAATGTTCAACTTCTGGTCGCCTGGGACGCCTGAGACGCCTCGCTCTGCTACCCACAATTCAGTTCGGCGAAAAAGCGCGGCTACGTGACGTCACCCCATTGAAAGTGAATGGGCAGCTTGGAGCTTTCGACGCTGTCGACGCTGTAGTGTAGACGGGCCGTTAGAAAGTGGATCACATCACTCCTGTTCTGAAGTCTTTACACTGGCTTCCTGTGTGTCAAAGAATATATTTAAAAATACTGCTGCTGGTTTATATAGCACTGAATGGTTTAGGCCCAAAATACATTTCTGTCCTCCTGCTAAATTATGAACCATGCAGATCTCTCAGGTCTTCAGGGACTGGTCAGCTTTCTGTCCCCAGGGTCAGAACTAAACATGGAGAAGCAGCGTTCAGTTATTATGCTCCAAATATCTGGAACAAACTCCCAGAAACCTGCAGGTCCGCTGCAACTCTGACTACTTTTAAATCCAGGCTGAAGACTTTTCTTTTTGTCGCTGCTTTTAATTGAACTATTCATATCTTAGACTGCACTGTAACTTTTAACTTTTTTCTTTTAATGTTTATTTTATTATCTTTTCTTTTTAATGACTGATTTGAAATGCCATTTTATTAATGTCTTTCATTTTTTGTAAAGCACTTTGAATTGCCTTGTGTTGAAAGGTGCTACATAAATAAACTTGCCTTGCCCATAATGGACACAAGCCATTTTCACCCATTTATTAATTATATGTTTTAAATTTGAGTGTTCCTATCCCCTAAACCTCCAGGGGTGTACACAGTTTAATACTGGCAACTTCTAATTATGGGAAATACTAAAACATCTTTTAAAACTACAATTCCCAGTAGAGACGTGCCATAGAACATGTTGTGAAACACAATTAGCCAGCATGTGTAGTTCTGGGGGGGGGTGGGTGGGACTGGACCCGTTCAAATCCAGTTTTGGATAGTATGCCGTGGTTTCATTCCATTTCAAAGAGCTGTTTGAAGCTCGGTGTAACCTTGGCGCACTCCACTCAAGCTCTGTAAATAGTCCTCAATCACAGAGCTTGAGGACTAATCACTGGGTTTGTCAAGCAAAGTGGATGTTGTAGTCCCAAACGATAGCTGAGGATTATGGGTAGTGTAGTGTCTTCGGCCATCCTAAACTCCCAAAAAACATGTGTTTCTGCGAATCGAAGGTTAAAAACAGAAAATCATTGTACACAATTTAAACCAATCAATGTTGTGTAATTAACAAAGATAAACTAATGTTTTTTAGTGGATGAGTATGGCAGATATCACTGTAAAATAATTTGACAGTGAGGGGAATACTTCCGGTTTTATTATGAAAACTTCGAGACCGGAAATACTGTTTTCACCCCATGAGGGTTGACGCCAACTTGACGCTGCCGTCAATAGAAATGAATAGGGGAAAGACGTAGTATATGTGACCTGCTCCATCGAAATCAGTCGCATTGACCCGAAGACACATTTTGAGTTGTATACACTGTTTGAAAGAGGAGATTCATAGCTTTCTAATTATATCAGGATTGTTGTTGTACTCCAAATATTAAGAAAAATATGTCACATTATATAATGACTATCACCGAGTCATCATTTTGAGAAAAAGGAAGAGCAGAGTGGCGAGTGAGAGGTGCCTGTCATCTTCCCTTTACAAGCTTCAAAAATGTATTTATCGTGTGATTTTCGAAATAAAAGTTTAATATTCTGAAAGCCAAGACTTTATTTAAAATCAAACAAAACACCCAAACCCAGAAAAACTATTTTTTTACGCAAATCCACGTTTATTTTTAAATGAGCCGTTGCGACTTCCGACTGATTTCGATAGAGCGGGTCACATATACACATTCTCCTGGCGAGACCTCAAATCATGTTCGTAATATCTATGAAACTGTAGATCATACACATCCACTGGACGTGGATTCTAAAAGTACAATATACACTTCTCGCTAGAAATCTAATCAAAAAGCATTTTAATGGTCAAACTATTCTACAATTTAGGATTTTCCAGAGAGGGTTATTTGTGAATAAACGACACACCGGAGCGTTTGCAATTGCCGCAAATTGTTGTTTCTTACACAACCACTAGAGGTGCTAAACTTTAAAACGTGACTATAGGTCGTAATAAGCTGCTGAACAATCAACCTATTTGGTCGTTTTTTGGAGGAGGAGAGGCTGGAAGTTTTGTGAAGGTGATCATTGTTGATGTATGTGTGCAGACAGACAGTGGATCGAGGCAGTTTCGTTAATAAAACAGTTTTCTTCGCACAGGTAGAAATGATTCCTCTTTATAATATTTTATTATAGTTTTGTTATAAGGTCTACTTCTATAAGTTGTGTGCGTGTGTTTATCAGGATGCATCAATTTGACTTTGTATTTTTTTCTGATTGTGATTTCAGAAGAGGTGATCTTTAAGTCGACTGGGAGAAAAAATAATCTGCATTTATTGAAAAAGAAAGAAGCCATTTGTGTAATGGGAAACAGAACCTAGACGAGTCACTGCATGCCCGGATCATTTCCTTCCACGTAATGTCACAGCTCGCATTCATGGACTTTTTTGTGCTGCGCCATTAGTTTCTCATTAGTTTTGTGATATGCAGAATCCTACATGTTGGCATCCCAAACAACAGATGGCATTTAAAAGAAAGCTACGGTCGACAGTACACTCCATATCAATTTCGAAATAGTGATGAATCAAACACACCTCCTCCCTTAAGCTTTATGAAATTATTTCACGCTCCACACAACATTCCTCACCAGGAACTGAAACGCCTTCAGCAAAAGAGAGTAGACTCTCGTATATCGGCAAACTGTTTAGGGGTTGAGTCCTGATTCACAGCAGAAAGTGTCAGTGTTCATTACAATTTTTCAGAGTTTTTTATGACTACTTTTGGGCAAACAACGTAGATATAAAGTGTGTTTTCCCCCACAACAAAGGGAAGACTAAGAATAGAGATTTATTTTTCCACGGTGCCCGTAATGAAAAGGAATCGCAGATTGAGGCTGGGGTTGATATATGCACCATTAAGCTGCATCCTTCACACATCATCCTGTTTGAAGGATGATCCAGCACGAGTGTGGAACACGAGAAAGAAAGGAAAGAAATTGAGGCAAACAATGTAGCGTTGCGTCAAAGAAATTGAGTTCAATATGAAGCTGAATATTTCAATCAGAGACGGAGGGAATCAGGCACAACATTGGAACATTATCAAACGTCCAATAATCACATTTGAGATGGTAATCCGACAAATGAAATGCTTGTTTTTCATTTTTATGGACATAATCTGACATCTTGTCACGGCATATAATCCTTTTTTTTGTCAGTTGGTTTAAAACTCTAAATCCCTGCATGTGTTTTTGTGGATATGCACCTAATGAACTTTGTTTTTTATATCAAATCATAAGATTACAGGATTTCTAGATTAATATTTTACCAAGGTATATAAATCAGTCTTTACATTGTTTTGAGTCTTCCAGCAAAGCTACAGCTGACACCAATGCCCATGTCAATGTGGGATAAACATTTCCGAGGGCTTGTGTTTTTGCTATAAAAAAATATAACTGACTTGCATTGGGCTAATGGTTCCCTTTTAGTACTGAATTTCAAGACTTCTCTGGGTTGTCTGGCTGCTGAGAAATCAAAGCAGCATCGTTCATAGAAATTCTGTTTACTGTCTTCTTTGGGGGGCGTTTTATTCCTTTATTTACATTTGAGCCAAGTTAAAAATAAATTAAGGAGAACCAGTGGCGCCGCGGCACCATAGCATCCTTCTGAGCTTTCTTATTAAATGTTAAGCTATTTCTTAGGAAAACCTCAACTGAAAAAAACCTGGTCCGGCATATTTTTGTGGATAAATAATTTAAATGAACAAGGGCACTTCAGACCACTCTCCCCAAAACATCTAAATGATGTTGTGTGCACTGGAAGTGTTTCATTTCAATAAGCAAGAGTGCAGTGTTTGCTTTGTATTAAAAGTCAAATTGATGTATCTGGGTTTTGGGAATGAATTTGCTTTGAGGGGTGAAACAGTTTTCAATTAGTTTAAATAACATGTGGCCCTTAAAATCATATTGCGAGATTGATGGTGGGGATTAGTGGGTGGGTGGGTGACATGTGTGAGGGCCCTGCCCACTAATGGAAGAGAAAACACACACACACTCAAAATTAAATCCAAAAATAGAACTATCCTAAAGGACAAATGGAGTATATTAATCTCCAAAAGTGAACGAGCAAGCAAAATCTTTCTTATCTGTCTCTGCACTGTCAAGCTGAGAAGTGTATGAATCTGGTGGAAGCTGTGAACATAGACCCCTGCAGAGATGATCGATATATTTTCATTCTCTTCAAAATGCAAGGCGAAGCCAAAACAATTATTGAATAACACATGAGAATGAAACAGCCTACATTCTGCATAATGTCAGGCTGCCTGCGTGGCCTTCAGCTAATTATATATCGCAATCTCAGCTCTGCTCTGCGCCTCAGAGCTTACTGACAATATCTGCACAACCTTGTGGCTGTTTGGAGAATGAAAACATACATCATCCAGAAATGCTGGCTGTTTGGTTGCTGCGGCTATACCACGGAGAAGGGAGAGAAAAGTGAAAGAAGCAGAGGAAGTCAGTCAGGCGAGCGAACAATGAGGTCAGCTGTATTCGGTGCCGAGCTGCGGACAGGCCTGCATGTTCTGTACAGGAAGCTACATGCAGAGCTGTCTGGATGTGCAGGAAGGTGATTTATCATAACACTTTCAAGGAGATTCGAAGTAAATTAAAACCGGCCCCCAATTCTACTGGGAAGCCGTTTCATGGAGCAAAATGTTCAATTCAATTCAAAACCTTTATTTATCCAGGTAAAATCCCATTGAGATCAATGATCTCTTTTTCAAGGGAGACCTGCATGTGAGTTTGATCTCACAATAGAGTGGTGAAAGGATTCTGTAGGGGTTAGCTACACAAGGACTCCCTTTATATTAATAATAATAATAATACATTACATTTATATAGCGCTTTTCCTGGTGCTGTTAGTGCTTACAAGCAAGTAAAACAAAATAACATATATAATGTTTATGATACTTAAATGTTTTGTTCAGTAAAGTAGTCCAATATAGAAACACTACTTTATAATTTTTTAAGCGAAAAAAGCATAACCTGAAGTAAATACCTAACACTGGGCCATAGACAAACTACATCACGTCGCATGACTGCACGTCAACACCGCTAAGCTAAAAGCGGCTAATTCTCCGTGTGATTATGTTTAGGTCTCTCATTCAGTCGTTTTTAGGACACATAAAAACCTCAGACATTAACAATTAGTATAATTTCTTGTATTTTATGTCATAGAAGCAAACATGAACATCCCTGTCTTAACTACAAACCTTATTTCAGGCTTCTAACCAAAAACAAACTAAACAACATTGACTTCAAGCCGAGCTAAACTATTTTCAAGGTTGTGTTTACACATTCCTGCACCACTCTATTATCTTTTATTTTTCCTCAAGTGCATCTATGAAATGAAATCTCTGAAAAGGCTGTGCAAAGCAAAGGTTTTGCAGGTCGAACTGACAGGCTTTGGATTTACTGAGAAGTTGTGCTTGATTTAAAGTACACCAAATGTTGTTTACGGATGACCTACCTGACTTTTAATGAGCATGTGTGTGCTGACATTCGCTCACCACCTCCTCTATACCAGAATATCCTAATGACTATGCATGCCGTGGTGCTCGCTGCGCTCAGATATGTCTTGTGGGGCGTAAATCCTGTCAACCTGTGGCAACAGGCTGACAGGTAATGGAGAACTAATGGATGGTTTCACCACTCTGCCATGACAGCATAACCAAGAGGAGGGCTCATGTAATGTATTTGTTTCCAAATTGCCTCCACAACATGCAGGAAATGTTCCCCTGTCCTTTTTTTATCCCCCTGCTGCTCTCCACTCTCCACAGAGATTTGTCTTTATGCCTTTCTTTTTTTGTCCTCATGTCAACTGAATGTCTCATGCCATAACTCCTGTGGGAGACAGGTAATCATATGGAGTTGGCGTGAGGGTGAATATGAATTTTAAAAGCATCTTTCAATTGAACCCGTCCACTGTGTTCAAAGTGTCTCTCAGGGTGTCACATGTATTTACTTTTCTTTGTATTTGCTGTGTACTAACCTGTTTACCAATTCTAACTGAGCGCAACAGAGATCATCCCAGTTCATGACTTAGTTATGACAGATAAATAAATAATTATTGGTATGTTGTGAGTGCACAAACACAGTATCTAGCTGGAGTATTTGTGTAAATTCCCTGTTGTACAAAATGAGTTACCACATATTTTGGCTATTTTAATAAAACAATAACAATATTTTTATTAAAACAATAATAATAAATGTCTCATTGTCCTTGCAGATATATCAAACAGACAGTTTTCTTTATGTATGTGTCTGTGATATGCTTTGAATTCAATTCATGTCGTGAGAGCGGACTTATTTAATTTGACGCCACAGGGCTCTATAGGGAACATGTGAATATCTTTCTTCCTCTGATGCCATACACCACATCCAACATAGTCAGATAACATTTTTACAATTAACGGTTGTAAGCTGGAGGGGGAAAAACATCTATTGGATCTGAGAAATTGAGCTATTTTACCTAAATATATAAGAGATAGCAAACTACACACCACAAACACACATGAGTGATCACACTGAATTCTATTAAAGCACCAACCGATATTAATATTGTCTTTTCAACCATTATATGAAGCAAAAGCCAGCGATTGAAATTCAATTAATTAATGGCTTTACTGTGCAGCTACACAAAGGTAGAGGTATTGTTGTGCACCGACAGAAATGCTAGAGGTTCATGTTTGCTTTCTCTCATTCCAGGCTTCTTGATTGTTTGCACCTGTCATCCATCCTGTGTCTCCTGTGCTCATCAGTGTCAGCCCCGCCCCTGATTGGTCCCACCTGTGTCTTGTCACCCTGTGCTTAAATTCCCCTGTCTCCCAGTGTTCTTTGTCAGTTTGTATTGTCTTATGCTATGGCCAGGTCGATGTTTCTTGTGCTCGTGAAAAGTTTCATTCCTCACTACGTGAGCGTTTTCATTTTTTGTTCTCTATTTTTGTCATCTCGGCTAGAGATTGATAGTTACCCTTTTTGTTGTTCACTGCTGTATTGGAAAATAAAGTATCTTACAAATACTTTACCTCTGTCTCCCGGGTCGTGCAATTGGGTCCTACATCCTAAGTGTCTGAGTTCGTAACAGGTATAGAGAGATGCAGAAAGGAGCTTCTTCACAACCAAAGGGAATTCAATTACTGAATGGATAAGCAAAGTTAATGAGTGCCATTAAAGATGAAATACGGCACGAAATGACATTTTCAGCACATTTTCAATCCTGATAGAGAGTGAGTAGTCATTGGAAATCACAAAAACAAAGTTTGATGTCACAGTTAACACTTTCTATGACACCCATGTCTAGAATGCACAACAATCATACTTATAATGCGTGATAGCTTACACTTTGCTATCATTCATTGTTCTCTGACCGATGAAATCATTTAAAAGCATTTTATGATGACTGATAAAGTATCATGATGCATAATAACTAGTCTATCACTGACATTCTGGTAAGCCCACATCTAAAATGCATACCTATAATGAGTTATATGATTAAACTGCTTGATGTGGCGGTAAAAATATAATAATATATATATATATATATATAATGACATTCAACACATCTGGGATTTGACAAAAATGAGCATTGCCAACATTTGTTCTTGCGACTGGGTGAGACTGCGTGGTATAATTACTTTTCGAATGCATTGTTAATGATAATGAGTGCTTATAACTCTAATTATACAGTGCTACAGGCAGATTACAATGCATTATTAAGGTGTGTGACAAAAGGTTACTATTTCAAAAATGTCTGATGTTGATGAAAAACACGTTGCAGTGTCATTAGGTCTCTTAATGATTCCCTGTTATCTAATTATATATCTACAAAACATGGCGTATGTTCGCTTTGCATAAGAGTCATCTGCTGGTCATCTGGCCTCCCTGTCTGTTGAACTTCTAGCCAAAACTAATATTCAGTCTGTTCTAATGCAGCACCACACGCCGTGTCGAGTCTGCAGATGGTCGTGTTGAGTCATTCCAGGTTTAGGAGCCCGTGCCCCCAGATGTGACTGGGGTGTTGTCTTAAGGGTTTGTAATTTATCTGGCGGTGTGAGTGCATCCAAAGGGGACATCTGGTAAAAAGAAATAAAAAGCTTCACCGCACGGTTCATACGACCTTGTGATTTACGCAGTTTCTGGGCCCCTAGAGGTCCATTGCCCTCAGGAACCTCAGAGGGACTCTCCGTCTCCACGTGTGATCACAATAATAAGAGCCTTGTCATCATGCCGTCCTCTCAAACAGTGAATTAAGGAACAAAATATGTGTTATTTCTCTCTCTCCATTGCCCTGTGGCCTGTTGTTGACAGGTGTGCAAATTAGGATGGTGTAATGAGGCTACAACAGGGAAATGCCGCACATCACGCTTGGTATTCTCTGTATTCTCTCACACAGGCAATACAGTACATGTCACATGACACTTCGTTTAAGATGAAGAATTGTTACACTTCTATGATCCATAGAAGTTAACTCAGGTCATGAATACAAATTACAACTAAAAACAACTTGATAAATGATACACTATAATCACACTTGGAGCAGACATGGTCTAGACCAGTGGTTCTCAAATGGGGGTACGTGGACCCCTAGGGGTACGTTGGAGTACTGCAGGGGGTACGTGAGATTTATTTTATGTTAATGAAACATTTTTTTTTAGGAAAAGTAACTAAGTTTAAGCGGTTACACATATTTCAAACCATGAAGTGTAATAACTGCAGTTGCCTCCTTGTCAGAATGACAAAGATCCTCAGTGAAGCACAAGCCCATGTTTCTCACTAAATTGTAAGTACAACTTATTAAAAAGATCACTTCAATGCAACTAATGTCGTCTTCGTGTTATTGCATGATGTTAAAATTGGTTTGCCATTAATTTAGTGATGAATTGTAAACATTTATAATGTCATTTAAGTGTTTCTCATGTGCTGTTGTTTTAATAAATCAGACAGCAGCGCTGTACTGTACCTCTTTATAGGCTTATTTCCCCTGACAAATAGTTTTTGCGTTGATCAAGGCGTACTTGGCTGAATTTTTTTTTCAAAGGGGGTGCATTATTGAAAAAAGTTTGAGAATCACTGGTCTAGACCAATGGTGCATTCACATGCTTATTTTATTGTCCCATTTCCCAAATTAGGAAGTTTTTCTTCTGGCTTTATTGTTTTAATGAGACACTGAAAAGATTATGTGTTGTATTTTATAGCTCAGAGGATTAAAGGGGCCCCATTATGCTTATTTTCAGGTTCATATAAGTGTGTTGTGCCTCGACTGTGACATGTTTCCATGCTTAAGGTTCAAACAGATTTTTTTTTTCTCATACTGCCTGTGCAACAGCACCTCGTTTTACCCAGTCTGCTCTAATTGGTCAGCTGGCCGTCTATACAATGATAACAGATGTCTCGCCTATTAACCTATTAAGTTACAATGAAATGTGTCGGAGCACTTGCCAATAAAAGCACACACCCAATGGAGGCTTCTCAGGCAGGGAGTGTGTGTGGGAACTGTGGGATTTTAGCCTTTTTCAGTCCATTTACTTGGACAAAAACCTATATAATATAACATTACGTCAATTAATTTGTGTATCCACCTTTTATTCAGATCAGCTCGAACATTTTGCTCATTCTACAACCATTCACAAAGTACCATGAAATCTGGTAGTTTTTTCTGTACTCCTGCTGGCAAACAAACTGGCAAACACACTATAAGACCAACAGAGCAAACATATAACCTTCTTGGCAGAGGTAATAATAATAATATACTCATTGCATTACAAATCATACTGTTTGCAGTGAGCAAAGGCACACACGTCTACCCTTGACCCAGAGGCCTGCAGAAGGGACTCGTTTAACAATATAAATATTAACTTTAGGCCTGTATGAACACACTCATTCATTTATCCTACAAAAAGCAGGATCCAAACTCATCAGCGACTGTAAAACCGAAACATGTTAACATTGTGAGATTGCAGCATTAGAGTGAAGCAGCTATAGCATCCATAATGTAGTGCAGGGGTGCCCAACCTTTTTTGAACCGAGAGCTACTTTTAAAGTTGCCAGTCTGC
This sequence comes from Pseudochaenichthys georgianus, assembly GCF_902827115.2. Taxonomy (NCBI): domain Eukaryota; kingdom Metazoa; phylum Chordata; class Actinopteri; order Perciformes; family Channichthyidae; genus Pseudochaenichthys; species Pseudochaenichthys georgianus. The sequence continues at coordinate 17,048,939 of NC_047526.1, forward strand.
CGAGATCTACCAGTCCAAATAGAGAGGCGTAGCCATTACTGACAGCCTACTGCCAGGTAAATACACACTTCTACTTGTATAAAACTGACCTTTGTACGATTAATACTCCATAAAATACTGCAGATCCTTTATCTTACCTCTATCTAATCTACACACATACAAGTATTTAACTGAAGTCACACAACAGTGTTGTTGATAGAGTTGGAGTTTATTCACACGTCACACTACAGTGGGTAATGTTTTCAAGACACATTGAACAGTGCTGCCACATGACACAGGGAAAAAAGAAAATACTCTGAACCCTTTCTTTGCCATTAAAATTAGGCTTACTAATAAGACAACTCAGATCTGAAGCTACACAGGAATCTGCTGCCAAAGTGCAATACAAAAGACAAAATTAATAGAATCAAACCCTTTTGTTGTTGCATTTTAGTATACAAATAAATGCCTTTAAAATAGGATGCAAGCAACACTAGTTTCTTAACCTGAATTGATAGACTATAATACATTTAAGTTTGCATTCTTATACCATTTTGTCCAATAATTATAATGAATAAGTTCAAATAAACTAAAACTTACAGATGATTAATAACGGTATCCAACTTGAGTTTTTATTATATCAAAAACCTGTTGAAGTGCTACTGTTATTTTTACTGTCCCCAAAAAGCGCGTCGGCAGCCTCGAGGAATGCTTCTTTCACAACTTCGCCGTCTTTGAAAAACTTCATGTGTTTCGCAAGAACGTGACTGACACGATAAGATGGTAGCAGCCTTGCTCTTGTTGTTGGGCCTGGTGAAAATGGACTGCTGTGCATTTAGCTGTCCTTTCAGGCCCCTCACCTTTTGGGAGTGTATAGAATTAGGAGGGAATTCTGTCTCGTAGCGTTTGTGTACTGTTTTGAAATGCCGCTCCTAAATTACCCTTCTTCTATAAAGCCACGCTCGCATTGCAGATGAGACAGATGGACTTTGAATTGGAATAGATACAAAAATAATCATCCTCCCACTCGGAGTGAAAATGATATATTTTGGGCTTTTTTGCTTCTGCCATAATTGCTGTTTTGTGTGTGTGCGGACTGTCACTCCTGTTGACACGGACAACGTCAGCAAAATAGTGCCTATAGATATAGAGCCTTCTTGACTAGGGCTGAGGTGTTGGTGGTCCAAGAGAGGTCCTCCGAGATGTGGACTCCCAGGAACTTGAAGCTGGTGACCCGCTCAACCTCTTCTCCACTAAGATGGACTGGGGAGTGCGTGCCGTCTTTGTTCCTTCTGAAGTCCACAATGACCTCTTTCGTCTTCTTGGTGTTGAGAGCCAGGTTGTTGTTAGCGCGCCACTCTGCCAGATGCTCAACCTCTTCCCTGTATGCCGTCTCGTCATTGTTGCTGACAAGCCCGACCACTGTAGTGTCGTCTGCAAACTTAACGATGGTGTTTGAGCCATATACAGGTTTGCAGTCATGTGTGAAGAGGGAATATAGGAGGGGACTTAACACACAGCCCTGTGGGAGACCAGTGCTAAGGATGAGATTCGAGGATGTGAGCTTGCCTATTCTAACATGCTGGGGTCTGTTTGTGAGAAAGTCCAGTATCCAGTTGCAGAGGGAGGGGTCGATGCCAAGGTCACTGAGCTTGGTAATCAGTTTTGAAGGAATGATGGTGTTGAATGCCGAGCTAAAGTCAATGAACAGGAATTGACATGGGGTCACGCCGGCCAATCACAAAGCTTTGGTGCGTTCAAGTGCATTATTCTGGCACGGGAAGATTATGTTATAGGACATTAACGATAAAACAGAGTATTGTTGTTCTATTTTTAGACACATCTCGCGATCGACTGGGAATCTCCCGTCGACTGGTTGGGCACCCCTGATGTAGGGTGTAATCGATTAGCCTCAGCAGACAGCAGTTTAATATTGCATATTGCAGGGTTCAATCACATATTCACATCAATGATAAAGTGACCTAATGGAGAGCAACAGAGTAAGGCAGAAGAGTATAGTATCTGTCCACTTATTTTCCATACATCGCAAAAAGCCTTATGTTTGTTTAGTTTGTTTTTAAATAACAATTCAAATTCCATAATCCAACAGACTGATGGACAATCGTTACTAGACTGTCCCCTGAGAAACTGCTCAGAGAACATGTAATCGTCCCCAGGGGGTGATATAACTCTGCATTACAGAAGCATATCGCTCTCATTATTTAGTTTTAATACTCTGAGACGGCTTTCAGGCGAGGATTAACGAAGCAGGGAAGTTTGGCAGAGACACAGAATGCTGTGGTATTTTATTTCTTTTCAGGAGCTTTTAAAAGCAAAAATGAGGATAATCTTTATTTTTCCTACTTTTTTTAATTAGTACTGCATTTCTACTTACTACTATAACCAAATGTTTCACACTTTTTATACTTAAAATGTTATTCAGACCAGCCATTTTGGCATACAATGATACATTTTAAATATAAAACGTAAGTTTATTTGATGAAGATAAATCTGGCCATTATAAACTGTTCTTGTCACTTTTACATACACAATGATCCCCACATTGAACCTGTATTGCATCTCTTCACCCAAATGGTGGTCTTCTTACTCCACCTTTTTCAGTGTGGCCACTTGGAAAACCTACACATTTGTTTTATATTTCCCGAGGTTATTTTTACATTATACATTTTGTATTATGCCTTATTATCTAATTATATCTCAGTGTATGGACCAGAGTAGGAACACAATGTTTTCTAATGTTGTGCAGCATGTTAAAAATAATTGCTGAGATTACACATGGTGCAGACTTAATGGCTTATAAACACTTCATAACTGTTTACCCTAAAACGTGCTACAGATGCCGTAGTTGATTCAGTTATTTTTAAAGGTGGGACAATGTTTGGTATATTACAGGAATAAGATCCCACTGAGGCCTAGTCCAATGTTCATAGGTATTTTTGAAAACATGGTTAGTCCTCCCTAGTTCTCCAAAAACTCCTGTTAGCAAGGTAAGACGTGCGTCATTGCACAAAATGTCTCCCTGTGTTCATGTCAACCCTGAAAACAGAGTTGCTGTAAATCTTTACCCTGGAAGGGGTTTTGCAAATGGTCAGTCTTTCAGTGACCTAAAACGCCTCTGTGTGGAGAAAGAAAGCTACATTGAAGAAATACCTGTGTACCTGTGGTCCTGGCCTGAGGCCGCATATGTACAGGATGGAGTTGTTGTGCTGCAAACTCCCACTAACACAAAGAGAAAACCAATCCTTTTGCACCTTTCACTATTGCTATGGTCCCGGGTTAAAGAACTGCTGAGGTGGTGGTGAGTGCCTCCTCCCAATGATTAATGATGGTCATTCAGCTAGCATTAAGTATTTATGCATTGTGCCTACAGCATGTTAAGTGTGACTAAATAACATTGAAGCAAACTGCTTCTTAAGTATAAGGCCTTATTTATGAAATAGAGGAAGGGTTATTCAGCGTCTTTTTCTTCACTTTTCTGAGTAATTTTAATCATGATGCCAGCCTCAGAGTTTCTTATGTTGCTCTTTGATAACAGACTCCATCCCTTTTCCCTCCAATAACCATTATTCAGTATTAAGTTTCACATTGTACCTTGTACATTTATATTTGAATGCATTTTCTTGCACACTTCATGTACATTGCCCTTCATGGTGTTTATTCGACAGATAGTCCAAATTGGGATCAATAAAGCAAGTCTTATCATTCACAATAATCAGACCTGCTGAAAAGGCAGTCACAATACTGTTCTAAATCAGGGGCATCCAAACTTTTCCCCCGAGGGCCACATACAGACAAATATACGAAGGGCTGGGCCACTCACTAGAGGTATATTACCTCTTAAGTTCAGTAATAAGTTAGAATAATCAATCCAATGTAGGTAAATTATTCTTGATACTTGAATATGCTTTAAGAAAAACAACACCCTATATCACAGCTCTCCAAAGGGTTTCATTTATTTTGTTAGCAGCTTATTCCTTAAAACAGAAGCTTCAGATTGCTTATAATAAGAGGAAGGGTATATTTCAAGGTTGTTATGTAAATGTTAGAACATGTTTTCAACTGTAATTGACTGAATTTATTTGAAAATTGGGCTTATTAACACATGAATACTGTGGGATATATTTGAAGTACAATATAAGACAAGCAGAAGTTTATTATACTTAAGTCATTATACCTTTTGAATTAGCTGGGGGCCGATTCAAAATGGTCCACGGGCCGCTTTTGTCCTCCGGGCCGTAGTTTGGACACTCCTGGTCTACATGGTCTCATACTTTAGCTCCTTAACTTGTACCAAGTGGGAATGAAAATGGATCTTAAAACCATGTACTGTATCTTCTTGGTACGTAATCGTCATTCAGCAATATTATTCTATCACGTTATTTTTACTGGAACCAAGGAAAGCAGCTTCCCAGTCATACATTCAAACCATGGGATAAATATCGATATTTATTTAGAGCTAGCTTTAAAATCCAATGCTAAAGGCTTGACCATCAGTTTGTCATTTACTGCTTAATGAGAAATGGGATATCTCTGAGAGATTTCACTATAGAGTACATGACACTGGCTCATATTGGACCCTTCTGGAAAGGAACAATATGTGCGCACTGAACTGCAGCGTGACCACATTTTAGATTTAATGAAGACGAAAGCGCTCTTGTCCCCTCAAATTTAGTGGGAGCGGATAACTCCTCCTGATTTAAAAGGCTGCAGAGGTGAGGCAGAGGGCAGTTTGGAATATCTTTATTAAAAAACTGATCTAACTATTGATTTCACACCCACACCCACGGTCTTTCACAACAATGCCTGTTCTTAAATAAGAAGGGTTCAATCAGAAAAGCTGAGGAGAGGCTATTTATATTGAAAGGGTTGCAGAGTGGCAGAGAACCACCGTGTTTGTATCATTATGTGAATATGAAATAGACTGATAAATGCAAATATCATGCACTAGAGACGGTGTAACAGATGGCAGACAAATAGAAATTGCGAGTCCTATCCATAGCTCGGGTGCTATTTTTTTATGCAGGTGAAAATAGGTTTTTCCATTTTAATGAGCTGAATGCATCAGAGCAAGATTCAGGATATCCAGTGTGTTGACGGCTACAGAGCATTGTTCTCGTATTTCATCTGCTATATGTTTCTCCTAATTAGTTACCTATGAATACATACGTTTGCTTTGTAAGTGGTCAAGTGCGCACTTTTAGTCTACATTTCTCATCATTTTCAGGTTCATATTTGTATTTACTTTACTGAGACATGTTTCCGTGCTTTAATTTTCAAAAAGCTCTTTATTTCTCTCATACTGCCTGTGCTGCAGTATCTCTTTTTACCCTCTGTCTGAAACCAGAGCCCAGTCCGCTGATTGTTCAACCTCTTACAGATGTCCCACCCCTTGGCTTATCACGTACAATGTGCTAGCCAATAGAAGCGTGAGTGTTAAGTAGTGATGCCATTATGTTGCGGGAATAAACATTATTTACATGATTGACTCAAATAGAGAAAGCTCTGGGATTTAAGCCTTGGCACGGCATTTACATGCACAAAAACCTATACAACACACTGCATGAAAGGAAAACCCAAAAGAGCATGATAGGGCCTCTTTAATATCCCCCAACCAGCTTCTCAATCTCAGGCTACCAGCACTTTTTACAGGGATGACTGGTTTAAACTTATTCTTCCTGAAAGTCTTTTCAGTCGTAACATGTATAAACTTTGGCAGGTGTTTCCACATACAGAGATCTGAGATCCACCTGACATAACTCCTGGTCCCCATCTTATTTTGTTTAGCAATGAGCAACAGTGTCAAGCCCTTGGGTATATTTGCAGTTTTCCCCGCTTGAAAGGGATGGTACAGTCCATAGGAGGTTTTCACTGGGTTTCACTCGTACAATGACCACAACTTTGTTTCTTTTGAGTTTTTCTTTACTTTGGTATTTGTTGTTGCAGTACAGCTTATGTTGTAAGGTTGTAAGTTGTAAGGTAAAAAACCTTAAATGAAAAATAAAAAATAATTACTGTAAATACAATGCACATCAAATAATAAATGAAAAAATACATGCTTTACATATACTTTTTTAACACTTGTGAATATTGTTCTTACTTTAATGTATTTTTATAAATTATGTTTTAAACAGTTTTTAACTTATGCAGTCTCATTAAAAATGCAAATATAATAGACTGAATTCTTAGCAGCATGCAAACCGTTTTTACCAATATCTCAATAAACAAAACACACTCGTTTTTAAATCAACAATCATGCTGCTTTAGCTTGAGGACATCAAACAAACAAATGACACTGAACTAGAACGCACGTTCTAACGTGCGCCATGAACGGTAAGTTGTATGACTTGACTAAACACACAGTTCGTCTCTCACCGGCCGCTTCTCCAGCTTTGTATGGCTGCACCAGTGCTGCTTCTTCTACGTTTATTCTGCTGGTTCGTTGTTGCTGCTGGACGCACGCTCTTTAGTTTGTCCCTTTCCAGCTTGGATTACTGCCTTCTTTCTGGTGCGTTGCTTTTAAACGGGCAGCGACGCTGATGAGCAATTAGAGACTGATTTCAGACAGCTGCCACTCTGTCAATCAGCCTGACTTTTTAACCCCTTGATCTCCTGTGAGGATATTTCAAGTTGACTTCACACCTCCCACTCGACTTTCCAGTGGAGACACCTGGGAGGTCGCATGTTACAAAGGTAAACTTGGGTCTGACGCTTTGTTCTGCTCTTCAGCGGGAAGTAAGACGACCAGTCGCCTGACGTCTCTGTGAAGAACTGTCGCTGCGATCTCCTCTTTGAGTTTTTTCGATCTTTGGTGATTTGCTTTTGCTGTGGTAGGCCTTGTGACAGGAACAGGGTAGCTTGGGAATGTCTTTCAGTGGATTGAGAGTTCACCAGCTCTGTGTGAATAGCTCTGGAAGCCATGCAACAAAACACAACTCCCCAAACCTTCAGTGATACTCTTTTCTTGACATCATCCTTGACTTGGTATGGTCCGAAGAGGTCTACTGTTGTGTATTCAAAGGGGGCAGCTGGTTCTGTCCTCTCTGGAGGTAGATCACCCATTATTTGCTGGCATCTTTTTGCTTTAGTTTTTCTGCAGAGCATGCAGTTTTTGACCACTTTCTGAGCAATCCTCCGACCCTTCACGACCCATGCTCTTCTCCTCATCTTGAGAAAGGTTCCGGCCACTCCATCGTGGTTCTCCTCATGGGCTTCTTGTGCTAACAGCGTTGATACCCAGGCTTCATACGACAAGATGGGGACAGCAACTTTATCTTCATTGAAGATCTGCACGCGACCCCCACAGACCAACAAGCCAGTCTCTTGGTCTCTGTACACCACTAGCCTGTCTGTGGTTGTACTTGGGAAGGATGCACCTTGCTGTGCCGCAAGAAAGATGTCTCTTAGGGCATCTTCTCTCTCTTTCACTGAGATGACTTGCAAAGACGACACTGCCTCCCACTTTGGACTGTTTGCCGTTTGCTGTTTCTCTCTAATGAACTTCTTCGCTGCTCTCCAAATCCAAGCAACTGTCTTGACGAGTCGACTTAGGTTTGCTGTCTCCCTTCAGCCAGCACTGTGTTGGACACAATGTCAGGTGAGTTTCAAAAGCTTTCCGTCAACACTGATCATTTTAGTTTTTGAAAATACAGCTCCATCAACACCTACTCCCCACTATAACTTTGAATGCAAAGCAATAAACACAACTTGCTTGTTGTCATTGACATTGTGTCGCCAGACGACAGAAGAGTATGAAGTAAAGCAGCAATTTCTCCAAGGTTATAAATGCTACCTGTTAACTTTTTGCAATTTGGGTGCTGACATCAATCACATCACCGTTTCACGCTTTAGAAATCTTCAGATAGAATAGATATAAATACAGCTTTGCTTCTCAGATGTCATCTGCTGTTGGCAGAGTTTGTAGGCCTCTGCACCGGCAACAGCAAAGATCAGTTTCATGTTTTCTGGTCTGTAACTTTTACATGAATGCGATATCTCAGGATTGCCTTGACGGAATTTCTTCAAATTTAGCACAAACCTTGACTCAAGGATGGACATATCTAAAATTGCTGGTCAAAGGTCAAGATTACTGTGCGCTCACAAAACCTGTTTTAGGCCATAACTTGATAATTCATTTACTTGTAGTACAATTTCATACGTCTAATATGAGAAGATTATAACGTGGTTACAGTTTGGATTTAAACTGCAACTTGACGGTTCACAGAGACATGAAAGAGTGAGGTGATAATGCTTGTCTCACAGCAGGTATACAGTGTGTCATGTGCTTTTGAAAATGGATGGAGAGGCAAATCAAAGAAGCTTTCTCTAGTTGGCAGGAAGTGGAAAGAGGCACACCTCTGTTGCTTACTGTACACATGTGAAGGCTGGAGCTGATGAAAGGACACAGCAGAGGTTCATTTTTTGTTTTGTTCCTCCACCTCCTACAGTATATGGAAGGACTTTATCTATATGGCTTCTCGGCCTCTGAAAGCAAAATTCTCTTGGCTTTAATCTTCTACGGGTAAAGTGCACAACTGCAGCTGTGAGCCATCCAGCACCTTGCTTGGAGGCACTTCGGCAGGAATAGTGCTCTCTGTACCCTCACGTATATTATAAACTATGCTTACACACTGCACTGATTATTTTCTAATAACCACTAGGGAATAATAAGTGCAAGTTAATGAAACAGGAGGGTAAAAAGTGTTGTTGCTTAAGGGTATATAAACAGATAAGTCTCTTGTTATTTCAAGGTAATAAATTGTTATGTGGAGCTTTACTGCAAGGCACGAAAATGTTTTTGACAGTGAGAATACATTTTGTTCAAACCTTTGCAGGAAATGTATATGAAAAAAATGATAATAAAAGGCTGGAATGAAAGGTTTGCCCTCTGCAGCTGTTATTGACCTGTAAAGTGAAGTTCGTGCTGCATTTAATGAATCCGTTTAGAAAATAAAGTGTTATATTCCACTGCAATATTTTCTCTTTCTGTTCCATTTTTCATGTCGGGTTCTGAAAAGGGCAGGCTTTTAATGTCTGCAATTTAAAGTGAAAGAATCACAAGCACATCTTGTTCCACCTCCAGTAAAGGACCTTTTATGAATTGGTGAGGATTTAAAGCTCATTATTTCACACAGTTTCCCGTATTGTGTGTAACACCTGGCGAGTCTCGGCATGTTTCCATTACAGACTGTACCTCTTAAACCCTTCTGTCACTTCCTCAAGCTAAGTCCTCCTCCAAGTATTAGTAAAGTAAGTACACATAAAATACTTCTGCTCCGTGTAATTCTTCTTTATACAGCATGTTACATATTGAACCGTATTAACATGAGTGTTTTGGTTTGAAGAAAAGCCTGCTAATCTCCAAGTAAGCTATAGGTAAATCAGCCTTCTGGCATTGTCACTGTTTTTGTCTCAGCTATAGTTAAAAAATGCTGATTTTCAGAAAACATGTGCAATATTCATTTTTGAATGCCTGTATTGCACCACATCACCGGATTAAGATGATTATGGATTAGACATCGTACAAGAAGCAGATTCAGTCAAGCAACATGATTTGTGGAAAACGTAATTTTTAGGGATTGAGACTTTTCGTGCTTTGAGCTGAATCAGGTAAAAAACACTTCATCTTACTGAATATGTTCTCAAACCAATATGAATCACTAAGGCGGAGCTGCATACAGGGAGGGATTTAAAAACTCTGAAGACACAGTTGAAATGACTTTAGGCCTTGTCACACAACAAATCAGTCACCCCAACTCAAAGTAACTCATCCCAGTTCTTGAAAAGGTGCTATATATTTGTAACATTTAAATCATATATCATAACTGTTAAATGTCAAGTTTGTGTGACAATTTAAACTTCAGCTAGGGAGAAACCCTGCTAATGAGCAGTGCACGTGCAAATGTTTGACACTGTCACCTCACTAACCCCTTGATTTCTTCATCATAACTCAATAAAGCCTGTTTTGACAATTTCACACAAATGTCTGAAAAGATAATGTAAGGGAAACTTCTGCAGCAATGGAGAGTCAGGACTCAGAGAGACACGAGGAGAGTTGGAGCTTTGATGTCAATCACTGATATTTATTACAAGTATACGGCCGGAGAAATTCACATCACAAGTCAAAGAGCAGCCAGAGGTTCTGACTGCCCGGGTGGGTTGCCACATCAATTCTGACCAGCCTATCTCTCGATAGACCATTTAACTAGTTTACAGAGAGTTAATCCACATATTGGGGGATGGCTCGTAAACACTGAGAACACGGGAGATATCCCCGATATCTGGAAATACTCAATCACCTGTCTGTGGGGCTTAGAAAGCCAGCGTTCTCACAGTCATAAAACCCTCTATGACCGATAGTAAAACTGAGAATAACATCACAAGACTGCATTATCACATTCCTTACGGGAGATAACAAACTACTTAGGGTTGGTCGTAAACGTCCCCACACAGAAAGGTTAAATATCTCAGGAGTAAGACAGAATTATTCTCTCACAGATAAAACCATGAAGCACTGACATTTTGAACACTAATGTCAGTCATGATGAACACCTTTGAAGATGTTCTTTAACTGTCATACTGATTGTAGCATAAGCTGCACGATCATGTATTCTTGCATCAAGCCGCCTTACTGTCATACTGTACCCATTAAAAAATAGTGAGAAATCATGCTGTGCAACAACTATATTTTTCTCAAAGAGAGAGCTTCCTAAAAGTCTCCCACAAAGCTGCTGTGCGACAGAAGAACTGAACAGTTTAGTTTGACCAGAAATTGGACATCATGTTCCATCCCTGTCAATCTCAAAAGCCTTCCCTCCGTAGAGGAAGCCTCCCTACCTAAACCTTTCTTCTTTAGTACCGCCTTCACAAAGAGAATTGGAGATATATTTCAGTTCAGCTGTGCTTCATTTCAAGTGAAGGTTCAGTCGGTAAATGTAGTGGATTTAAGCACTGCACACTGACTGATATGATGATTGTGCTGTTTGTATGCTCACACATTACGCCCCTGATTTACTTGAACCAACAGGTATTCAATTTAATCCAATTTAAGCATCAGTTAAACCTCATAAAAATAATCAATTCATTCAATAGCCAAGAGATTTGGGAGATTTTGGGAGATCTCCCTGGGTTTGTAATCCCGTTGCAGTGTTTTATTTAAATAATGATGTCAATTGACCCATAAAAACAGGACTCCATATGTTTCCTGCTGAAATGTACCCTTAGAAGTTATTACCTATTAGTAGTATGAGCAAAGAAAAGTGCCCGGTTTCAAAACAGCTTCAAAAATATGAACTTCACCTGAAGTCTTTATATCAAAGCTCAGAGAATAAAATACAAAAAGGCAAATTTGCTGCTGTTGTAACATTTAAATGGGCATTTTTAATCAGCCCTTTCAGTTTCTGACCTCTATTAGCGCTTTGTAACAATGATGTGTCCTTTGAATCCTATTGTTGTCGGTGTTGTGAGCAACATAATGCTTTGAGTTACACGCTGTTCATCAGATTAACAGTCTGTAGAAATGTTAAGAGCACAGAGAGCGACGAGCAACACCGCATGTAGCAAACATGTGTGTGTATAGCACATGTTTAAATATTCATAAAATCAGCTTTCTTAATGTTTTATGAGAAAGGAAACCCTTCTAACACACCAGCTATAGTTCGAGAATACACACAGCATTTGCTTGTTTAAAAGAAAACTCAAAACGGTACCTTTTTAGTATAATTAATATCATTTTCAAACAAGCCCACAAAACCATGTTTTGCCCTCAAAGCATTTGGTAAAACCCCTTAGGAGAAAGGAGGCAATAAATAACGAAAGATACAAAAGGTTGGGAGATTAATTGTTCTGTGTTTGCTTCAAATTCAGATTCAGGTTTTAATAAACGGACCTTGTTTAGTGCTGAAACGCCTGCTAGTATCAGCAGGGGAGTTTTCTAGTCTAAGTTGCGTTGTGTCAGACTGTGAGCAGGCTGTGGAAACACCTCGCTCTTTGTGGTGTCAACAATCTGCTGCTGGGAGGATACATAATAAGTCCCTCTGTGCATCTCCGCACTGATAATGCTGTTTTTTTATGTGCCTGTTCATTTGTGAAGAGGAAGTGTGAATATATGAACAATATGGTAATGGGTTCACTTAACCTTTGAAGAGCTTCGAGTTGGTGCAATAACATTGTGTCTAACTCATCTCTACTCTTCTCTGTGCATCCACATACATTTACCAGTGAAATGGTACAGTGAAAACACATTCATCCATGTTTTTATTTATTTGCTCTTATGCATCTGTACATCTATGTTTTTATTTTCTCTTTCTCTGAGTGAAGTGAGAGAGAAAACATGTTTTTGTTTTCTTTCTTCATGATGTGAAATGCATTGTCCCCAGACTATATGTACCAGTGTCACGTTGAATTTCAGCAGCTACAATTTCATTTTCATCACAGTATTCATTCTAGCAGCCTCCCTCAGTGTGTGGCAGTCAGTCTATTGGTCTTACAGGACATTGGTCAAACTTCACAACCTATCTCGCATGTCCAATCCCCTAAATCCTTTAGAGAGCTCTGTGCTATTGGCCGCGCCAGTTGAGAGTGTAATACTGTAGCATCTAATATCCCTTGGTGAGCCAGGCATGGGTGATTTATTATCATCTGACGGTGAATTTGACCAGTGTTGGGAATTAAGGCCAAGGTCAGTGGATCAAATGGGATTTGTGGTTAGTAAAATGTCAGTCCGATCCAGGCGTGGAGCCCAATCATGTAATGATACAAGCGTACAAATACCACAGGGATACAATCATGCTCACTCTTTGTCACATTGAGAACAAACACAACACATGTGTCTAAGCCTCAGTTAGATTGATATATCAGCATGTTCTGGGCCTTTAATTGAAAACACTTGGATCACAGTTTCTCCTTGACCTCCAAAGTAATGCACTTCGCCTGCCATAGAATCTCTAACTTAACTAAAACACATTCATCTGTATAGAAATGTGCGGATTATTTGAGAGTCCTTGATGGTCTACACCAGGGCTATTCAATTGGCGGCCCGCGGGCCAAATCCGGCCCCGGGGTGATATTTACTGGCCCTTTGATTATAATGTTAAAAAGTAAAAGCAATCTACTTTAAAAAAAAAAAGTGCCTGAGTGCCTTTATTCCAGAGAGGGTGTTACATTGAGAGATAGAGGGGAAGACAATGCCTGAAAACTTCTGCGGGCTCGGGTTTCGAACCCACCTACAAGCTACTGTAGTGACAACTCCTGTCATTTATTGCATCTCTGCGTGAATGATTAGATCATTTCACCTAAATTAAATATAATGAAATGATGTTGATGGTTAAATTAGCTTCACATGTAGGCCTAATGAGTTCTGAACTTGCCAGTTAGATCTATAAAGGCCTTGGGGCTATGTTATTTGATTTAATTAAACACAATATATGCACTCCACTATGCTGTTGTAGTATTTACTGTATCCAAAGCTCTTAATATGATTGCTCATATTTCAAGCCATCTTTTTCCCGGCCCCTTGCTTTGGATCATTTTCATCAACCGGCCCCCATTCCAAACTAATTGAATAGCCCTGGTCTACACTGTTATAAAGCATAATACTGCCGTTTAAGTTAAAAATATGTTGTTTTTCTGCGTGCCGAGTTGTGAACTTACATTATCCCTACTGTTACCAACCACTTTTAAACCAGAAAAAGACACAAATACACAACATTATTCAAGGTAACATCCTGTTTAATTTGATTCGCTGTGATGGTGCTGTACCTCCTTTGTCCATGTGTTGTGGTTGTCAGTTTATCCAGTTTTAAGTCACATTTTTACAATAAATGTTATTGATCTTGGTAATATATTTGTTCACCAGATGAAAGATTGTACTCATTGAATGTCTGAATCTTAAACTGGATGCACAAACTTTTGCAGAATCTTCCCCCCAGACCTTTTGTACACACACATTTTAAACAGCTTTATTTTGAATTTTAATCAACTGGTCAGTTCGTTTTAGAGCGGGGGAGATTGCTCTCTTGAATCTTAATTTATTGAAATAAGAATTTAATAAATAAGAATTTAACAAACTAAAGCATTTAGATTACAGCCTCGCCCTTTTGTATGCCAAACTGCTTTTGAGAGACACTGATTCTTAGCATAAAACGACTTTATTCAGTGTTTCTACTGTTTTAATCGACTCCTCCGATAATTAGGCTGCAGGATAAGATAAACAAAAAATAAATCCTTAATTGGAGAAAGAGAAAATCCCTTGATCCCACACTACTTTACAACACTACAGAAACCTGACGCCTAGTGGCAGAAATCTACATAATATGAATTAAAGTGCTACCCACAATACAAGGTTTTTGTTTTAACTAAATCAAATTATACCATAACAGCTGAATATCAATAGCCGCCAAATTCTGTTCAAACGCAAGCTTTCTTGTTTTCCTTATATATTCCACCCATGCATTTTCTCTCTTACCTCGTACTCCACGTACTCCTCCTCCTCCACCTCATAGGAGACCGTTTGGATCTTGATGTTTTCCCCGTCTTCCAGCAGCTTGGCCTGAGGGTCTTCTGTGGCAGGCGTGTCCACCCCCGTTGTGTTGGACGCCTCCTTGGCTTTCTTCTCTGTGAACGTGGTCTCACAGCACTCGCTTTTGTATTCCTTAGCCTTGATGCTGCCACTGTCCTCCTTGTACAGGATGAAGTTGGGCCGGTAGAACGCCTCGACCGCCAGATGCAACGAGGTGGCGTCTAAAAGCTGCTGAGATTTAATCTTCCCGTTGGTGTTGTAACTACCTCCGCTCACTACGTTGCCGTTATTTACATTTCCTACTCCCCCTCCCTCCCCTCCACCTCCAGCATAGTAGTTAATAATGTTCTCCTGGTACTGGTTATTGGGGAAGTCGCCCCCGTAACCGTTGACCAGGTGCTTACTGTTTTTGTCCAACAACGGGTTCTGAAGCTCACTGAGATTCTCCATAGCAACGGGGGTCAAAAGGTGACCGGGAGAAGCTTTTTTTTAGTGACGTTAGCTCTTGTAGAAGAGGGGAAAGTGACAGGTGAACTGAGACGGGATGTGGTGCTCACTGGCCTGCGTTGATGTCAGTCAAGGTTTCAATGGCATTCAGCACTGAGATCTGAAGAGGAAACAAACGGAGACAGGCAGAGCTTTTAGATCCAATGTAAAAACTGGAAGGAGGATTTCATTTGACATCTACCAGCAGGTAACAGTTACCCAAACACATGCTCGCATCTGATCAAAGTTTGGCCGTCATTCCCTCAGCAGCAACAACTTTTACAGCATCCCGCCTGCCGAAAGCTGCAGATGATTCAATTAAGTTTAATTTGCCTCCTGACTCTAGACACATTAAGTAACTGACACACACACGCACACGCACGCACACACACACGCACGCACACACACACCAGAGCAGTAGTAGCAGCAATACATCAAAGCGTTGCCATCTACTTTAAAATAATTTGATGTGATTGCTCCATTGTTTGGGTTTTCTTAGGTGTCATCAACATGTCATTAGCTTGACTTTCTGATAAGGATCAGTTACTGTAATGCCTCCTACACCTTAATTGGTTTTGCAGTGTTTACACTTGTTCATAACTATGTGAATCTATAAGTATTGAAGATGAGCATAAAACACTTAAAACACATTTTAAATATGCAAAAAATGACAAAATATGAATGGCTGCCAACTCCTTTTTTGATAATGAGTTACTGAAGATAGCTCAGTGTATACTTCATTTGTATCACCAATGGACATAAACATAGTAATCTTATAAGCAACTGAACTTGATACAATTCTTGTGTCTGACCTCAAATTGAGTTACCTGATGTTTTGTGTTGAAACAGATTTAAAGAAACCTTAAAGTGTTTGATTTAAGAATGGAGTTTGGTGTGGTGGTGGTAGGGGGCAGATTGAGTATGTAATTGGGTCAGAGTCCTTCACGCTTGGCAAGCTTTATGTGAGGAAGCCCCAGTATTCAGAGGTTAAGATAAGATGAAGACCTTGATGATGTTCCCATTTCCTGTGATAAAAGGTCTGCACTGAGGGTTACACAATGTTGCTTTGCTTCCTCCCTGGTGCCGTGATTATAGGTGATTATGTGTAAAGTGGATACAGTGCATGAATCTAAACAAAGGTTATGTTTCTTTCCTTTTTATGGTCCATCTTAACTATTGCATACATGCTGTACCAAGGTCTGATAACAGATTTGTGCTGCAATGAATTTATATATATATCAAGTTTGCTCTATTAATCATTGCAAGGTGGAGATTGGCCAGAATTCCAATTTCTCCACAACAATAGTGAATCATATTGCGTTATGATGGTACATCAACACCTGCATAACTATCACAAGAATCAAAACCAAATTATAACCCTCTCCCAACAACAAATGCTTAAATAGAGGGATTTTACAGTTGCAGAAAATAGGATTAAACATACTGCCAAAAACATTGTGGTGCACGGGTTCATTATCTTGTAGAGGATTCCTTTATATTTGAAATAAACAACATCTTTGATTCATCTAAACAATGTTCTTAACCTTTACATTACATTATACATTATTGTAAAAGGAGAGAAATCCACTATGTTTTCCGAGAGAGGTTCAAGACGACTAATGAAAAGTCGGGATTTTTCTATCTTATTTCTTGTAAAGAAAACTGTCTAAATGTAATTTTGCCTTCCACCTCTTTCTTTATTCACTGTTAAATATCATGTAATGGTTCAACTGGTTTTATTTACAGTATACTGTAGTCATTACTTGCATCCTAGATTACCTTATGTTGCATTTTCTTTTTTTTTCTTTAAGTGTCTTTCTCTTCCTCATTTCCCCCGTTGTAGCGTGTTTCTGTTTGCTTTACTTTTCATGTTTTCTGCCCCATGAATAAAACACAAGCCCCACACTCCCAGGGCTTCCTTTAGCTCAGTAAGCACCGGACAGCCGACAAAGTTTTCACGTTTGCTCCCTGTTGGACCTCCTGCGTCTGAATGTGCTGACATTGTTGTTCCACACCAGTGCTCACTTTAGTCCACGTTTAGCTCAAGGGATCGCACACTTCTGCAGTTCCTGAGTTCATTGAGGTAAAGTGTGAGTACTTTAGGTTTATGAACAAATTCTCATGAAAAACTAAAGATGAGCAAGGGGCTTGCATCAGCTCAGGATGCTATTGTTGCATCCACTGCTGCTTTTCTGGGGCAGGATGGTCTCAAAACAAGTTCAAGTCCAAAGAGTTCTTAAAAGTTTCTCTGCTGGCTGTGACCTTAGATAGGGTTGACGCATAATAAAAACTGAATTTGAGGACATGAAGTACATTTTTTAATCTGTACTACTTTCTATTCCTTGGTTCCAACTGGGTGTCAAAGGCAACTTTTAAATAACGCACCCTCGTAAGTTTTTTTGAATATCAGAAAGCATATTTTTCAAATCAGAGGATAGCCACTTAAGTTGAAAGGGCTACAAATAGCATTTTAACATCAATAAATCACCACCGCATTAATACTGGAGCTCGGCTTTGATGAACCATAATCCAATGAGACAGCCTGCAAGAGAACATGCTTCCACTGGCTTGGCCTCTACGCCACTCTTTAGATTTGATGGTGGGATTTTCCAGCTCAAACGGATACTGCCTCACAACACATGACAGTCTGTTGCCCTTTTAAAAAGAGCCTATGATTCAGAGTTTGGTGGTGGAGCCTCGGATCAAAATGACTACTTTGTTATCGCTTAAGTAAGCAAAGGGCATAAGGTATTGCAAACAGATATTATCACAAAGGCTTATAGCGCAGTATACTGAACATAACTATCAAACACGACATGCAATAGAAGGAAGGTTCGTATTACCCAAATCTAAATCAAATATGGGACAGAAAACAGTCATGTACAGAGCCATGGTCCGTTGGAACTCTTTACCCGTCCATATCATTCAGGAACATTCTCAAGTACATTTGAAAAGGTTGCTAACTAATTATTTAAGTATTATAAAGTACATTTGAACTGTGCCTGTGGCTATGTATGCATATATTATTATGTATACTTATTTGTATTTACTTTTGTTTGGCCTTAGGATGGTGATAATTGGATGACTATTTTAGTTCTCAATTCATACAGCACTGTAAATTGCATGAAATGATGAGCTGTTTTGTATTCATTTTGTTGCATGTATGTTTATGTATGTTTTGTGTGTGTGAGGACCCCAGGAAGAATAGCCAATGCTCATGCTAGTGCTAATGAGGATCCTAATAAAGACATAAAGATCAATTGTAATTAACTCACTCCCTCTTAGTCTAAAGAGGTCCAATGGCCGTCATATACACTGGCAGATTATGAGACACAATGCCCCACCACAAACATAGTTGCCCACACACAGGCTTTATAAATGTGTATCTACTCTTTCATGTGTCTCCATTGTTGTCTCTTTTAGGTCATTTTGTACTAATTGTTTCAGTGTCTTTTGAGTTTCTTTTATCTGTGTGTTTTCGCCCATTTTGTGTCTCTTTGTAGTTGTTTTGATTTATCTATGTAGTCATTTTGTGCTTCATTGTAGTAATGTCTCTTTGTTGTTGTTTTTCTCTTTGTGGGCATTTTAAGTCTCGTTGCAGTTGTTTTGTGTCTCTTTGTAGTAACTTTGTGTCCAATTGCAGCCATTTTGCATCTCTTAGTGGTTGTTTTGCCCCTTTTAAATGTCATTGTGAGTCTCTTTGTGGTCTTGTTGTGTCTCTCTCCAGCAGTCATTCATTTAATTCTAGTCATTTTGGTGTGTTTGTAGTCGTTTAATGTGTCTTTGTGGTATATTGAGTCCCTTCCGTTAAGTAAGACTAACATTTTGTTGGTTGAGGTCATGGTGGCTCGTTAAATTTGGCCCCTGGTCCTGTGCCAGCATTCACTAATCCATCCATGGTAATGCATTAGTGTTGCACGGTGTACCGATACTTGAAAGGTACCGCGATACCCTGCCGTTAAAAACATTCAGATTCCTCCGTTTCATTAGTATCGGTACTTTAAGAATGACGGGGGAAAGTACTCCGGTGAGAAAGCGCCGTGTTAATAAGAGCTGTGTGTTCAGCGCTCTGCTTCCACTCCCTACACTGCAGCCGTGCCTGCAGTCCCTCCCCTCTCAAGCACGCTCTAAGTGCCTCCCCTCTCTCATGCACGCGCTAGCTGCCAGAGCATGTGAGAAAACGAGAAGCATGGCTGCAAGTGGGAGTGCAACTGCCGCTGCGCCTCGGCTTGTTGACAAAAAAGACGCCAGAAGCGAAATGCGGAAGTATTTGAGCTATATCTCTGACAGTGAGGGCAAGCCTACGGACACCACGAGGCCTGTCTGTGAGAAATGTTTTAGATCCCTGCAAACCAAGGGAGCCAACACATCAAACTTGGCTAAGCACCTCGCCAACTGGCATCCAGAGCTGTTTACAGAATTTAAAGACAGACAGGTTAGCGAATGTGATAGATAACATAATTACATCATGTTCAAGACCATGCCCTCAAATCTAAGTCAAACCAGTGTAATTTATTTTGTGACAAATTAACATTTTTCGTAGTTTGCCGAGGCAATTAATGGCAATGATAACTGTCTAATATGGCTATATTTTTCGCTAACTTACCAATGTGGTTATGGTTTGAAATATAAAGCACAATAATTACATTTAAGACTGTTTCCCTTTTTTTAAGAAAAGTATCGAAAAATAATCGGAATCGCAATTCTTGACTTGGTATCGGTATCGAAACCAAAATGTTGGTATCGTGACAACACAATAATGCATATAGCCATAATACTTTAAGGATTCTTCTAAGTACATCCCTGTTTCTGCCACTGTTGCACTTCTGCTCTGCACAAAATCCACAAGCTGACAGTGGATTACTTTTCATGTCATTACTTAGGGATGCTCTAAGAAATCTTTTTGGTTCGTCATGCTTCCAAAAACGTTGCTGAAAAGAGTGCAAAGAGGGGCTATTTTTTTTATTTTGCCAAATGGGAATACAAGTGTGAATAAGCTGTTTCCGTGAGAGCTGAGCAATGTAGGACACCTCCGAAATCAGTGGAGAGTCATAGAAATAATACACGTGTTTATGTGTGTGCACATTTGTATGTGGGCGTTTGTGTTTTGTGCATGGACGGCTGTGAGTAAATATACATGTGCACCAGTGGGTGGAGGTGTGAGAGAAAGAGAGTGATAAAAGACAGAGTAAGAGAGGAGGGAGAACGGCAGAGAGAGATAATCCTTATGCGATTCTCTAGTTGAGTGCCTTTGGGCATGTAGACAGAAGAGGCTGGGAGGCAGGGTTCGAGTTATGTGGGAGCCAATGGGAGCTGAGCTCCCATAAGGAGGGCTCCCACGGATGCAGTGAAATCATATATCTGTGGGGGTCGCTAATACATTACCAACAACCATTATTTTAATCACAAATAATGCATGTGTCAATGTAATGAGTATTATTTACGTTAAAGAGGTAAATAGGCTAAAAGAAAAGGCCAAGAACGACAAGCCCCCCTCCTTTCTTGTAATGGGCCAACCTATTAAGGTGTATTCCCGTAATGAGACCTACCCATACCTTGGCCACAGGTTTAACATTGCTGGCGAGTGGGGGGAGCAGGTCGAGGAGCTCACTACAGAGTTTCTCCATCGTCTCCACCTGATTGACTTTTCCCCCCTCCCCGTCCTCATGAAGTTCCAGGCTGTGAGAGAGGTGGCTTTGGCTAAAATTCAACATCTCTTTGCCAATGTACACATCCCTCTCAAGGCACTGAGAGAAATGACAAACAAAACTGTCCAGCTGGTCAGAAAGTGGGTGGGCCTCAACACACACTCCACACGGGGCATCATCTTTCTCCCATGTGGAGAGGGGGGGCTGGGAGTCCCCAATGTCGAGTGGACCTACATAGCCACCAGGCTAGCCCACCTGATCCACATCTCAAACCACATGCTTAACAATGATGATGTCACCGTAAGAGAAATGGCCAGGGCCTCTCTCCTGCTGGATCTACAAAGAAGGAAGATCCCCCTGACCAGCGCAGACCAGAACAACTTCCTCGGCTTCAGGAGGAAAGACTCTGGGAAACTGGACTCTCAGGCCAGGGGCTTCGGGGTCTGGTCTGACTGGCCAGATCTCAATGACCTCTGCAATCGGACTGGAGTCCAGCTGAAATGGACAAGACTCAACAACACACAGACTGAAGTCCCCGTCTCTGATGAACTGATCACTGACCCCAGTGTGGTTGTGAAGGCCGACATCACAAGACCTCAGGAAGAGACTGTGGATCTGCACAGAGACTCTGCAAGGAGGGTTCTGATCAGCACGAAGCAGTCTGAGATCAGGCAGCACTGGTGTGGACTCAGATTACAGGGAAAGCTAGCCTGTTTGGGGTTTGCTGACCATTCAGTCTCACACTCAGTGTTTAAGAACGCCGCTGTTGGTGAGGATGTTCTGACATTTACCATCAAAGCAAGACTGCAGGTATTACCCACCAGAGATGGGGACTCGAGTCTGCGACTCGGACTCGAGTCGCACTTAAGTCGCGCACACAGAGACTTAAGACTTGACTTGGACTCGTGACCAAAAGACTTCAGACTCGACTTGGACTCGTGTGTTGGGACTCGTGAACAATCATAGTGTTTTCTATTTTTGGCGTATTAAAGGTGGGGTAGGTACATTTGAGAGAAACCGGCTCGAGATCGCTGGAATTTGAAAATACACAACCGGAGATAATCTGCTAGAGGCTGCTACTTCCTTATAGAGCCCGCCTCCTCCAACACACACGAACGCGCACATGACCAATGAGGGCACGAGATAAGTTTGTGCCCAGATGGAAGGCTGACAGGCAGGTAGGCCATCCAGTTACTTTAGCCGGGCTCATTACACGCAGACGTGCGCGCCTCTGTTACTACCTCGTAGTAACACAATAGCGACCGGCGGCACACCTGCGGCTGTACCGCTTGTAATTAGGTTCAACTACAAACACTTCGAACAAAACGCCGGCGGCACCAACAAAAGCAGCGCACACTGCAAAGTCTGCAAAATCAAGGATGATGGCGCAACAACGTCGGATTTCATCAGGCACTTGAAAAGTCACCCGGAGAGGTCAGTCACATTAACGCATGGACGGTTAGCAAACATGTTTAGCTCAGCATCAGCTATGTAATGTTAACTTAGCTTGCTACTAGCTTTGTAACTGACTATTTGAAAAGATTAGTGAATTGCTTGTCACACTTGTTTGAGTTGAGTGGCGTCGACATCCAACTCTTGACATGACATAAAAAAGGTCGGTAACGTTAATCATTACGTTCCGCTGCCACCATCTACTGGCTAACGTTAAACGTAGAAACATACATAGTTACATACATAAATACATCTGTGGATTTATAGGCAGGTTACAGGTTTATTGTTGACCACGTAACGTTAATGTTACAGGTTTATCAGGTTACCATGACACTGGCTTTGAGTGAGAGGATAGAGGAATATGTTTATTAATAGTAGACTTAAAAGATGTCATTAGAGACCCAGTGTATAATAACACAGTAAATGCTTTGAATTGCTTAGATATAGCTGTGCAGTATTCTTAACAGACGGATAGCAGCAGACAATAGAAGGCTTATTACAACCAGAAGAGACATGAGACTTTTATTTTTTTAGAGACTTGAGACTTGACTTGGACTCGTGACCAAAGACTTGAGACTTGATCAAGTCTCACCCCACAAAGACTTGAGACTTGACTTGGACTCGTGACCAAAGACTTGAGACTTGACTTGGACTTGCAAAAAAAGACTTGTGAACATCTCTGTTACCCACTAAGTACAATCTGTCCACCTGGTACCCTCATATTCACACTCCATTCTGTTTAAACCATCAGGATTCACAACAACACCTAGAATCCATTGCACACATAACAAATGGATGTAATGCATACAAATGCCTGTACATAGCCCGTCATGACCGCATTGTGGACATTGTGTCTGATGCGGTACGAAACATCTTACCATCTAGCGCAGCAATGTCCAAGCACGCTAGAGTGCTACCAGAATGGTTTGGTTTTACAAATGATGTCTTTGCTAACATCCCAAATACACCTGATGTTGTTTTTGTTGACACCAACCACAGGGAGGTGCTAATATTAGAAGTAGGCTGTGCCTTTGACCTGTACATGGACCAGGCTTTCCAGGACAAGTATATCAAATACCAACCAATGCTCGATGTGATAACCAGCTTTGGGTACAAGTGTAGTTATAGCATACTTATATTCAGAAGTCATGGCCATGTATATAAATGCACCATGATTGGTCCGAGAATTGCTGGAATGTCAAAGAGAAAAGCCAAACAAATTGCCAAATATTGCTCTGTTTCAGCTATTATTGGCAGCTTAGCTGTGTTGAGAAGGAGATGCTATGTGTTCCCCTAAGTGTTCTGTGCTGCTTAGCCCCGATATATATGATTCCCTGTCTTATGTAATATAATTTGTGGAACCAAATAAAGTATTCAAGTGTGTGTGGTGTGTGTGTGTGTGTGTGTGTGTGTGTGTGTGTGTGTGTGTGTGTGTGTGTGTGTGTGTGTGTGTGCGTTAGTTTTAAAGACCCCCTTAGAGCTCAGTTTATAACTCGAACCCTGCTGGGAGGTATAAAGAGCTTGGAGGAACAGCTGAAAGCGAATGAGGCAGAGCACTTCTCTGTGTGCAAGGAAAACAATCCAGCAATACAGATAGCAGGCAAGCAGGGGCCTGTGTGCTGCAGTGTTGCCGTGTGATCGAGCCCAGAGGTGTTTGACAAAGGGGCTAAAAGATTTGTGAACAACCTGTAAGCGCAGGGGCGCGAGGCTAAGAGTGAGACCGTGGCATCGCTAACATGCCAGCCAAGCTGATACGTCTGTGAGCTTCAACCCCATTACACCCCAGTCAGCACAGTCTATTTCCCTGTGTCAGCCCGTTGCCAATCAACCTCAGACCTCTGACCCTGCAGCCGAGAGAGGGTATTATCAGTCAGTGTGGCTGGATGCAGCTGAATACCAATGCGTCTTATCTGTCGGCCATGTTTACCTACCCACTTCATCCGGCCTGTGTCTCCCACAGATATTTTCCTGGAGTTCTGCTCACTCTGCACTCGACAACAACAACTTCATCTTTCTGTAATTTCATTTCGGAAACGGTGGGTGGCGTATAATGTGCATAATAAGGTAACGCCAGGTAGTTATTGATGATCACAGGTCAGGGGGAAATGCATGAGAGCTCCTTGCGGAAAATGCAAATGCATCCCAAAGCACATTCGTCAGTGAACCTTACCCCCTGGCCCCCAGCACATGAAAGTCCACCGACAGATTAAGCGACACAAGAGGATGAAGTGAGTAATGGGTTTATAACCGCGTTGACTGATCCCTTTATGAACTATTATCATCAAAGAAGACTGTGTTAAATGTCATAATCCACTTGAAATTAATCTGAATCCTATTCCTGTGTGAGCAGCCACTGCTGATATTCTGTCCCCTCTGTCTGCACGTCTATCTGCGGACCTGATAAAACATTAAAGCCACAGCAGAGGAGCCTTCACCAGAGGAGTCAGGACTCTTGTCTAGTGTACAGCTGCACTCTTATCACTCGGCTTAGTGTTTTCCACACCTCCGTCAGATGATTTAAAGTGTTGCTTGATGTGTAAATCCTCCACTGAAAATCTCCTCCACATGTGTTTGAATAATTCAATTGGATGCTGTTGTCAATAGCAGCCATGTACAGAGTGGCTTGTTTATAGTGGGAGGAAGGCTCTGGGTAAGTTGCCTTCATTGCCTATTGATCATGGAAGTCAGGAGGTGATGGCAAGGCAAGAGAATGTAGATTGTGTTTTTCCTCCTTGGCATTTGTGAAAGTGCATGTCATGTTGTTTGTAGATAAACGGATAGATGGATGGTGAAATAACGATACATTGATATAGATCATTATAGATTGATGTATCAACTCGACAATACAATATCATCGATGCAAAATCAAAACATATAATCATACTTAAAATAGTTGCTTCCAAAAATCTGATGGTTGTGCCACCATTTATGTCCAATTGCACCTCCTTTCTAAACATCCAAACCATGCTTAAACGGGGGAAATGTGGCAGGTCTATGAAATGAATTCATTTATACAGAGCAAATTATATTTAAGTTCCTTTTTTGTGAGTTGAATCAAATTGTATTGAAGCAGACCAAATATCATATCGTTTTTTTCAAAGATAAAATAGATAGATAGATAGATAGATAGATAGATAGATAGATAGATGGCAACTCATTTCAGTACAGCAGTAAACAAAACACTCAAAATCCAACACAGTGGAATGAATCTGTAGTGGATTGAATGAGAAATTGATTTTAGAAAACGTTTTTATCTTCCACGAATTGAAAACCAACTACTTTCCGGGGAAGGTTTTTTAGGACTGCAGTTCAAGCAGCGATCAGACTGACATCACTTATGCCTTCCCAATTGTTGCAGGCACCAGGGGTGGAGGGAACGGTTGGCAGAGATAGCTTTGTTTTTCTCTCTCTCTCTCTCTCTGTGTGTGTGTGTTGTGTGTGTGTGTGTGTGTGTGTGTGTGTGTGTGTGTGTGTGTGTGTGTGTGTGTGTGTGTGTGTGTGTGTGTGTGTGTGTGTGTGTGTGTGTGTGTGTGTGTGTGTGTGTGTGGTGTGTGGTGTGTGTGTGTGGTGTGTGTGTGGTGGTGTGTGTGTGTGTCATAGAGAAACATGGCATACGCTCCTTGCTGCATGCTCTCTTTATTTCCCCCACGCTGCTAAATCTTGGTTGCAACTCATACAGCAGTTTATGAAAATCACGAGAATAACATAAACATATATTGTATCTTTTTTTTTTCTTAGCTCCCTTTCCCTTTTTAGTGAAAAATGTTCT
This sequence comes from Pseudochaenichthys georgianus, assembly GCF_902827115.2. Taxonomy (NCBI): domain Eukaryota; kingdom Metazoa; phylum Chordata; class Actinopteri; order Perciformes; family Channichthyidae; genus Pseudochaenichthys; species Pseudochaenichthys georgianus. The sequence goes on from NC_047526.1 coordinate 17,074,809, forward strand.
TGGAATGCACTCCCTGATATTGAAAGTGTTAAAATATTACAGTACAAAGCCCAGAGATGAGCATTTCTCAGGTCACAACACAGACAAAGACAATGAGATGAGATTTATGCTCCAGCAGACGCAGGTTGGAACTGTGTGCAGAGTTCTTAATCAACAATATCCTCCATCACAACACACACACACTGCGATGCTCTCTATTAAACAATGACACAAAACACCTTTTGCACATTTAACACAATGTACTGCCCATTATGAGACACACTGATTGCACTGTTGCAGTTTTACATTTTGCGCGCTATTAAAAGTCTGGGCAGTTTTAAGCTTTTTATTTATAATTGAATGCCTTACCTTTGAGTTCTTGACAATCCAAATATTGTTTTGAGGATGCAAACACTCGCTGGTTTCCGCCTGTACATTATGGCTGGGATTCTGACGGTGTCGCCCAGAGAAAAATATATTTCTGAGACTTTCTCATTTCAAGAAATAGCCAATCATTTCGGAACTGAGCAGGTCTCCGCTCGGCAAAAAACGCCGCCGACACAGACGGCTCGTTATCTCTCTCCTCCTATAAATATGAAGGTCTCCCTCGCCGATAGAGCGTTTACCTTGAGAGTCGACTGAAATGTTGTCGCCTTCTGAAAGTTGAAACACCCTCTGTGAGACAGGGGGGGGGGGGGGGGGGGGGGTTCAGATATAGGTTCAGAGAGGCAGGCGCGGTTGGAGAGGAGGAGAGTCCGATGCACGCAAAACAGAAACAGCGTTCACCCTCCCTGCATGCATGCGCTCACTTTCACGGAATATTTCCACTGTGTGTAGTGGGTAGTTCACTAACAGAGTATGTATTTCCTGCAAATCATCACCAGACAGCAGTATCACAGCCCCATCTTGGACAACACAGTAGAAATAATTTCAGGCAACCAGGAGCTACAGTTTGGAGGCAGATGGCGAGCCTACACTGAAATAAATGCTTACAAGTGGTACTTGAGTTTACCATAATAGTCGATGGAGGAATTAAAGACAAATTGTAATGGAATGATTTTAATGGAGACTTATTTGGACTTATTATCAGCAACGAGCTACACAATCACGACCAATCATCTTTTAGACATTTAGAACAGTTGTATTATTCATATTATTCACATGACAGTTGAGTTTTTGTCTTGGCTGTTCTCACTGGCTCATAGTGGACGTGGCCCAATTGGATAACGGTGATGTCACCTGCTTTCACGCACCAATCAGGTTTATAGCAACATCTTAAACAGTATAGGGGCTGTTTGCTTATCTTTCCATCCATCTGTCACAACAACAATTGTGATGCTGCAGAAAAGTTGACTTTTGAGTATTTAAGTTTTTTTAAACATGAACTCTTAATCAATATTTTCTTAGATATCTTAGACATAACTTTGATTGCTGCTTATTGAGTCGTAAGTATTGTATGTTATCAAGGCAAACTGAAGGCACAATATGTTTGGTTTAAAACATGTTTAACTGAACTTAATCAACACTTTCAACCCACTAGAAATGTGTGGTGGTGTCTCTTAAAGGCCGTGTGACAGTGACAGGGCCTTAAGCCCCTGTCACACTGTCCCGAAATTGACACCCGATGGACACACGATAAAGGAAATGTTCAAATTCGGCTGTGATCGTAGCAACATCGGGCCATTCGTGAGGGCATCTAAGCCATCGTATGACCGCCGGTGGAGTTTCTCAGGCTCCGGCAGCAACTTCGTGAGCGGCAACTTCGTAAGGCACTCGTGAGGGCATCTTGTCAAATCGTGTCATCTTCGTGTTATCATCGGTGCATTCACCCTCACTCTGATCGGGCCGAATGCCCGATGGCACCAATGATAACAAGATGCCCTCACGATGGCCTTACGAAGGGCAAAATGGACACACGAATTCAACACGAAAATGAATCTTCGCAAGGTCCTTCTGCAATTTTTTGGCATGCCAAAGATTTGCCACCGCTCACAAAGTTGCTGCCGGAGCCTGAGAAACTCCACCAGCGGTCATACGATGGCTTAAGATGCCCTCACGAATGGCCCGATGTTGCTACGATCAGAGCCGAATTTGAACATTTCCTTTATCGTGTGTCGGGTTGTTTTATTGCACAACAAAATCATGTAAACATATTATGTAAATAACCCAAATTGTGTTCTGTGAAATTAAAAAGGATATAATATATTATTTTGAAGGCGAGTTGACAGGAAGTTGTTGTTGCTATGGAAACAACATGACGGAGAAAACTTAATATCTTCTACATATAAAGACGGATAAAGTAAAGAACAAAGTCGGAAATATCAGTACTGTATCATAGTATTTAACATAATTGTTTGTGTTACTTTCGTTGCAGTTGTATGTCTTAAATGTAATGTAAATGTTGCCTTCGTGTGTGGTTCGGGGCCAAAGCCCCTGTCACACTGTCCCAAAATGTACACCCGATGGACACACCAATATTGAATTGGCCCCGATCAGAGTGAGGGTGAATGCACTGATGATAACACGAAGATGACATGATTTGACAAGATGCCCTCACGAGTGCCTTACGAAGTTGCCACTCACGAAGTTGCTGCCGGAGTCTGAGAAACTCCACCGGCGGTCATACGATGGCTTAGATGCCCTCACGAATGGCCCGATGTTGCTACGATCACAGCCGAATTTGAACATTTCCTTTATCGTGTGTCCATCGGGTGTCAATTTCGGGACAGTGTGACAGGGGCTTTAGAGATACGGCAGCCTTCTGCCTCGATTTTATTATTTTTTCAAGACATTTCTGGGCATTAAGCACTTTAAAAAAGTAGCAACCAGGTGCTAAATCATAAGAACATATCAAAGAGGAAGCTATACAAATGGTTGTTCCAAAAACCTATTCCCTTTCTTTGATCCAATTATTACACTAAATGCAGATATGAAAATCCATCAAAACTATCCTCTCTTATGGAACCACCCCTCTGAACCCTCTTATAGAGACACCCCAGGGCCTGCTAAGAAAAGTGACACCAACCAAGAACTTGACAATTATGGAACTGTTTCCTTTTTTCCTTATTTTGTACACAAATTATGACCCTAATTGCTCAGAGTGGTCCATATAAGTTGCTGGCAATCTCAGCAAGTTTAAAACCTTCAATTATGCTAGTTACCTAATTTGACCCTCATAAACTATAGCAAAGAAATCATAATACTTAAAGTAATTGGAAAGATAGAAAAAGACTGCCACATGAGACATCTCTATTGTTCTCTATCAGCTATCTGGAGAATTGGTTTTCATGTATTACATATTTCTAGCTCCCTGTAGGTGGAGCTGATGCCTGATCATTTACTCTACACCTCCCTACCAGACATTAGTGAGACAATTATTCTTATCTCTACCATTCATGCTATAGAATATATTAAAGCACACATGCACTCGCACATCATTATGTTTTATATATGGCTAGCTGTCTTCTTGTTTTAAATGTGTTTTTGTTGTTGTTGGTCTACAAATACCACACATCATTAGACGTTTTTTTGATCCGACTGATCCAAATTCTGTCAGACTTCATTTTCTGTGTGCACGTTAAAAAAAAAAAATGAGCACATGAGATGCTTTAATCCATGTTTTGGAGTTCAAAGAAGGTCGGACATAATTTGAAGAATAGTGCGATTGAAAAAAGGAAAAAATCAACAAAATCTCTAAAAGTATTAAGAGTGACGGGGAGATATATTAAAGCTGTGGATATGAAAACTGAAAACTGAACTGTGCAGCAATTTGATGCTATTGAGTTGATGGACTCATTTTATCTCTAGCTTATATATTTATAAATGTGATATGATCACAAATTGCACTGCTGTGTTCTGATTCAATGTAGATACGACAATTATAATTTATATATGTATAAGGGTTTGACCTTAAAATACGTTGTCCCACTGTTAAATGAAGGTCATTATCCAGTTGTGACGCTCCTAGGCTCCTTCAGCTTCATAAAGGGACGCAAATAGCTTTCAACTGATTGCAATGTATTCCCATCTGCGGCGGGATTTGACGCTCATGGAAGCACGATATTCGTTTGTGTCGGCTGCCCTTAAAGGCAATGTGAGCGTCCATTCTCATTGGATAACGGAGAATCGTACACCCGGAAGTAAGTATTCCCCTTACTGTCGATTGATTTTACAGTGATATCTGCACTACTCATCGACTAAAAAACACCAGATTATCCTTGTTAATTACACAACATTGATTGGTTTAAATTGTGTGCAATGCTTTTGTATTTTTCCCCTTCGATTCGGAGAAACAAATATTTTTTCGGAGTAAAGGATGGCAGAAGACACTACACTACCCAGAATCTCCAGCTATCGTTTGGACTACACCATGTGCTCTGTTTGACAAACCCCGTTTTTTTTCACCATTCATTCCAATGGCTGGAGTCTATGTCACGTGATCTTCAAATTTCTCCCTGCAGAAAAAGAAAACATGGCCGAACTTCGTTTTATTCTCGGTGGAAAATGCCTATTTTAAAGTTAGTTTGGCCATTAAAATGCGTTTTGATGTCATTTTATGCGAGAAATATGAGTTGTTATTTCAGATTATGTGTGCAGTGGATGTACATGTACATGCTAGTTATTACGAAGATTACTTGCATTGAAATTGCATCCATAGAACGTTTTCATTGTTACCAAGTGATACGATGGGCTCGTAAGAACTCAGATGCTCGATTCTGTTGCTTGGTAATACTCTTTATTGGAAAGAAACCAAAGCTATCAAGGACTTCTAGGTTCTACTAGGACTCTGCATGGAATCACTAGGATCTACTAGGTACTGTAATATCGATCTTTGGTAAACAGGCATGGATCTAACGATAACACAAGACGAACCGACACCAGACAAAGGGAGAGAAGGACTAAATATACATATTAGGTAATGGGGCACAGGTGGACACAATCAGGGGCGGGAACAACAATCAGTCTAGCAGGTGCCACACGGACAGGAAGTGCCGACACCTGGAGAGAGAGAGAGAGAGAGAGTATAGTGATTATTATCAACAGACCGATAGACAAAACACTAAAACACAACAGCTAACAGCATTCTAGCACTAAACCCTGACAGTACCCCCCCTTTTACGGACGGCTCCAGACGTCCCTGAATAGTGAGACCGTAGTCTGTCAAAATCTGTGATAAGGGACTTGTCGACAATGAAGCTGCCCGGGATCCAGCATCTTTCCTCTATTCCATACCCTACCCAGTCGACCAGGAACTGTCTCCCTCTACCCCGCTTTCTTTCTGACAGAATCTTTTTTACTGTATAGACGATACCTCCGTCGATGACCTGGGGAGGTGGCGGTGGTGTGGAGGGGGGAACCAGTCTGCTCTCTAAAACTGGTTTCAGCTTGCTGACATGGAACGTGGGGTGGACCTTGAGGGACTTTGGGAGACATAGGCGAACAGCAACAGGATTAATCACTTTTGAAATGGGATATGGACCAACGAACCGAGGAGCCAGTTTCCTGGAGGGGACGTGCAGAGGAAGATCTTTGGTGGACAACCACACTCGTTGACCGACCTTGTATCTAGGAGATGGACATCGCTTTCGGTCAGCCAACCTCTTCATGCCGGTCGCACTTCTCTGCAGCATCTGGCGAACTCCCTTCCATACCCGGCGACAGCGGGGAACCAGAGCATGTGCTGATGGTAAGATAACTTCCTGCTCGAGCTCCGGGAACAATGGAGGCTGGTATCCATGGACACATTGGAAAGGAGAGATTCCGGTGGCTGATGTGGGTAAGGTGTTGTGTGCATACTCAACCCAAATCAGATGTTTGCTCCAGGTGGTAGGTTTCTGGGACACCAGGCATCTCAAACAGGTCTCCATTTCTTGGTTCATCCTCTCCGCTTGGCCGTTTGACTGGGGATGGTATCCGGACGTCAGGCTCACAGTGGCTTGGATCAGGCGACAAAACTCCCTCCAGAAACGTGAAACAAATTGTGGGCCTCGGTCTGAAACGACATCGTTTGGGAAACCATGGATACGGAAAACATGGGACAACATGGCCTGTGCTGTTTCTCTGGCCGTAGGCAATTTGGACATGGGGATGAGGTGTACCATCTTGGAAAAACGATCAATGACTGTGAGTACTGTGGTGTAACCTGCCGAAGGTGGAAATCCTGTCACAAAGTCCAACGCAATGTGCGACCATGGTCTGTTGGGAATGGGCAGAGGTCGGAGAAGACCTGCCACAGCTTGACGAGACGTCTTGTTCCTAGCACACACAGGACATGCTGCCACATATTCTGCCACATCTTTCCCCATAGCAGGCCACCAGAATCTGTGTTTCACCATAAAGAGGGTCCTCTTGGTTCCAGGATGGCATGAAAGAACAGATGTATGGGCCCAATGAATCACCTTAGAACGAAGTGTCCCTGGAACAAACAGGCGATTCTGAGGACACCCTTTAGGAACAGGATTCCCGCTGTTAGCCTGTTTGACCTTAGCTTCAATGGGCCAGGTCACACTCCCGATCACTCGGTCTGGCCGCAGAATGGGGTCTGGACTCTTGGGGGATGGCTCAGGATCATACATTCTGGAGAGTGCATCAGGCTTTCCATTCTGTGAACCAGGTCTATATGACAGAGTGAACCTAAATCTATTAAAGAACAAAGCCCATCTGGCCTGCCTAGAGTTCAAGCGTTTGACCTTCCTGATGTATTGCAGGTTTTTGTGATCCGTCCAGACCAGGAAATCCTGCTCCGCTCCCTCCAACCAGTGCCGTCGTTGGAGGCGTCCACTTCCACCACAAACTGTCGGTGGCGATCAGGTACCGTCAGGATGGGAGCTGTGGTGAACCTCCTCTTCAGTTCCAGGAAAGATTTCTCTGCCTGTGAATTCCACACAAACTGAACATGGGGAGAGGTAAGGGCATGGAGAGGAGAGGCAATAGCACTGAAATTGCATATGAAACGTCTGTAAAAGTTAGCAAACCCCAAAAATTGCTGAACTTTCTTTCTATTGTCTGGTGTTGGGCAATTAGCCACGTCACTGACCTTAGCTGGGTCCATTTCCACTTTGTTAGGGGAAATCACAAAGCCCAAAAATGACACTGAGTTGACATGAAACTCACATTTTTCGGCCTTCACAAACAAATGGTTAGCCAGGAGTCTCTGAAGAACAAGGTGCACATGGTTAACATGAGTTTTTTCATCTGGAGAAAAGATGAGAATATCATCGAGATACACAAAACAGAAAACATTCAGAAAATCTCTTAACACATCATTAATGAGGGCTTGGAAAACAGCAGGTGCATTACAAAATCCAAAAGGCATCACCAAATATTCGTAATGTCCCGTAGGTGTATTGAAACCTGTTTTCCACTCATCGCCCTCCCGGATGCGCACAAGGTGATAAGCATTCCTTAAGTCAAGCTTGGTGAATATCTTAGCTCCCTGTAACAGTTTGAATGCCGTAGAGATGAGTGGAAGGGGATATCTGTTCTTAACTATGATCTGATTTAGCGGACTGTAGTCAATACAGGGCCTCAATGTCCCGTCCTTTTTCCCCACGAAAAAGAAACCTGCCGCTGCTGGGGATGAAGATGTCCGAATCAAACCAGCTTTGAGTGAAGAATCGATATATTCCTTCATGGCCTCCCTTTCTGGCCCAGAAAGTGAGTACAACCGTCCCTTGGGAATAGTAGAGCCTGACAGAAGGTCTATGGGGCAATCGTACGGTCTATGGGGTGGCAAAGAAGTAGCTCGTGTCTTATTAAACACCTCCTTGATATCTAAATAACACGCCGGAATTTTAGCCAAATCAGGAAAGTCAGAAGGCTTAGAAAAAGTGTCAGTGTTATTGCCTGACCCCTGCTTAGAGTTACTAGATCCATGCAATTTACTCAACCCTGTTTTACTTAAACATGAACGAGAGCACTCAACTCCCCACCCTTTAACCTTTCCTGTCTGCCAGTCAACGTGAGGGTTGTGTTTAACAAGCCAGGGGTACCCCAAAATGATAGGATGTTGAGCAGAGTTAAATAAATGAAAACTTATTTGCTCACGATGTTCCTGATCTATAACTAATACCATGGGCTCCGTGCGATGAGTAATAGTACATAAAAGGCGTCCGTCCAAGGCACTAGCCTCTAAGGGTTGATCTAAAAGAACGACCTTTAAGTTTAAACTTTTAGCCAACTCCCAGTCTAACAAACTTTCATCAGCCCCAGAATCGACTAATGCATCCTGAGTCATAGTATTATCACCAAGTTTGATTTGTACCTGCATTAATTTTCTGACTGGAGAGTCGACGGAAGTCACTCGGCTCACCAGCGTCCTCCTTCCCGCTGATGAGCCCGATCTTTTACTGAACAGGCTGCCGAAACATGACCCTGCTGGCCGCAGTAGAAGCATCGCCGTTCCCGTAGACGGCGCTGACGCTCCTCCGGAGTGAGTCTGGCTCTACCGAGCTGCATCGGTTCCTCCGCGGCGATAGGGGGCGCTGGTCGCTCTGGAGGTGAAGACTGGGAATTCCTCTGCCAAGCGTTGTATTCCCTCGGTAATTCCTGTCTGAAAGGTGGAGTGGATCCTGTATTCCTTCTTTTCTCCCACTCTCTTTCAGCTAGACGTTGATCAACCCGGATAGCCATGGCGATGAGCGAGTCCACATCTTCAGGCAGCTGTAATGGAGCCAACTGATCCTTTATGGGATCCGATAATCCATGCAGGAAGGCATCAAAGAGAGCCGCTGAGTTCCACCCACTCTCCGCTGCCATAGTACGGAACTCGATTGCGTAATCCATCACTCTCCTCTGCCGCTGCTTAATGTTCACCAGGGCTCTCGCTGCCTCTCTCCCGGGTGATGTCAGATCAAAAATCTTGCTCATGGTCTCCAAAAACAGTCTTAATGACTGACAAACAGGCGAGTTCCGGGACCACTCTGCTGTTGCCCAGGCTTCCGCTCTCCCCGTCAGATGAGAAACAATAAAAGCTATCTTAGCTTGATCGGTGGGAAATGCTGCGGGCTGGTGTTTGAAGTGGAGATCGCACTGCACCAGGAAAGGACGACAGTTTCCAGATTCTCCGGAGAATTTCTCTGGCGAAGCGAGGCGGATCGTAGGCGAATGTACGGGGACTTGAACGGGAATATCAGCAGACCCGACCCCCGCTGGACCGGAAAACTGTGCCGCAGGAACACCAGGATTTGCCACGAGATGAGTGAGTACTTCCCGCATCTTCTCAGCCAGTAGGTTTATTTCCGTTGACACAGTAGCTTGAAGGTTGTCTTGACGAACATTAAAACTCTGGACCCCTTGGTTAATAGCTGACAGCTGTTCCTCATGCTGATGAAGGAGTCTACCCTGCACGTGCAGGGCCGTCTTTAGCGTTGTAGAATCGGCTGAGTCCATCTTGTTAGGTTGGTTCGTTCTGATACGATGGGCTCGTAAGAACTCAGATGCTCGATTCTGTTGCTTGGTAATACTCTTTATTGGAAAGAAACCAAAGCTATCAAGGACTTCTAGGTTCTACTAGGACTCTCCATGGAATCACTAGGATCTACTAGGTACTATAATATCGATCTCTGGTAAACAGGCATGGATCTAACGATAACACAAGACGAACCAACACCAGACAAAGGGAGAGAAGGGCTAAATATACATATTAGGTAATGGGGCACAGGTGGACACAATCAGGGGCGGGAACAACAATCAGTCTAGCAGGTGCCACACGGACAGGAAGTGCCGACACCTGGAGAGAGAGAGAGTATAGTGATTATTATCAACAGACCGATAGACAAAACACTAAAACACAACAGCTAACAGCATACTAGCACTAAACCCTGACACCAAGGTGGTTGCTAGGGACGCTGCTATCGATATTATTTCTGTTATGTTGTGTAACTGTTTAATGGTGTTATCTTTATTGCTACCCCCTTCCCCGTCAATGTATAGTGTTGGTCCACAGCGCAAACATATTAGTTTAACAAAATCCGCATCTAAAGATAGCCTACGTTATTTTCCCCTGTGCAATTCCAGTCTCACATCTCACAGCAGATCTTCATTAACAAATACCTGAAACAGACTGAAAACATTTAAAAAAAAAAAAATAATACTTTATTCCGATTGTGCTTGCTTTTCTCTTTGAAAGTCATCATATAACGGCATTGTAATACACGGTTCGGCTGCATTCAATATTACATATCTGCCGTAGTTCTGTAATTATAGAGAACTGATGAGAAGACTTATAGACAAACATGAGGAACTGAAAACGTGACGTGGATCATAAATATATCAGCCATTAAACAACATCTTACATTTCTCTTCACACAATACGTCTCCTTGCAGTATCAACACTAATTCGGCTGACTTTTATATTTGATCCAATTGGTAGATAGGCTGTATTTACACCATAAAGGTGCACAGCTGATATAAAGGGACACCTAGTGGTTAAAGCATGTTATTGAATTTCATTATTTTTATTATTAGATATGAATAGGATCCCTATAAAGTATATTCATTACTCGTTATTCTCTACTAATAGTTAATTAAAGACTGTATATAATGTATTTTGCACATCCCTTTCAATATTTCAATATTTTCTAAGGTTTATTGACATATCATATAGGCCTACACAACTATGGTGTAGTTATGCATTGAATGAAAAACTTGGGTCACAGGTTCCTCAATAGTGCATTACAAGACATCTATCAATATGTGTGCATACCTCCAGCAATGTTAACTATGTTGAAGCACTTATTTTAACTGATATTATACATAATGTATTATACTCTTATAAGATGTATGTAGATATTTAATCTCCGGCCTTGTCAGGTATTGAACAATCAATAAAGAACACAGAATTGTTAAATATAAAACACAGAATTTGGGTGATTATACTAAATGATTTACAAATAAACAAAACTGCATATTTACAACTGTTACACATGCTGATGTAACGCAAATGTTCCAACTTGGTTAAGCTGATCGATGGCTATTGCCATATTTGCAAAATTTGCCTCTGAACCTTGACAAGTGCATGTTTCAGGCTTATCAATTATATGTGATGTAATGTTATCAATTAACAACAGGGTTCACAAACATAAGACCAGCTGTTAAATAAAGCTCTTCTGACCTTAGCTGGCATGTGTGTATATATATTAATGCTGCCCATTATGGGCACAAGCAATTTTCACCCATTTATTAATTATATGTTTTAAATTTGAGTGTTTCCTATCCCCTAAACCTCCAGGGATGTACACAGTTTAATACTGGCAACTTCTTATTATGGGACATTTACGAAAACGTCTTTTAAAACTACAACTCCCAGTAGAGACGTGCCATAGATAGAGAACATGTTGCGAAACACAATAGCCAGCATGTGTAGTTCTGGGGGTGGGGGAGGGGGGACGCGGTGGACCCGTTCAAATCCAGTTTTGGACAGTCTGCCGTGGTTCCATCCCATTTCCAGTGCTGTTCGAGGCTCGGTGCAGTGGCGAGCCGTCAGGGCCCTCTAGGCCCTCTGTGAGGGCCTAAGATATTCTAAAAAATAATATTTGAAAACATTAAAAAAGAAAACGTTTTTTTTAAATATTATTTTTTATATTTTGTTGTTGTTACATTTTTCATTAGTTTTACCAAAATAACTTGATTTAATTGTATTTAAAAGAAATAAATCCTTCGAATCTGCCTGTTCAGTTTCTGTTGGAATGTGAAGGGTTAAATGCCGTCTCTGCGAGTTATGTGAAGACCGGAGGGCTTGTTGGTCCCTCTGTAGATTCACAGAGGGCCCGCCATAGTAACTCAATGAGAGAGTAATGTCAAATGACAGTACAATTGACCAATCATATCTTCCCTCTAAATGGGCGGGCTTTATTTTCGCGGACTTTATGACAAGTTCCGCCCGCTGTGAGGTCTATGCAAGTGGTGAAGTGACGCGTCCTAAAACCCGGAAGTAAGCTTTGCTCGGATTCCCTCGACAGAAAGCAGTGGGATTTCTCCATAGGGTTTTGGAAAATAGCTCGAAATAAGGTCTGTGGAAAACGAACCTGTTAGATAAATGCACGTTTTGTTCAGCCGGATAATATCCACATGTCTACCCTACTTTTATTATTTTCGAATCATAAATCTAATCGATAGATTTATGATCGATAGATTTATAATTAGCATAAGTTCGTTCATGATGGCTCACTTCAGTGATAGTGAGGACATCGTTGCGAAATTATTAACCGAGTCATTTTCAAGATTGAGTTACAATGATAAATTGGAGTGGCAAAGGATCAGCTGCATGACCCCGCCATGAAGTGCTTCATCCAAAAGAACAGGAGGATGGACTTTGTGTTTCAGTGATTTGATCATCAAAGGTAGGCCTAAGTCATTTTCAATGCGGGCCGCCGTGCCGACTTAATTCATTTGTAATTGCTACTTGGCTGTGTGTGCCCTGTCATGATAGGTGTAGGTATACATTATGTTATTTTGTGTGGTAGAGGGTCGCTGTCATTGATGCGTTTCACCCCGGACCACTGTTTTGATATTCCGCTGAAATATACGTTGAGACGTAATATCTCTTCCTTTTTTTCTAGGGATGGAGGGGTCAGAGGGCCTAGGTATAAAAGTCACGGCTCGCCACTGGCTCGGTGTAACCCTCGGAGCACACTCTCCAATCACAGAGCTTGAGGACTATCATGGGGTTTGTCAAACAGAGCACATGGTGTAGTCCAAACGATAGCTGGGGATTCTAGGTAGTGTAGTGTCTTCTGCCATCCTTTACTCCGAAAAAACATTTGTTTCTCCGAATCGAAGTGGAAAAATACGAAATATTGCACTCAATTTAAACCAATCAATGTTGTGTAATTAACAAGGATAATCTGGTGTTTTTTAGTCGATGAGTAGTGCAGATATCACTGTAAAATCAATCGACAGTAAGGGGAATATTTAGTTCCGGGTGTACAATTCTCCGTTATCCAATGAGAATGGACGCTCACATTGCCTTTAAGGGCAGCCGACACAAACGAATGCCGTGCTTCCATGAGCGTCAAATCCCGCCGCAGATGGGAATACATTGCATTCAGTTGAAAGCTATTTGCGTCCCTTTATGAAGCTGAAGGAGCCGAGGAGCGTCACAACTGCACGCCACGGACACTGACCAAACGTCGCTCCTGGACGATTATGGAGTGAGAGTGTGTTGGTTTTTCAGGCCTCAGGCTCGAAAATGACATTCCCAGAACAAATGACTATATCTTCACTTCTAAAAGGGGTAAATGAATAATCTTTTTTCTCGAAGCAATGATAAACCTGTGAGTTGGATGTAGAAAAATCAGAATCAATATAGAATTGTTTTATTTTAAAGTAAATTGAGATTGAACATGTAAATGCAAAAAAATGTAAATTATAGTGTCCGTCCCAAACAAAAACATTACTTATAGTGAAAACCACCCTTGAATGATGGGATAGTATACTAAAAGCTTTATGAATCCAAACTATAACATATAATAAGTACCCTGTATCAACATTGATGCAAAATAAGTGACATTTGACCTTTTTAGAGAGATTTAGAAAAAAAAACCCACTTCTGGGGTCATTTGGGTGCATTTTCCATATCTTTGGCCCCCCTCGGTCGATTTTGATGATTGACACCTCTTTCTAACCGTTAGAGCCAGTAGAATCGAGGGGAAGTTCCTAAATTAATCTAAACATTACCCATTGGTGTGTGAGTGATGCGCAGCCAGAATGCCCCGGAACCAGAAGTTGTCATACACTCTAGCTATTGTAGCAGCTAATATGAAATCTCCGTTATTGACATAAAAATGGAATGATGGATTATCAATAATCTTTTCAAAGTGACACAGACACATTGGATTAACCTATGGATTAACCTTCAGCAGCGTTTTTCTCCTTGTAATGCCATTGAACACAACTTGATCAGAAAACAACAAAGGTAAGACGTTTTTAGCCGTTTTGGCTCCGTAAAGCTAATTTGTTTGTTGTTGTTTGTTGTCGTTTCGCCGCGAATTCTGATCGCTCAGTGATGATAATTATATGTATGGAATCTGTGGAATCCCAGTTTGCTAATCAATATCTTGCATGTGCAGATCCGATAAGTAATAAGGGTATTTTACCTTGAGTTCTGTGCTAAGTGCTTTAGCATGTTTTTGCTCAGGGCTAATTTAGAGCCTTTGTTATTACCCTATTGTTTCGTTTAGCTAAAAATGGTTAATATTGTCTGAAAGCTGTGTTTCTTCCCGTTAAGTGGGTATGACACATTCATAGTTTGCTAAATATTAAGAAGCCCTAAGACGCTGTTTCTTGCCCGCAGGGCCGTGGGGGTTTAACTGGTTAAATAAAGTTCAAGCCTCTGCTGGGTTAATACATGGTTCAAGTATCTGAACTTCGAAGGTAGCATTGTACCAGTTCTGAAATCCAATGTCATTATCTGAGATCTTCTCTAAAAGTACATAAGTGGAGTCTGGACAACAACCTGTCAGTTTGATCTTCAAAGAAAATGCTTCTTCTGTATGTTTTCAGCGAGGAATCTTAAGTGTTGACACTTTCTTCCTTTCATGAGCAATGTATTTTGTGTTTGGCATGTGAACATGAGCACTACAGAGAAAGAGGAGGGGGAAAAAAAGGTCAACAAACAGCCTGGAAGTGAGAGGATCAAATATAGTCTTGTAGCAGAACATTGCTGAGGTGTGACCAGAGGATGGACATCGGGGGAGTGAAAAAAGGGCAAGCACAAAGGGAGGTGGCTCTGACAGGCTGTGTAATAGCCTGAGTGTTCCGAAACACTGATCACACCTCCATTTCAACATTTTTCACAAACCACCTTCTGTTCTTGCCCTGAAGTGACTGTTATTTCTTTTTTTACTCTCAGTATTTCAGTTTCTTTCCATATCAACGGTATTCTCTTTTTCCTTATAACTCAATATGACTGCAATCAAATCCGACAAATGGATTCCGATCCACTGTTCCAGCTGCACTCGGAAACCCATCAGAAACCTGTCAATCATATCATGTATCATTCACAGCTATTCTTTCTTCCTTTAGTACTTTTGTTTTGAACCCAGCTTGACCATTGAATAGCTGGAACGCAGAATAAGTTAGCCATAACCATAACCCTAACTCAATCAATCAATCATATGTATCATACGCTGCAACTCTTCCCTTCTTCACTACTTTTGTTTTGAGCCCCGTTTGACCACTGAACTGCAATAAAGACAATGAATTTAGTCATATCCTCCTCTGCTTGCCGGACAGGGTAATTTAGCTCGTACCTTCAGGCCAGCGACGTGCAGTCAGGGGAGGCAGAGCCTCTCCTGTCATACTCCAATGTAACGGAAAAACAACTAAAGACAAACTAAATAGTAATAATAATAAAATGTCTCCACTGATCTATGTTGTAAGTGTGATTTATGTATGATTCCAATCGCTTTTTAAAGTCAAAATCAGCAAATTTGCCAAGCTCCACTACGACTATGGGTAGCGATGAGAAGTGAGGCAGGGACGAGCTCTGCCTCTCGTAAGCCCACAGTAACGGCCCGTCTACACTACAGGCATCAAAAAATCTTGAAGCTGCGCGTGTCTGAGGCTTGGCGATTTCTCGCGCCCAAGGCGACCAACAACCAATCAGGAATCTCCCGCCCGCCCCCGTCATACAAAGCAATAGCAATGTTAAAACGAAGTAAACTGGATATAAAATCCCCAAACAGGCGAAAACCTACCAGTTTCATCCACTGTCTCTGCCACCTCCCCAAATTACATTAGTTACGAATTTGTGTTCTCAAAAAACAGTGCATTGTGTGTAATGCAACTGTGATTTTTATTAAATGTGTTAGTTTTTAAGGAAGGCCAGAGCTTCAGCTGTGTCAAATAGATTGTTCCCTTTAGTTAACGTTATTTAAAAGATAATGATCATGTCCCCTGTATTGTATTACGAGCGTCCATTCCCATTGGATAACGGAGAATTGTACACCCGGAAGTAAAAATTATCCTTACTGTCGATTGATTTTACAGTGATATCTGCACTACTCATCGACTAAAAAACACAAAATTGTCCTTGTTAATTACACAACATTGATTGGTTTGAATTGTGTACAATGCTTTTGTATTTTCCCCCTTCAATTCGGAGAAACAAAGATGATTTTTTCGGAGTTTTTGGATGGCAGAAGACACTACACTACCCAGAATCCTCAGCTATCGTTTGGGACTACACCATGTGCTTAGCTTGACAAACCCCGTGATCAGTCCTCAAGCTCTTTGATTGGTTGACCTCCAACTGCATTCCATGTAAAGGTTTCGTAAAAGAGAAAATCATACTTTATTCAGCAGTGCTTGCTTTACTCTTTGAAAGTCATCACATGAATGCATTGTAATAAATGGTTTGGCTGCATTAAATATTACACATCTGTCATAGTTCTTTATTTATCTCCAGAGATCGGGCATCAGAATAGACCGGAAACTATTCTTTTACTGTTCTGTTTTAATTTCACAATAAATTAGTAGTCATATTTTGTTTTGATATTATTGTTTTTTATTAACTACTAGACCGCTGGGTCGTGTTAAGACCATCTTTTCTGTGTTGCTGTGGGGTTTTTCCATCACTTTTGTGTTACAAATATCAAAACAATAACAAAATAATATTCGTCGTAAACTAAACCAGAAACAGCAGTATATCTTATTTTGCCCTGGCCGGCACTGCGCATGTGTGTGGCGGTGGCTTCACGGACCCGTCAATAATCCGTCCTTTGAGAGATGCCGTAGCTGCTCTTGAAAGGGGAAGGATTGACGGGCCGTTCTTTACAGCTCTAGCCGGCACTGCGTACGCACGTGGCGGTAGTGCCCTTAAAGCCCCAACCGGCACTGCGCATGCGCGTGGCGGTGGTGCCTTCACAGACCCGTTTATTATCCGCCTTTTGAGAGAGGCCGTAGCTGCTCTCAGAAGGGGATTTATGGTTAACGGACTGTTTATTGTCTTTCTTTTCATTTTCTTGGGCTGCGCCCTTGGCCGGAGCCTGGATGCGTCAGCGGAAAATGGTTTATTCAGACAATAACGATATGACATGTGTCTTGTGCGGACTTGAGGATGGCGTTGAGGCATCTCTCGAGGCGGCGGGGACACATTTAGAGCCGGGGAAGGAACTTCCAGCTCCGTCACGGAGGGGAGAAGGAGGGGCTGTCAGGCCGCTCGCTTCTTCTTCCTCGCCTGCTGGCCGAAATTCTGGGTCGGCTGTGCCTGGGCTACAGCCAGAACCGGAGATTTTCTAGACCAACTCGCCCTCGTCTCCTGCCTGGGCTGGGGACTCGGGGCGGGCTGCGCCCTCTGCTGTCCTGGTACTTTGAACCCAGCAGAGCGCGGTGCAGCGTGGGCGAAGGGCCGCCGTTGCAAAGGCCGCGGCTGGACCCTTCGAGGGAGACAAAGGTGGAGAGCCTCGTCTTCCTTCTTTTTCGACTCGCACTTCCTTTGCATGGAAGCGAGAGCGGAGCCGAAAATCCCCTCGGGAACGATGGGCATGTCAAGCACATCTTCCTTTTCCCGGTCTGGGAGGTTGGTGAGGTTGAGCCATCTAGCTCTTTCCTGCACCACCATGATCCCCATTACCTTGCCCGTGGCCTGGACGGCCGCAGCGTTGGACACGGAGACAAATGTCTGTGACCGCGGCTATCTCGTCCAGAGTGGCCGGTCCAGGATTGCTCGACATATCCTCACAGAGCTCCGCTTGGTATGCAGTTAGCATCGAGGAAACGTTCAGAGCCCTGGCGGACAATGCTGCGGCTCTGTAGGCCCGTTCCGTCATGGTAGACTGGAATCGGTCCGTTTTTGCTGGCAGCGTGGGGTTCCTGCTTGGCGGCTGGCCCATCCTCGGTAGGAGGTGGGCTGCCACCAGCGGTTCCATAGGTGGTATGTGGAGCAGGCCAAGCCTCTCCATACCGTCACAGTCAAGGGAGTGGGCACCCTGGATTGGGGCCTTGTTGCTAAAGGGCCGGTCTCTCCACGAGACCGATACCTCATCCAACATCTCCGGGAAGACCGGGAGGAGTTGCCTCTTTGCCCTCGTTGTTTGGGAAAAAAGTTTTCCCTCGTAACGGGACCTGGAGGTCTCCTTGGCCACTTCGGGCCATGGGATGTCTAGTTTGGCCGCAGCGCGCTGACACACGGCTTGTAGGTCGATACTGAGACAGGGCGAAGCTGGTGTGCTGTCGCCCGGGGGAGCAGCCATCGCTCCCGGCTTTGCAGCCTGAGTCGATGACATGAAGATGTCGTCTTCCTGCTCATCCGAGTCAGACAGGAGGAACTCAGAGGTGTACTCTTCGTCCTCCATGCAGTCTAACTCCAGGACATCTTCCGCGGGTGAAACCGTGGTGAGGTCCAGTCGGGAGCCCCAGCTTGGTATAGCGTGGGGCCCCGTTCCCGCGTTTCTTGCCACCACCGGATCTCGGCCTGATATGGCGCGGGATTCCGGTTCTGCGGGTGCCGCTGTCGGTGAGCCCCAGACCGCAGTGAGGGGCTCCATCTCTGCGGCAGACATCCCCATGTCTTGATTGCCGGTCGGCGGATCAGTGGACATGAGGGGGTCCCGTCCCAAGCACGCGGTTTGATTGGCTAGAGCTTGTACTGCCATATGATTCGATTGGCTGACGCTTCCGTCGAAGCTTCAAAAGTTGAATATTGCTCAACTTTTGCAGCGAGCAACGCAAGCACAATGCAGTTCGGCGAAGCGTGACGTCACCCCATTCAAAGTGAACGGGCAGAAGCAGAGGTGGGGACTCGAGTCACATGACTTGACTCGAGTCAGACTCCAGTCGCATATTTTTTGACTTCAGACGTGCTTGACTAACATTGATAAAAGACTTGACTTAAGCTTGAGATAGATGACTTGAAAGGACTTGACTGTTTAAAATGAAATATTTGCGTTTGTTTTTGTAGTGAGATATTACGTTTAGTTTTTTCGAAATACGTGAGTATAGCACCATGCGCGCAAACCTGGCAACCCACTAGAAGGCAGGAGTCTCAGTTAACATGGCAGCGGCTAGCGTTACTCCAAAAATAATGAAATTTGGAGTCAAGGATTATTTTGTCGATGACGGTAATAAGAAGAGAACAGCGGTATGCAGGGTCTGCAGCATACAGATCAGTGACACGACCACCAAAACATCCAACTTAATTCGTCACTACAAAGAAAACCACAGAGAAAGGTGCGTGCATGTGTTGAGTTTAAGTTTAAGCTACGTTAGACTTGGTTTCAAATCGATTAAGCATTGCAAAGAGTAGACAAAACGGTAAATGAACACTAGAACCGCCAAGGGATTCATTTTGACTAACCCTGATACTGACGGGCTGTCAGGAGAGGGAGAGAGAGAGGAAAAGAGATGCCTCGTTTATTTCCCCTGTGTTATTATCAGAAGTTACTGTAAACTTTTGAATAATGTAGTTCATCTACTTTTAGTAGTTTGTTTAAATGTTTTAATTATGTTGTTTTTGTTTGTAGAAGTTTATCATTCCTTGATTTATTGTAAAAATGAATCTGAACTTTTTGATCTGTTATGGTGATAAACTGAAGCAATTTCTAAATTAAACCAATTAACTGAGTTTTAAATCGTCCTACTTAGTTTATAAGGAAATTATGAAGAGGAACAAATTAAATGATTTGAAAATGATATCTATGTAGGTGCTGACGCTGTTGGCGGTTCTTGTGTTAACAGACATTTTAATTAAATATGTGTAATGGCAAATGCCATATATGATTTTCTTACCTGGAATTGTGCCTTTTTGAACAGACTTTTTGATTGAGTCCTAGCTATATTGTCTGCAGTTCTAGGGTTAATATGAATCTAATATGATTGTCATCGGTCTAAATTAGATTTCAAATGATTAACTGTGTATGTAATGAAGATCATAGTGTGGGTTAAATCCATTTTCATAACCACTGTGATTTAAATGCGGAAACTGTGCTTATTCATCAGAATTTCGTATGACTTGACTTGACTTGCTTGACCTGAGCAATGACTTGACTTGCTTGACTCTCACCACAGTGACTTGGGACTTGCTTGATACTTGTAGGTCAAGACTTGAGACTTGCTCATGACTTGCACATGTAGGACTTACTCCCACCTCTGGGCAGAAGCGTTGAAGCTTCAATGCACGCTGCCGTGTGGACAAAACGTGGCGGCCCGTCCACACTGCGGCGTGCGTTGTCGCTTGCCGGCGGGGGGTGGGGCTGAAACTCGACCAACAACCAATCACATGAATCTCCCGCCCCGGACACACAAGCACGTGGTTTGATTGGCTAGAGCTTGTACTGGCATATGATTCGATTGGCTGACGCTTCCGCCGAAGCTTCAAAAGTTGAACATTGCTCAACTTTCGTCGCGAGCAATTCTACGCTTCGCTCCCACAATGCAGTTCGGCGAAACGTGACGTCACCCCATTCAAAGTGAATGGGCAGAAGCGTTGAAGCTTCAACGCACGCCGTTGTGTGGACGGGCCGGTGAACTAGCTGGAAAGCGGGCCCTAAACGCATGCCTGTTACCATCTCACTGTAGGTCACCAATGTAATGTTTGTAGATCCCTTTAGTACATATCCTCGCCATCCATAGTCTATAAATAACTTATTTCACGTATATATGATATTTAGGCTCGCTGCTCTCATCATACAACGGCAATGAAAAAAGTACCAGGGGAGGCAGCCATAACCTCTGCCGCACTGAAGGGGGCGCAAGTGAGCCCACAGGTTCTTGTTGCTACTGTTATTCTACGCACAGACAGTAGACGCAAACAACAAATTAGACTTTTGAAACTACAGGAAGATAAGGAGGACTTTTACAAAAAAGTAATTGAGATTGTTGTCCAGAAGGATAGCATGGACTTCATCTTCAAGTCAAAGTAAGACCACAATTGTAATGAAAATGGGATCTTACTAAGAAAGAAAAATCCAATATTTAGATTTTGGGTATCCTTTTGTTGAACGATCTGTTTAAAATTAATCGAAGCATCAGACTAAAAAAGCTTTTGAAAATAACCGAATATTTCGATTAAGGTCAAAATATAATATTTGTAAATCTGACTCTAAAGAGTCAGTGCCTCACCAGCCATGAACCTCACCGCACGTCACTGCTTCAGGCATGACTTGCATCACAGATGAGCTGCAAGATGCAATTTGTTTGTGTTGAGATGACTCCAATTCCTTTGCCACCAAACATTAAGGCTGCAAATTAATATCCCTGGGCTCAGCGGCTCACAGGTCTGTTTCGAGACAGGAGACAGGCACACTGGGATAATGGCAGACGCATGGAGAGAATTCCTTAAGACCTGCGGTAGCTCGTCTTTATAAACCCTTGTTCTCCCTTCTCACCTTTTTTTCTTTTTCTTGCCTTTCCCTCATGGTTTCATCTGTCACCTTTAGAGACCTTCTCCCAAATGAGTTAAGAAGGTAGAGGCTTCATCTACAGTGTCGTGCTCAGAGTTACAACATCTGAGTCACTCTCACCTCTCGGCAGACATTGACGAGAAAGATCGGTAGGGAATACAAATGAGCAATAATGTAGAAATAAAGTTTGGAGAAGCCATAACTTATACAGCTGAGTCAGATGATGGTGATGTTTACAGATGGTAATCACTGATGTACATCATCATGCATTATGCAGTGTTTATATTGTTTGCATGTATTATTGTGAGTGTTTAGGTGTGTGTGTGTGTGGGTGTCTATCAATTTTGAAATTGAAAAACATTCATGTTGACACCTACTACATAAAGGTTATTAAATCATAGTTGTTTATGCCACAATTTAGTTAAGTCACAACAGGAGAAATGTGCTGCTGGCAATATGGGTGAATTGCCATCTGTTCTTGAACCTCAACATCGATAATGGTTTTTAACACAAGGCGCTTACATTGAACATCAGGACTGATAGAGGACAGTTGCTCTATGGTGTAAATATAATACATATAGGAATTCAGTCGACTGTATGTATTCTAGTACATTTAAGGAATATGTTTGACATTTTGGGAAACGTTTTTCCTTCTTTGCAGAGTGTTAGATGAGAAGATTGATACTACTTACCAAGATAGTGCTAGTCTAGCCGTTTTCCCCTGCTAACAGTCGTTATGCTAAACTAACATAACCAGCTTTACAACTGTATACCCGCAACCAACCTGCAATACATTGGTTTTACTTTGTGGCAGGGAAAGTTTGAAATCTGGTACTTGGTTTCAGGTTCGGACTGGAATCCAATGTTTTCTAAATCTGGAACTTGTCTTGCCTTGTGCCTTGGGCTAGTAATCTCCTTTTTACTCCTGCATGGTTATGCATGAGATTAGAGAATTAGCATTGAAAAAAACAATTGTTCCTATTGCTGTCTTGAACAGTACTCGACTCCGTCTCAACTGGACTTGGTCTTGAACCACTTGGACTTGATTAAGTTGGTCTTGATTACCCCACTGTTTCAAATAGTATGGTAATAAGTAATAATATGTTTTATAATAATCTATTTCTATAAAAGTTACCCGGAATCTGCTGAAACTCAAGTGAAATTCACCACCATATACTTGTACTTGTGACCCCCGGGCTAAAGTGTGTTCATATGGTATTAACTGCAAGATGAGTAGAGTCTTACCTTTGCTACATGTGTGTAATATGGTATTTGCAGAAGAGCTGAACGTTTGAAATGCAGCATACTAAACACAACCACCTCAAGGTAAACAAAAAAAAGAGATTTTGTGAGCTTTAAACTCTCTACTAACGGTAAGATCAGTAGGAATATCAGTCACATACTATAGCGAAACACCTACACACTCTTTGAAAGAGAATGTTGAGCTGTGAAGATGCATGCTATCAACACACCATTGGCATCCCTCTGAACTGGGCACATGAAGAAAATCCAAATGGTATTTTTTAATTGCTTTTTTATAATCTTTTGCCTTCAAGTGCATTTGAATATAAGACATTGCTTTGGTGATTTAAATGGTATGCCATTCATTTGAGAGGTTACTCTAACGAGAACATATCACAGTAGCTTTTCATACACAGCTTTATGCTTTTTCCAACGTTACAGAGAACAAAAAAGGTCTGAAGAAACTCAAGCTAAAAGTGGACTCATCCTTGGTTCTAACTATTCTGCCATAAAAAGGACTTTGAAAGTCTTTCATGACTTGTATTGTGATTTGAATATGAAAAGAGCAGTCATAGCAGATTAGTGGAGAATGCACTGAGGCTCTCAATACAAACCGTGTCTAGACATATCTCTCCAACCCAGCTTTGTCTTTAATGTACATTCATGGCTAAATAATGCTTTCTTTCTTGCCCACCCCCATGTCAAACACTAATTGTTTTTACGCTTGTGAGAACCCTTCAGTTTATAGTAACTGGCCTTTTACTAATAAGCTGTATTGGGAATTGGGCATTTTATTTTTAACAGTACTGGGTTCCTGGTTGAGATTGGCATTTTGCCCACTTTTTGGCTATAAAAATCATGCCACAATTTTCATCTTCAACCAGAGATCCATTTAATTTGGTATTAGATTGCTAAAAATAACTATCTTCTTCACTGTGAGGTCTCCAGTCTGATAATCCTCAGACCACTGGATATTTATTGTTTTCATAAATCAGTAAATACTCACTTCTGAAATTAAAACAAAAGTTAATTGCTTATACCATGATAGGATTCATATTTCATCTTTATTTTAAATTAGGTAATATCTCTGTCTGTTAACCACTCACTGAGTAAGACTGACTGTAAGTAAGTTATTACAATTTTAATTTCTTATTCAAACTCAGATGAATGAATTCTGGTGCATAAAAGTGGAAGTAGACATAAGAAGCTGAACAAAATCGAGAAAAGTTCATTCAGGCATACAGAACCTCAGACTGAGATTAATCCTTTACGACAAAATCTCTTGTCAGAGCAAACTGAACATGGTTTGGTGGTTCAACTGTGAATAGTAATTTTTCACTGTCAGTTATTTTAATGATGAGTTTTAATGATAAGAAAATTAAATAACCACAAATGTGTTCTGTCTTCAGTAAACCTTTCCATTGTGTAACTGGGTGGACTGGCTTGTGGTATGGTATGACTGATAAGCTCTGAGCAGCCGTTGAGTTGAAATAACGGTCATTATTACAACAAAGTGTAATTGAAGTGAAACCCTTTTAATGATAGGAAAAGAGAAGGGAGAATAAGAAGGCATTGGCCTGAAGTTGAACCAGTAAAGACATGGTTTGAGGCTTAAGCCTTATGTTGATCTGACAATGTTTGTTTGCACAGAGCATAGCCTCATTATGTGTAGTGGGCAAAGTCACTGTGACATTTCCCATTGGTTTGTGGACCACGGTTTTGAGTCCTCTAGTTTTGTCTTACCAAACTAAACCAAACTGTGAAAGGGTTATAGTTCTAAAATGAAAAAACGGGCAGCACCTAAACCGGAAAAAACACCTTATAGTGCATCAACATGCAGCCACATACTAAAGCATAAGCTTCTTTGTTGTCTAAATGGGACCATAATTGACCAAATGAGCTTGAGTTTGAGACCATAAACTCATCAGGTAAAAGTCTACTGAGGTAATAAATCAAGTGCAAAGTAGGGTAATTTTCTCGTAGACTTCTATAAAAAATGTATTGTTTTTGCCACCAGGCTATTGGAAGAATGCGAGTGCAAGGCACTTCTATATTGGTTTCAGTTTTATAGGCATGGAGGAGACTTATGATCAACGTCTATGAATACAAAACACTGACCATAAAGCCAATATTCTCTTTGTGAGTGTTCAAATTGCCAATACATTGAATGTATTGTTCTCTATATGGTATCTTGCCTGTATTTTGCATTCATATTGAGCCTACTAGATACTATTTCAGTTCTCTGGGACTGCTCTCAGCTCATCCCCTCTTTGATCAGGATCCTCTCCATCTCTGTTGCATCATTGCCAGCCTTTGGGTGTCCTATTAAGCTTCTCTTTCTGGTTCTTTGATTCCACCACCTGTCAGGGTTTGTTGTGCTGTGCCTGACAATAACTGTCTCAGCCACCAACCAGTCAGCATCTCTGCCTGCGAGACCACAGATAACCCCTAAAGATTGCTTTACGATCACACCACCGACCCACTGGTGAATACTGAACAACAAACTGAACCATCGATGTTCAAAAAAGTGTCCCCAGCAAATGCCTCGGCGTGCATTATAATGACTGCAGGAGCCCAGTCTCCTTGGCAATTAATTAACCGCAAATTGAATTATCCTAATGGAAATATATTGCAGCTAAGTAAAATGAGCCTCTGTAATTCTAAATAGTCTGTAATTTTTTTTAATTGGTGCAGTCCCTTTCATCTTTCTTTTCAGGGAAGGTGAATCTTGTTGTTCTGGGGTTAAGAATCAGCATGGAACAAAATTAAACTCAACTTTACATTTGCATCCTTCAGTTGGTTTCGAGAAGTGTGCCTGTCAGAATAACAGGCCGACTTTCTTCCCCTAGCTTAGAGCTGAGCAAAATCCTCCTGCGGCTCTTTCTGACTACATCCTGGAAATGTGATTGGCAACTGTTTAATGAGGGCCTGTGTCCCTTTGATTACTTGGCCTCACTAATGAACAGCATGTCAGTGTTGCCCTATTTGTAGAGAATACAGTGCTGGCTACCTTGGGTAATCAGTTGAGCAGCATGTCCAAATGCCAGTCAAAGGGCACAATTGATATTTCATGCGGCTCCCTGTGGAAGATTCTAATAATCAGTTTGAGCTTTTAGATATGTTTTCTCTGTGGTGATGTCATCTGCTCTACCGAAATGGCTGGACTTCTGTGGAGAGGATAGCATGCCTAATTTCAGATGCTTAACCACAAAAGGCAAACAATACACTGGAGTACAAAAGGCAAAACTAGTAAATGACAAAGAAAACAAGCGAACAAAAAATAAACCAACCCCATGGAGCTCAAGATTATAGCTCAACGAATGTGCAAATCCTGAAAACTGTGTACATTTTTAAACTATATCAAACAGTTCCTAGTTTTAAGGGAACAATATTAAAATATTTCAGGCCCCTGTCCCAGATGTCTTTTGCTTTTTCTATCACCACTTATTTTTACATAAATGTTTAATACAGTTCTCTTTACTAGCCCATGGTTTTTCAAAATAATGTATATAAATGAAATTCCATGTTGTGACAACCCTGTGGTTTCGGCTGCCATTCCCTGTGCTCCACACCAGCCCTCCTCAGTTTGCACTTTGTGAATTTCCCCACAGGGATGAATAAAGCTCCATCTTATCTTATCTGAATTATGACTGGTTTTGAGGTTATAAATACATTTGAGTTTTTAGCAGCTTTTGTTGAAGCCTTTCTTTCTTTTCTAAGGAGCCAGCCTGTAACAAATGGAGGCTCGTCCGATCCAAGAACGAGGATATTAGCAAACAGTTTTTTCCTGGTGTAAGGCATCAAGGGGTAACTTTGGAATTACCTTTCTTGGTAGGCATTAGCAACACTGTCTCCTTTGCGGGGCTTGTTGGTTTGTTGTCTTCGGTATTTTTGTGCATAAACACGATTTGACATTGTTATGGGTACACGTCCGTGGCTGTTGGTGAGTAATAGCTTTGCCGGGGCTTTACCGGGTCATTGGGTTAGTGTTTAAAACACCTCTTGTGGCATGCAGGTAGGGTTGACACAAGACAGATAGTACTGGATAGGCCGTTAGCCAGGGGAGAGGTATTCCAGAGTTTAATACAAAATAAAAATCCTTTAAACTGTCTGTACACCAGGTTCAAGGGGTTTTGTTTGTTTGTTAAGGATGATTTGGGGGCACCTTTTTTTGAAACTCCCTTTCCTTTTGTTGCAAAGAGGAGCCAGCTTGTAACATTGTCTTTCCATGCTGGAAGGGAAATGACGTAGTCTTTTTTTGATGCCCTTGCTGACTTAAGCATTTATTTTCTTCTCTTAAATCAGGATTGACATGCAGATATATTTTCAGCTTGTGTTAGAAATCTGAGAGACTGCAGCTCTGGCAGAATTTGGAACATCGTTCCCATTGTGGTGGTCATGACGGACAGCAGTCTAGACAAGGTGATATCCAGGTTTCTAATGGGAGAGAACTCGATACAGTTTGTGTGCGTGGAAAGAAGGATGTCAAGCATCGCAAAACGTCTGGTCACATTCATCCTCAAATGCTTGAATGTTTATCTTACCGATTGCTGCATAGCTTTGTTTTTTTTATAATCCTTTTGAGTATTTTCAGCCTGATTAGACTCTGAGACTCACTGGAACTGCCTGAAATTGCCCTTACAAAAGTGGCTGATGATGTATTTCTCAACACCACATTCTCTGAAACCGTAGTTCTGAGCCAGGCACAATTTCATGCAATCAATCATGGCATTTTTCTAAATCTATTTAAGATTACATGAGCGTCAGCAACACAGCACTGTCGTGATTTCAGTGCCAACTAAAAGATGGCTAATGATTTATCTTGATTAAAAATAGTCTTCCCATATGGTATCCCTAAGTGCTCATGTCAATTCTTGGTGATCACATTTACATGTTTGACACACTTCTCCTCCCGTTTGAAGATGACACTCAGCTGATCAGTTCGATTTCCTCTCAGGAGGTTAGTGCTTCTCTACCTCCTGTATATTGTGCTGCTCTTCTTCTCCATATATTTCCAAGCTCACTTTTACATTTTCCCTCTGCAGTATAAACGCCCTGTAGTTTGACCAAATTACTAATGTCCTTTTATTTATTTAAAGTTAATATTGTCCTTTTATTTACGTATATAGACTAGTGCTGTCACGATTCTCACATTATGTCACGTTTGTAGTTTTGTCTCTGTTGGTGTTTTTCTTGTCTTTGGGTTTCCTGTGTTATTGTGTAAAGTGTTCACCCCCGTTTCCTGCCTGTCTGCTTTCTGTCTGTTTCCCTCCCTGATTACCCGATTGTGTTCACCTGTTGTCCTTGTGTTTCTCCTCCCCTGCCCAGCTGTGTCTTGTTCTGTGATTACCCTTCTGTGTATTTAGTCTAGTCTTCCCCTGTATTCCATGTCGGTTCATTGTTTCCCCTCCATGTCATTCCACGGTCTGTGTTCCTTGTGCTGCTCGTTGGTGTTGGATATTTTGGATTCTGCCTTGTTTTGCCACAGCTTTAATTTATTTAATAAAGCTCGCTTTTCCTTATTCTGCATTTGAGTCCTACCTGCTTCACCCATTCGTAACAGAATGAACCGACCAAATTTGGACTCAGCAGATTTCGATGTTTTGGCCCCACAGGCGGAATGTCTTGGGTATTCTTTGGAGTACATTTTTTACACCTGGAAGAACGCCTCATCTAGACGGGGTAAAGAGGCTGCTTTGAAGGAGGCACGCCGGGAGGTTGCTCGCAAGCCCTGGCTCAGGAGCTTGTTGCCGGAGTGGCTACAAACCTTTTCAAGTAGCCCTGAGGAATTGGCACAAGCTTCTAACCCTTTCCTGGGATCCAACTACTGTCCTGTTGAAGGTCCACAGAATCTCCAAAAAGCCTCTAGGAGACGCAGGGCCAGGATTCCAGCCCGTGCTCCAACAGCCATGATCCCGGCTTCAGTTCCGGTTTCCACAGCCATGGATCCATGCACCAGTACCGGCCCGCAGAGCTATGTTTCCTTGCTCAATTACCTGGCCCACACAGCCATGGTCCAGGCCTCTGTTCCGGTTCCAGCGGCTCCAGTTCCAACCTCAGACTTTTTCTCAGGAACCCGTCTGGCGTTTGGAGGTCCACGGAGCCTCCAAAAGGTCTCTGGAAGATGCAAGGCCAGGATTCCAGCCCGTACTCCAGCGGCTCCGGCTCCAGTGCCGGTCCCAGCAGCCATGGTTCCGGCCCCAGCAGCCATGGTTCCGGCCCCAGC
Source organism: Pseudochaenichthys georgianus (assembly GCF_902827115.2). Lineage (NCBI taxonomy): Eukaryota > Metazoa > Chordata > Actinopteri > Perciformes > Channichthyidae > Pseudochaenichthys > Pseudochaenichthys georgianus. Next base: position 17,103,597 of record NC_047526.1, read on the forward strand.
AGCCATGGTTCCGGCTGCCATAGTCCCTTCTCTAGTCCCTTCTCTAGTCCCTACTCAATTCCTTTCTCAAGTCCCTCCTCTAGTCACTTCCCTAGTCCCTTCTCCAGTCCCCCTTTTAGTCACCTCTCTAGTCCCTTCCCAAGTAACTTCTCTAGTCCCCTCTCGAGTCCCCTCTCGAGTCCCCTCTCCAGTCACCTCTCGAGTTCCATCTCTAGTTCCTACTCAAGTCCCGCCTCTAGTTAATTCCCTAGTCCCATCTCTAGTCCCTCCTCTAGTCACTTCTCCAGTCCCCTCTCGAGGTCCCTCCTCTAGTCCCTCCTTTAGTCCCTCCTCTAGTCCCCTCTCTAGTCCCTCCTCGAGTCCCCTCTCTAGTTTCCCCTCTCGAGTTCCCTCCTCTAGTCCCTCTTGTTCCTCCTCTAGTCTCTCCTCTAGTCCCCTCTGGAGTTCCGTCTCTAGTTCCCCTCTCGAGTCACATCTCAAGTCCCTACCCAATGTCCTGGTCCGTTGGAGGTTCCGCTGGGGGTCCTGCCAACTCCATGTCCTGTCCCGTTGGAGGCCCCGTCGACTACTCCTCTGCCGGAGGTCCTACCAATCGTATGTCTGTCCCATTGGAGGTCCCGCCGTCTACTCTCCTGCCGGGGGTCCTGCCAGCTTCTTGTCCTGTCTCGTTGGAGGCCCCGCCGACTACTTTCCTGCCGGGGGTCCTGCCAACTCTTTGTCCCGTCCCGTTGGAGGTCCCGCCGTCTGCTCTCCTGCCGGGGGTCCTGCCAGCTCCTTGTCCCATCTCGTTGGAGGTCCCGCCGTCTACTCTCCTGCCGGGGGTCCTGCCAGCTCCTTGTCCCATCTCGTTGGAGGTCCCGCCGTCTACTCTCCTGCCGGGGGTCCTGCCAATCCTATGTCCTGTGCCGTTGGAGGCCCCGCCAACTACTCTCCTGCCGGGGGGTCCTGCCAACCCTTTGTCCCGTCCCGTTGGAGGTCCCGCCGTCTGCTCTCCTGCCGGGGGTCCTGCCAGCTCCTTGTCCCATCTCGTTGGAGGTCCCACCGACTGCTCTCCTGCCGGGGGTCCTGCCAACCCTTTGTCCTGTGCCGTTGGAGGCCCAGCCGACTGCTCTTCTGCCAGGGGTCCTGCCAGCTCCTTGTCCTGTCCCGTTGGAGGTCCCGCCGACTACTCTCCTGCCGGGGGTTCTGCCAACTACTCTTCTGCCGGGGGTCCTGCCAACCCTATGTCCTGTGCCGTTGGAGGTCCCGCCGACTGCTCTCCTGCCGGGGGTCCTGTCAATCCTATGTCCTGTTCCTCTGGGGGTCCCGCCGACAACTCTTCTGCCGGGGGTCCTGCCAACCCCTTGTCCTGTTCCGTTGGAGGCCCCACCATCACCTGTCTCACCGGGGGTCCTGCCAACTACTGGTCCTCTTCCGTGGGGGATCCTGCCGAAGCCTGTCCCACTGGCTCCGGTTCCTGTTCGGCCAACACCGGGTCCTGCCCGGCCCCCTGAGAGCCGCGGTCTTCTCCCTCGAGCCCGGCCCCCTGAGAGCCGCGGTCTTCGTCCTCGGGCCCGGCCCCCTGACTCTTCCTGCTGCTGCTTTTGCCCTCATGCTCGGTCCCCTGAGTTTGCCCGCTGTGGCCTTCGCCCCTTTTTGAACTTTGCCTTGCCCCCAGGCCGTCCACCCGAGACCCCCTCCTTGGTCTCTGCCTTGCCCCCGGGCCTTCCGCCCGAGACCCCGTCCTTGGTCTCTGCCTTGCTCCCGGGCTGTCCGCCCGAGACCCGTCCTCCAGACCCCCTCCACCCACCCTTTCTTGGCCCTAGTTATGTGTCCTCCCTCCGGTCCCCCTCCACCCACCCTGCTGGACCTTTTAATTTTGGGACGTCTGGGATCCGTCCCTTGAGGGGGGAGTTCTGTCACGATTCTCACATTATGTCACGTTTGTAGTTTTGTCTGTGTTGGTGTTTTTCTTGTCTTTGGGTTTTATTGTGTAAAGTGTTCACCCCCGTTTCCTGCCTGTCTGTTTCCCTCCCTGATTACCCGATTGTGTTCACCTGTTGTCCTTGTGTTTCTCCTCCCCTGCCCAGCTGTGTCTTATTCTGTGATTACCCTTCTGTGTATTTAGTCTAGTCTTCCCCTGTGTTCCATGTCGGTTCATTGTTTCCCCTCCATGTCATTCCACAGTCTGTGTTCCTTGTGCTGCTCGTTGGTGTTGGATATTTTGGATTCTGCCTTGTTTTGCCACAGCTTTAATTTATTTAATAAAGCTCGCTTTTCGTTATTCTGCATTTTAAGTCCTACCTGCTTCACCCATTCGTAACAAGTGCGTAATCATCTAATCATTTGCATTTCATTTCCCCATTGGTCTCTTGCCTTTTAATAACCACATCCGTTTGTTGGTTATCACAGCACTTTGTTTTTGAAACTATGGCAAGAAACAAAGACATGAAGACACACTTTAAATCATTAAGAAAGTCATGAGTCATAATTGTGATACTGAGCTGACAGTAACAAACAAACTCCACTATTTAAATAAGGTCAACAAAAATGCCAAATTCAAAGGGGTTGCAACCTACCTGCATATATTTAGCACCCTTATCCTTTATTGACAATGTAAACCTGCCTTAAGAGTGCAGAAAGGCGGTTATTGGAGTTCATTGTGAGCAGACATCTGAAGGAATCTCTCGATGCGTCAGAATGAACCATGAGGGACTGCAGCAGGAAATGTCACAACTGAGTGCTGGAGGACGCAAGGGAGTCTAATGCAGCCAAGAATCAGTTTGGAAACACACACAAGAGAAACACACACCTGGGGAAACCAGAATTACTGCAAAACAAGACACAGAATCAGGACCAAGCTTTACTGGTCTCTAGCTCAAACAGATGTCGTGCTGAGCTCATTTTGACATATTTGACATATTAAGCTTTACATGCACACTTTTACCTCTACAATGTATAGACTTTACCTACACTGAACAAAAATATAAATGCAACACTTTTGTTTTTGCTCCCATTTTTCATGAGATGAACTCAAAGATCTAAAACATTTTCTATATACACAAAATAACCATTTCTCTCATATTGTTCACAAATTTGAAAAAATCTGTGATAGTGAGCACTTCTCCTTTGCCGAGATAATCCATCCCACATCACAGGTGTGGCATATCAAGATGCTGATTAGACAGCATGATTATTGCACAGGTGTGCCTTAGGCTGGCCACAATAAAAGGCCACTCTGAAACGTGCAGTTTTGCTTTATTGGGGGGGTCTGGGGGGGTCCGAAAACCAGTCAGTATCTGGTGGGACCACCATTTGCCTCACGCAGTGCAACACATCTCCTTCGCATAGAGTTGATCAGATTGTTGATTGTGGCCTGTGGAATGTTGGTCCACTCCTCTTCAATGGCTGTGCCAAGTTGGTGGATATTGGCAGGAACTGGAACACGCTGTCGTATACGCCGATCCAGAGGAACCGGAGTCAGGTTGAGACCCCGATGAGGACGACGAGCATGCAGATGAGCTTCCCTGAGACGGTTTCTGACAGTTTGTGCAGAAATTCTTTGGCTTTTGGCTTTCCCTGAGGTTTCTCCCATTTTTCCCTTTAAAACTGTGGGTTTTCTCCGGAAGTTTTTCCTTGTACGATGTGAGGGTCTAAGGACAGAGGGTGTCGTATTGTCATACTGATATGTTGTACAAACTGTGAAGTCCACTGAGACAAATTTAACATTTGTGATATTGGGCTAAAAAATAAACATTGATTGATTGATTGATTGATTGATTGATTGATGGGCCACTCGATTCACAACATTGACATCAGAAAACCGCTCACCCATACGACGCCACACACGCTGTCTGCCATCTGCCCTGAACAGTGAAAACCGGGATTCATCCGTGAAGAGAACACCTCTCCAACGTGCCAGACGCCATCGAATGTGAGCATTTGCCCACTCAAGTCGGTTACGACGACGAATCGGAGTCAGGTCGAGACCCCGATGAGGACGAAGAGCATGCAGATGAGCTTCCCTGAGATGATTTCTGACAGTTTGTGCAGAAATTCTTTGGCTATGCAAACCGATTGTTGCAGGAGCTGTCGGAGTGGCTGGTCTCAGACGATCTTGGAGGTGAAAATGCTGGATGTGGAGGTCCTGTATGGGCTCAGAACAGTCTCATAATACACACATGCGCACAGAAGGATTCACACTTGTATTTCATGATCCGCAAAAGGATTCACACTTGTATTTCCGGATCCACACTTGTGTTTCTCAATGCACACACAAATGTGTTCCGTTTCATATACATGTAAATAAAATCCAAATACAGAAAAAAGTTTTACATGTGTATTTTTGATCCTCACATATTTGTTTTCCGTTTAAATCCCCTGAACCTGCAAACACAAACAGCTTTCTGTGCACGGATCGCTGTGCATTCGTGTGTGGGTTTTTTGAGACTCCCCTGACGGTCAGCCGATTCGTACTTGTAATTATTTCTATCTATAGTCAATCAGATGTCTCCTCAATTCTAAGCCAATCACATGAGCGCGCCCCCACAAGGGTAGATTTCTTGCGTTCATGACGTAGCACTTCATGTATGCATGTACGGAGCCCCGCCGGTCATTATCGGCCGATATTCACTCTTAATAGTTTGATCGGTGCTCTCTATAAAGGCCGATCAGGAGAGCTGGATCTGATCGATATGGACATAAACGCGAGTGAAGTATAGCTGGACGCGAGAGAGAGATCAGATCAGCTGCTGAGTCTAACGGAGACACACTGCTCTGCATGATCACTTGAAGCTCCGCCCTCTGTTTAGCAAGCTGACCGGACTGCGCAAAATGCGTATATGAAGTAATCTTCCCCTCGTGGGGGTGCGCTCATGTGATTGGCTTAGAATGAAGGAGACATCTGATTGGCTATAGATAGAAAAAATTACAAGTAAGAATCGGCTGAGAGTCAGGGGAGTCTCAAAAAACCCACACACGAATGCACAGCGATCCGTGCACAGAAAGCTGTTTGTGTTTGCAGGTTCAGGGGATTTAAACGGGAAACTAATATGTGAGGAACAAAAATACATATGTAAAACTTTTTTCTGTATTTGGATTTTATTTACATGTATATGAAACGGAATACATTTGTGTGTGCATTGAAAAACACAAGTATGGATCCGGAAATACAAGTTTGAATCCTTCTGTGTGCATGTGTGTATTATGAGACTGTTCTGAGCCCATAGTCCTGGGCTGGTGTGGTTACACGTGGTCTGCGGTTGTGAGGCCGGTTGGATGTACTGCCAAATTCTCTGAAACGCCTTTGGAGACGGCTTATGGTAGAGAAATGAACATTCAATTCACGGGCAACAGCTCTGGTGGACATTCCTGCTGTCAGCATGCCAATTGCACGCTCCCTCAAAACTTGCGACATCTGTGGCATTGTGCTGTGTGATAAAACTGAACATTTCAGAGTGGCCTTTTATTGTGGCCAGCCTAAGGCACACCTGTGCAATAATCATGCTGTCTAATCAGCATCTTGATATGCCACACCTGTGAGGTGGGATGGATTATCTCGGCAAAGGAGAAGTGCTCACTATCACAGATTTCTTCAGATTTGAGAACAATATTTGAGAGAAATGGTTATTTTGTGTATATAGACATGTTTTTAGATCTTTGAGTTCATCTCATGAAAAATGGGAGCAAAAAAAATAGCGTTATATTTATATTTTTGTTCAGTGTATATAAAGAGGCCCTATTGTTCTTTTTGGGGCTTTCTCTTTCCTTTACTGTGTTATTTTGGTTTGTGTGAATGTGAATGTTCTCCAAAGGGTAAAATCCCAAAGATAAAACCAGAGGGAGATTCTCTCGCTCCCTGCTTGAAACACCTTGAATGTACAGTAAGTATGTCCAGAGACAAAGAATACACATTTTTGTTTAAAATAAGCATAATATGTCCTCTTTAAACAAAATGTAGATGTGGCTATTTCATCAAATAGTTACAAATATATATTTCCGTTATGTTTGTTTGTAATTTGCGTTTTTTAAAATTCATTTCCTATGACTATTTACATTTGGGATTGCAAGGTCAAAGGTAGATCAACGCATACAGTTTCTATTTATTTTATTTCCCAACAATGTTTGCCCTAACATAAAATGACTTGTTAATAATGAATTGCTCTGGTGAAAATAATTGTGTCAAGTGTTGCAGAGTTATCACCCTTCTGTTTGAATATGGGGGCCTATTAATTTATAACAGGCATACTTACATCTCTTCACTGCGCTGTGATTTTGTGTTCACAGCTATACTGTAGCAGCACGCTCACAACTGAATCACATAGGGGTTGAAATAAATGAATAGGTTTGTGGACATATGCTTCTCGTTAATGCCCCAATTCAATGAAAGCCTCATAAAGCACGTATAAAGGGGGTTATGCGTGGAGCAATGAAATTCCTCTCACTTTGCAAAAAAGTAATGACACCCTCCACCTGCGGACCTTATGACTGGGTGACTCAGCTGGAGGTGGATATTGAAAATAAAACTTGGGGTTACTCTACCATGCTGAGAGAATTTGGCTGTCAAAGCCTTGTCTCTGTAGATTCAATTAAAAATATCTGACTTTATGTTGGTCCATGCATAACGTCAGGGTGTATTATACATTGCTTGAAATGGAGGACAGCGAGGGGGTGTTTGAGATTTGAGTGGTTGTGCTGTAATGAAATTACCTTTTCTATAAAGCAGCTTGCAACAAAGTCCTCAGAAATGTGGAATAGAAGACAGGAAGTTAAATGAAAGTTTGGTTGACTTCTCACAAATGTCTGAAAAGTAGAGGCTACAGAGCATAAAGGATTTGCATTTGGTAAAATAATTTTTCTTTGAAAGAACATGATTTATTGTGCTGTTTAAGAGAGAAAAGGCCACATAGTACTCGGAGAGAATGACCTTTGTTGCATGGTATTCACGGTGTTATTTAAATCTATATTTGTCATTTGCATTTCTAATTTCCATTATACACTAATGTAAGAGAAATGACATATCAATGCGGGCAGACACATGGTCTCTTCCTTTGTTTTGTTCTTTTAACTTTTCCTCTGGGCAGGTCAATGTCATAATTTAATAGAAAACACATCCAGAGAGTTCAGAAGAGTAAAGTAATACATAATTAGCACGTCTGCTTTTTGCGTACAAATCCATTGCAATTTCTTATACATCAGGTTCGGTTTAGTAGACGGACAGAGACAAAGCACAACTCTTTGAGAAGATCATAAATCTGACATGTTCTACAGATGAGGATTGATTAATACAGCTGCCAAGCCATTAGTCCTGTCATGGGGAGATTTATTCATCTGTATTGTTGTTTTTTTCTAGCTTCATAACAGTGTGATGTTATCAGTATTCCAGCACCACCCTGCTCTCGGTACATCGTAGATTATCACTGAAATGATATTGAGTGCTCTGACATTATTTCTGACAACACATACAGGCAGTGACTCACACCCGCACTAATTTGATGTATGAGAGAGCAGGGGATACATACAAACAAGACTAGAGAGTCCAAAGCTCTGCTGCAGCCCTGCACTGTTCTTTATGTTGATACACTACATGTTCAAAACGCATAATAATACCAGAGCTTTAACAGAGGATAACAATCATTTAAATCAAAAGTGTATCATCCTGGGAGCATGCATTAAGTGAAAGAAGCTGATTATTGTTGTCCTATGGGTATGATTCACATCCAAATCCATCCAAAACAGGAACGCATGCAATAAATGCCACATTCAATTTATTTAGTTGCCCATTTTGACCTAAGCGATTTACAATAAGTGCTATTAACCCCAGGACAAGATACAACTGTAAATGAATCCCTTCTGAGCTAACAACTTAAATGATGTTCATCTTAGAGAATGTTTTTCTTCTTCTTCTTTCAGAAAGTGTGATGTTAGTAGGTGCTAGCGTATTTCTTTAAACTGATTTTGATCACATCTTAAAAGGCCAGTGCTACATCGGGAACATAAATGTGAGCAAACTAATAGCGCTACATATCACATACAGCTGTTAATAGTCCACTGTGCATTTTAGGTGCCATGCTTGCGCAAAATACTTACTTTTGCTGTAGCTTTTTATGAACATATTTTTCAGACACTGGAGTTATATATAGTATTTTCTCATATCAGCACAATATTGAAATTGAGCAATCCGGGCAAAAATAGCATGATTTGTGTTTGTTTCTGTCGACATCAGCCCACTCTGCTCCTGCCTCCCAAACATCCTCATCCCTGAGCATGCAGAGGCAATTTTCTCTCCATTATGCTGTGGCAAGCTGAACAGGCTCAATTAAGGCCAGGAACAGGCCGAGCCATTTAAATGGCTTTATACGTAAAGGCTATTTTTAAAGCGGCACAACATTGTCGAAACCAAATTGGGTCTTTAAATCTGCTTATTGTCTGTTCTCGCTGCATTTCACCAGTGTTTATGTAGGCTGTAAATGCTCACGAGGATATAAGCATACCTTGCCTGTAATGCTGTGTTTTCTCTTCTCTGTCTCTTAAATAAAAAATAATCTCAATAGCCAGGAGAAAGCTGGCTTTTTGAGTGACAGACAAAGATTGACAGTGTCTGCTTAGGATAGAGTATTATGAGATGCAGCATGTTTGGCATCGGGTTTGATGTGTTTTGTTTTCTTGTCTATCCCTCATGTCTGGGTCTTTGTGTCTTCCCGGAGCTGCCTTTGTTTTCTAAAAGATGCTTTTTCAATACAAACAGACATTTGTCACAGGAATTGCCACGAATGCAAGCTATTCAAGCAGACAACTGACAGCCATGTCACATGTCTTTTTTTGTCTTCGACTTGTTCTGCACAATAATCTGTATAATTCTATGCATTCTTTTGTGATTGCACCTTTTTTTATGATGCAGGACATGTCAAATAAATATGAAATCGTGACTTGAAATTGAAGTAATTTATATATTTTTTGTGTGTTCCTGCCCAATTCAGCATATTACAACATTAATGGAGTGTATAAAATATTGCATATTACACACTGAAAATGAGTGTTCAGTTGAATGCCAAATAATCAACGGGTGTTTTACGGATGATGATTCTAGCAATAAATCAAAAGATAATTGCTGGGAATAAAAATTGTTTTACTACTGTTGTCAAAAGACATTTGGCGACCATTTGGCGATGGGTGTGAATAATCACTCACACCATTCATTTGAGTTAGCACATTTATTCTCCAATCAAACAGATGTTCTCTTAACTTAGCAGGGAACCAGTCTTTTAGGTCGTTATAGATTCATTAGCATGAGCCTCACATGCTTGATCTACGACATTTTAAGATATAGGATGGATATATTTTCATGTAAATTCCTATATGACCACTAAGAGAGTTCATTATGAATTTCTCCATCTGACAAGTCTATGATTAAAACAAAAGGATGTGTTTCTGAATTACCTTTCCCATTGCTTGGCATTTCAATTAAGTCATAGGGGGCATGTTATGGGAACTGACAGCCTTCTGCAGGAAGGAACGAGCCTCCAGTGCTCTGTGTCTGGAACATTAGGCGCGAGTCTCTGAGCACGGAGATAAATCCAACAGAGAAAATGTCAACTCTGTTGTGTGCTAGATCTTAAATGCACAGGAGATGTAAAGGTGAGGCTAGAGCAGTATCTGGATAGGCATGCACACACACACACACACACACACACACACACACACACACACACACACACACACACACACACACACACACACACACACACACACACACACACACAACACTACACACACACACACACGCACACACACACACACACACACATACACGCACGTACGCACGCACACACACGCACGCACCCACACACACACACACACACCACACACACACACACACACACACACACACACACACACACACACACCCACACACACAAATATTCACGTATACACACAAATGCAGCAAAAATAAAAAACAACCCCCATCAATGTCAGACTGTTCTCATACACTGTCTTTAGATATATCCACTAAAAGTAATTAATTGTATTCTATATCTGACCTAGAAAATCTATTTGTATTCAAGCCATGTAATGGTGAGTTAGAAAAAAGAAGCAAAGTCCATGTAAGGAGATGATGGAGGTATACAAATACTACTTTTACCCAGGAGACCTCTGTTTGGGTCCTGTAGGAAACCAAAATTAATATATTTGTCACTTATCTTCCACACTTATTGCCACTTTGGAGGGTTTTTTTTATCATAAATGTGATTAATTTGTTATGTTATGTTATGTATCCCAAACTACAATACCAAGTAGTTTTGCTGCCTTGGCCAAACAAAGTTGTTTCCAGTGAAGAAGGAAGTTTATTTTGTAAGTTGTTCACGCATCAAACAATGCAAAAATACATGTTTTGCTGGAAATGTGTAGGACAATGCACAATGAATAAGGAATAACTCTTGGTAAGATATCACATGACACGTTTTTCATTGTTTTACAAGGTTTAATTCTTCCAGCAATGTTGTGAAAAGATAACGCTTTTCATCCCAAATGTTGTTTTCATTATATAATAGATGTGGACCATAATGCAATTCTGTAAAGACATCCTGAAGGCAGCTGCAGATATTTGCAATAAAGGTCTTTGCCCTTGCTGCAATGCACAATGCCTTTTAGTTAATTTGATGTATGAAATCACAATTAGCTCGCAACTCACTTAGCTAATGAAGACACTTTATTCTTAGCGCTAGGACAAAAGGACAGAACATTATATTTGACATGTGAGAAAAATATCCATACAGGCCACATATTAGGTAAGGCGTGCTCTACACTATAGAAACATGTTGTGACGGGAGTTTCTTCATAGCAACTGTCTGCTTACACGTATTAGCACACCGATTAGTTTAATGGAATATTAGCATAAAGATGGTGACAATGTGCTGAAATTAAATGAAGGGCATGGCAAGGTGGCTAAATATGTTCTCTTCCATGATTAAAGGGTGAGGTCTCAGCGGACTCATGACGCTACAAAGACACACATTATGATTAGCATTATGTTAGCATATCAGAAAAAGGATTATTAATGGCTTGCTAGGTAAAAGGTCAAAGAAAACACCACTCCTTTATATGATGTGTGCTTCCAGTAATAAACATTATCATAGATTCCTTTCTGCATGTTGTCCACTTTTAATACACCCTTCCCTATCATGGACATTTAAAAATGATTATTGATTGTTGATGTGTCCCGATTCTTATGTCATGTCACGGTTTTAGTTTTTTGTCTGGTAATGGGTTTTGCTTTGCTGTTCTTTTCTCCCTGTGTTTTCCTCCCTGTCGTTTCCCTGGTGTGTCTGATTGTCTAATTGTGTTCACCTGTTGCCCTTGTGTTTCTGCCTCCCCTGCCCGGCTGTTTCTCGTCTCGTGATTACCCCTCCCTGTATTTAGTCTTGTCTCTTCCTGTGTTCCCCTGTCGGTTCATTGTTTGTCTTTCATGTCTCCCTTCATGTTGGTCACAGTCACCTTTTGTTTGGATGCTACCTCGTGCTAGTACCTGTTCATGGATTCATGTTTTTCAGCTTTTGTAAATAAAGCTCGCCTTTTGTTTCATTTTGAAACCCGCTTCCCTCCTCAATCTGCATTTGGGTCCTATTTTTCCCCAACCCTGACAGAATGAACCTACCAAATATGGAGGACCCAGCAGATGATCCATTTGAAGTGGAGTTGTATTCATGTACCTACTTGCTGGCTTGCAACTATGGTAAATGGAGGGGAGCAACCAGTGTGGAGCAAAGCCATGCTTCCGTGCTCCATTACCTGGCTCACACAGCCAGGGTCCAGGCTTCTGTTCCGTACCCAACAGCCATGGTTTCGGCTCCAGAACCAGCCCCAGCAGCCATGGTTCCGGCTTCAGTACCGGACCCTGTAGCCATGGTGCCGACTCCAGCCCCTCGTCTCCTGTTGGCTCTCCGGCCGACGCCAGCTCCCCGTGTCCTGTCGGCGTACCGACCGTCTCAAGTTCCCTCTCAAGTCACCTCTCAAGTTCCCTCTAAAGTCACCTCTCAAGTCTCCTCTCAATTTCCCTCTCAAGTCTCCTCTCGAGTCCCCTCAAGTTCCTTCTCAGGTCCCCTCTTGAGTCTCCTCTCGAGTTCCCTCTCGGGTTCCCTCTGGAGTCCTCTTTCAAGTCATCTCTCGAGTTCCCTCTCAAGTCTCCCCTCGAGTTTCCTCTCGAGCCTCCTTTCAAGTCATCTCTCGAGTCCCCTCTCGAGTCCCCTCTCAAGTCTCCTCTCGAGTCTCTTCTCAAGTTCCTTCTCAAGTCCCCTCTCGAGTCTCCTCTCGAGTTCCCTCTCGGGTTCCCTCTCGAGTCTCCTCTCGAGTTCCCTCTCGGGTTCCCTCTGGAGTCCTCTTTCAAGTCATCTCTCGAGTTCCCTCTCAAGTCACCTCTCAAGTCTCCTCTCGAGTTCCCTCTCGGGTCTCCTCTCGAATTCCCTCTCAGGTCCCCTTTCAAGTCACCTCTCGAGTTCCCTCTCAGGTCCCCTTTCAAGTCACCTCTCGAGTCTCCTCTCAAGTCCCTACCCAATGTCCTGGTCCGTTGGAGGTTCCGCTGGGGGTCCTGCCAACTCTGTGTCCTGTCCCGTTGGGGGTCCCGCCGACTACTCGTCTGCCGGGGGTCATGCCAACCCTATGTCCTGTGCCGTTGGAGGCCCCGCTGACTACTCTTCTGCCGGGGGTCCTGCCAACCCTATGTCTTGTGCCGTTGGAGGTCCCGTCGACTACTCCTCTGCCGGGGGTCCTGCCAACTCCATGTCCTGTCCCGTTGGGGGTCCCGCTGACTACTCTTCTGCCGGGGGTCCTGCCAACCCTATGTCCTGTGCCGTTGGAGGCCCCGCCGACAACTCTTCTGCCGGGGGTCATGCCAACCGTATGTCCTGTGCCATTGGAGGCTCCGCTGGGGGTCCTGCCAACTCCATGTCCTGTCCCGTTGGGGGCCCCGCCGACTACTCTCCTGCCGGGGGTCCTGCCAACCCTATGTCCTGTGCCGTTGGAGGTTCCGCTGGGCGTCCTGCCAACTCCATGTCCTGTCTCGTTGGGGGTCCCGCCAACTACTCTTCTGCCGGGGGTCCTGCCAACACCAGATCCTGTCCTGTTGGGGGTCCCGCTGACACCTGCTCCGCCGGGTTTCCTGCCAACACCATATCCTGTCCTGTTAGGGGTCCCGCCGACACCTGCTCCGCCGGGTTTCCTGCCAACACCATGTCCTGTCCTGTTTCGGGTCCCATCGACACCAGCCCTTTCTCCAACGTGGGTCCCACTGACACCAGCCCATGTTCCGTCCAGGGTCCCGTCTACGCCTGACCCGCCATGGGTTCCACCAGGTCCTGCCCGTCCTCGTGCCCGGCCCCCTGAGTTCCCCAGCTGCGGTCTTCGCCCTCAAGCCCGGCCCCCTGAGTGCCGCGGTCTTCGCCCTCGAGCCCGGCCCCCTGACGTTCCCGGCCGCGGCCCTCGCCCTCGGGCCCGGCCCCCTGACTCTTCCAGCCGTGGTCTTCGCCCTCGAGCCCGGCCCCCTGAGTGCCGCGGTCTTCGCCCTCGAGCCCAGTCCCCTGACTTTCCCGGCCGTGGTCCTCGCCCTCGGGTCCGGCCCCCTGACTCTTCCAGCCGTTGCCTTCGCCCTCATGCCCGGCCCCCTGAGTTCGCCCGAGACCCGTCCTCCGGACCCCCTCCACCCACCCTTTTCGAAGTTTGGACTTTGTTTGTGTGTTTATGGATGTCTAGATTCCGTCCCTTGAGGGGGGGGTTCTGTCACGATTCTTATGTCATGTCACGGTTTTAGTTTTTTGTCTGGTAATGGGTTTTGTTTTGCTGTTCTTTTCTCCCTGTGTTTTCCTCCCTGTCGTTTCCCTGGTGTGTCTGATTGTCTAATTGTGTTCACCTGTTGCCCTTGTGTTTCTCCTCCTCTGCCCGGCTGTTTCTCGTCTCGTGATTACCCCTCCCTGTATTTAGTCTTGTCTCTTCCTGTGTTCCCCTGTCGGTTCATTCTTTGTCTTTCATGTCTCCCTTCATGTTGGTCACAGTCACCTTTTGTTTGGATGCTACCTCGTGCTACAGTACCTGTTCATGGATTCATGTTTTTCAGCTTTTGTAAATAAAGCTCTCATTTTGTTTCATTTTGAAACCCGCTTCCCTCCTCAATCTGCATTTGGGTCCTATTTTCCCCAACCCTGACATGATGCTTCTCTGTTTATCTGTTCGTCCATCTGTTGATCCAATGGACAGAGCATACTATTTATTATTATTATTATTATTATTATTATTATCATCTTCCCACTGTGTCTGTAAAATACCCATTTCATGTCTGCAGAGACAGATAGCAGGGAATTTTACTAAGCTTACAAATAATTTCTAATGAATCAATATGCACCCTTAGCTTCTGCCGCTTTCAATTATTTCCCTCTCCTCCTCTTCCAATGCTTTTCAAAAATAGATATAATAGAGAGGAGTTCTCTACCTTCTTTCATTAATATTTCGAAGCCCCTATCCCCCCGTACCACCTCCTCCGTCAACATCCTCTGAGGATGCAAGAGGAGCAAGTGTGATGTTAGCTTCATGATTTCAAGCAGATTACAAAGGCGACACACTCGGAAAGCTTTTGGAAGCCTATTCTTTGATAAAGCATTGCCAGGCGCACACACACAGATTGTTAGAACAACAAAAAGTGTATTTAAATTATATGGTTTCATTTTAATCCGAGGCAGTTTGTATTATCTTTTACATGATAATACCAATCTTCTGGCTGATATTAATCTGCCTCGGAGATGAAAGCATGCGAATACCCTTTTATGTATTTTCACAAATGTTCATTATAGTGTGTGAAAGTGAAACAAATCAAAGGACAAACTGCACCCAGAGGACGGAAGAGGAGAATCACTCGGTGATGGTAGCTGTGATATGTGGTAAACACATATCACACAATGCACTTTAGAGTCATTTAGAAGGGTTTTTTTTCCTCACTTTTAGAACCAAGGGAGTTTGGCAATTCATCACACATTGCAAATGCATTGACACTTGCAGTGGCCCAGAAACCTACTACAAAGTATTAAAAGGATGCAATATTTGCCCTAGCATTCAGCATACAGCATACAGGTGACATTTTTGACATCATGTCCCCATTGGGTGCTGGGACACATCTTCCCTTTGACTCCGGTCAGTTGTCATTAGAGGGGCTATACATAAAAAGATGGACTTTGAAGTTTGCGTTATCTTGCTGATAAAGCAGGGGTAATATTCTAAGGTTTTGTCATCTTAACTTTTGGCCTGCTTTCACCAGGCATTTGGAGGGAAATGGCACTCTGTTCTGATCTTCTAATGAGTGCACAGTCTATTCGATGCTATACCCATACACCATCAAAGAGAATGATCATCAGTGGTGCACACTTCATTTACCTACTCATTTCTCTCTCCTGTATTCTCTTTGCCTCCCTCCTGCTCTATACTCCCCGTTGCTCTCACCCCTCTTTCTCCTGTCTCCCTCTCCTCCTTCCTCTCTTATGAGAAGCATACCTTACTGCATTAGGGCCACTCTAATCTGTGTGGTGGAGTGGAATAGGATGTTCAATGGCTTTTTCTCGTTTCCAGGCTGAGAGGGGCGTGTAATGTGCTAATGGGCTCCGCGTCTGCCGCGTGTACCCCCACGGTAGAGTGTGCAGACACAGATGTGACTCCCCCCTTTTGCTACTATCGCAGCCAAACAAGTGTAGCTTCTATGGAAATATTTGTATAGTTGCAAAGAGAGTGGCCATCCACTTCCAAGGTCATTAGAGCTTCCCAGGTGAGGGGTCTGAACTGTCTTTACTGCATGTCTATGTGCTGGACCAGTAATAGGTTTGGATAGACATGCACTCTGACTCGGATCCAAGGTTAGCAGCATGATACTTCGGAATCATTTACCCAGAAATAACGTGCTTCTCGTGGCCATACAGTTACAGAGTTAGCATTTCTCTTCAGATCCCTTGACTCTATGTCAGTGGGTTTTTAAAAGTTTGGTTAGAAGCCTGAAATAAGTGATTTGAGTATTTCACTCTTCTTCATAAAATACGTCATTCATTTTGAAGCTTTCACGTGTCTTAAAAAGGGTTGATGCTGAAAGTGGCGAAATGAGACTATAGCGGTTGTCGTGGACACCACACACCACACATTACATATACTATATGTCATTATGCAGAACACAAGTCCACCTTTAGCTTAGTGGAAGTGACGTTAAAGCCTAATATTAGCTTTGTACTTCTGGTGATCACATTTACTTCAAAAGTCATAAAAGCAGTACAAAAATGTACATATCATAAACTTTTGTTTGCCACAGAGTTTATTTGTTTTGCAGTATTCCAAAATCCTATAGAAAATGATAATTGCATTACTAAACCAATTGCCTATGAAAATGCATCATCCCCACAGCCCTCTATTAATAAGGCATGGCTCTGAAAAGAAATTGGCACCATCGCTCATACTTCGCCAGATACTTTGGGAACATTGTTGTCCCTGGTTTTATTACTTATTCATTATTATTCAGGGTGTGGGTTTTGTCTATAGAAAAGATGATGAAAGTCATTTAGCCTTGATCAACAGCCATTGGTAATGCACTTTGTCTCTTGATCTATTTTGCTTCCTGGGTAATCCTCAGAACTTCATGATGCAACGTCTAATCAATACTCTTGTTTTCTTTCTTGGCTCTAATTGAGTTGACAGCAGACACATCAGCCTCTGAAAAAGGTCATTTTCAGTATTAGAGATAGGGCCATAGGACATTCAGTTGCACTAATCCGTTGTTATCACATCCGATTAATTGATATATTTTCACAATGTTAGGAATCAAAATAAAGCAAACACATTGCACTGACAAGGGCTAACTTATGTATGTTTTAAAGCTAGATGTGAGGACATTTTGATGCTTTTCAGCGATGGCAGCAATACCACCAAAAGACAGAAATGGGCTTTGGTTTGCTTGTTGTTCATGACATTGCAGATTCTGACTGAGATCTGAATTGTAAAGCTTGCTGAGCAGAGCGTGGTGTCATCATGGTTCCCTACTCAACGTGTTTTGAAGGGTCTGGTTTCAGAGCTTGAGTAATTGTAATCTCAGTGTGAGCTTGGCTACTAATGTAAACAAAATGCATGTCAAGCTCTCCTGGACATTAGTCACGGAGAGGCTGATGGTATCACTCCTTGTCTTTTTGAGAAACATAAATGAGCTGAAACATCCAACCTGCAACTTACACCTAGCTCTAACATCCATACATATAAAACGAGACATGCCACAAGAGGTTGCTATCAAATCCCTAAAGCCAAAACAGAGTCTATGAATAGCACAGTGCTGTATAGAGCCATGGCTGCATGGAACACACTGCCAGATCAGATTTCTAAAGAAACAACTAAAGCAAGCTTCAAAAGACGATTGAAGAGGCATCTAGAAGCCCAAAGATTGTAAATTACACAAGCAGCAGACAGGTTATGGTAAACATACAGCAGCACACCGATTCATATAGGTTTTTTAAACACATGCAGGAATATGGTACTTTCGCTAACATAGACAGACACACACACAGCCTTTCACAGTTATGATGAGGATTGTATTTGTTTAGTTTGTTTTTACTCTAAAAGAAGCGAAGGGAGACATTTGTAAAATTACTATTATTATTATTCTTTTCTTTTTTTTTTCTCTCCAAGGAAATGGGGAATCAGAAAATAAGCTGTATGTGATGGTTGATATGAAAGTCACTGTTTGAAGGAAAATGTACGCCGTACACGATTTGTATCATTGTCTTGTAATGTCATGTTTTATGTTATTTGTGGACCCCAGGAAGATTAGCTGTTGTTATGCACCAGCTAATGGGGATCCTAATAAACTATAAACTATAAACTACTAGCCAAGTGATTTAGCAGTTTTAATCAAGTGTGAAAGGAATCGGAATCGACCACATGCAGACCTTCCATCCTATGTGGCCTGTGCCTTATAGATGTTTTTTTTTGTTTATTTTGTATTGTGATTAGATGCCAAATTCTATTGAACTTTCAATGGGTCCAGAACTCTGCCGCCATGTTTCTTACCCGCACCAAGCCCTGGCAACACATCACCCCCACTCACTCATTTCGAGTTACAATTTTTGTGACATGTATTGCAGAAGACATATTCCTTACTTGATTCTATTTTAAGAAAATAATTGAAGACATTTCTTCACACAAAAATAATCAAATGCTGAACTTTCTTCCGCAATCTGTAGATTTTCGAAGAAACATAATTGAAAAACCTCCTTGGCAGAGATAGTCATATGAAACAAGTGGGACCTCTTGTACAGCACAGTGTGTCTATGTCTTTTGCCATCACTAGAAAAGAACATTTTTTATCAGTACAGAAAGTAATGGCGGATGATCAGAGCGACCTGGACCCTGTTAACGTTTTATTGTTGTAAAATTGCATGGTGAGATGAAATGTCGATATTCTTTTACCTTAACAGCTCCCTCTAATGTCCATCATCACCTTTAAAGAGCTTCAGGAAACCATCAAAATACTTCAAAGCCTGACTCGTGCGTAACCTTGGAACATCGTATCAGAGGGCTTAAGAGCACACATAACACCATTTTTATAGTTCACTGGCTGCTCTGAAAAGTGTCCACATGCACTATTTTAGCCTGTCCCTAAAAATCACTCTGGTGACTGCACACAACCAAATGGGATGCTGGCACCCAGGGGCAGTGTGACATTTTTTCAAGATATCAAAGTGACAGGGGCGAGGCGGGCCTACTGAGAGAATGTTTGTGGACCCTCTTCATATTGCTCATAAACACAGTGTAGAAATATTCAATATTCTTGAATCATAAACAAATCTTAATCTGATTTGCAAAATATCTAGTTGCTGAAGTTATCCCTTTCTCCCATAAAAACTTCTATTGCACACTCAGCAAATCAGAAGCTTTATTACCTTCTATGACTTTTTCATTTTCACAGGGAACAGCAAATTGAACTGCTGGGGCTCTTTTCAGTTTTCTGGCAGAAGTCATAAATGACATGCGGGAGCAAAATATATGTGTATTATTGATCCTGAGTGAATAAAATAGAACTCCACAAATAACAAATAAGCACAACATTGAAAGACTGAATTCAAGCTCATTATATTTCTCATTTAAAGAAAATCATACAAACCAACCGTGAATTAATAATCTTGCTGTACTGTAAATACCCTGTGTGCTAAGTACTTAGAGGAAATCCATTACAGAGTATTTTCACTCATATTGACACTGGAATCAAGGTCATAAATTAAGCATAATTTACCTGACATTAAAGGTAAAGTCAAGCAAAAAAGTTGAGTTTAAGTCAAGCTAAAGATTGAGCTTAAAATCACATGACAATGCAAATAAGGACAGTATGGAACTGATTTTAATGTGACATCCAACACGTCCACAAACACCACAACAATATTTCACAGTTGCTAAGGGACAACTGATATTGTAATATACGTCTCAATTAAAAAATGACCTTTAGTCATTGTTCTATTGTTCAGACTGGCCTCATGTTGGAGACCAGCAGTGAGAAGCAAACTGATGCTGTGATTTCTACCTCGTCGTCTTCAAGTCATATTTCACTCCTTGGGCTGTCGTGCAGCGAAGTCCCAGATGTCCCCTAAGGCTGGCATGCCCACAAATTCACCTGCTCCCATGGGAGGAGGAGCAAAGCTGATGCAGAAGAAGGAGAAAGCTGAACCCCCCCCCCAGCTTTTTGTCTTATTTCAACATTGTCTCTAAGTCCTCTGTTTTGTTTGTGAGCCGAGCTTCATTATTAATACGACGGAGTTTGTAATTCTAAGCCTCTCGTGATGTCAGGTGTGCATGCATTATTCTGTCGTACAACGTACCAAAACAATATTGTGTGCTCATTGCTGGAAAACTGAGAAATTTAAGAAATAAGTACATACAAAATAAATATTGTAGTAGAAAAGTTGCGAACCACCTCATTTATGCCAACCAGCATCTCGGATAGGCTTTTGCTATTCCAATATTTCCTATTCCTTTTGCTATCCTATACAAGTATGTCTATGCTCATGTAGTGTAAGCATATAATAATCATGCTACACACTGCAGACTTTTTTTAGAACATTTTAAGTATCCAGAATTGTTATACTGTTTATATTATTTATATTTGTTAAAATATAATATTTTTCATTTTATTTTTAGATGTTAAATTCTCTATTCCACTTTTAAGTATTTTCATTTTAATGTCTGAACACACTGATGATGCTTCTGTAACAAAATAATTTCCCAAATACGGATCAATAAAGTATATATCTATGTATCTCTTTATCTATCTATCTGTCTATCTGTCTTCCGTAAAAATAGCCCTCCATTTAGCCCCAAATGTTCTGGTATCTGCCGAAATCAGTTATGTAGAAAAGCTGGGCTAATTTAAAAATCTCTTGTGTCTTTTATATATTCATCAGCTTTGAATACGACAAGCTTTGGAATCAGCATGTTTTAAACTCAATCATACTCACTGATGCAGAAACAGCCAGTCATTGTTCCAACCCACAGAGCTTTTTATTACATTTGAGCAGCGATCCCAAGGACATGGAAGGAATAAGCATGAAACTATATTCAAGACAAGCAATACATATTCCTCAGTGAATAAACTATATTACTGTATACACATAATTTGGAAAAGTTCTGCTTCTATTCGAAGGAAACGTTAAGACATGAAGTTTGGCTCTTTTAAACAATACTGACCATCTTTTGATCTCCATCTTTGAAGAAATAGGCTCAACAATGTCTATGTATTTAATTAATTCATTACATTCCTTTGCTTCTACTCTCAGTCTTTATTCTTCAGTCGTCTTTAAAACCATTCTTTCCCTCTCTGTGAGGTGAATCATCAACAGCCCTCTCACTCCTTTCCTCTCAGTCATGTCTCACATTTAAGCTGACACCCCTGTGGACGAATGGAGGTGTGAACTGGTCCTTTTAGAGGAGATAATGGGGTACACACAAACCAGCTCACATTCAGATTCTCTGAGGATCAGGCCAGAAATACTTAAAGTACAACTTGCATCCAAAACTTTTATTTGGGAGGGGATATTGGATAGTTAAAAGGCCAGTGACTGACAAATAGAATACGGGTCAAATTGCATTAAAGGTCACCTATAATGCAAAATGCACTTGTTCATGTCTTTTCTACATCAACATGTGTCCCCTCTGTGTAAAGAGATTCTGAAAGTTTCAGGAAAAAAGATTCTCTCTCTTTTTGTCCTGATCCATTTATTTAAAAACCTGTCTGAAAATGAGCTGATCAGATGTTGTCCACTTTATGATGTCATAACGATGTTTTGGCTTGTGTAACCATTAGCCAATCAGCAACCAAGGTAACCCCCCCCGGCATTCAACATATATATTTGATGTTGAATGCCTTCTTTCATTGTGCTATGTGTCTTTCTCTGTTAGTTTCAATGCTGTTGAGGTTTCTCGAGTACATGAGAAGGGAGTTGGAAATATGAGAGATAAATCAATATTATTGTATTCCTTCCATTGCATTGTTTGAAGAAGAAGATTGAAGATTCAACATATTGTCATTACGTAGTACAGGTTCTATGTAACGAAATGGTTTCTCTGCATTTGACCCATCCTAGTGTTAGGAGCAGTGGGCTGCCATTACTGTATGTACGGCGCCCGGGGAGCCGTGTAGGGAGCGGTGCTTTGCTCAGGGACACCTCGGTAGCACTTGGTCTTTCCGGGACTTGAACTGGTGACCTTCCAGTTGCCAAGCCAAGTCCCTATGGACTTCGCCACCACCACCCTATCCGTTTGACGGATGACTGCATCGGTGTTTATCCTTTCCCTATGTCTTGTGATATTATATCTGAAATAAATAATGACAGCTTTCTTTATCAAAACAGTGCAAAATGTACTCTTGTGCTTTTGTCATGAAGGCGTTTATTATGACAATGCTGTCTGGTCTATCAGTGATAAAGTATCATTTAATTTCACAGCAGGATTCATTTAACATATTTGGTCCATACTAACAGTTATATAAAGCAGCTCAATGAGACAGCTTAGACCTATTGAGAAATACGGGAAATTAAATATCAGAAATGCTGCTTTACCAAGGATTAATTCTGCAAGACCACAGGGCTTCCTTTCTCTTTAATTCAAAATACAAAGCTGGTTTTCAAAATTGAATTAAGGCAAATGACAGCCTCTGGGTGGAAAGACTTATTTCAGCTCTGTTTCCCTTTTTTTGTTGCATTTTGAAGAAATTCAATTTCCTAAAATGAACTTTAACAGTCCGTTTTGATTAGATGATCCTGAGCAGTTTTCTCCTTTTTGAACTATATGTGATAACTCTTTTTCTCGCACTTTTGATTCTTTCTTTAAAGCCTTTTTACTTTCTGCCCAACATTCTAAAAAGCTTTTTGCTCACATCTGATGTTCGAGTCATACTTGGCTCCTTTCAGCCCCAATTCATTTTGTAACAACAATTGCCAGCTATTATCTTATACATCCCGACCACACTTGTTGTCATCCTCAACAACCCTAACCCTGACCTTATGCTTCCACTCTGATAAGCTTTGTTTAAAATACAGACAACAAGGTCAGCAAGGCCTGTAGTTGCTTTTTTCTCCAGGAAAATGTTAACGTCATGGATGTATCAGGGTTTTGGAAGTAACAGTCATGTTGTGACCCAATGTGTAAGCAACCGTAGGTGTCTGTGTCATCAAGTCTCAGATTCAGCCCATCCAGACTAAAAATGACATTTAGTAGTTTTTTAAGTAAAACTGGATCAGTGCCATTTTTATAATTCTATGTTTTAGGGTTTGTATGAGCCTCAGTAGTGTGAATGCTTTGTGTTAATGTAGCAACACTTTATAAGTGTGGATGTAGCCTAAAACATTGCTACTTTGATAATAACTTTAAAAAAAAAAAACATCAATCAAACCGCAACTTGAGACCGACGCTGCCAATTTCATCTTTTGAAACGTCAAAGCAACTTGACAGTAGAGCTGTACTTTCTCTGTCCACAAGCAGGAAGTTGCTACTTCTGCTGTGCTCCGCTTTGCATGACAACAGTCAGTCAATCTGACTCTTGCCTTCATCAAAGACACACCTTTATGCGAAGAAATCCAAATCAGAATGTCACAGTTACTAATCTTTAAATGGGCAATCACTGTTGGGGATGGGTGTTTAGCAGACACTCTATTAGTGTCTGTCCTTCCAATCAGGTTCATTTGAGACAGTGATGATGTAGCAGCTGTAGCATAGGGTGTCGAGTCGTTCTCTTACATCAACAGACACACATTGGGAGACAGTGGCTCCTGATGTCGAGGTAAAGGAGGTGACAGGCCGGTCGCCCTGGTGACACAGAACAATGACAGCTTGATTGACTCAGAGAGCGTTGTAAATGAGAGACTAGCGTACGCAGAGTGTCAAGTGGCAGATTCAGCCTGGCTGTCAGCCCCCTCTCAACCTCTTCCTCTTAATGCGATTAGAGGCTTTAATTAACCCCAAGATGCTCCCTCCCATGTCTCCCTAACAGCAGGCAGCTAAACGGACTCACGGACTTTAGCTTCTCCGGTCAGTGTGTAATCTGTTTTTCCATTCACCGCCTCCTGTCTGTTATTTTCTCTTTGCGTCACTCCCTGTTTCAAGTGTTTTGGTCCAACTGCTATTGCCTGTGATCTGTGCCTGTATTGTTCCCCCATTTAGTACACTCTCTGGCCTGATGTACTTTCACTCTTCAATAAGTTGTTATCAATGCTGTGTGTATCATATTTTTTGTTGGAACAGCTATATTTAAACTGCCTCAAAGCATAATGCAAGAGCAATTCCAGATCACCAGAAATGTGTTTTATTCTTACATACTTACTTTCCTAATCTAAGGAGATTGATTTATACTGTATAACTCCCCCAAATGATCTTATCTTCTTTTGTCTTACTTGGAAACTAAAATGGATTCCTCTGTGTTTTCATGCTTTGACAGCTGTAACGCCCTGAACACCTGTCGTACCCGGCTTAACATATGTGCCCGTAGTTAGACTGCAATGCTGCTAAGCAACAGCAAATTGGCTTCCTGTGCAGCATGGGATTGATTTTCAAGTTATTGTAATTGCTTTCATGGCTCATTTTGGACAAGAGCTTGATTATATCTCTGAGCTTTCAACCTCTCATGAGGAAATGCTAGTCATGGATCATCATGATGGAGCGTATTTCAATTTGGATCCATGTCGCTTTTTCACGATGCCACGCAATGAAATGTGTGACAACCAGAGATGGGGTCGTTACTAAAAAAAAGTAATATATTACATATTACATATTACTTTAAAAAAAAGTAATATATTACACTACTTCGTTACTATCTACATAAAGTAATTCGTTACTTTACTCGTTACTTTACTCGTTACTTTACTCGCAGGGGGCCCGCCCCTCCCTACAGGCAGATCACGCAGACTGCTAAAGTTTCAAATGTTCTCTTTAGTTCAGTTTCCATTGTCGCATAACGGAGCGTCCACACTACAGCTCCAAAAATAGCTTGGAGCTGGGCGTGTCTGGAGCTTGGGGATTTTATTCAAGCAACACGGCCAACAACCAATCACATGAATCTCCCGCCCCCGACATACAAAGCAAAAACCCCCGGGGATTTTATGCGAGCAATATATATATAAACTCCCCAAACAGGCGAAAACCTACCAGTTTCTCCACTGTCTCTGCCACCTCCCTCCATGCCTGGTTCCTCCGGTTTGTATCCTGGGAGGTGAAGAGGGTCTGGTCATACAAAACCGGGTGATTCGCTACGGCGATAGTTAGTTTCTCCTCCGACTTTTTTTGAAAATATAGAAATGAACGGCGGGATATCTCTCCCAGCTTAGACGCGGTTTGATTGGCTAGCGCTTCAGCTGTCAGATTTTGGGAAACGGGATTTGATTGGCTGGTGCTGGCTACTCCGGCGTCCAGGCGACCAGAAGTTGAACAATGTTCAACTTCTGGTCGCCTGGGTCGCCTGAGACGCCTCGCTCGGCTACCCACAATTCAGTTCGGCGAAAAAGCGCGGCTACGTGACGTCACCCCATTGAAAGTGAATGGGCAGCTTGGAGCTGCTTGGAGCTTTCGACGCTCTCGACGCTGTAGTGTAGACGGGCCGTAAGACTGATCCAGATAGCTCCTGAATGTTTTCCTATCTGACCATGGCTGTCCTCTGTCTCCTGCTATCTGACCGTGGCTGTCCTCTGTCTCCTGCTATCTGACCGTGGCTGTCCTCTGTCTCCTGCTATCTGTATATTTTGCGCAGTCTATCTCTGCTCACGCTGTTGCGTCAGCGTGTTCTCCTGCGTGTTGGCCATGTGTTGCACTGGAGCCAGACTTCAGCCGAGCACGTACGAACTGCGCATGCGTGAGTGGCAATAACTCTCCTTACCAGCAGGCAGCGGTAGTGTGTATTCGTCATTCAAAACAAGCAACAACCGGAAAACAGAGAAGAAGAACTACGTGTGTGTGATATAAATAAACAACAGCTATGTGCGTTAGCTTCACCTAGCATGTGTTCTTTGCAGGTGTTTGTTGAGGTTTGATTATGACTGATTTTAGAAAGTAACGAAGTAACGCGTGTCGGGGCAATGTTAGTAACTGTAGTGTGATTACTGGATTATAAAAGTAGCGCGTTACACTCTGGTGACAACGTATGAATGATAATGAATTTGGAAATGTGATTGTATTATATTGTCATATGATTAACAAAATAATGTATTGATGGATGGATGGCACCCAGCAGGAATGTATTGTATTGTATACAATACTAGGACATGGCTGTCTTGTAGAGGTAATACAAAAGACACATATAATCATCTTAATGAATAAACATACCGCCCATTGGAGTGCAAAACAATGTTCTAGTCACTCATGCAGTGCAGGAACAATGTCACAACAGGACACAAGTTACATCATCATTATACCAGTGAAAGTAAACATCAACAAGTTTTGCATTGCAACTTTAACTTTTGACAATGTATGGTACAACCCAATTTATAAACCTAAAAGGCATTTGATTGTTCCAATAATTCACTCATCAACCATTTTCTTTACAATATGTCTACCTTGTAAAATGACAGACAATTGTCAACACATTTGTTATGGTACAATGTTGATGTCAGCTGACCTTTTGGCAAAATGTCACTTTTTACATGAATCACTGTTAGAAGGGTGAGACTTTTCTGAGTCATCGTGCTGCTTTCTTCAGGCGAGTGGAGAGACCTCTTTCTGCCGGTGTCACTTATATGGGAAGGCAGAGGCACAGCTTTATTAGCTTTTCTACTCCTCTGAACAAATATCTAGTTTGTGGGTCTAGCTTGGTGAGACATGAGACCACCTCTAGTACTGTGCTGCTAGGAGAATCTTTAATAATCCCAGGGTAGAGCTGCAGGAGGCCTGGTGCTTTGGAAGATGAAGGGACTGTAGGTACAGTTCCACTGCCTGGCTCTTTGCTGCACACATTACCATAGTCTCTGTTCTTGCTGCTGTCCTCATGTTATCCTGGTAGAAACTCCTCTCCAGTTATGAATCCACCATCCACAGCTTCTCTTTTTGATGTCAGAAAGCAGGGAAAGGATTAGTGTGGGACCCAGAGTAGCTACTTTTTAAATTAAATCATAAGTAACTGCCATTTATTATGTTGTTTGAAAGAAGCTGTTTGAAATGCATGAAATCACAGCATACCATTTAGTTGATATGTCCAAGTCCATGGGAAAAAGGTAAATTATGAGATCTACTATTACCAAAGTAGCACAGCTGGATTTCAATGACATTTCCATGGAAAGGACTTTAAGGTTTCAATTAAATGATTCCAAATAGTACATTTCCTATCAGCATTTAGACCAGGCTGGTTTGAAACATTTCTGTGGCCACTGCTAACACAAGGGTCTCTCTCTGTCCGTCTGTCTGCATTAGTCCTTCACGTTTCTCGAAAACCTTTCATGAATTTTTTAGTTGTTTTGCCAGTTTGTAAATCTTCCATTCCATCCCTAACAAAAGGGAAAGTCTGGCACCGTCTTCACTCACAAGTTATTTCTCCATCGCTGTGACACATGAAAAGAACACAACACGCTCTGTCTTTCACAGAACTGGTTCAGTGCTTGTTCGGCCGATTGCCCGGTCTCCAGTGTTTCTCGAGAACCGCTCATCCGAACAACTTCATACTCCACACTGCACTTCCTTGGCTCCTCAGCAATACATCCGCCAAGTGTTAAGGCGATTGGATGAAAGGTTTCAACAAACTTGAGGACTGACACGCGGCTATCCGTGTGGCAGACAAAGGCAGACTCCATTTTTGTTTGCTGTAGCTACATACATGTTCAAAACAACCTGGTATAAATGCACAAGGAAAATGTTCTGTACCGAAACACTTAATTGGAAACTTAAAACCCTGTTCATGGAAATGGCAATGAAATTTAGCCAGTTCAACTCCCACTGCTTTGATTGTAGTAGATCTTCAAGCTTGTGCCGCTGGACTGGAGAGAATAAACTGAAATCCTGTCGCTAAGAGGGAACATTGATTGTACTGTATGCTTCAAAATCACAATTATGTTAAATGAAATTATTATTTTAGATATATATAGGGAACACTACTTTCCACACTGGCACTGATTGTTGGCGCTGTACCTTGTTAGGTTTAGAATAATCCAATATTAACGTATATCTTAGAGATACCAGGCTGGGAAACCATATGCCTTACATTGGACTATCAAATGTGGATACATAAAAAGAAAACAAAAATCTAAAGGTAAAAACGTACAATAGTTTTTCATCTGTGTATGAGACTGCATGTCTGTGTTACCCTTTTGTAAATTGAACATGAAGCCACGTGTCGGCAATGTGTCAGCCGGCAATTTGTAACCCGCTCAATCCCTTCCAACATGGCAGCCTGGAAAAAGCGACATTTGGAAGCATCAGTGAACTGGACATGTGGGCTGTCCCATCGTGCCCACAGTCTAACAACCCGACAAGAGGCTTAAATGGCTCCCTGCCGTGATTTGTCTAAACTGGCACTCAGACACACCTGCTGAGGGCCTGCACACCTACAGCTTTCACATCGCTGGGCACCAGATGGACGTCAGCGATGGGAACAAAAGTACAAGTGACCCAGAGCTCCAACCAACCGTGAAACCTGTAAATACATGAAAAATATTTTTACTTTGACAAGTCCGCTGGCAAATCAGACCCCGGAGATACCCATTGGAGCCAAATGTGCAGTATGATCACGTGCTTTGCATATCTAATCAGATACATGCATACAGTACAGTAAATCCACTATCCCAAAGCTGCAGGAGGAGTTTAAAACATCCCCAGCAGTGATACGGAGGCTCTCTAAAGCCCACTGCTCCAGGAAAGACATACTGTATGAAGCTGATTGTCAAGGAGCTATATGACCCATCATGCAAGATTTCATGCTTACAGTATGGTGTGTTTCTTACGATAACCTCTTTCCATATGACTCGTATCTGTGTCTGCACCGAACTAAGAAGATAATCATGGAAGCCGGAAGCATAGCGGGCCATTTATCATGCCGGCTGTCTCTGGAAGCTGTCAATCCACGGCAAATTGAATCGTTAAAGGAACATGATTGA
Organism: Pseudochaenichthys georgianus; assembly: GCF_902827115.2. Lineage (NCBI taxonomy): Eukaryota > Metazoa > Chordata > Actinopteri > Perciformes > Channichthyidae > Pseudochaenichthys > Pseudochaenichthys georgianus. The sequence continues at coordinate 17,132,189 of NC_047526.1, forward strand.
GAGAGTCAGCCAGATATGCTGTTTTCTGACACATGTGGTGAACCTGGCACTCTAAAGTATGAATGCAGCAGGATGAAAAGAGTTAGCAGAGTTATCTCTGAGGCCATGAAAGCCCACATGGATTTGAACATTATTGATTTTTGTACCACTTTGAAAGGAAAGACCTCACAATGTCCTCTTTTCAGAATCAACTAAATCAACTTTTTTTTTCTATTCTAAGATATAATTAATGTGGTCTGACTATGTGCTTGTATTTTGGAACGACTATTAAGATATGTATTTATATTTATTTATATATTAAACACCCTGAGTCCTTTTCAGTTGAACAACAGAGTGTTTCAGTCCTTGTCTGTGTGGGTGGTGTGAATCTAATGTTGATAGTTACTAAATAAAGAGATTGCATGCAGTGCAAATATACACAGGCTGTACAGACTGTAACATTAAAGCAAATATTGACAGAAGTGGGCTGAAGAGTAGGTTGACAGGAGAATTAAAATTCCACCTCAGTCAACAAGTCACATTCAAGCAAAAACGTTGATTTCAAAATATTTGTCGCCGGTTGGGGATATTTGCAAGTTCAATTAGTTTTTATGGCTCCTAATTTGCTCAACATTGCACCTGTGAAGCAATTAGGATGACCGTAGCAACACAGCAGCAATCAATTAAATCATAACACAATCAAAAAATAAAAGTATCCCATTTGGGGCAATACACTGTGACCATTTCTATTTAGCTACTTGTAATTGAGTAAACAGCCGTGGTATGAACATAAATCAACATAAAACTTCACACTCTGAATATGTTGAAACGCAGTGTTTGTCCAAATGTTTCAGTTTCCTAGCAACAGAACGCATTCAACACTCTTCTTCTGTCTTTTCTTAATGGGAGCTGATGACGGCAGGACCGCCAGCGAACCAGCCTCTGATTAAAATGATCACTACATGGCACTCCAGAAGAGGGAGAGAAAACAACACGCTCCTCCACTGTGGGTTTTCAAAAGTTTATATTTTCAATCCAAGCACACCAAGGTTTTGTGAAAGTGAAGGGCATTTCTGGAAGGAAGCAGTGTTGTAAAAAGCTAAGAGCAGAGTTATTTAATCAATTAACTCACTCTTTACCAATTATAATATATATGAATTCACATTTTTTTGCACATCTTTTTTCCCATGTATAAGATGAGAAGATAATGACCACGCTGTGCGGTAAACACAGTACGAAGCTGCACCCAGCAGCTGGTAGCTTAGCTTAGCATAAAGACTTGAAGCAAAGGGAAACAGCTAGTTTGACTCCTTCCAAAATTGCCCCCCATCTCCTTTAAATCTCACTGATTATCATATCATATTTTGTTTGTTTACTTGTACAAAGACTGAAGGGTGAAAACAACAATTCACCTTTAGGCTAGGGCAGGGTGCGAACTGGAGGGGAACTATAGCTCCCCTAGTGGTGACATGAGCTCCCCTGGGAACATGGTTTGTGAAATTTGGGGGGAGCTCTCTAAAATACTGATATGATGACCAAATAAATTCCATTTTGGGCATGTTTTTTTTTCAAAGGTGTAAAATAAGTGAAATAAAATTATATTTAGAGTTTATGATTCATGAGTGTCGCCTGCTTGCACGCTGCCCGCAGACCGCAGATCCACCCACTACCCACTCACTCACAAGCTCGTTTAGTTAGCACTGCATGTTTACCAGGCATTGTTGCTGCTGCTGATATGTCTAAAAGAAAAAAACAACTTAGGCAATTTCTTTAAAAAAACGGCTAAACAACCTGATCAAGAAGACCAACCGAATGTAGCTGGTGGTAGCACATCGTACGTTGTGACCAGTGGCGACTGGTCATTAGGGGCAGGTGGGGCACAGCCCCACCTAGTGTCAGCAGAAAGTATTAAAATAATGATTACAACAAAATGCAAAAAATAAATTAAAAAATATATAAAATATATTTTAAGATCATGTTTAATCATCTGATTCGTCTGTACATTGCTGTTTTAGTATGTGTTCTTCTAATTAGTGTCTACAGTGTGTGCCTATTGAGCTGTTTAGAGCCATGTGGGACAAAACCTGATCCTGCCCCTCCCTCTGACTGTCTAAGTCAGGGGTGTCAAACTCAAGGCCCGGGGGCCAAATCTGGCCCGCGACTTCATTTCATGTGGCCCGCAAGAGCTTGCAAAGAATATAATATGTTTATTATACGGTTACATGCCACTTTACAGAAGCAGGTTGCCCATAAACTACATGTCCCACAATGCATCTTGTTTTGTGATATGCGCACTGAAGAGACTTGCAATTATTTGCCCTGGACTTCTGCTTTCAGACGTAGTTAATTACTAAGTTATTATCCTATCTGATAATAATCAAATTCAGAGGCAATAATGGAATATAATACATTATATATATATTATATATTTATATATGTATATTTATATAGTTACAACCGGCCCTTTGAGTGCAACCATAATGTTAATGTGGCCCGCGATGAAATTGAGTTTGACACCCCTGGTCTAAGTGAACGGTGACTGCAAAAACTACACTGCGCATGCTCAGAGTATTTTCCTATTTAATGTGTGTGGCAAAAAATAATGACCATAGGGGCAAAGTGCTGCCATCCCCACCATACGTCATCTCACATAATTCAGAGCTGATTGGCTGTAAGTACGTGTGCCGCGAAAAGTGTGGTGTGTGAAGAGGAGGAGAGAGAGCTGCAGTGAGGCGTCCTAAAACCAGGAAGTAAGCTGCGCATGGCTTCCCTGCACAAAAAAGCAACGAGATTTCTCCATAGGATTTTAGAAAATAGCTCCAAATAAGATCTGTGGGAAACGTAGCTGTTAGATAAATGTACGTTTTCTTCAGCCGGATAATATCCACATGTCTACCCTACTTTTATCATTTTCGAATCAAAAATATATTGATTAGATTAGATTTATGATAGACTTTTGAAACTACCAGAAGATAAGCAGGACTTTTACAAAAAAGTAAGAGATTTTTGTCCAGAAGGATAGGCAAATGGACTTAATCTTCAAGTCAAGGTAAGACGGCAATTTTATTGAAAATGGGATAACAATTCAATATTTAAATGATAAAATAAATTTTTTTTGGGTATCCTTCTGTTGAACTGTCTGTTTAAAAGTAATTGAAGCATCAGACAAAAAAAGCTTTTGAAAATAATATTATATTTCGATTTAATATATTTGTAAACCTGAAGAGTCAGTGCCAGTGCCTCACCAGCCATGAACCTCTCTGCAGAAGTTTATATAAAGACATCTGAGTTTTTTGTGCCCCACCACTTTTGTACATATAGAAACGCCACTGGTTGTGACTGCTGCTACAACAGAACCGAGAGAGGAGGGAGCTAACGTCAGTGCTAGTGCTAACTTGACAGCTAACGTTAACTTGGGGGCTGAAGAGACACAAGAAGACGAGCCAAGAGAAGCTAACTTGATGACTACAGCTACCATCAGTGTTGTAGTCAAGTCACCAATTCACGAGTCCAAGTCACCCTCGAGTCACCACTCTTCGAGTCCAAGTCCGAGTCACTAAGGGAGAGTCGTAGTCGAGTCCGAGTCCAAGTCCGAGTCACCCAAGGAGTGTCCAAGTCGAGTCCGAGTCCGAGTCATCATTACCTGTGTTCGAGTCCGAGTCCAATTCCGAGTCACTTAAGAAGAGTCCAAGTCAAGTCCGAGTCACAAGTCTTCATGTATTAATCTTCGTGGATATATGTTTTGAAATGTAGCTGCTCCTCTACATTGCTGTTATCCTGTCTATTGAACTGCTGTGAAGCGAGTTTGGCTACAATTCTTGTAATAGGTGCTATACAAATATAAAGCTTATTTCTAATATTAATATTATTATTATATATAAATAAACTATATTTAAAATGAGTTACCTTTTAGAGAAGTGATTATATTTGTATGCCAATATTTTCCTATGGTAAAGTTTTCGTTTTGCACTTTTATTTTGATAGTAATAAGATCGGGACTCTTATTTTGAAGGAACTTTTACGGGTTAAATCAGTTTACTGATAAAGATTTATCCCCAGAAAGCACATGGCTACTTAGCATGCAAAATGACGTCATTCTGCATGTTAAGTATGTGCTTTCGTTATCGGCTGAATCTTTATTTATTGATTAGATCACGTTACTCCGATGATAGTGTTCAAGACAGCCTATATGTCTGAACTCGATCCTTAGAGTAATGTGTTACGGAGCCTTCTCTTCTATATTGTTTCCACATAACGAGCATTTTGCGCTGCTCTTTTCCAATGTGGAAGCAGAATGTGTGAAAGCATACAGCACGATACGGGGTGTGTCTGTAGACATCTCTAGACTGGAACAGCGGGGCCCAGTACGTGAACTCGCCATACAGGATAGAGGACATCAGACTCCAGAGAAAATGTGCTCGAGTCCGAGTCCAAGTCGGAGCGTCAATGTACAGTCGAGTCCGAGTCATCGTGGGGGGGGGGGGAATTCACGAGTCCGAGTCCGAGTCCAAGTCATCCTGTGCGAGAATTCACGAGTCCAAGTCCGAGTCGCGTCAATCAGTGCGCGAGTCCGAGTCGAGTCACGAGTCCCGAAAATCGGCACTCAAGTCCGACTCGAGTCCGAGTCCAGGACTCGAGTACTCCATCTCTGGCTACCATACAGTAGTAGAGATCGAAGGGGATGTGGAAGAAGATGATGATGATGCTGCTGATGACCACCCCACCTGTTCTTCCTCTTCCTCCTTGCCTGCTGCTCGAGATGGGGGGCGAAGTTGCTGCGGTGGTCCCGTAGCCGCCGGCTGGCTGGACCAGCCAACAGTGGAGTGAGTGGATCACATTTGAGTCATTTTAAGTTTTTTAATTAATTAATTAAACAGTCAAAGGTTACATTGGTGGTCCGTGGATTATTTATTATCAAGTTGATTGAAGTTTGCGTAGCCTATACATGCTCGGGAAATCTGTTGACATTTACATGATCCATCGGGACGTTTCATGTACATGTAGACCTGTGGCACCACCCCGTGTGCAACAGATTTTCTCTTTATAATAGGCCTATGTCTGTGCTGTTGCTATTAATGCGCACACTGGGCTAGGGGTTATGTGCTGGTCTGTTTTTTGGCCACAACTGGTAATTTATTTTAGTCTCTGCCTAAAATATTATGGCACATAACCTCTAAATATGTTTGTTTTAGTGCTTTGTTTCATTTCAATTATTACCATAACAATATTTAAACCCCATATACATTGAATCCATTGACTAATATGTTACACGTTTCTTACTGTAATAACCATTCTATTACCACAGTGTAAACCTTATGTTAACACGGCAATAACCCCTTATGACCTGTCATAACCCAGCTGGACTGAAAAGTACTACAGTTTTCTTCTTTGAATAAAACACATAAAAACTAGCTCACAAAAGTACAGAAACGTATGTGAATGACTTTGTGTGTGTCCGTCAATGACCACCATGTCCTGGCAGGGGTGTCCAACAAATTGCTCAACTTTCCCTATTTCCATGGCAACCTCCATTTCCATCACAGTGTGATTTGGATGGAAGATTCCGTTTCACCCTGTCTGCCATCTGTCTCTCCAATATGGAGGTTTGTTTTGGGTTGCAAAAAAAATGAAACAGCCTTTTAGGTGGAAGTAAATGAAGACAGAGTTGGCAAAGCACCAAACAGTCCCCCCCCCCTCACTTGTTTATGTAAATTATTCATGCTCTCCTTGCATTATGCATCTGGTATGAGACACACGCAAATCAAGCAATACATTTTCATGTTTTGTCTCCAGTGAGCAGGTAGTTATTTGGCATAGCCACGCTGAATTCGGTCTAGCACCCATTCACAAGACATTCTGGGCGCAGAGCTCACTACTTCCATCTAAATACAAAGATGACGCTGGGATTTGTCTGCCAAAATTATTCATGAGTGTCTTATGAATCTTAGAATTCATATAAAAACGTTGGTAATACTGTAGTTTGTAGCTTGTAGCATGTAAACCATTTGTGGTCAATTAAACAAATGGTTGGAAACTTCACCTGATCTGCGAGGTACAGTAGAGAGCTCAAAGATGTTTTCTCTGGCAACCATACAGTGCACTGTGCTTATAAATACTAAGTATAATTGCCATATTGTTATACTAAATTATAGGCCCATGTTTGTCATTTGTTAGGACAAGTACAGTACTGCTTGTCCTTCACATAAACCTTGTCGCTGCTTGAAAGAAATTAAAAAGAGATATGTGGTTTGTTGTTTCAGGCCAATTAGCAACCGAGGACAATCTGGTCTTTTATAGCATGCGCCTTAAAGCAATAACCTCACAGAGTTTCATGCATCAGAGGCCATGTAGTTCAGAAGCATGGCAGAGCGGGACTACTGTAAGTCAGTTACCCATTGCAGAGGCTGCAGTCAACCTACTCACAGAGCTATGTTCTTGATAAAGTAACTGTGCGATGGCTCAGGGCTGTGCCAAGTGCAAGAGTGCAGACATTTTTAGCCCTTTATGCACACTGTATTTAACCCTACAATCCTTTAGGCTCTACTTGAAGAAACAGTCCACCACTCATACTGTACTTTCATGACATTAGAAATGGACATGATGGAGAAAAGCTTCAAGATCAGAGAGAGAGAAAGACAAATGTGCATGCAATTGTAAAAACATCAATTTTTATTCAGCAATTCCATGGTGGTTGTCCTACAGTATGAAGCCATAATAACAATTTCTATTTAGATTGTCATGTGATTGAATCGATGAAGCAATATTTTCGTATTGAGAGAAAAACAAACAGTCCAACTGATTGAATGAAATATTTAATTAAATATGAGCCTAACTTTGGTAGCCTCCATGGACTGTAAACTGCTCCTTAATGCCTCTAGAAGCTGGCACACATGGAACAGCCACTTACCTTGCTAATAATGCAGGTGTTCTTGAATCTAACCGTCCTGCTTCCAATATAAATCATATACTGTAGCGCCAGGAAAAGGGAGTCGGAGGCGGTGTATTCAGAACGGAGTTCCACTCTTTATTATCCGTTAATCACAGAGAGGTTAACACATCAACTGCTCTGCTTGACGAGCTAGCAGGAATGGAGGCTAACTCTCCAGGTGTTCCCACTAAAGGGTCCGTGTGGCAACACAATAAGAGAGGTGAATTATGTCCCATAACGTGTCACCACACAAGCCCCCCCAGAATTCACGTGTAAACAAAATCCGTATGGCGGGGAGGAACAATCCGCCTGCCCCCACGAGACCTGCGCACCGGAGTCGGTACAGCGACCTCCGCCCGTGCGGCCCCTGACAGAGGAGGGACCGGAACAACAGGTCCACACTCCCTGACAGGAATCAAAGCCGGGGGTCGGCCCCGTCTCGGCGGCCGAGCCAGCACCACCGGCCGGTCCACGTCCAAGTGAGCAGCCTTCACCCGGTCAACCGAGACGTGCTCAGCCTTACCGCCCATGTCGACCACCAGGTGTTTTTCACCGTGTTCCAAAACCCGGAAAGGTCCGTCGTAAGGGGGCTGCAGGGGGCCTCTGTGTGCGTCGTGACGGATGAAGACGTGCCCAGCCGAGCGTAGCTCCGCGGGAACTTGAGACCCTGGCGCACCGTGCTGAGTAGTCGGGACTGGAGCGAAAGCCTCCGCCGCGCCACGCAGAAAAACTCGCTGGGCCGTGGCAGACCAGGGAGCTGACGCATTTGGGAGGAAATCCCCCGGAACTCTCAGCGGCTGACCGTAGACCATCTCCGCTGTAGAACACTGCAGATCTTCCTTAGGTGCGGTCCTCAGGCCCAGCATCACCCAGGGCAGCTTGTCGACCCAGTTACCGTCCGTAAGGCCGGCCTTGAGGGACGCCTTCATGGAGCGATGAAAGCGCTCGCAGAGGCCGTTAGCCTGAGGGTGGTAAGCGGTAGTCCTGTGCAGCTTGACCCCCAAACTGCCTGCCACAGCGTTCCAGAGCTCGGACGTGAACTGAGAGCCCCTGTCTGAGGAAATGTCTGACGGGGTGCCAAAACGACAAACCCACGTTGCAATGAAGGCCCGGGCAACATCTGCGGCTGATGTCGAAACGAGCGGAACTGCCTCCGGCCAACGGGTCGTTCTGTCCACCATGGTGAGGAGGTAGGAAAACCCCTGAGAGGAAGGCAACGGACCAACCAGGTCAATGTTGACATGATCAAACCTCCTCTCAGGCACCAGGAAACGCTCCAACGGGGCCTTCGTGTGGCGGTGCACCTTAGCGCGTTGACAAGCCACGCACTCCCTGGCCCAAGTCCTCACATCCTTTTTCAGCCCATGCCAGACGAACTTCGCGGCCACCAAGCGCACGGAAGGTTTAACGCCGGGGTGTGATAGGCCGTGCACCGCTTCGAACACAGAGCGCCTCCAGCTGGCAGGGACGACAGGCCGCGCCAGGCCCGTGGAAACGTCACACAGGAGGGTAATGCCCGCGTCGGCGAACACTACGTCCTCCAAGCGCAGCCCCGCGCCCTCCACCTTCAGAGCCTGGACGCCGGGATCTGTGACCTGGTCCGCCGCCATGCGAGTATAGTCCAGGCCCAACTGGACGGCACCGATGACGACTCTGGAGAGGCAATCAGCAACCAGGTTCGACTTGCCAGCCACGTGCTTAATGTCCGTAGTGAACTCTGATATGTAGGAAAGCTGCCGCTGCTGACGTGCCGACCAAGGCTCCGCCACTTTTGACATGGCGAAGGTGAGCGGCTTGTGGTCGACAAACGCCGTAAATTCACGGCCTTCCAGCATGAAACGGAAGTGCCGCACGGCCAAATAAAGTCCAAGGAGCTCTCGGTCAAAGGCGCTGTACCTGCGTTCTCTGGGCGTCAGCTGGCGGCTGAAAAAGGCGAGCGGCTGCCAAGCGCCCTCCACCCACTGCTCGTGCACTGCGCCGACCGCGTAGTCCGACGCGTCCGTGGTGATGGAGATGGGAGCCGTAGATGATGGGTGTGCCAGCAAAGCCGCCTGAGCCAACGCGGTCTTGACCTCAGCAAAAGCGCCGTCCGCCTCTGCTGTCCAGTCGATCGCCTGGACGGGGGTCTTGCCTTTCAACGCTTCATACAGCGGCCGCATGATGTGTGCGGCCCGGGCGATGAAACGGTGGTAGAAGGTCACCATCCCCAGAAACTCACGGAGCGACCGGGCTGTGAGCGGGCGAGGAAAAGCCGCAACAGCCTCCACCTTCGCTGGCAGAGGTGTCGCACCGCCCTTGGTGACGCGGTGCCCCAGGAAATCGATGTCCGACACCCCGAACTGGCACTTTGCCGGATTGATGATTAATCCGTGTTCGTTGAGCCGTGTGAAAAGGGCTTGGAGGTGGGACAGGTGCTCCTGCACTGAAGCGCTGGCGACGAGTATGTCGTCGAGGTAGACAAACACAAACGGCAGGTCCCGCAGTACCGAATCCATCAGGCGCTGGAACGTCTGAGCGGCATTCTTGAGTCCAAAAGGCATCCGCAGGAACTCAAAAAGTCCAAAAGGTGTTATCACTGCCGTCTTGGGAATGTCCAGGGGGTGCATGGGCACCTGGTGGTATCCACGCATGAGCCGAAAAGTCCTGAATGTGCGGCACCGGATAGCGGTCAGGCGTAGTGGCGTCGTTGAGTCGGCGGTAATCCCCGCACGGGCGGAACCCGCCGTTCGGTTTGGGGACGACGTGCAGGGGGGAAGCCCAAGGACTGTCAGAGCGGCGGACAATGCCCAGGCGCTCCATGGTTGCAAACTCCGCCCTCGCCACAGCCAGCTTAGAAGGGTTCAACCGCCGGGCCCTGGCGTAGACAGGAGGCCCCTCGGTAGTGACGTGGTGCTCCACGCCATGCTTAGTGGTAAGCGCAGAGAAGGTGGGCAGCGACAGGTCTGGAAACTCGGCCAACAGTCTGAGAAAAATGTCTGCCCCTGACAGCGAGCCCGACAGCCCGTCGTACGCTGCGCTGCCAAGTGTGCACACGAGGGAAGAAAACGTCAAGGCATCAATCAAACGCCTATTCTTAACGTCCACTAAGAGTCCATGAGCACACAAAAAATCCGCTCCGAGGAGGGGAAAAGAAATGTCCGCTGTCACGAAATCCCAGCTGAAACGCTGTCCTCCAATGCACAAACACATAGGCCTCACGCCGTACGTGCGAATGGGACCGCCGTTAGCCGTCGTCAATCGCTGTCCGTGCCCCCCACGGGCGACGTCTTCACTCGACGCTGGAACTACGCTCCGTTGAGCGCCCGTGTCACACAGAAACAGGCTCCCCGAAACGCTGTCGCTGACGAAGAGGAGCCTGCACGTGCCGCCGACGCTCAGGGCCACTACCGAGCGCCGGCCCCTCGGTTTCCCGGGGGTTTGTAGCTGCACGGAGCGATGCATCTCTTCGCCCTTGTCCCGAAACGTGCGTGGTAAGAGCACTCTCCGGTGTCTCCACGCCGGCTTGCCACAGCCGTGTCCGGCCCCCGCCATGCTGTCTTGACTGCAGATGGGCTGCTGCGCGTCGCGGCTAACGTCTCTGCACCGGGCTGTTGTGTAGCCAGGAAAAAACGATCCGCTTCCTCAGCCAAGGCACGCGGCTCCGTGACAGGCGTGTTGGCCAGCGCCGTCTGGACCCGGGGAGGCAAGTGACGCAGAAAAATCTCCGTGAATAAAATCCGGGGATCTTCCCCCCCTAGCAGATTTAGCATTTTCTCCATTAGCTGAGATGGCTTGCTGTCTCCCAGGCCTTGAATGTCAAGTAACTGGCGGGCCCTCTCCTTAGCAGATAAGCTAAATGTCTTAAGGAGAAGGGCCTTAATCGCCTCATATTTGCCATGATGTGGGGGGGCTGCGATGAATCCCACCAACCTGGACGACGTAGAGCAGCCCAGCGCTGCTACCACATGGTAGTATTTCAGGTCCCCGTCACGGACCTGTCGGCAGGCGAAGTGCGCCTCCACATGTGCGAACCATGCCTCCGCGGCGTGCTCCCAGAATTCCGGCAGCTTTACGAACACATCGCGTTCAGCCATGCTCGTTAATTTTCTCGGAAACGTCAGGGTCACCAGTGTAGCGCCAGGAAAAGGGAGTCGGAGGCGGTGTATTCAGAACGGAGTTCCACTCTTTATTATCCGTTAATCACAGAGAGGTTAACACATCAACTGCTCTGCTTGACGAGCTAGCAGGAATGGAGGCTAACTCTCCAGGTGTTCCCACTAAAGGGTCCGTGTGGCAACACAATAAGAGAGGTGAATTATGTCCCATAACGTGTCACCACAATACTGTATTTTTATATTCCCAATGGAGTCATATTGGAAACAAACACATTTTTTGCCAATGGTGCATTCACATTCTCCTCAGTCGGTCCCATCTCGAGAGTTGTTATCCGATTTTGGTTGGTTTTTAGCTTTGTTTGTGTGTGTTCTATTTTTCTGCTGTAACGATTTAAAAAAAAAAAAAAACTGTTGCCAATCTTGGATACGACTTATGGCGCATTTCCACTACAGCGCGGAGCACGGTTTAAGCGTGCCGTGCCCGGCCCGTTTTTGGTTGCGTTTCCACTAGGCGTAGTTCCGGCTAGCGGGTACTTTTTCACAGTTTTCCTGGCTCTCCAAAATCGAGGTTCTTTCCGGGCCAACAACCGGGCTGAGTATGCTAAACTAGTGAGAGAATCGCTGGCAACTACAACAAAATGAACATATTTTACCGTGATTTAATTTAAATACACGTTTCAAAATGATGCCGAAGTAACAACATACTGAATATTCAACCCAGTCTCACGGCATTTGGTGTTATAGTCACGACATTTAATCTATTGATTCGTGTTCGCCAACACGATTTACCCCTTTTTTTCGTGTCACGCAGAACGATTTTAAAAGAAATGTATTTCTATTGGTATGTTTCGTGCCTGCAGCAAGTCTTTTTGTCCGTTCGGGTCTTGGAAGCTGAGGGGTTCATGAAAACATCTTCTTACTCAATAGCAAGCCACGATTATTGTTTTTATTTTAAATCGTATAATGTCGGACTTTTTTTGTTGTCTGTGAAGAAAATAAATGGGGCTCAGAGCCTCAGAATACTGAAATCTACGGAGCCCTGGAGGGTTCATAGAGAGAAAATAAATAAAACGTGGCCACGTTTTACTTTCTCGTTCGCACGAGATACCTTCTTTAGTAGTACCTTCTTTAGTAACTGGTAGAGCCATCTCTCTGCACTCCTGTCTGTTTAATGTGTCTGTGGGGAGGCTGTGCAGATTGTATGTTCCATTTTCATGTATACAGTACATGTGTGTGGGCATTTGTTTATGATAGTATCGTTCGTTCCGGTGCACTCCGGCAGGACTATAGCACATTGAGATTAAGATTAAACAAATTTCTTCTTTCACTTGGGAATACATATATAACTATGGAGAACCAGATTTGTGTAAATTACTGTTCGTGGAAATTTGAAAAAAAATGCCGGTGGTGTCGGACACACACAAACACACCGAACACGCACACACAGAGCGGAGCTGAGCACAAACACTCACTCACACACACACACACACACACACACATCATGCGCCCCGGTGACAGGACATCTCATTCATAAAACGAGGGGGAATACTCTGGTAGTTCGATGTGTGTGTGGTTAAACGTAGCAGCCTCGATCTCTATTCAGCGGTTCTAATGAAGGGAAACGCAGTGAAGTAAACAGTAAAAGGCACAGCTCTTTGCAGCTGGTGCTGCTCTTCTCAGATTCTGCTGGGTTACACGTTACTGCCTCCAGTGCCCTGTACGACGAAGCCAGTTCAACAGACCCCGGATATGTTTGATTTACCCGGCTTAACTAACCCTAACAAACGCGATGTCGCAAGCGGTCCTACGAAGCTGGTTATCAACTCAGCAAATCAACCAGGGTTTCTCTGTCCGGCTGAGAGCGCGTTCACGTGAAAGGGACGGGGTTACCAACATTTAACCAATCACAAACATGGAGACGCGTGCTGATAGCGCAGCGTCATACTTCATGAATGAATAGTGTAAATAGCAAATCCTGCTTCGTAGTACAGGCCACTGGTGCCACAGAGATTTCATAAAGTGAAGGAGGTTTTCCTTCTATAAAACAGTTGTGGGCAGCAGATACAGTGAGTCACGGACAGGAATCCCTCAATTTAAATAAAACGAGGCCACGCTTTATTAACTCGTGCCCACGCTTTATTAACTCGTGCGAACGAGAAAGTAAAACGTGGCCACGTTTTATTTATTTTTCTCTCAATGAACCCTCCAGGGCTCCGTAGAAATCAGTATTTTTTAAAATCTTTTTCTCCTTCTAATTTGTTATTATTTTCTAAATAACACACTGTTATTTACTCACCAATAACACACAATTATCCTTGTTTTTATTTATTTGTTTAATTCTATGATCTCGGGCTGTTTTGGCATCCGTCAGGAACTGAATTTCAAAATAAAAATAACCGGAAACAGACGTAGGCCTATAAGGGACATTTCTAGCATCATTGCGATAAACAGCCACTGAACTGATTACCCAAGATCCTCAGCTATGGTTTAAGCTCGCTGATTGGATGTTTTAGCCGCAATGCACGTAGGGATATGGTGTTAATGCGATATGAAATCCGAAAAACATTTAAAAAAAAAAAGAAAATAATACTTTATTCCGAGTGTTCTTGCTTTTCTCTTTGAAAGTCATCACATAACGGCATTGTAATACACGGTTCGGCTGCATTACATATTACAGATCTGCCGTAGTTCTTTATTTATAGAGCCCTGATGAGAAGACCTTTGGAAAAACTGAAGAAATGCCGCCAAAACTGAATACTTGACGTGTAACCCTAACCCTGGAAAGATTAAGGTCTTCTTTTAAATAAGAAAAAAACGTTGGGGGTATCTATCTCCAGATAAATATTAAGCCTGACAAAGTACTTAACGTCTAATATTTTTGCTTTCCTGCAATGTTAACTATGTTGAAGCACTTATTTGAACTGATATTATACATATGAATGATACTCTTATGTATGTAGATAGAATAAGAAATGTGCAGAATATGACATGAATAGATGTCTTGTAATGCACTGTTGAGGAACCTGTGACCCAAGTTTTTCATTCATTGCATAACTACACCGTAGTTGTGTATGATATGTCAATAAACCTTTGAAAATCTTGAAATCTTGAAAGGGATGTGCAAAATAGCCATAATGTACAGTCTTTAATTAACTATTAGTAGAGAATAACGAGTAATGAATATACTTTATTACTCGTTTCCATTCATGTCAATTGCAGATAAATGTTTAGTCTTCTCAAGCACCAACTATCAAATATCTCTCCTGATTGTTGGCACTTGACAATCACCTTCCCTGAATTTGGTGTAACTAAAGTCTGATTTAAGGCTTGTTTATATTTCACATAATTAATCAGAATCTGCAAAGTAACTAAAATAAATGTGGTGGGTTAAAAATACCAGGTTAACCTCTGAATTGTAGTGGAGTAGAATTACAAAGTAACAATGAGCTGTCGTGTGGGTATATTAATGCTGCGCATTATGGACACAAGTGATTTTCACCCATTTATTAATTATATTAATAAATATGATTGTGCTGTTATGTTAAATGTTTGTGTTTCATGTATTTGTGTATGCATATGTGTCTGTTGATGTTGGACATGGAGCTGCTGTGACGCAAGTCACATTTCAGACTTGATCTGACAATAAAGTAATATCGTATCGTATCGTATATGTTTTACATTTGATAACACCAATGTGTTTAATACTGGCAACTTCTAATTGTGGGAAAAACGAAAACGTTCAGTAGAGACGTCCCATAGAACATTTTGAGAAACACAATAGCCAGCATGTGTAGTTCTGGGGGGGGTTCTCGATTCCAGTTTTGGATACTCTGGCGTAGTTTTGTTCCATTTCAAACAGCTGTTTGACGCTCGGCATAACCTTGGCGCACTGCCACTCCAACATCCAATCCCAGAGCTTGAAGATTAATCCCGGGGACAGTAGTCCTAAACGATAGCTGGGGATTATGGGTAGTGTAGTGTCTTCGGCCATCCTAAACTCCGAAATGTTTTTCGGATTTCATATCGCATTAACACCATATCCCTACGTGCATTGCCGCTAAAACATCCAATCAGCGAGCTTAAACCATAGCTGAGGATCTTGGGTAATCAGTTCAGTGGCTGTGTATCGCAATGATGCTCGAAATGTCCCTTATACTGTAGGCCTACATCTGTTTCCGGTTATTTTTATTTTGAAATTCAGTTCCTGACGGACGCCAAAAAAGCCTGAGATTATGGAATTAAACAAATAAATAAAAAGAAGGATAATTGTGTGTTATTGGTGAGTAAATAACAGTGTGTTATTTAGAAAAGAATAACAAATTAAAAGGAAAAAAAGATTTAAAAAAATACAGATTTCAGTATTTTGAGGCTCTGAGCCCCATTTATTTTCCTCACAGATGACAAAAAAAGTCCGACATTATACGATTTAAAATAAAAACAATAATTGTGGCTTGATATTGAGTAAGAAGATGTTTTTATTAGGGATGCACCGAATATTCGGCCACCGAAAATTATCGGCCAAAAATTGTTAAAAAGACCCTTTCGGCTTTCACCGAATGTCAGAGAACAGGGTTACGTTGGTAACCTAATGTGTTGTTGTGATGACGTAATCAAAACGCGGCGAAAAGCACGGCGTGCGACCATGCTCGCGGCTGGCTCACAGCCAACATGTCTGCCGCTTGGAGATATTTCAAAATATCAGAGAAAGAGGCGCGGATTGCGATTTGTAAAACGTGTTCAGCTGACATTTCTCGAGGGGGTGTAACTGCAAAGACTTTCACCACTTCGGGATTACTCCACCACTTGAAATCAAAACACCCGGACAAATATGCGGAGTATGATCAAATCACTAGCGCACAGAAAAAAAAAAAGTCCTTCCCAGCACCCAGACTCCTTCTGTGGCGGACCTTTTTGAAAAGATAAAACAGTTTCCCAGTGATGGTCCCAAGGCAAAAGGCATTACTCGGAAGTTAATGGAATGCTTCGCCATGAATGATCAACCGTTTTCTGTCGTACAGGACGTGCCAAGGTGGCACGCAAGTATTTGAGTGCTCCATGCACAAGCACTGACAGTGAGATACTGTTCAGCGCTGCCTCTCATGTGCTTGATGAGAAGAGGAACAGACTTATGGCTGATAAAGCAGAGAAGCTACTATTCATTAAAAAGAATCTCCCACTTTTCCTTAATAAGTAGACAAGGCTGGCTTATCATAGGCTTATCATAAGCTTATAGTTCTACATGTCTACACTATACCCACTTTCCTGAACAATTTTCATTGTGAGTTATAATTCACCATCTCAGGTTATCATTAGGGGGAAATGACAGCAGCACAGTGTTCAATATATTGTACTTTCGGTATCTAAATGATACAATGTTGTTTACATTGCTCATGAGGACAGACCACCTTATTTGCAGATTCTTGAAATTGTAATTTAATTTGTAATTGATTGTGGATTTTGTATCCAGTTTTCACTTTATGTATCTTTATACAATGTTTACTACTTTGCTTATGAGGACAGACAGCCTTATTTACAGATTCTTGAAATTCAATTGTAATTTCATTTGTAAATAGTTACATTCATGTGGATTTATCCCGTTTGCGCATTTGTATGCATGCACTTATAGGTGCATTTCTTGTTGTTGAAGGCATGGCTTTTACAGTCTTTATTTACACTATTTTGTTGTAGGCCTACTGGCCTAGATGTTTATACAGTTTGAAAGCACCTTGGCTTTGTTCTGAATGCACTTTGTTGTAGTTATCCTACAGAGAAAAGAAAATGCACTTGACTTGGAATTAATGTACTGTATGCATTCAAAAGTGCTGAATAAATGTTTATGGACCCATAATAGTGATTATTATTTAAGTAACGTTTTGCCATAATCATGTCTTTTTCCATAATCAGGTAGCTGAACAACATTGGTAAAAAATGTATACATTATATATATATATATATATATATATATTTCTATTAGGGCTGTCAAACGATTACAATTTTTAATCAGATTAATCACAGCTTAAAAATGTATTAATCATGATTAATCACCATTCGAACTATGTCCAAGATATGCCATTTCTTTATGTATATTGTTGTGGGAATGGAAAGATAAATGAAAGAAGGCGGATATATATCCATTTAACATACGTATGTATGTTTATTATAACATTGTTCTGTGTGTCAAAATGAAAGACAGCCCACACACCTATCAATCATCAAACCGTGGGGTCTTATTTCATTGATAGAAATCAACACGTGATATTGTATCGATGTATAGAGATGTACTACAGCAAAAGTATTCTCCGTCGGGACTTCCTGCAACAACACCACGCTGTTATCTTGATTCTGATTGGCCAGAAGACATTATCAAAGATGTTCTATTGAGAAGACGATCACTACGGGACAAAAGTTTCAAAACCGTTTCTCGTCTTCAGTATTTCCAGACAAGTGGCTACTGAAATCAATCTTACTCTGCTGTCTGTGCAATTTACTCTGCGAGTTGGCGGACTTTATTTTGCTTACTTTAACATCATTTTTCATGGTGGGGCTAAGCCATTTCTTTCTTTCTTAGCCCAGCCATACCCTGGCG
This sequence comes from Pseudochaenichthys georgianus, assembly GCF_902827115.2. NCBI lineage: Eukaryota > Metazoa > Chordata > Actinopteri > Perciformes > Channichthyidae > Pseudochaenichthys > Pseudochaenichthys georgianus. Next base: position 17,149,776 of record NC_047526.1, read on the forward strand.
CTGCCACTGGTGGGATGTATGGGGCGGGCCATTCTGCGCATGCGTTAAATGTGTTAAATATTTTAACGCAATTAATTCAAAAAATTAATTACCGCCGTTAACGCGATAATTTTGACAGCATTAATTTCTATTAATCATTTTCGGCATTCGGTTTTCGGTCAACTGTTTCCTATTTTCGGTATCGGTTTCGGCCAAGAATTTCCCATTCGGTGCACCCCTAGTTTCTATTAACCCCACAGCTTCCGGTCTTCCAAGACCCGAACGGACAAAAAGACGTGCTGCAGGCACAAAACATACTACCAATAGAAATACATTGCTTTTAAAATCGTTCTGTGTGACACGAAAAAAAGGGGAAAATCGTGTTGGTGAACACGAATCAATAGATTAAATGTTGTGACTATAACACGAAATGCCGTGAGACTGGGTTGGAATATTTACTTAGTAAAAACCATGAATTAATGCTTTGACAAGGCGGCAAGCGAAAAACCTTTTAAAATGCGTGTTTTCTGAATGGAGATCGGCTAAGCTAACGCAGTATATGCTCCGACCGTCCACACTCACAACAACGGCCTATACAGACATACATAAACCAGTGACTGTATTCACCATGCCACAGGCAGTCTGTGGTTTGTTTGTACTTGTTTAACTTTTGTCTAGTTTCTGAACAGATATGAGGAGCTGTGAGCTCTGAGGGCTAACAGCTAACTGCTGATGTTGGTTTTGTGTTTCGCATTGAAGATGACGTCACGGCTCCGCCTACACTGCGTTACTATGAGAGATGTCCCGATCCGATCACGTGATCGGGGATCGGAGCTGATCACGTGATTTTTAAAAGATCGGAATCGGGAGAAAAAGATCGGGGATCGGGAATCCTTAAAAAAATTATTTTATTTAATGTTAAAAAACAAAAATGACCATGTTCACGTCTTAAAGTCATCCTGAGGCCTTAGTTTTGCTTTAAAATTACACAACATCATGTATGTGTTGCTTATTTTGGCAACAGAGTGGGCAGGGCGCAGTGTCTAATAGTAGCAGTAAGCTAACGAGAGGCTACGTTCAGCTGGTGACTCGGGAGTCGGGACAGAGCAAATGTCAGGAGTTTGGAAGTATTATAAAATTGAAAGCGAAGGCAGTGTAACAGCCAGATGCAATGTTTGCAAGAAGGAGGTTCCGCGTGGTGGAAAGAACAGAGCTACGTTCAACACGACCAATCTAATACGATTGTTTGTTTTTTCATTTTTTTCCCCCGTTTTTTTTTCAAATTGAATTTATTGAAATCTCCAATATCAACGTAAGAGCTTGTGCCTCTTCGGGGGGTGCTAACACTTAACCATAAACGTTATCGTTTACTTTCTCCGTCTTTATATGTAGATATACATTAATCTCCGTCACGTTGTTTCCAAAGCAACAACAACTTCCTGTCAACAGCGCTACCTCTCCTTCAAAATAAAAGCATGTCCACAAATAGGAAGCCAAGCCAAATTACACTTAAGACATATACAACTGCAACGAGTAACAAACACAATGCGATATCCTATTCAATTTCAAAGAACACAAATTGGGTTACATTAACAAATAACTATAAAACAACAATACTATAGAATAACAAAATTAATGCCGTGAATACACAGAAATACACGTGTTGAAGTGGTTCGCTGCTGATTACTATTGAATTGTGTTACTCCAGTAAGATGGAAATATAATACTTTGTTTATTCATGTTATGTTAAGCTGCTGTTGTTCATTGCATTATTACTAGACTAGTTAGTCTTAAGGCTAGAATTCTGCACTAAACCACATTTTTATTTTATTTTATTATTTGTGACAGAATGTGAACTTGTGAAGCTAGTCAAGCTACCTCTTTCCAGTAGAGTTATTTTTGTTTTGTTACTGCACTATCTGCACTCAATTTGTTTACATGGTTATTTTGTGGTGGACCACTGATAAGCTTTATTTTGTTTTGATCCAATGCTGCACAACTGAACTGATCCAATGCTGCTGTGAACAAAAGAAGCTATATCCATGTTGGATAGAATGGATGGTTGGGTACTGTCATTTAAATAAAAAATTAACCTTAAGGGACAACTTGAATACTTTTTTCCTTTTTTTTCTCTTAATGCATTGCATAAAGATCGGATCGGGAAAAATCGGTATCGGCAGATTGTCAAAATCAAATGATCGGAATCGGATCGGGAGCTAAATAAGGTGATTGGGACATCCCTAGTTACTATAGTTACTACCCCAGTTCCTAAACTGTAATGGAAACGCAGCATAAAGTGAGCCTGGCCTACCAATGCCTAACTATACCGTACTAATCACCTTTTTCTATTACAAAGATAATTTTGTGTTGTGTAGATCAAGCAAAATGACTATTTTGGAATGATTCCAAGTTACTAGAAAAGATAACTCAAACTGATTGCATGATGATAACACCTCCAGTTTCTATTAAGATATTTATAAAATGTGGGACTTTCACGCTAAAGTGTTTACTATTTCAGTGGTGCAATGGGGATGAGATCTTCCTCCGCTCAAACCATGAATTTAGTTGAACAGTTTAGCCTAAGGTCATAGAAATATCATCCATCCTCGAGCTTTGGTAGCGTCTATGTGGTCCATTATGACCCACAACAATATATCTTCCCAAACCTGCGGCTACTCCCACTTTGCAATCATATCAGAGTCCTGTAAATAACATAAGATCATTGCTTGTGTGTGAGTTTACCTTAAAGTATTTGCTGCTGATGTGAATATAATCAAATGGAAGGATTTGGGTATCATTTATTGTCATTATGCAACACAGTGTTGTAACTCTGTCAAATATTCTCAAAATTTGCATCAGGACGAATTTGATGAGGCAACAAAACCACAGGGCAATACTTTTGGCAAACAATATATTCAGCATATTGAACATTACAAATGTGGAGATCAGGGAATCATTGTCGATCAACTTTGACTTTGTCTGAGCATCAATGTAAACACAGTCTGACTCCTCTCGTCTCACACGGCATTCTGTCCAGCTTCAAAAAGTTATGTGTTTAAAATACATACATTTTAAAACTAGTTATACTCTTGCAGGAATACAATCACATTCCTCTTTTCAATATCACATTTGGATTGGGTATAATATTATCCAATGTATCCAGTTGTCTTTTGTACAGAACAGTTACCCTTCATTAGTTTTTTGTCTAACTTTTATGGTGGGTGGAAAATAAGTCGTCAATGAATGCTTTTCATCATAGTCAGTGACGAATAACCCCTCTCTGTATTCCAGTCGATGATCTAAGGGCCCTCTGTTACTGTTCTAACAGAATACAGTTTAAAGAGGACACCGAGCCTTCCGTCCTGAATTATCACCTCTGCTTAGGGAAAAAGTGAGGACAGCTCCCGGTCCCCGATTCATCAGACTGTCCAAATACAATTGCACAGCCAGCCCCAGATCAAGCACACCATTTATTAACTCCAACCTCTTGGTGTCAGGCACAACACCTCATTCGTTCTATACTGTGCTGATCCCATGGGCCTTTACTCCAAGACAAGTGGATAGATCCTCCCTTTCAGGGCCTGTGTGTGTCTGGCACATACAAATTGCAAGTCCTTTGGTTTGGATGTCATTTTCTTTATCTATGTAAGACCTCTCACTTAATTTGCTTCCTCCGGGAGAAAGAGTGATGTTCCTTCTCTTCCTTTTTCCTCAGACTTTGTGAGATTATTGAATAGAATATGCAAAGAAAGACTCATCTACATGTCATGTTACAGTCAAATTTAATTGAATACTTTATATGTGTATGTAGACTTTTGGTATTTTTAGAGGATTAAAAAAGGACTCAGGTGTGCTCTAGTGTAAATACATCATTTAGTTTGACTTTAAAAGATATTGGTTCACCCACTAATGTCACCTCATTCAGTCCATTTCTCCTCACCTCATTCCCTTCCTCCATTTAATTGTTTCCCCTAAAGGATTGCTTGTCACCTTGAAGTCTGAAATGAACTCGCCAAATGAAAAGGATTTCACATAAAGTTGGAGACATCGTGCTGTTAGAAGTGTTAGTCGAAGCACTTACTTAATGCAAATAAATTATACTGTTGGAAAATTGACAGGTATTTATAGATGGTCTTGAAGAGAAACAGCGGGGAATGCATTTATAAGCATATAACACCTACATAAATGAGCGTTACGCAACTCCATTAGCTGCTAAAGTACTTTCTTTCTTGGAAACCTATTAAAGCCTCACTGCTGTAAACTGGGGTTCAATAGAACTCTGAAATCTACAGTAAAACAACTCTTAAGCTTTTAGAAATGTTTATAATGGTGGCAATGACAGCATCTGTTACTAAGTATAGTCAGCAGCTGGGGCCTAAGAGAAGGACACAGCTTTAAATGATTTCACAATCAAATCAAAGTTTTGAATATCAAATAATCTGACCCTCATTTCTGTGGCTCTTAGACTGATTTATTCCACACCGTGAACACTGCATAATTTTTTTATTGAACCCATGGGGTTACATTTCATTAAAATGAATTATAGAGCTAGCCTGATCGTTTCTCTTTAGCTAATGTATGCCCAGAAGAGATTTCTATACACTCTGAAATGACATTTTCAAAAATCCTCATACACTATCAACAGAAGAATCAAATCAATAATGGTCAAAAACTCCATTCCCACTAACTGGGACGCCCCTCATTGTTGACCCATGTGCGTGCACAAGCTCCTCTTACAAGTAAGCCTCTCTATAGATGGACTCTAGATGAGCCCCCTAAAACACTCCACCAGCAGTCACTTAATGTATACCTAGACCCCAATCTTTTGTTGCGGCACACACAGAGAATATTCAAACTTCTGTTAAGAGCCATAAAGCACTACGTCTACTGTCTCCTTCCTTTCTCTCTGTCTCATTTTCTTTCTGTTTGTAGGATCTAAACGTGACAGATATAAATGGAAATGTCAGCAGTGGAGCAGCTTCCCCATCCTCAGCCCTGGATAATGGCCTATCTGCTGGGAATTTCCGTACGGGCCTTGTCTCCAACCCCCACATCCTCAATTACCACCAACAAGCCCCCCAGATGTTCTCCACGCTGCTACAAAATAGATATATATTTCAAAAAGCATACGAGCCAGTATTCTCAAGAGCTTTAATATAAGTAACAATGTTGTTTTGGGAATGTACACACCATGGATGGTAGAGGTCCTTTGGGAAGCTATTGGTCTATTTCACACACATGCACACATTTCACAGGACATGTTTATGCCCACATACAGTTAAACCTCTAAAATGATACCAAGTTCTCAGAGACTCAGAAAGGAAATAGGTGTTGAACACCAGTAGCGTAGGTGTAATGTTCATGCAATGTCTTTTAATTAGGTATAAAGTTAATGTAGCGTCTTGTTGGTTTTGCATGTAAATGATCTCCTCTTGTACACTAGTGACAGTGATTTTATTACTAATTATTTTCTAACCAAACTTGAATAGCACTAAATACAACTTGTTCTCTGTGAGTTTTAATGACATATTATATAACTCATATAAAGACATGCAACCTCATGCGAAACACATTAGGAATGTCTTTTATGTACCACTTTATTTATGAATTTAAACACATGGAAAAAGGACTTTATGTTACAAAATTCAGTTTGGATTCCCATTTTGTCACGTTCCACCGCCACAAACACACAACACCTCCAAGAGGATGTGTTTGTTCCTTTACAAAGGCCCTGTGACTAGCACTTCTCTTCAGACAACAGTGTATCCACTGCTGCAGCTTTGCAGATGCATTCACTATGACAGTAAGATTTGTTGTCACACTTGCCAACGTTTAACACTGATGAAACATTTTGGCAAATATGCTTCACTGTGATTGGATTAAAGAAGCTGCCAGCCAACATCCGTCCCCCTGATGAAAGCGTTTAGTGCTTTATTTTGGAAGGATAATGCCGGCAGGTGAGATTAAGGTGTTTCTATATTTCTATATCTGTGTAAATAGAGACTGCAGAAAGAAGAATAGTGCATATGGCAGTGGTGCTGGTTCGTGTACTTCCTCCAAACGTGTGAGCATGGCCATCTGAGGATGTTGGACTGGTCTAATGAAGAGGAATTGTTCCTGTCGACATGCATTAGCCCACCCGCTGTAAAATGCAAGCTGTGAAATCCATCATATTGCACGAGGTAATTATCCATAGATAATTGCACCGTGCACAGCATTCCTCCAAAAGCAAACAAATGCTCTTTTTGAATCCACAGAAACACCTTGTTCTACAAGCTAGACATAACAGAGCCTCTCCAACCAGGGAATTATAACCAGGAATTCTGAAGAAGCTATTTGTATGTTTTATGTTACTTGGAAACCATACATGCTGTAATGTCAAAGCAATAATTCAAAAAGAAGCATGTGTAGACTATCACTCACATGCTGCTAATCAAACGAGACTCATTGTTTACTGCCATGCTAACAGCTTGTGTGGCTGCACTGCACAGCGGTACTTTGAGGTAAATGCTAATCTCAGCATGCTAGCAATGGCTATGCTGATTAGCAGGGATAATGTTGACTATATTCACTTCTTAGCTCAGCATGTAGCATTTAGAGTGTTATCCAAATCAGATGCTTTAATTCAAATTTCAGATTTGGCTGTTCAATACAAGGATTTGACTGTTTGTTCCTCTATTTTGCAAACTTCGACCACAGCTTGTTGTGGGGCGATCCCTTTATGGGACTTCTTCCCGGCGCTGACTGCGCAAAGGCCTGAGGTGAAGGTTGCTCTCAGCTCCGGCAGTGAGATTTACAGCAACTCTTATCTAGATTCTTACACATTATGAATTATTTGTCTCATGGACTTTTAGGGGGCAGCCCTTAGCGTGTTATCCTGCCAAGATTTACCAACATCAAACAATGCAGTTTTCTTTAGGGATCTATAGAAAAGCCTCCTAAATAGGTCACTATACAAAGAAAAGGGTAGGGGAGTCATTAAATACAGAATAGTAACACATGTATTATGCTAAATATGTGCAACATTACTGGCACTCAGTGGCATGAAGAACACAGAAAAGGCTTGTGTCGGCAGTTACCCTGGATTGCAAGATATTTCAAACATTGTGTTCTTCCTCATCCAAGCCTCGATGATTGAGTGCCTGTATTAAAGCCCATATTCAATATATTTCCTGCATTCAACAGCTCAGTTGTGCACTTTGTGAAAAGTAGCATCTTTGATATTCTTCAAGGATTTTAGCAAGGTTTAGGTTTTTGTTTATTTGAACAACAACAAAAGAATAACTTGAGTAGAGTGAATATAAAAGATTAAAATGTTTCGGAGTTCTATATCAGATATTAGCACTCCAAAACATGCAGATGCAGACTTTTGAAAAATGTTAGTTTGACAGACATGTTTCTATGTTAATACTATCCTCATAAAAATGTAAATGACTGCACTACAAGTTTGGAAGATGCATCATATGGAAGATTTGGGCGTGGACATGGTGACAGCCTGGTCTCCAGTTAAATGTCATCGCCGGTTCAGGTACTTAACATTCTCCACACTGGGCCGTGCAGTGTCTTCTTTTTTGTTTCTCTGGAGACGAAATGTCCCATTTGTGTTTCTGAGGTAAAATGAAGTCAGGTTCACTTTGGGTAATGCCAAGGGCCCTTTACCTTTCTCGGTTTGAAATCACAAAAATATACTGCAATTTTATAGTCTAGCAGGAGCATCTACCATTCGGACAACTGAAAGCCAGACTCGACATTTTGTGCTTCTTCAGAATATAAATGGTGTCTGGCTGCTTTGCATAAAGTGACAGTGTGGGTGTTTAGTTGGTCTGATTGTATCATTACTTTTTACTAGACTTCGAAAAAGAGCATAATCAAAAAACTGATTTTACTTAGCTGCCTCGGCCTGGGTTAAACCAAACCTCATCCATTTTTAGAGATAACACTCGCCAAAACAACAACTCAAATAATCGTTGTAATTGTAAAATAAACAAAACCTGTAGTTTATTTATTTTCGTTTTTTTCTGCTTGCTGTTTAATGCATCATTTAGAGAGTGTTTGCTCTATTTGGTTTGCACATTACGCAAATGATGTTCTACTGTGGATTTCTACCTTTGAGATATTGTACTTATGTTGAAGGAAAATCTGTGCTCCTGATGGGTCACCACGTGCCTTACCTGAGAGAATCAACAACTCTGAGTAATTACAATCTCCTCATGATGTCGGCCTGGGGCCAAAGTACAGAGCAGTAGGAACATGGGGTCGGGACAAGGTTGGGATGAGTCAACCCTAAGGAGACTTGCTGCCTCCTCCGACGCTCCTACCCCGAAACAGTGAAGGAAACAGGAAACTTGCTTTGGATTACATATATGCCGGAATGATTGGACATGCCAAGAAAGTAAACGAGAGCTCAAGGGTGGTTTAAAATTGGCTTGGAGATCAGCAGCTGTAAGAGATATTTTGATTTACGCAGGAATGATTTTACAAATGGGTTAAGGAGAAAGTGTTATAGCTCATTTGGAAACAGATATAGTAAAAAGGTCAAATAAAAATGACATTGGTATTGAGCTGTTGCTTTTGGCCGCGACAGTAGAATACTAAACCTTAAATTAGGCGGTCACTTTAATCCCTTTGGTGCAGGGACCAGCCCCCGCTCTCTGCAGATTGATTGCTGGTTGTAAAGCATAACAATATAAGGCAGGGACAAACTGTTGGATGGAGATTAAAGATGGTTTCTAAGTGTGTGGGTGTGTGTGAGAAAAATCCCAAGTTTCACAATAGCAATAAACATGCCAACTTTATAATTCTCTTTTTCATTTGGAGCACACACACAAAACACATCAGCACTTCGATAAACAACTTTCAAGAAGAATCCTTGTCGATAATATTGCTGCAATATTTTAAGTGAAATTAAAGTGAAGGTCTGCCAGCTATTGACTTGAGATGTTTCATCACTTTAATGCTTAGCTGTATACAGTAAAGCACAAATCGATCCTAGCCACTCTTCTTAAAGGTGGGGTAGGTAAGTTTCAGAAACCGGCTCGAGTGCACTAACATTTGAAAGTACACAGCCGAAAAGAATCCGCCCCTTCCTTCAGACTTCCTTACAGAGCACCTCCTCCAACACACATGAACGCGCACATGATGTCAGCAGACTGGTGAAAGTGGCCGCCTGTTGCTGGCGAGTCATTGAAGTACTGCTGCAATGCACGCCCAATGACGGCACGCCCAATGACGGCAGGAGATACATTTGTGCGTGCACGATATGGAAGGCTGACAGACAGGGCGGCAATCCAATCCAGCCGTAATTCTGTAAAAATACATTTTTTTTATGGATTTTTTGTCAAAGCACTTAAGATATTCATTGCTATCGGGATGTTAAGAGCATTCCATGGAATATAACAAAAAGTGTATCTAGAGCCGGTTTCTGAAACTTACCTACCCCACCTTTAAGGTAAAAGAAAAAACAAGTAAATGGTGAAAATGATGAAGAATAAAAGAGACTTATTAAAATACATCAACTTTAATAAGTTAAATGTCTTGTGCTTACAGTATCTCTATTGTCTTCCATTAGATCTGCATTGACTGTATGTAATGCAGCCTCTTTTTTCTTCATTATATTGTTTGGCAGGGAATTACTGGTAAACACAAAAATGCAAAAATAAATGTCAAACACGTTGTTTATTATCAAATCTGCCTCTGCACACAACTTTGATATGATTGTGTTCAATTCTCTAGAGATTGTTTTTTATAGACTTTGCAAATCCAGCCGGACCCAATTTCCCAATTTCATTATTATTCAAATGGGGCCCTTAGATTCAGTGTATTGTTCCCAGAATGCATCACCGATGGAACTGAGCCATTTCTCTTATCTTCTGCTCATCTTTGATCAAACCCGGGCATCTTTGCTGTGTCTCCATTTCTGCGCTGTAATTTGTTTACTCTCTTAGAAGACATCTTTTCTTTTAATCAGTACTTGAAGGTCAGAGAGATGCCATTTCCTTGAGTAAATGTATAGTTTTTTCATCAGTCAAAGGTGCCATTAAAGACATTTTGAACATCCAGTTGCTTGAATGTTTTCTAACGAGAAAAGTTTATTAAAAAAACTAGCCATGAGACTTCCGGTTGGGCATGACGGAGTAGAGACGTGCGTAGTTCTGCTCCCGCAAACTTTTATGTTGTAACTTTTCTGAAGCCCGTAACTCTTCTCTAACTTACATTTAAGTGAACAATAATATTATTCCACTCACAACGCCACCGTAGTATGCCGTCCAAACCGGCGAAAAGCAACAAAAAAGAACAAAGCGCCAGGACCGATAGCCCCGAGCTAGCTAGCAACAATCTCAGCATGGAGGGCATAGCTGGCCTCCTTGAAGATCACCGTAGAGCTCTCTCTGCCGACTTTAAGTCTGCCATCTCAACTCTCGAAGCAAAACTAGACCGAATCCAAGCGACTGTGTCAGACCACGGGCAGACAATTGCTTCGCTCGAGTCCAATGCTAATTTGCAGGACGAACGCATGTTAGCCCTGGAGGCTACTTGTGCTACGCTAACGGACAGCAATGTTAAACTGCTGGCCAAAGTCTCTGATCTCGAGTCCCGCAGCCGGCGCAACAATATAAGAATCGTCGGTTTGCCAGAATCCATTGAGGGCCCTCATCCCTCGACATTCTTCCCGAAGCTGCTGATGGAGGTCTTTGGTGAGGGCGTCCTTGATTCGCCGCCGGAGTGCGACAGGGCCCACCGCTCACTCACCGACAAGCCCAAGCCGGGGCAAAGGCCACGGCCGGTCATCATCCGCGTCCACAGGTACCAGCAGAAGGAGAAAATTATCCGCGAGGCCCGGGCCAGGAGAGGCAAGCTACAGTACCAAGGTACGCCCATCGCCATCTACGAGGACTACACACCTGAAGTGATGGAACAGCGCTACAAATACCGAGAGGTGATGGCGGAGCTTTACAACCTAGGGCTCAAGCCAGCCCTGCTGTTCCCTGCGAGGCTTTCCATCGTATCGAAGGAGGGAGGTAAGAAGAGATTCTCCTCGGTGGCAGAGGCTAAAGGCTACATAGCATCCATTCGTCCTGACGCTGACTAGCACTAATGGTGCCGATAACTATTGCGTCTGATGGGACGTTTAGTAAGAGACTATTACTTCTTTTTTTTCGGATTCTGCTTTCATGGACACTTTTTGTACATGCACCTTAGCCACTCTGGTATTTGCACTGATAGTTTGAGCCTAGTGCTGATATTGCAATGAACATGAATGCACCTGCTACTGTTTACACTACATGGGACCCAAGTACTTGGACTGTTCTGAATGCTGTTTGAACTGATTCCTTCTATGGGTTTTAACCCTTAAAGTGCAATTTTATTCTGTTTTACTTTATCTCTGGGCCTTATTATTTTTTTGTATGTATGTTACTTGAGATCTATGTCAGTGCCTTATTGCCCTCTGCTATGCTTATATTGGCTGGCTGTTTACCTATATATGGATGTTGTACTATTCTATGCATATAGATATACACTTGAGTTTTTGTTTTGTTTGTTCACTTTAATACTATTCCGTGTTACAATGGGCTTCCCGCTTTTAGTATAGGGAACGGGACCCCGGAAGATAAGTTCAGCTGTTGAGCTTTGAGCTATAGCGCTCAGACAAGGTTTGTATTTGGGATGCTCCAGGTATGGTCACATTTTGGTTTATGGGTTGTGTTTTGTTTATGGTTTGTCTATTTTTTGCCTTGCTTGTTTTTGTTGTACGGTTTTTTTTGTTTTTTTTCTCTCCCCTTCCCCTGTCTTCTTCTTCCCCCCCACCACTCCTCTCCCCTCAGTCCTCGGGAAGCACAACGGTTTCAGACCACCTTCATTAGACTCCCCATATGACTAACAGTATGACGACTGCTGGCAGAAGTGTGCGTCTGATCTCCTGGAACACCAGAGGAATGAACAAAGCTATTAAAATTGGTAAGGTCTTGACTCGACTGCAACATCTTAAAGGGGACATTATATTTTTACAAGAAACACACCTTAAAACGTCTGACACCCTTTGCATCAAGCGGGCGTGGATGGGCCATTACTTCCACTCAAGATTTTCTAGTAGAGCCAGAGGTGCTGCCATTATTATTCACAAGAGTGTGATGTTCGTACCAACAAATACTATTCTCGACAATAATGGCCGCTACGTCATAGTTTCAGGTGTCTTGCAGGGCATGCCTGTAATTTTGGTTTCCGTTTACGCACCCAACTGGGATGATGACCAATTCTTTATGAACCTTTTTGCTAAAATCCCGAACGCAGACAATCACCGCATAATCATGGGTGGAGATTTTAACTTGATTCAAGATGTGCACCTCGACAGGTCATCCCTTAAGCTTGGCACTCTCTCAAAATCCGCTAATGTAGTCTCAAATTATGCAGCACAATTAGGAATCTCAGACCCTTGGAGATTTAAAAACCCTCAAAGTAAGGCTTTCTCTTTTTTCTCACACGTCCACCACACATTCTCGCGAATAGATTTTTTTTCTGCTCGATGACAGCTTGCTACACCTTGCCAGCGCGTGTCAATACCATCCTATAGCCACCTCAGATCACGCCCCTGTATCAATTGACATCCACTTCCCTCTTAGTGTTACTCCCGCTAAGTTGTGGAGGTTTAATTCCCACCTGCTGTCAGATGACAAGTTTAAGGACTTTGTTAATTCACAGATTCGTTTATATATCGAAATTAATGACACTGCTGATGTAAGTTGTGGAACAGTGTGGGAGGCTCTCAAAGCCTATGTTCGTGGGCAGGTTATTTCGTATGTTTCCAAACTAAGAAAGGATGAAAGGGTTCGGCTGTCTGCAATTTTGGAAGAACTTCTCCGAATTGATGAAACGTATTCCTCCTCCCCCTCACCGACCTTATATAAAAAACGCATATTATTACATTCGGAACATGACCTTTTAATGACGAGCGTAGTGGAGAGACAACTGAGGCAAACTAAGCAGCGCTTTTTTGAACAGGGGGACAAGGCTGGGAGGCTCCTGGCTCAACAGGCTCGGGCAGTTAACGCCTCCAGATTAATCCCCAAAGTAAAGTCGCCCGAAGGCAATTTAGTCTCTGACCCGATTTAGTCTCTGACCCGATTGAAAGTCTTTCTTTGAATTTTATAATAATTTGTACACTTATGAATGCCCCATAATTGGCACAATAAACCCAAATCCTCTTGACTCCTTAACTTTCCCCCAAATTGACGTAGTTAACACAGGCAGAATGGGGGACCCCATTTCCACTTTAGAGATACAGGAAGCCATCAAATCTATGCAAAATGGGAAATCCCCTGGTCCGGACGGCTTCACAGTCGAATTCTACAAGGCGTATTCGTTTCTTTTGGCCCCAATTCTAGCAAGGATGTATAATGATTCCCTTAAAGAAGGCAGATTACCTCAAACCCTATCCATGGCATCCATCTCTCTACTATTGAAGAAGGATAAAGATCCTACTCTTTGTGGCAGCTACAGACCAATTTCCCTCCTAAATGTTGATTGTAAAATACTGGCTAAGATTTTGTCCGTCCGCCTCCAACTCGTGATACCTTCTATAGTTCCGCTTGACCAAACAGGCTTTATGATAGGGAGACACTCTTTCTTCAATACCAGGAGGCTACTTAATGTTATTTTCTCGCCCCCGTCCAATGTCCCCGAAGTCATAGTTTCACTCGATGCGGAAAAAGCTTTTGATAGGGTTGAGTGGAGCTACTTGTTCTTCATTTTAGAAAAATGTGGCTTTGACTCCAAATTTATTTCTTGGATTAAACTTTTATACGCCTCCCCTTCTGCATCGGTAAACACAAATGGCATTCAATCGTCTGCCTTCCCTCTCCAACGTGGGACACGCCAGGGCTGCCCGCTTTCTCCCCTATTGTTTAATTTAGCCATCGAGCCTCTAGCTATATGGCTCAGAGGCCACAATGGGTTTGAGGGCATCACTCGCCATGGTATAGTTCACAAACTTTCCCTTTATGCGGATGACCTTCTCCTATACGTCTCCAATCCTGTGTCCTCTCTCCCTCCTATATTGTCAATCCTTGAGCAGTTTGGTCGTTTATCAGGCTACAAATTAAATCTCCAAAAGAGCGAAATATTTTTTGTAAACCAACTGGCGAAGACACTCCCCCCAACCGCTTTTCCCTTTAATATTGCATCAGACGGCTTCAGATACTTGGGGATATCCATCACCAGCTCCTTTAAAGATCTGTTTCCCAAAAATTTTCACCCACTCTTAGCTAAATGCAAATCGGATCTATCTAGGTGGTCTTCCCTTCCCTTATCCCTTGTTGGCCGTGTCAATCTTATTAAAATGGTAATTCTGCCGAAGTTCTTATATCTCTTCCAGCATATCCCAATTTGCATCAATAAAGCTTTTTTCACCAGTCTTGATAGTCAACTAAATGCGTTCATTTGGGATGACAAACCCGCCCGTCTTAAAAAATCAATTCTTCAGCTCCCCAAGTCGGAGGGCGGCTTGGCACTCCCGAACTTCCGTCACTACTACTGGGCCTCTAATATTAACCGACTCATTTACTGGACTGGCCCCAAGACTCCTAACTCCAGCCCACCATGGGTTCACATGGAGATCTCCTCCTCCTCTAGCTCCTTACACTCTGTGATTTGCTCCCAACTTCCCGTAATGACGCACAAAATCTCAGTCAACCCAATTGTTACCAATACTATTAAGATTTGGCTTCAATTCAGAAGGCAACATGGCTTACACAGAGCCTCAATCCAAGCTCCGATTTTAAATAATCACTCATTCTCTCCATCCTGCTCGGACCCCACCTTCCGAATGTGGGCTGCCAACGGGCTTGTCACAATCAGTAATCTTTACAAGGATGGGGTTTTCTCTGACTTTGCATCCTTGTCAGCCAAATATCACCTGCCAAACAGTCATCTTTTCCGCTTCTTCCAAATTAGGCATTTTGCTCAAAAGCAATTTCCCCATTTTCCCAACCGCCCCCCTGAGTCAGGAATTGACCAGTTTCTCACCCTTGATTGTGACCAAAAAAGGCTGGTATCTACTATTTATGGAAAACTTGCCTCCTTTGACCTAGCCTCTACTACATCTATAAAAGAGTCCTGGGAGGGTGAGTTGGGTTTAGACATATCTGACAGTAAGTGGAGGGACATTCTTCGTTTGGTGCAAACCTCATCTATCTGTGCTAGGCATGGTCTAATGCAGTGTAAGGTGCTCCACAGGGCTCACTTTACCAATGCTAAGCTAGCCAAAATATTTCCTCTTAGAAGCGATGCCTGTAACAGATGCAAGCAATCTCCTGCCAATCACACACATATGTTTTGGTCATGCCCCAGCCTGAATGCCTTCTGGTCTAGTATTTTCAAAACCCTTGAGCAGGCCCTTAACACACCCATACCCCATAACCCTCTAACTGCCTTGTTCGGCGTCCCACCAACACAGAACATGCCCACCACGACCCAGCGGGTCATCGCCTTCACAACCCTGCTGGCCAGGCGTTCCATTCTTCTTAAGTGGAAAGCACGTCTCCCCACCCACACATGACAGGTGGATACAGGAACTATTACAGTGTATTAATCTTGAAAAGATACGATTTTCACTACAAGGATCCCTGACACTCTTTCATAAGACCTGGACTCCCTTACTACTGCTAATCAATGACCTTACAATCAACCCTGATGCTGATGAGGTGTGAGTGAACCCGGTGGGGGGGGGAGAGACCTTCACTTCCCCTTTTCCTTATCTCCCTAATACATTGACCATTACTTTTTTTGCCTTCTCTGTTTCCTCATGTAACTTGCAGTACCGTTATTTCCCTGTTATTTATTTTTACTGACTACTAACATGAAGAAGCATCTGTATTTGTATGTAATTTTCAGGTATTGGTCTTTGTATTTCATGTAATTTCTACCCCTCTTTTCTTTCCCTTTTTTTTTTTTTTTTAATGTTTTGTAACTTTTTGATTTATGTCTTGTTTATAATGTGATCATAGCCCATAGGGGTGAGGGTGGGGGGTGGGAGGGAGGGGCGAGGTAACTATTTAATTTTCCTACAGACCGTCTGTTGGAGCCAATTTGTGTGTGTGTGTGAACGCGTCATCTAATCTGCGCACCTGGGAGCACGGGAGGTAATCAAGATATATGTGGGCACAGGTGATCAGTGGGGATGAGAGGTTAGAGAGGAAGCCACACGTTTTTCAACCGTGTTGACCGTGTTGACAGTGTGCGTGATTGTGATATGTTAACCAAGATTTTAGATAGGCCTAAAAGAACCTTTTAACATTTTATAAAGAAATAAAGCATTACAAATTACGTCATGGTGGACCTCATCCTTCACCACAACACGCGTTGGGAACTCTGGCTGCTAACCTCCATGAGTGGCTTTGTTTTGATGAGCGATCGCCGCTACACTTGTTGAAAAACAGGCTCCAATGAATGAATCGGAGGATCTTGGACGGAAGAAGGAGCTGTTGCGTTCCCACACAGCTCCAGATGATTGCTGACATGTGAACGCTGTGAAAGCCACGAGGAACCACGGTAGGATCGTTAAGAATTGTTGCAAGCTGTGAAAGACCTTCTCATATCAGGGTAAAGGTAAATCCTGCGACAATTCTAAAATAAAACCTCACGCAGCTGCTGCGTTACTGTCAAAATGAGCCAAGAGGGGAGTCGGCCTAAAGCGCCTGCCACTCAAAGTGATACAGGGCAACACATCCTCACTCCCAGGTCGGCCTATGTTGACGTTATGTCAAGTCCCCTGCCGGCTTTTTCCAACGCAAGGGGGGGGGCCTTAGCGTCCATTTTCAACGCGAGGGGGGGGGGCCTTAGCGTCCATTTTCAACGCAAGGGGGGGGCCCTTAGCGTCCATTTTCAGCTTTCCGGGATGTCCATGTGCTTCTATGGACGCTCATGGAAGCACGGCATTCGTTTGTGTCAACTGCCCTTAAAGGCAATGAAGACACTACACTACCCAGCATCCCCAGCTATCGTTTGGACTACACCATGTGCTCTGTTTGACAAACCCCGTGATAGTCCTCAAGCTCTGTGATTGGAGAGTGTGCTCCGAGGGTTACCGAGCCTCGAACAGCACTTGAAATGGGATGGAACCACGGCAGACTGTTCAAAACTGGATTTGAACGGGTCCACCGAGTCCCCCCCTCCCCCACCCCATCCCCAGAACTACACATGCTGGCTATTCTGTTTCGCAACATGTTCTCTATGGCACGTCTCTACTGGGAGTTGTAGTTTTAAAAGACGTTTTCGTATTTCCCATAATAAGAAGTTGCCAGTATTAAACTGTGTACATCCCTGGAGGTTTAGGGGACAGGAAACACTCACATTTAAAACATATAATTAATAAATGGGTGGAAATTGCTGGCGCCCATAATGGGCAGTATTAATATATATACCCACACGCCAGCTAAGGTCAGAAGAGCTTTATTTAACAGCTGGACTTATGTTTGTGACCCCTCCTGTTGTTAATTGATAACATTACATTACATTACATTAATTGATAAGCCTGAAACATGCACTTGTCAAGGTTCAGAGGCACATTTTGCAAATATGGCAGTAGCCATCGATCAGCTTAAGATAAGATATACTTTATTGATCCCAAGTTGGAACATTTGCGTTACATCAGCATGTGTAACAGTTAAATATGCAGTGGTGTTTATTTGAAAATCATTTAGTATAATCACACAAATTCTGTGTTTTATATTTAACAATTCTGTGTTCTTTATTTATTGATTGTTCAATACCTGACAAGGCCGGAGATGAAATATCTGCATACATCATAAGAGTATAATACATTATGTATAATATCAGTTAAAATAAGTGCTTCAACATAGTTAACATTGCTGGAGGTATGCACACATATTGATAGATGTCTTGTAATGCACTGTTGAGGAACCTGCGACCCAAGTTTTTCATTCAGTGCAGAACTACACCATAGTTGTGTAGGCCTATAAGATTATGTCAATAAACCTTAGAACATCTTGAAATCTTGAACGGGATGTGCAAAATAGTCATTATATACAGTCTTTAATTAACTATTAGTAGAGAATAACGAGTAATGAATATACTTTATAGGGATCCTATTAATATCTAATAATAAAAATAATGAAATTCAATAACATGCTTTAACCACCAGGTGTCTCTTTATATCATCTGTGCACCTTTATGGTGTAAATACAGCCTATCTACCAATTGGATCAAATATAAAAGTGAGCCGAATTAGTGTTGATACGGCAAGGAGACGTATTGTGTGAAAAGAAATGTAAGATGTTGTTCAATGGCTGATATATTTATGATCCACGTCACGTTTTCAGTTCCTCATGTTTGTCTTCTCATCAGGGCTATAAATACAGAATTACGGCAGATATGTAATATTTAATGCAGCCGAACCGTGTATTACAATGCCTTTATGTGATGACTTTCAAAGAGAAAAGCAAGCACACTCGGAATAAGGTATTATTTTCTTTTCTTTAAATGTTTTCGGTCTGTTTCCGGTATTTGTTAATGACGATGTGCTGTGAGATGTGAGACTGGAATTGCACAGGGGGAAATAACGTATCTTTAGATGCGGATTTTGTTAACTAATATGTTTGCGCTGTGGACCAACACTATACATTGACGGGGAAGGGGGTAGCAATAAAGATAACACCATTAAACAGTTACACAACATAACAGAAATAATATCGATAGCAGCGTCCCTAGCAACCACCTTGGTAACAATGAAAACGTTGGACGCAATTTCCTGAAGTAATCTTCGTAATAACTAGCAAACTAAAGATCATGTACATCCACTGCACACATAATCTGAAATAACAACTCATATTTCTCGCATCAAATGACATCAAAACGCATTTTAATGGCCAAACTAACTTTAAAATAGGCATTTTACACCCAGAATAAAACGAAGTTCGGCCATGTTTTCTTTTTCTGCAGGGAGAAATGATAGCTGGGGATTCTGGGTAGTGTAGTGTCTTCTGCCATCATTTACTCCGAAAAAAGATTTGTTTCTCCGAATCGAAGGGGAAAAATACAAAAGCATTGCACACAATTTAAACCAATCAATGTTGTGTAATTAACAAGGATAATCTGGTGTTTTTTAGTCGATGAGTAGTGCAGATATCACTGTAAAATCAATCGTCAGTAAGGGGAATATTTACTTCCAGGTGTACAATTCTCCGCTATCCAATGAGAATGGACGCTCACATTGCCTTTAAGGGCAGTCGACACAAATGAATGCCGTGCTTCCATGAGCGTCCATAGAAGCACATGGACATCCCGGAAAGCTGAAAATGGACGCTAAGGCCCCCCCCCCTTGCGTTGAAAATGGACGCTAAGGCCCCCCCCCTTGCGTTGAAAATGGACGCTAAGGCCCCCCCCCTTGCGTTGGAAAAAGCCGGCAGGGGACTTGACATAACGTCAACATAGGCCGACCTGGGAGTGAGGATGTGTTGTACAGGGAGTGGGCTCGGTAAAAGACAGCCTCAACTCACTGTTAAAGCATTGGAATTAAAAATAGCTTCAATTCAACATGAAAGGAATTCAAGGATAAAGAAACTGCATAAATTAACAAAGGATGTTGAACAATTGATACTTTCAAGCCAAAATGTGTCTGAGGTGGAATCCATGTGTGACATTTTTGTGAAAACAATTATCGAATTAAATGAGTTGCATGAGTCCCTGAAACCATTAATACCAGAGGATGAAGTTATAAAACAAAATGAATGGTTTGAAACACGAATGCACGGCAATCGAGAAATGATGAATACAATGAAAAGGTGGTTGCAAACTACAAAGGAGCAATTTACACATGCAAATGATGATAATGTGGTAAATGTCAATGCTGCAACCAAAACTGTGGTAATTGATGATATCTGTCCAAATGACAGCATTTCTAATGTAACCGGAAGAACGTGCACATCAGCTGGTCGCTCCAGCCACAGGTCCAACATGTCATCCATCTCGTCTGCATGTATCAAGGCGGAGGCTGAAGCGGCTGCTCTCAGTGCTATGGCGGCTATCCTCAAAGAAAAACATGCACTGGAGTGTGAAGAGCTTAGCCTCGCAGCAGCCAGAAAGTGTGAAGAGGACAGCCTCGCAGCAGCCAGAAAGTGTGAAGAGGACAGCCTCGCAGCAGCCAGAAAGTGTGAAGAGGAGCAGATCAGACAACGCAAGGAGTGGCTTGAATTGCAAAGTGGAATTGCTGCCTATACAGCAAAGGCCAATGTGCTCAGGTACAGAGGATCTGAGGTTCAAAGCTCAAGGGCTGATTCAAATGGAATGAATTCATATCTAGACAGAGCCAAAGGAAAATCTCTCTTAGACCCTCTGCTACAGAATTCATCCCACAAGGTTCAGAAGGTCAGTTCAACCCCTCACCAAAAGGGGGCAACAGAGCGGTAGTGTCAGTGGAGACTCTGCACAACGATGCAAACTTGCAGTACCATAATCCTACAGAAGAGGATAAGAACTTTGCTCTGTCAATGGGTGCGCGCCCCAAAGATTCAAACCAGCAGTTGCATCATCCACCAGTAGGTGGCAGTAACACTCTATTGCCAATGGAGGCATTCACAGCCACAACAATACCAGAAGGAAATGGATCTAAAGCCGATGAACTCAATCCCACGTCATCTCAAGTATGTCAGCAGACATTCTCTGCCACACAAGTCACTCATGATCTTGACACACATTTGGTGCAGGAAACCAACCAACATACGGGTTCAGTGCAAAGTAACGTGAATCAAGGCAACATTATCAACATCATGCAAAGGCAAAATGATATCACAGCTCTGTTGGTGCAGCAACAGTTAACATTGTCACTGCCACCAAGAGAAATACCAACCTTTGATGGAGATCCTTTGGAGTATAGTGCATTCATACGAGCATTTGAACATGGAGTGGAAGCAAAGACTGCTACCAATGTTGATTGCCTATACTTTTTGGAACAATACACCAAGGGACAACCCAAAGAACTGGTTAAAAGCTGTCAACACATGCCACCCGACAGGGGATACCAAAGAGCAAAGACACTTTTGAGAGAACGCTTTGGAAATCAACAAATAATAGCCACTGCATACATGGAGCAAGCGCTTGGATGGACACCAGTGAAAGCAGAGGATGCTAAAGCTTTGCAAGCTTTTTCTTTGTTTCTCCGTGTTTGCTGCAATGCCATGGAGGACATAAGCTACATGTCAGAGATGAATATGCCAACTAACATGCGGGCGATGATCTTAAAGTTGCCCTATAAAATGAGGGAAAGATGGAGAAACCTTGCTTACGAGCTACAGGAGAGGCAACATCGTCAAGCAAGTTTCAGCGATATTGTCAAGTTTGTTGAGCGACAAGTATGTATTGCCTCTGATCCACTGTTTGGAAACATTCAAGACACGTCCATCTCTTCACCAAAATACATAAGTGGAAACAACATATCCCAGCCTCGCAGCCGCCAGAAAGGAAGCAGTTTTGCTACTTCTGTTGAAGCTGTCAATCGTGGAACTGCACCTGAAAGGCAAAAGGAGAATAGCCTACCGTATAGGCCAAGAAGGATATCTTGTCTGCTGTGTGAAGAGGATCACAAGTTGGAGATGTGCTACAACATGGAGAGGATGATGCACACAGAGAAAATTAGTTTTCTGAAAGAAAAGGGTGCTTGTTTTGGTTGTTTAGCTGTTGGACACATGAGTAAGGACTGCCGCAGCCGCCTGTACTGCCAAGTGTGTGATTTAAAACATCCCACTATCCTCCACATCCATTCACAGAGAAAGGAAGTCTCATCAGAGGACATACAGCACGAAACATCAACAGAGGATCACAAAGTTTCTACCAAAACATGTGGCCATATTGGGGCTGGAGGACAGGAGTGTGCCTTGCCCACTGTGCCCATTCAGATCAAGGCTACAAACGGCAGCACAGTGATACACACTTATGCCTTCCTAGATCCTGGTAGCACGGCCACCTTTTGCTCAGAGCGACTGATGAGGGAGCTTAAGATGACAGGAAGAAAATCCAAATTCCTGTTGAGAACAATGAATCAGGAAAAGCTTGTGGGTAGTCACATCATTTCTGGGTTGGAGGTGGCTGCACTCAACAGTAACAATTACTATGAGCTACCTGATGTGTTCACACAAACTGTAATGCCTGTGACTCGTGACAACATTCCAAAACAGGAAGAGTTAAGTGCATGGCCCCACTTAAACTCTGTGAAACTTCCTGTCATTAACGCTGACGTGGAGCTGCTAATTGGAGCTAATGTCTCAAAACTCATGGAACCATGGGAGGTGGTGAACAGCAATGATGATGGACCTTATGCTGTCAGAACCCTGCTAGGGTGGGTTGTCAATGGACTGCTGAGAGGAGACCGCCAAATTGTAAACAGCTGTCCCACCATTGCAGTCAATCACATATCATTGACCAGCTTGGAGGAACTGCTGGTAAAGCAATACAACCACGACTTCAATGAGAGATCAGTTGACGAACAGCCAGAAATGTCCAGAGAAGATGTTAAGATTTTGGAAATCATGAAAAATTCCGCCAACCTCACTGATGGACATTACAGTCTGAAACTACCTTTCAGAGAAGAGAAAGTTTCAATGCCAAACAATCGTCATGTTGCTGAGCAAAGGGCTCTGTGTCTTAAAAGGAAAGTCAAGAAAAATGCAACATTTAACGAGGAGTATGTCAACTTTCTGGGCGCTGTCATACAAAAGGGCTATGCAGAAAGAGTGCCTGAACAGCAACTGGAAGACACAGAGGTCAAAGGTGAGGCGACGGTGAACGCCATCATTGTCAAGGATGGACAGACTACAACAAACCACATGATAAGGAGTATGGGAGAGGATCATTCGTATGGTGAGAAAGGAAAACCTGATACCTCCTGGACTGTTTGAGAGAGGCGACCTGTACACCAAACAACGTTGGAAGCAAGCTCAGTTCCTGGCAGATCTCTTTTGGCGCAGATGGATCTGGGAGTACTTGCCACTGTTACAGGAACGTCAACGGTGGACAAAGGAGAAGAGGAGTTTCGTCACAGGAGACATCGTCATCATTGCAGACTCTACTGCTCCCCGTGGATCTTGGTTGCTAGGGAAAATACTGCAGACTTTTCCTGACGCACATGGACTGGTGCGGTCTGTTAAAATGCAGTATACTGGAACGACCAGTCACCAAGATCTGTCTTCTCCAGGAAGCTGAATGAATAGCTGACATAGATCCCTATGTTCGGATTACTTTTTCCTTTTTTCGGGACCCTTTTTGACTGACAGTATGGACTGAGACACTCGTGCTCTTTATTAATAATTGACTCCACTAGTGTTTTGGTGTAATTGTCACTTTATTATACAGTCACAATTAGGGGCCGGTGTGTTGGAGCCAATTTGTGTGTGTGTGTGTGTGTGCGTCATCTAATCTGCGCACCTGGGAGCACGGGAGGTAATCAAGATATATGTGGGCACAGGTGATCAGTGGGGATGAGAGGTTAGAGAGGAAGCCACACGTTTTTCAACCGTGTTGACCGTGTTGACAGTGTGCGTGATTGTGATATGTTAACCAAGATTTTAGATAGGCCTAAAATAACCTTTTAACATTTTATAAAGAAATAAAGCATTACAAATTACGTCATGGTGGACCTCATCCTTCACCACAACACGCGTTGGGAACTCTGGCTGCTAACCTCCATGAGTGGCTTTGTTTTGATGAGCGATCGCCGCTACACCGTCTTCTATACATGCGTACCTACTGTATTGCCATTGTGATGTCTGTCAAAAAGCCAATAAAAAGATTTATAAAAAAAAAAAAAAAAAAAAAAACTAGCCATGTTTGCCAATACAAACAAATTCTGAGCAATCCATCACAAAGGTTTCCCTGCTGGGATATCTGTCTTCACCTTCCTCGGCACACTGTCAACATGACAACTTCGATCCAAGGTCTCTATCACAATCCAGGTTAGAGATTTTTGAATTTGGGGAAAGAGAGATGTGAAATAGAGTCAGACAAAGAAGAGAGAGTGAGATTCAAATTGAAGGCAAGAATACTTAATGTGCAATCTCGACTTTTTCCGAGGCATCTGTATCATTTTCTACCTGTCTATATCTCCTCCCCTCCATAGCATATTGCTGAAAGCGTTCAAATGCCACTGAGCTGTGAAGTGCTCCATAATTCCATTTCAGAGGTGATTGGAGCCTCCATTCTCGAAGTGCCATATCTGCAAGGCTTCTACCTGCAGACACTGAAATGACAAACGACATTTTCCGCTCACTGGTTTGTGACACATTCCAACCCCCTTTTCAGGCAGCGCTGAAGTTTTGGGTAGAAAATGGGTCTGATGCGATGCTTTTTGATATTTCTCCTTGGGGAAAACAATTGTCAGGATTTATGCTGTCACAAGTTGAATCAACCGACGAAATGCTTTTAACTTTGCAGCAAATGACAAATCAAATCAAATCAAGTTTTATTTATATAGCACATTTATAAAAGATTTTTGGTCGAGCCAAAGTGCTGTACATATAATAAAAATAGCCTACAGTAAAGACACTTTACAGCAAATACAACGGAAACAAAGGATGAAAAAAGCCTTTGCCTCAAAACTTGTCTTGAAGTTAAAACATGTTCTCGCTTCCTATCCTGTAAAAGAGCCTTTGAGGGGATGCCGATCAATTTAAGTTGTTTTTAAAACCAGGGAACAGACAACATACCTTGGGTATTACAATAAAGCGGCCATTCTTCTGATGTATGCCAACATTATCTTTTGCTGAGTATTGATGGATCCAGCCTTTGTCTTTTTAAGTGGCAGGGCTGACACTTCATTTTCAGCTCTACGTCCCAGCGCCTATTGAATAGGAAGGTGTTACACTTTGTCCGAGTTCACTCTGTGCTTGCATAGGCTTTCCTTTTGCTACGAGGAACAGCCGAGGCTATAAATCATAATGCAGTAAAGGTGTGAGTGCAAGGAGAGAGAAAGGGGGGAGAACAAAGAGCTAGGAACAGAGAGAGGAGAGGGGAAACAAGAGAAAGAGACAAAAGGAACATTGAATTCTCACCGGAGCATATTATGAGTGAAATGGATGGGGGTGGCCATAAATTGCAGGTAATTTGTGTCATGAGTTGGAGGATTTAAATCACGGGAATCAATGTCAAAAAGATATTGCACCTAGTGAACATTACGGAGCAGCAAGGAGAGGAGAGGTGGCGTTAATGGATGGGTGGAGACCGTAAGTTAAAAGAGCGCGAGCCTAGGAGGAGGTCAGAGAAAGAGACGCATGATTTTTCATTCTCTGTCTGTTGACAAGTGCGTGCACGCTTCATTAAAGAATTGACAAATGTTGGAGGAGGAGGTTGTAATGACTCACTAATGACCTTGACCGCCAACTTTCACAAAGGGAGCTCTTGTCTGCGGCAACCCGGGCGTCAAGAGGAGTGTCGACGTGATTAACTGCAAAACTACCAAGGACAGGCAATTAGCCAGACTATTAAAACACAATGTTCCTCCACGACTACTTCCTTTTTCTTCAGTCAGCTATGAACTCAAAACAAGGACATAAGCATTGTTCGCCGCGTAATACATTTAATTCACGTTCAGTTTGAGAACATAACATTTCAAACAACAGCCTGATATGGATATTTCCACACACAGATGGATTGGTGTTTCCAAGTTGTTGAGTACAATGATGAGTTCTGAGAGAGAAAATGGAAGTTTACCACAGCTTGCAATCCATTATGCCCTCTTTTGGTGGCTGCTGGTGTCCCGAATCCATCCGTCGTCTACAACTGCTGCGGAGAATTGCAAGGTACCCACCAGATTCATTGCATTTGGGTTAATGGAGATAATAACATGGCACTGGGCCCAACAACATATGCGTGTGTGTGTGTGTGTGTGTGTGTGTGTGTGTGTGTGTGTGTGTGTGTGTGTGTGTGTGTGTGTGTGTGTGTCAGTCAGTCAGGCCCGCTTCTACCCTCAGTTGAGTCGTTATGCACCCTCATTTGAAAAATTAAAGGTGAAAAAAAAAGATTAAAGTGAAAAAAATTACATATATAATAAGAAGAAGAAGAAGAAGAAGAAGAAGAATATCGTTGAAATATATTATTATGTCAGGTGCGCGTGACCTGTGCCGCTGCGCGTTCGTCATCTGCAAGGTGCTTACACAGCAGTCAATGATGGAACTCAGAAAATTGTTAAAACAACCAGCCCTTATCGCCAGCAGTAACACTGCATCTACTGCAGGTAATAACAGTTCAGATCATGGGGACATTACGTTACCCGCGGCCACTGTCGTGGACACTAACGTCCTCCCGCCCGACTCGCCGGCTTTGCCCGCCTTGCCCACGGAGGCAGAGCAGCCGGCAAAACAGAGCCTGCCTAGGTATATTTAAAAAAGTACCCAACTCGCCTGTACAGTGGGGTAAGGCGCTCATTTTGCTGCTCATGGTTTCAAAACAGAGATTGGCTGGAATATTCATGTAAAAAAGAGGCCATCTTCTGCTATGCATGTAGACATTTCAGTTCAATTCAGATGCCTTCACCGACAACTGGCTACAACAACTGGCGCCATGCTCTTGTACGTGATAAGGGACTGGGAAGGCATGAATCAAGCAAAGAGCACATGAAGTCAGTGGCTTTGTGGAAGGAGAGGCGTGCAAGAAGTGAGACTGGTACAGATTTTTCCACTCTTGTAAATGCAGCACAACTGGAGAAAACAAAAAGTAAATCTGTTTACAGTTCTGTTTCATATGGGTGTTGAGATGTATCCATAGATCTCTTCATTTTGCTCTCAAAGTGCACCAGATTGATGCTTTTAACTTCAATATTTTAAAATAAATCTTCCCGCGGGAGCATACCCCCGGACCCCCCTAGAGGAGGTGAGGACCCCGCTAGAGGGTGTTAGGTCCACTCCCCACTTATGAAAATAGCACTATACCACTGCACCCTCTCTAATCTCAGATGCACCCTGAATTATTTTGTTCTGCCGTGTGTGTGTGTGTGTGTGTGTGTGTGTGTGTGTGTGTGTGTGTGTGTGTGTGTGTGTGTGTGTGTGTGTGTGTGTGTGTGTGTGTGTGTGTGTGTGTGTGTGTGTGTGTGTGTATTGTGTGTGTGTGTGTGTGTGTGTGTGTGTGTGTGTGTGTGTGTGTGTGTGTGTGTGTGTGTGTGTGTGTGTGTGTGTGTGTGTGTGTGTGTGTGTGTGTATTGTGTTTGTTGTACTTGCAATATATAATTATTGCAGAGTGCCGATGTTAGTTTCCAAGCACAGCAGATTAGCATGCAAGCATTAATCAGTAGCACTGACAGCACTGCAGAGGCTCTTTTATAATTTCAAAATAAAAAATTATCTTCCTCATTTGCATGTTAAATAATTGAAAGTGTGTATTAATTTTTAATTACCAAAATCACATTCAGATGCTATCTGTTATCCTCATTGCTGTTTTCGACTTAACTTTTGAAGACACCAACAGCAGCTTATTGCATTGACACCAGAGGTGAGAAGTAGTGGAGTACTTCGTTACTGTACTTAAGTACATTTTTCTGGTATCAGTACTTTACTTATGACGAGTTTTTACTTTTACTTCTTACATTTTTAACACAAATACCTGTACTTTCTACTTCTAACATTTTCAAAACAGGCTCGTTACTTTAGTTTTAATCTGTGTTTGGTGGCCTGATCATTATTATTTAGAGTCATTGCATGCCTAGTGATTTAAACACGATCCGTGTATCCATCATTTCCTGGTCTTCTCTAAAGAAGAGGGACCAATGAAAACATTGTCATTTTGCAGTTGTTCAGCATCGAAACATTCATTAGCTAACGTTGACATTATTATTCTATTAATATAAAGGGAGGTCAGTTACTCTTTAAAACAGCTGGTAGTTATGGATACTTTTTACTTAAAGGGCCCATGTCATGGCCATATCTACTGATCATAATCCCATTGTTGAGGTATACTAAAATAGATTTATATTGTGCAATTTTCCAAACTCGCATTGGTTTCTCATACAGCATATCTGTATAGCAGGGGTCGCCAATGATGGCACGTGGCACCGTAACCAGTGGCACACTAGGAATAAGTGGAATGTGTGCAAAATATTAAAATGGTATTTTCAGATCCTGAACGAGACCGCCGCCAGGGCGCGTCTCCCCGTTACCTGCAGAAGGAAGCCATGCACGCAACGCAGCCCCGCTCTCTTTAACTCCAGGCGACTTTCTGCTGCTTTCCTCCGTGGTGCAGTGCTGATCGTTTCACCACAGAGGAAAGCACTTCACAAATTGCAGTACCCATAAAGAGCTGTACAAATGCCGCAGTTTTTGCGTGGCTGTGTCTTTAGTT
Source organism: Pseudochaenichthys georgianus (assembly GCF_902827115.2). NCBI lineage: Eukaryota > Metazoa > Chordata > Actinopteri > Perciformes > Channichthyidae > Pseudochaenichthys > Pseudochaenichthys georgianus. The sequence goes on from NC_047526.1 coordinate 17,178,081, forward strand.
TAAAGCCCAGTGTTGATCTGCTCATCTCTCATCGAAATAACATGCTACACAGGGGCGGACTGGCCATCTGTGTGTTCTGGAGAATCACAGAACGGATGATCGTCCTTATTATTATGCCGTTCAAACCAATTATTTAAATTTGTTTGTTAAATTTGGCATCATGTAAGTTGCGCTGACAGGTCCACACACTGCTTCCCCTCAATCGTCGCGATCGTCGGCACGCTGATAAAATAAGTTATTTTGAATGGCACTTCATATCAAAAAGATTGCCGACCCCTGCTGTATAGTATGTGTATTCACTCTCTGTCCTAAACGGCTTGTTGGAGCTCCTGCCCCCCCCCCCCCCCCCCCTCCCTATGAGCCCAGTGGCCGTCTGCGAGACAGCGAAACCAGCCCCGAACACACACCGACTCACAGCCTTGCCACGTCCCGCCTTCTCAGGGAGGAGAAATCGGCGGAGCTGCAGCTGAGAAAAGATTGAGTGTTTGTGTGTGAGAAAGTCCGTGGATTGGTCCATTTGGAACAATCCACGGATTTAACCTAACGGCTCCGCGGACGTAACGTAACGGCTCCACGGATTGGTCCATTTGGATTGGGTATGGGCACGTCACTGTACCCAGGAAGAAAACAATGGAAAAAGATAAATCTCCAACGAGGCGTTCTGGGGCAGCATAGACAGGTCTTTTCTGTGTTATGGCGTGTTTCCACTGCAACGGGTAGCTCGCTTTAAGCGTGCCGAGCCGTGCGGGGCCCGTTTTTGGTGGCGTTTCCACTTGGCCTAGTACCGGCTAGCGGGTCCTAATTCACAGTTTTTCTGGCCCCATAAAATCGTGGTTCTAGGGCCAGGAACAACCAGGCTGAGTCGGGCTGAGTATGCTAAACTAGAGAGAGAATCGCTGGCAAGGGGGCTACAACTACAACAAGATGAACATATTTGACCGTGATTTAATTGTAATACACGTTTCAAAATGATGCCGAAGTAACAACATACTGATACCGGTTAGTAAAAACCATGAATTAATGCTTTGACAAGTCTGCAGACAGACGGCAGGCGAAAAACCCTTTTAAAATGCGTGTTTTCTAAATGGAGCTTGGCTAAGCTAACGTTATATATGCTCCGACCGTCCACACTCACAACAACGGCCTATACAGACATAAATAAACAAGCGACTGTATTCGCCATGACACAGGCAGTCTGTGGTTTGTACTTGTTTAACTTTTGTCTAGTTTCTGAACAGATATGAAGAGCTGTGAGCTCTGAGTGCTAACAGCTAACGGCTGTGTTGTTTTTCTGGGGCGCTCATTGAAGATGACGTCACGGCTCCGCCTACACTGCGTTACTACTGTAATGGAAGTGCAGCATTAAAGTGAGCCGGGCCTAATAAGGCCTAACCAAACCGAGCGAGGCCTGCAGTGGAAACGCGCCATTAGAGTTTTACTCCCTACAGGGTGTAGGCTACATGCATAAAAACCTTCATAACACACAAGGGGACGGGTAATAACCGGAAAAGCATGACATGGGACCTTTAAGTATTCGAAGCCCATACTCCTTTACTTTTACTTGAGTAAAGAAGTTTAGTCAGTACTTCTACTTTTACCAGAGTATTCTTAAACACGAATATCTGTATTACGACTTGAGTGAAGAATGTGTGTACTTTTGCCCTCTCTGGCACTATAAATCCTTGCAAAGTTGAGCTCTTCAGCGTCATTAGAAGACGACTGGCTCACGCTATTTTATCTTCCTCACTCGTCAGAAAGGAAGAATGCGGGGCAAAGAGAAAAGCCAGGAAATGAATTACAGAGCAAAATGGAGAGAGTCATCTATTTGCTGGTGACAGAATACACCCGACAAGAGATAAGGAAATCCCATTTGTAGGAAACAGCCACTCAGCACTTTCCAGCATAACCGGTTAACAGAGCAGGTCAGCGTGTGGGTCAGCGGGGAGATTATACTGCTTAGATGGTGGTGGGCAGAAATATGTGTAACAGGATATTGTCAGTGTGAGAACAGGTTGTCTATGTAATATGGAATAAGCACCTGCGTTGGTGGCACGCTGCCCGACAATAGCGATGTCAGATTTAATGCTGTATGAAATTACTGCGGCGACAAATAAAGATAAAAGAGGACTCAAAAATAGACTATATTTCAACCTATTATGCTATAGGTGCAACAGTTCATGTACAGCTCGTGTGTGTTCCCAGTACAAGACTCTGCTGTCCGGATGGAAATGTTTTTTTATGGTTTTTCAGGCTGCGAGTAAAAAAAATATCATATTTGATGTTGTTTGTCGCACCGTTGACAAGATTTCAGTCTGGGCGATATTTCTGTGAAGATGAATATGGAATTATGTGCATATATTTCATTTAGGCATGGGAGTCATTATTGTGGAACAAACCACGTTAGTTTCAGCTAAGAGGCCTGAATGCCACTTCCTAGCCTTTACTTCCTCTGCTTGTTTGGGCACTTTGAAGAACACTTTGGCAGTTTTGCACTTAATTGATCTCCCCTCTGTCTGTATCTCTTTTAATTACAGGCCTTGCCTTAGCAGGAATCAAACAGAAACAATTAAAAGCAGAGTGTTTTCAAACCACTCGATCCAGCTAATGAATAGACTTGGAAAACAAACTAAGAACTTCCTGCAAAGTTTAAAAGGAGAAACTAATTGGGCTTGTCTCCAAGAGATTATCTTTCCAAAAGATGAGGTGAGGATGCACTTTAGATTGAGGAGGAAAGTTTAGGCAAGGGCTTTTATTCAATACAACTTTCATAAAAGCCAACATGATGTTTTCAATGCCAGAGGCTGATACTTTGATGCCGCTTTAATCTGCCTCAACGGCAATGAGCCGGTGTGCATGCAATCAAATGAACTTTATTGAGGTAGACAGATGATGAGTGAAGGGAGCGCTCCTGTCAAGCATGGAGACTAAACGAGAAAGAAACACTGATGTCTCAGACGCATGTCAAGGCAGAGGAGTCACAAGAGGTGTCTGTAAAAAGAACCAGAAGACAGGGAGGTTCCAGCCCGACAAGACGTGTGAGTTTGATAAATGATCATACCGACTCACGAGCTTGAACTTTGTGGTGGATGTTGTTTGCAGGTTAACGCAAATCAATTACATCTGAGCCACAGGCTGTAATCTCAATTGAGCCCTTTGTAATCAGCAATATGTCAACTGGACATAAAGCCTACAGTTATTATTATTTTCAGATCAGACTGGTATTGATACCTCAAGCCACAGTTGAGGATTACATTTTGTGATGCACTAGACTATAAAATGTGTTTAGAGTCGCTATGTGTGTTTGGTTGTAAAAGAGGCAAGTGTCATTCCCCTATCAGATCGATTGTAATGAAGTTTACACATATTCCCCCCCAGGATGAATAAATAATAAGTGATACCAAGTATGATGACTACACATCTGCAATACGAATTAGCCTGATGGTATATTCGATTTATATACGGCTGTTTATAATGTGTATAGCTCCTTATAGTGTTCATAGTGTAAATACCGTCATATGTATACAGTATTTATATTATACTCCAAATAACACTGCACTTTAATACTTATTTTGCACTTCTGGGTGGATGCTAACAGCATTTTGTTGTCTTTGTACTCTGTGCAATGATCAAAATTGAATCTAATCTAGAAATCTAATGTTAGCATGCCAAACGAGGACCCCAGGACTTTCAAAATAAAAGTTATTCCGCAAGCCAGTGAACATTTATTTTTAAAACCTGAGTCATTGTCTCTCTCCATTCATTTGACTGAGCTAAGAGTGGCAAGTGCATAAGAAGTAACACCAAGCCCTACGAAAAATAACACAGATACTTTTAGTAAAACAAGTAAACTAAAACTGAAAAATACTTTAGGAAAAATGATATTGGCAGTTATAATGAAAAGGTAATGTTAGCCATGTTGAAAAAGCAATATTCCCAATGATATTGGTAATATTTGTTTGTAACTGTGATGTTTTAGCGTCGTGTCCAGAAGTATTTGTGAATTCTTGTTTTTGCACAGTTTCATAAATCACGGGTTATAATCTGGACAGTCATGTTTCCGATGTTCTTTTTAGGAGAAGGGAGAATAATATACAACATAGAAGACACGCTCGGCCTAAGTACAGCCTCATCAAATCTAGCATTTCTGTAGTCTTCTTTATTAATAGCATTTTGTTACGATTATTGTGTTATGTCACGTTTTGTATGTCTTGTTTTGGGTGTTTTGCTGTTCTCCCTGTCATGTTTTCCTCTTGGTATATTGTCTGGTCCTTTTCCCTGTGTTTTTCCTCCTGTCGTTAGGTTCCCTGGTGTGTCTAGTTGTCTGACTGTGTTCACCTGGTGCCCCTGTGTTTTCTCCTCCCTCCTCACCTGTCTCTTGTTTGTTTCATTAGTCCTGGGTATATTTAGGTTCTGTGTTTTCTGTTAGTCTTTGTGAGTTCCTTGTCGTATTTGGACGTTGTTCACGGGGTGAGAGTACTGTTTTGTCGAAGTTTGTTCCAGTAGCCTTGAAATAAAGGTATTTTTTCTGTTCATCTGCATTTGGGTCCTGCTTGCCTCACTCAACCCTGACACATGTATTGTACACCAGCTTCGTTTATCTGATAAATGCTTTACTTCAGCTCATCAGCTTTCCAACCATGCAGATGCTCATCTTTCAGAGCAGGCCATCACTATTATGGATGAAACTAGACGGTAATGGGAGGAATAGATTGCACCTGCAGAGAACTGATGCTTCAAAGAACCGACAGCTCATCAGCACACTCGGACAGCTAAATGAAATATCTGGATGCTTTAAAAACTATTCCCTATATTTAGGATTCAAACACATTTGGAATGGTATTGGGCATGTTGGCAAGGAGAATTCACGGATCAAAACGAATCTGAAGTGCATATCAGCTTGTTTGAACACATGTAACTTCCAGCTAACTGACATGTATTGGTCCAACAGTACTTTAAAACTTTTCAAACACCTATTTGGTGATTGAACAAATTGTAAAATGGCAGATAACAAACCAGAAACCTCATGTTTTGTGACAAAACCGATCAGGAAAATATATAAAGGTTGAGTAACTACGCCTATTTTCCCCCAGATGTGAATGTGTATGTGTCATTTCATGGCATCAATCCCGAGCCTTTTCTGCATGTCTACATGTCGACCACAAAAGTTAAACGATGCTATACAGCTCTATTCGCCAGTTGCCATGGCTACTTGTGTACATGAAATGGCAAGAATGACGCTGGCAGCATCTCAAAGGAGAGGAACTGAATACGAGTAAATGCTGGTGTCAGACAGTGCATCAAATGTGAATGAAAGGGAAAGGAGTGATGGATAGGATGGAGTGTTGTGAAGAGGGAGCCAGATAGAGGCTGATGTTCAAGATGGGATCAGTGTCCAATTAGAATAGTTGCAAAGCACCAGTGACTTTGTACATATGCACGTAAGGTAGTGTTTTTTGGTGTTGACACAAACATAGGTCAACTGTAGGAAGATATATGGACCAGTTTTTAAAATAAAGATACAATTCTAGTTGATATCAGTGTTGTTTCTGTATAATCTTCAATCCCCACCAATGCCAATCACTTTGATTGACTTTGGAGATGTATGCTTAGCACCACAGTGTATTTGAGGTTAGGGAAAGCTTGACAAATAATTGGTGGTTAATTAAAAGTCTCTCAACCTACCAATTTATTGTTTGAATACTTTCACACAATGTGCAAAAGACGTTCTCCACTGGCATTAAAGTCTACCATTGGACCTAAATTCGGATGTCTGCAATTGTCAAATATGGACATAATTGGAAGGGATACTGGGATTTAGTAAGGATATCAAGAAAGATGAATTATGTGGGTGCCTTATTAAACAATTCAAATGAATGCTTGTTATCCAGTTGGCAAAACTACACTCTGGGCTATATAAATAAACATTGATTGATTGATTGATTGTAGACAACGCTGGGATGAGGCTTAGTCACTCTAAAATGTTGTCACAGCACCCCAACCCCAACTCATTATTTTTCAATTATAGAGTAAATAACTATTTGGGAAATCTGCTGCCTCTATTATTTTGTACTAAGTCCAATAGTTATATAAATGTGTGTTGCTTTGCTTATTTCAGTATGTTTGTTTTAGCTTCTGTGTGCAAAAAATAAGTGTTTGCTGACAGTTTGCTCTTGTAAAAACAGCCTGACGTTGGAAATGTGCTGTGTAGTGTTGTTGAACCTACAGTATGTGCATGTGTGCTGCTTTATGTTCTAACGTATGTACTGTATACTTCAGCACCCTTTTTTATAAGGTCCATACCTCCACCAAAGCATCAGCAACAGACTGTGACTGATGACACTAGAGATTTCAGCATCACAGAAGCATCTTTCTTTTCTTTTTTTTGTTCATGCTATGATTCTCATTAAGAAACAACCCTGACTTTATAGTGCAAGGCTAGATAACGGGTCGTCCTGGTAGCTGAGAACAGTGTAACCTTTTGCACCTTGCATATGAGGATGTGGCTGCTTTTGTCCACACTGGATCCCTGGAGAAATGGCTGGTTTGTGTAATATTAACTGTAGTTTATGTTTTTATAGATGAGGCTGAAATAGAAGCTTCGCATTGCTAGGGCTTAAAGAAAGTGGAGAAAGACTAAAGTCAAGGTCAAAGCATATTTGCAGAATACACCAATGCATCCTGACAGCAGCAAACACACAAAGGATTTCATTCCTGCAATACAACATACAGTATATTCATGATACCAGTGCAGTTTACTAGTACACATGTTATTTATACTTGAGAAATAACCCATGGGATATAGTCATTGATAGTGATTTTACAATAGCTGAGACGCGGTTTGGACACAGTTTGGTGAAGGCTTCCTAAAGGGCTGTCAAGGTCCTCTGAGCAAACAGCTTATTAAGACCCATACTTATGTTTGTAGAGAGTGCATGGCGCTTGTTAATTATGACTCAAGCAAACAAGGAAGTCAGGTGAGTTAATATAAAGAGGGACAAAGTCAACCTATTAAAGACATTAGGGTGGATGGATACGTCAAACAAGCACAGGACTCTTGGACCACTATGAAACAAACACACAGGTCGAATTATTTGAGGTCAAAGGGGCCGTATTATAGTGTTTTCATTTACAGCTTCATACTTGTATTTTGTTCCTCTACTGTGACATGTCTCCATGCTTTAATGTTCAAAAATCTCTTTATTTTTCTCATACTGCCTGTGCTGCAGCACCTCTTTTCACCCTCTGTCTGAAACCAGAGCCCAGTCTGCTCTGATTGGTTGGCTGGCCGGCTCTGTGGTTATTATTCAGCTGTTTTGAGATGTCCCGCCCCTTAGACAATCCTGTACAATGTGTTGGACCTTTAGCCAATAGAAGTGTCACTATGTTACGGAAGTCAATAAAGGAGCGTAATCCAGGCGTTTCAGGCAGGGGGGAATGTGTGTAAGAGAAACGCCTCTGTGGTGAGCTTTGGGATTTTAGCCTTTGCAGACCATTTACATGCACACAAATCTAGATAACACACTACAGGAAAGGGAAAAGCACAAAAATAAGTACAGTATAGGCCCCTTTAATGTTATGAGTGACCAAGTCTGCATATGAAAAACAATTTGAAGTTAAAGGAGACCTATCATGCTATATTTAAATGATATAGTGTATGACCATACCTATATAAGGTATATTTATACATTTTATTTTTCAAAATACCAAACAGATCATTTTTTAGACATGCCTCGTTTCGCTCATTTTCGCTTTATTCCAAGCCCGTCTTTGAAAATTCTGAGCAGCAGCTGACCACGCCCCCCTGCAGAAGAGCAGGCATGAGCCGGCGAGAGTCACGTTACCATGCTTGCTGTGATTACGAGTGTGGAATAAACATGTCATCTCAGAGCAATGCATGTGTTCAAGCATATTATCAATTTGATACAGAAACTGACCCTGAAGCAGCGGAGGTTTTGGTGGAGGTGCAAAAATCTCGGTTGCAGCAGGACGTTTCTGAATGGTTAGCTGACAAGCTGTTGTCCCTATTTATTTTACTCTGTTACGATGCTTGCTCCTTATTCCGTTCATAGTTTGGCTAATTAGCAAGAATGCAATGTGTACAGTTTGTAACGCAAAAACAGCGATATATATATATATATATTTATAAAGGGAGACATTCATATTGACAGCATATATACAATAGCCTCATTGCGTTTATTAATAGTTTACAGTCCTTTTCTTCCAACATCGTGCAACAACCGTTGGAAAGTTGAATAACTTAGGATGATAAAAAGTATAACTCCAACAACAAGTTGTCAGCAATGTGTGTAGTTTCATGTGTTTTTAAAAGCTCAGTTATTGACTTCTTTGTGCAAATTGCGCCACGATGCCTTCTGAACGGAGAATTTGTGCTGCATGGAGATACCACAGATAACATTTTTGATAGCTTTACTAAGTTGTCTGTTTAAATACATTTTTCACATGTCATTCAATATATGTTTATCACAATGTGTCAAGACGGATGCAGTAACTTGAGGACTCTGTAACCTGTATGGTGGACCATCCTGGATTGGAGCCTGTGTGCCTAAATGTGTTCTCCCTGCAGAATGCGTTGCATATTTACAGAGCTGAACATGGCGGACGACAGTTGAGGCAAATAGAGCGGTTTGTTTGTTTTGACTGAAATTGTAAAACGAATGCTAATATTGTTCATGGAAATAAATACTGGTGTATATGGCTTTATGCAATCTTTCATTCTGTCATTGTACATGTACTATTATATTATATACTACACAGCAATGGCATAACACACCCATGTGTAAGACAAAAAAGTCCACACACAACCTTATGCTTTTGAAATCAGAATATTCTTTACCCATCCAAACATGAATAATCACGACACATTTTGATATCAACTTGGAACTTTATTGTCAAAATCAACGGTTAAAAAAACCCATACAAAAAAACTAAATGTAGCCTACTTGTATTTTGTATAAATGACACTAAATATTTTTACAGAAGCTTTGTGAGCTGGTGCTGGGGCTTCCTTTGACGCAGGATCAGAGTGGTGATTCCGGCCTGCGTTGTCCTCAGGATACGCAGGGAGTTTCCTGATCCGTGAAATGTCGATGTTGGGTTCAGACAGCAGCCAAATTGAACCGTGTAGCATACCCGGCGATGACCTCCTCCCTGTCAGGTCGCTCATAATGGTGCAGGGTCCACAAAGACTTGGTCGAAGATGAGGTCCATCAAGTTGGCCACGTAGGGCTGTGCAATGGTAAAAAAAGCACAACAAAAAATGTGGTTTAGATTAGTATATGCATGTAAAAAACTGAAACTTCTTTCTAATTTTCTTTATTTTATATTTGTAAATAGTTGTATAATAAATATTTTAAACACTTACGGAATGTGGGGTCAGTCTTTACTGGTTTTGCTCTGCATTCTCCCTTCCTGGCCTTTGGGAACTGCAGTTTATACAGAGGGTTTCCAGTGGATGTAGTGGCTTGTGCACGCTCAGCGTTTTCATTGTAGTGCAGGGCTGCCAGGTACAGTCTTTCATTTCCGCCATGATACAAACAAATGTAAATAATAGCAAAGGATGTACAAATTGTCACTAATTAGTAAGTATGTGAGGTGCTGGCCTGTAAAGAAGAACACATAGTTAGAACAAAATCATCTCAACTTAGTATTCAGGATGAGAAAATACTATTTGGATAAATATAGTCTGAAATCCCAAAAGATGGGGCTAAAACTCTCTATTTAGCAAAACTCTCTATTTAGCAAAGCTCTTTGCTTAGCCTTTTCCAATCTGAGTTAGTTTTGAACCGTAACGTGCATGCTGTGTTTCTGACTCAATACAGATGATGTGTTGGAGAGGGGCTGAGCTCAGTAGACTGACTGTATTGAGTGCTAGCCACTAATTAGCCTGTTGCTAGAGGTAAGGCCTTGTCAACAACAACAGACCGACGGGGCTTTAGCTCAGTTTTACTCGTGGTGTGTGTCCCCCCTCGCATACATACACAGTGTTGTATCCTAACACACCCCCATTTATATTCATGTGCGCAAACAAGTAAACACACAAAAGCTTTTACATATAACGCTGCAAAACACGGCATGTCTCATTAGCGTAGCGTAGCGTAGCTTAGCTTACAGATCGATGATATCTGATCGTTCTTACAGACTACAATCACAAAAGCGTTTACATATAACGCTGGAAAAAACGGCACTTGCCTACAGAAGATTACGTTTGTTATTATAACTTACTCAATATGATTGTAGAGGATACAAAATACTAATAAATAGGAGAATAAATACTTGTGTTATCGCCTAGGGCGTGGCTTTACAGCCTTCACACAGATCGCCATTACGGCAGTATGTCTGAACATGTTAGCAAATGCCTGATAATTCAAATGACAAAGCAAAGACTGCGGAGCGTACAAAATAAAATGCTACAAAAATATATAAACACCTAACCGATTACTATTTGGGTTTGAGGCGACATTGATACGGCGAAGCTACATGCTACATGCTACAAACTAGAGATAGCTTTATCAGGATAAACACCGCTAAATAAAAACGTACAGCTTCAAAATTGGATGTGTCCTCACTGGCCTGATCCCGGATGGTTGGTATTGATCCCGGGTTTAGCATTACTTTGGAGGCATATCCGTGTTGGACTTGAGACAAGTTCATAAACATGTCCGTCGTAAAATGTTTGGAACACACAAACAGAAATCTGCCGTGGTCTTCTGGCACATGTCCCTTGTAAATGAAGTCTAGCCACAGATTCATTTCTTTTTCCACTGATGGCATTGCATGCAGTCCCCTGTCCCGAGTCTTGCAGCCAACAACAGCACAACGTTTAACTATCTTAGACATCCTGGCAAGAGCAGGCAAAAACACAGATGTGGGTTGATTTAGCCTGCCGATAGCCTATATGCGAATGAGAGGTTTGGCAATGCACGTGGCCGTGGCTCATTCCCCTGATAGGTGGAGAGTTGACCAATAAGCCGAGGACTTCTCTGTGACGTAGAAAAGTATTGAAATCTGGATCCGTTTTTTTCAGATCCGTTGCAGCCCCTTTTTTAGAGATTTGGCGAAGGAGGAAAATAGAGAGGGTTGTGTTTTCTGACACTTGGTGAGTTCCCTGGAACACCGGGGACACATATTCATGTATAAAAGACGTACAAAGGTGCATTTTGCATGATAGGTCCCCTTTAAGTTTGTAAATTCCTCAGTACCTATGTTACTTTCTGCGCACATAACCACATCATGTTCTTATGATGATATCATAAATATGTGTCTCAACCCAAAGTACATCATTTTCCTTCACCTAAGTAGTTTTGCTGCATTAACACAATTGTATTCTGATTTACAAGGTTGATGACATGTTTAAAACTGCGACCATGGTCACGTGTTTAAAATTTCCACTTTGTTTGTTGTGTATGTGGTTTTTATTGGCAAAAAGTATATTGTGGTATGAAGACATGTTGGGATTATTCATGGTTTACTGGTGTGTTTCATTTTTTTTCCCATTGCTAGCACACCCGGATTAAGTCAGTCATGTATGAGTGAAAAATGTGACTCTCCCTCGGTCTGAAATTATCTCTACAGCAAGCTGTCTTCAGTGGTGGAGGCTCTGCTCCAGCCTGATCATATTACACACAGTAAGTACTACAGCTCAGGAGCCTCTGAGGCTTTTGGGAAGGTTGGGTCCCTATAGCTGCGGATCCAAACGGAGGTGGAGGATTAGGGGGCCAGGATGCAGGGGCCATGGAAGAGCTATAGGGGTGGGTGGAAGCATGTAAAAGCATACTTATCAGAAAGCAAGGACTCTTGTGTCAAAGTCCCATCATCACCAGCAGCTGAACATGAAAGAATATGAAGGACGTTCATGAATATTCTATTGAGTGTTATCTTTCTCTTTCAACTCTTCTTTTCCAGCCTTCTTACATGTTCTCTTTGCTAGTCTAATCTTCCACTTGCTCTTCCTCTTTGTATCTGCATTTCTCTGTTGTTGTGGTGTGTCTGAGGACATCAGGTCCTTTACCACAAGGGGTAGAAAAGGACTTTTACCAAAGAGCTCCAACAGTGAAACAGTAGTTCAGTTTTAGTTCTGTCTTTATTTTCAACATATCCCCCAGTGAAGAGATATTGGCTATCCTCTAAGTACATATTGGCATACATCTTCATGTGAGATAACCACAAGGTTGGAAACCAACTATGCTTTTTTCCCCTCAGTAGTCACAGTAATTATGTGGTCCCGGATGGTTGGTATTGATCCCGGGTTTAGCATTACTTTGGAGGCATATCCGTGTTGGACTTGAGACAAGTTCATAAACATGTCCGTCGTAAAATGTTTGGAACACACAAACAGAAATCTGCCGTGGTCTTCTGGCACATGTCCCTTGTAAATGAAGTCTAGCCACAGATTCATTTCTTTTTCCACTGATGGCATTGCATGCAGTCCCCTGTCCCGAGTCTTGCAGCCAACAACAGCACAACGTTTAACTATCTTAGACATCCTGGCAAGAGCAGGCAAAAACACAGATGTGGGTTGATTTAGCCTGCCGATAGCCTATATGCGAATGAGAGGTTTGGCAATGCACGTGGCCGTGGCTCATTCCCCTGATAGGTGGAGAGTTGACCAATAAGCCGAGGACTTCTCTGTGACGTAGAAAAGTATTGAAATCTGGATCCGTTTTTTTCAGATCCGTTGCAGCCCCTTTTTTAGAGATTTGGCGAAGGAGGAAAATAGAGAGGGTTGTGTTTTCTGACACTTGGTGAGTTCCCTGGAACACCGGGGACACATATTCATGTATAAAAGACGTACAAAGGTGCATTTTGCATGATAGGTCCCCTTTAAGTTTGTAAATTCCTCAGTACCTATGTTACTTTCTGCGCACATAACCACATCATGTTCTTATGATGATATCATAAATATGTGTCTCAACCCAAAGTACATCATTTTCCTTCACCTAAGTAGTTTTGCTGCATTAACACAATTGTATTCTGATTTACAAGGTTGATGACATGTTTAAAACTGCGACCATGGTCACGTGTTTAAAACTTCCACTTTGTTTGTTGTGTATGTGGTTTTTATTGGCAAAAAGTATATTGTGGTATGAAGACATGTTGGGATTATTCATGGTTTACTGGTGTGTTTCATTTTTTTCCCATTGCTAGCACACCCGGATTAAGTCAGTCATGTATGAGTGAAAAATGTGACTCTCCCTCGGTCTGAAATTATCTCTACAGCAAGCTGTCTTCAGTGGTGGAGGCTCTGCTCCAGCCTGATCATATTACACACAGTAAGTACTACAGCTCAGGAGCCTCTGAGGCTTTTGGGAAGGTTGGGTCCCTATAGCTGCGGATCCAAACGGAGGTGGAGGATTAGGGGGCCAGGATGCAGGGGCCATGGAAGAGCTATAGGGGTGGGTGGAAGCATGTAAAAGCATACTTATCAGAAAGCAAGGACTCTTGTGTCAAAGTCCCATCATCACCAGCAGCTGAACATGAAAGAATATGAAGGACGTTCATGAATATTCTATTGAGTGTTATCTTTCTCTTTCAACTCTTCTTTTCCAGCCTTCTTACATGTTCTCTTTGCTAGTCTAATCTTCCACTTGCTCTTCCTCTTTGTATCTGCATTTCTCTGTTGTTGTGGTGTGTCTGAGGACATCAGGTCCTTTACCACAAGGGGTAGAAAAGGACTTTTACCAAAGAGCTCCAACAGTGAAACAGTAGTTCAGTTTTAGTTCTGTCTTTATTTTCAACATATCCTCCAGTGAAGAGATATTGGCTATCCTCTAAGTACATATTGGCATACATCTTCATGTGAGATAACCACAAGGTTGGAAACCAACTATGCTTTTTTCCCCTCAGTAGTCACAGTAATTATGTGGGGCTTTTTCACAGTATGATGTTGCTGTTTTCCACTGCTTGAAGCAAAGGCCCTACTTTATCTCCCACCACTCTCTCTACAACCATCTTTGAAAGATAAGAACACAGCCCATGATAAATAGAAAAGCAGAAGGAGAAATTACTTTATATCTCACATTGTCTAAACAAGCTTAGCGGCACCAGGTTTATGTGAAAGTAATACAAAAAAGAAAAATAGTTTTTTAAAAAGTGAGAAAAAAAAGTGGAATAGTGCAATACGAGTCTATATACAAGTTATTGGAATGATATATTAGATAATAGATACATAATTACTAAGTAGTAGATGAATGTTATGAAATTGTTTCAGCAGTTCAGTTGTTTATTGCCTGCAGGATGAAGCTGTCTCTGAATCTGGTTGTTGTTGTCCGGATGCTGCGGTAACACCTGCCAGACGGCAGCAGACTGAACAGTTTGTGGCTGGGGTGGTGGGTGTCTTTTATAATCCTGAGGGATTTCTTCCTGAACCGCTGGGAGTAAAGGTCCTCCATGGATGGCAGCTCCGTCCTGGTGATGTTCTCTGCAGTTTTCACACACAAAGTGTCGGAAAACAAAACCCTCTCTCTTTTCCTCCGTACCAAAATAGAAGAAAAACGGGGGTACAATGGAGCTGATCCAGATTTGCTGCCGATATTATGTAATATCGGCAATGTGGGCTGGCTTTACACCCACGGCCCTATCAGAAACATCGCTATCAGAAACAATGCGCGATATGTTTTGGACGTAATATGCTCTTTGTTTACATTAGCAAGCATCGCTAACACTCAGAGCTAACCTGTACTGGAGAGTGTATGTGTAAAAAAGCAAGAAATACAAAAAGGAACTCACCTTGTTGTAAACCCGCAAGAAAAAAAGCATTTGAGCTCCATTCTGTTTCAGATATGATTCTTGATGTGGTTTGGAACATGATGTGGCGTTTCATCACGGCAGCATTTAGCTGAGTATCTCTCGGTAGAATTCTGAGCAGGCATTTTTTTTTAAAGATTTATACCCAGAATCAGCACTTTAGTAACAGGGCTGAAATAGAGGGATATGAGGCATGGCAAGAATGGGTGATCTGTTTGGTATTTTGAGCAAAACACATCATAGACATGTATTTATATTTGTGTATATATATCTGAGACCCATAATACATGCCTAAAAATAGCATGATAGGAAACCTTTAAGTCAACATAGGTGTTTGAGTCAGCTGTATTCAATTCTAGTTCGCTCATGTGTCAATGTGGATCACTGTTGACACGGTCTGTGGGCAGTTAGAATGAGCAGAAGGGCACAGCTTCTCCTCGGGACCCCTAGGCATGACCACAACAATCAACTCCTTCAAATGGAAGTGCTATAGTAGGCGGAAAGGGCAACAGCACTCTGGCAGCAACACAGAATCAGACCGCGCCCCCCCCCCCCGGACCACTCTCTGCCTGAACGGCTGAGGAGTTGGCAGGGTCCACACAAAGGTCATTGTTTGGGAAGAAAAGAGGAAGAAAATAGGTTTGTTGGGTTGCTTTTGCTCAGCGTTCTGATACACTTCATCTTTTCAAAAGCATACATTTGAATGATAGTGGAAATTCAAAACACCTGCAACGATAAAGGGATTTTTGGGGCTTGGCTAAAGATATCTGTTTTCTAAACAAACGGGCATTGGAATAGTGAATACTTTCATCACTCTCTTGGCAACATGCGCTAATGTAGGCGAATAACCAACGCCTGATGAGGTGAAATTCTTCCAGCCGTTGGGCGTAGCTTGGTTTTTCCTTGACTGTTTTGAACATTGCAAACAGGAAACAAACTACCATAGCTTAAAAGTACAGTCAAATATGTTGCTGAAATATGACATATGTTGTCCTTACGGTACGTCCATACAGCAGCTTTGAAAAAATCTTGAAAATCTTGGAGCTGGGCGTGTCTGAAAGCTTGGGGATTTTTTGCGACCAACAACCAATCACATAAATCTCCCGCCCCCGACATACAAAGCAAAAAACCCCGGGGATTTAATGCGAGCAATATATATATATATAAACTCCCCAAACAGGCGAAAACCTACCAGTTTCACCCACTGTCTCTGCCACCTCCCTCCATGCCTGGTTCCTCCGGTTTGTATCCCGGTAAATAGTCTGGTCGTAAAGAACCGTAATTTCTCGTGGAATATGAGGAAATGAACTGCGGTCTGGCTCTCCCAGCATACACGTGGTTTGATTGGCTAGCGCTTGTACTGTCAGATTTGCATAAACGGGATTTGATTGGCTGACGCTTCCAGCTCAGCTTCAAAAGTTGAACATTGCTCAACTTTTGAATCGTGAAAATCCTGGAAATCCTGGAAATTTTCGCTTCGCTCCCCCACAATGCAGTTCGGCGAAAAGCGAGGCAAAGTGACGTCATCCCCATTCAAAGTCAATGGGCAGAGAAGCGTTGGAAGATTTGTTTAAAGCTGCTGTGTGGACGTACCGTTACAGTGTGTGCGTGTGTGCGTGTGTGTGTGTGTGTGTGTGTGTGTGTGTGTGTGTGTGTGTGTGTGTGCCCTCAAGCAGTCCCACAGCATGCTTTGGAGTAGTAGAATACTTCATACAAAGGACTCTTTGACAGAACGCACACACATCTTATCATGCAGCCTATCACACAAAGGTCACATGTTTTCCTGTCTGAAAGCTATACCTGTTATTATAACAGGTATAGCATGCAAGGGCCCATTGCATGCTTTTCCGGTTATTACCCTTCTCCTTGAGTGTTATGAAGGTGTCCATGCATGTAAACAGTCAAACAGTAACAGTAAAACTTTAACACAGAAAATACCTCCCCCAAAAGCCTTGTTGGAGATTTCTCAGTTTCCATTGTTTACTTCCTGCCCCGCGTGACGTAGCTGCACCGCGTGACACACTTCCTCTGCCAGCCGACCATATTAAGTGTCGTAAAACCTGCTTCTTTTCTTCCATCCAGTCATGTCGCGGAGGGTCTGTTGCCTGTCTTGTGTGGAGAAATCCACAATGTTTGCAGTACCGAAGGCAGAACCACGACGAAGTCAGTGGTTGACATTCCTTTTTAACACTGTTCCAGCTGATTTACCAGCCGGTACTGTTGTGTGTGCGCGGCATTTCACGGACCAAAGCTTTAAAAACGTAACAATGTTTAGCTTCGGACTTGCAAAGCTGATATTGGAGGACGATGCTGTTCCTACTTTGTTTGGACCAGCGGGAGATTCGGGTACACAACCTGAATGGGATGGAACCACGTAAGTATTCATTGTGGTTTGTGTATTTATTCTGTTTAAAACAAACAATGTATCTACCACGTCTGTGTAAATGCTATGCTATGCTAATGCTATGCTACCGAGGTAAACACGAGGACTAACGAGCATTCCCAGACCTCAACACCGATGTTGGCACATGGCCTTACATGTATCTCATAGCAGGAGAATGTCTGCAAACACACACGAAATACTCATAGACGGTATACTCCGGGTGATTTAACCGTACGGTCCAACACACTCTCACTCCCTAAGCGTCCAATAGCTACGTTTGGTCAGTGTCCGTATTCCTCTTACTGTCGATTGATTTTACAGTGATATCTGCACTACTCATCGACTAAAAAACACCAGATTATCCTTGTTAATTACACAACATTGATTGGTTTAAATTGTGTGCAATGCTTTTGTATTTTTCCCCTTCGATTCGGAGAAACAAATATTTGTTCTGAGTAAAGGATGGCAGAAGACACTACACTACCCAGAATCCCCAGCTATCGTTTGGACTACACCATGTGCTCTGTTTGACAAACCCCGTTTTTTTCACCATTCATTCCAATGGCTGGCGTCTATGTCACATGATCTTCAAATTTCTCCCTGCAGAAAAAGAAAACATGGCCGAACTTCGTTTTATTCTAGGTGGAAAATGCCTATTTTAAAGTTAGTTTGGCCATTAAAATGCGTTTTGATGTCATTTGATGCGAGAAATATGAGTTGTTATTTCAGATTATGATAGGCTGTCTTTACACCATAAAGGTGCACAGCTGATATAAAGGGACACCTGGTGGTTAAAGCATGTTATTTAATTTAATTATTTTTATTATTAGATATTAATACGATCCCTATAAAGTATATTCATTACTCGTTATTCTCTACTAATAGTTAATTAAAGACTGTATGTAATGACTATTTTGCACATCCCGTTCAAGATTTCAAGATTTTCTAAGGTTTATTGACATATCATATAGGCCTACACAACTGTGGTGTAGTTCTGCACTGAATGAAAAACTTGGGTTGCAGGTTCCTCAATAGTGCATTACAAGACATCAATCAATATGTGTGCAACGCAAATGTTCCAACTTGGGATCAATAAAGTATATCTTATCTTAAGCTGATCGATGGCTACTGCCATATTTGCAAAATGTGCCTCTGAACCTTGACAAGTGCATGTTTCAGGCTTATCAATTAATGTAATGTAATGTTATCACAGGGGTCACACACATAAGACCAGCTGTTAAATAAAGCTCTTCTGACCTTAGCTGGCATGTGGGTATATATATTAATACTGCCCATAATGGGCACAAGCAATTTTCACCCATTTATTAATTATATGTTTTAAATGTGAGTGTTTCCTGTCCCCTAAACCTCCAGGGATGTACACAGTTTAATACTGGCAACTTCTTATTATGGGAAATACGAAAACGTCTTTTAAAACTACAACTCCCAGTAGAGACGTGCCATAGAGAACATGTTGCGAAACAGAATAGCCAGCATGTGTAGTTCTGGGGACGGGGTGGGGGAGGGGGGACGCGGTAGACCCGTTCAAATCCAGTTTTGGACAGTCTGCCGTGGTTCCATCCCATTTCAAGTGCTGTTCGAGAATCGGCTTAACCCTCGGAGCACACTCTCCAATCACAGAGCTTGAGGACTATCACGGGGTTTGTCAAACAGAGCACATGGCGTAGTCCAAACGATAGCTGGGGATTCTGGGTAGTGTAGTGTCTTCTGCCATCCTTTACTCCTGGGAATGGACGCTCACATTACCTTTAAGGGCAGCCGACACAAACGAATGCCGTGCTTCCATGAGCGTCAAATCCCGACGCAGATGGGAATACATTGCAATCAGTTGAAAGCTATTTGCGTCCCTTTATGACGCTGAAGGAGCCTAGGAGCGTCACAATTGGACGCCACGGACACTGACCAAACGTCGCTATTGGACGCTTAGGGAGTGAGAGTGTGTTGTACGGTCAGTAATTACAGTTGCCGTTCGTGTATTCTACCGAGCTACCATTAATAAGCTAAGCTAGATGCTCTAACCTAGAGATGTTATGAAAAACATTGTTTTCATGCCAGCTACAATGAATGACCGAACGTAGCAGACTAACTGTATAATATTGCAATTGTAAGATGTTCTTGCTAAGCCTAGACTAGCTGTTAAACTGCATATTAGGTTAGCATATTAGCTGGCAAGCTAACTGTGTTGATTACTGATACATAATCATAGCTGGAGAATTTCGTCTGCAAACACACACGAAATACTCATAGACAGTATACTCTGGCTGATTTAACGTAAGGTCAGTCGCCAAACATAATTACATTGAAGTTGGCGGTCCTAGCAGCTATGCTACTGAGCTACAAAGAGTCTGAAATATTACGCTACATGGGAAAAGGTAGCAGACTATCTGTAGAACATTGTAATTGTAAAAGTGTTGCTTTTATGAAATTGACTGTTTTCCTCGGATACAAAATTAATTGTTTGAATACTATGTGTATCTTTCTTAGAGTACATCACAGCAGGAACACAATACCCACCGCTCCAGTACAGTCGGATGTCAAACAGACCGTCCACAGACTGTTTGTGTGGGAACTCAGAGGGTTGAGACACGGTCTGTGGGAACACAGACAGTGGAATGCAAAGTGTCCGCCATTTCTGTTGCTACACAGTTGGCCCGGGGAACACTGAAATCGGCACACGTGAGAAGCAAAGGTAGACTATAACACTGACAAATCACAGATGCATTACCTTAATTGTGCTTTTATTACATGTACAGCACTTGGGCTCGACCAAAAATCGTTTTTAAATGTGCTAAAAAAAATAAAACCTTATTTGATATTATTGTATATCACAGACATACTGTTATGTTGACTACACGAAATACAGTGCTGTTTGTAGTTTGTACATTTTTCATTAATTAATCTGTCAGATGTACACAAGTTGTTGGCCTTTTACAATGTATTAGTGTCTTATCTAATGTACATAGTATTTATGCACTTTTCCCTTTTTATTAACAGGCATCCAGGCCACGGTGTCTTTCAAAAGTGTTGGCACTAAAACTTCCACCTACACAGAAATCCCCTTGTCCTCTACACCAATAAAGGGCCCAGGATTGGGACCTCGCAAGAGACCTCGACTGGAGTTGGAGGATGAACAAGCAGAGACGTCGACAGAATTTGAGGAGACTCTGGGTTCGAGTTACCACCCTGATTATACTGTAGAAGAATGCGAAGTATCGTACATTTGGTACACATTACTATTACTGTTTTTCAGAGTTCAAATCTAAAACGTATTGTTAATTTTTTTTTGTTACATTAGACCACAGGCACAATCCACGCACCGTGACGTAAAGTACATTGTTTTTGAAAGCTGCCTCAGACAGCTGTTTAAAAAATGTCCGGTGTGTAAGACAGACTGTGATGTCCAAACAAGAAAAGTGGGGACCTATGTGGCGTTCACACAGCGTTGTTCAAACTACAGTTAATTCAGAAAATGGGAGAGCCAGCCCGTCATCGGAAGTACCCCGGTTGGCAACTTACAATTATCCGCTGCTACATACTTCACTGGGGGTTCCTTCTTCAAACTACTAAAGGTATTTTACCATCTCTAACATCTATAGCATATGAAAAATGACAGCAGTGGACTTTTTCAAAAACGTTTCCTTTTTTTCTATTTATTCATAGATATGCACCTGGAGATCATCGGGTATGGGACCTTCAGGAGGCATGCTAAGAGTTACCTGGAGCCTGCTATTATCCACAAGTGGAACACTGATCAGCAGCAGAATTTCGATAATCTACAACAACAGGGGGGAAATGTCGCAGTTGCAGGAGATATGAGAGCAGACTCTCCAGGTAAGCAGAAACAGACAAGACAGTCTAGTGCCAGAGTTACTGGTGTATATTAAAATTCATCTACTTATCCATTGAAGTTCTGTTGAAAAGCCTTGAAACCTCCTGTATTATATTTTCTTCAGGACACTCGGCAAAGTTCGGGAGCTACACACTCATGAACCTGGGAAGCAACACCATTCTGGACTTCCAGCTTGTTCAGGTGTGATTCTCTTTCTAGGTGCTATCATTTTAGGCTTGCTGTTGATGCATGCTTTTGTGTATTTATGCCCTATTTGTTATTCCCCAACAGAGCAATGAAGTAGGTGGTAGTTACCACATGGACAAGGAGGGACTCAAAAGATGCCTAGATCATCTGGAGTCAAAGGATTTGGCGGTTGAGTACATTGTGACTGACCGTCATCCGCAGATCCAGAAGTACCTGAGGGAACGCAACATCGAACAATTCTATGATGTGTGGCACTTTGAAAAAGGTATTTATCCCTATATGTTGTAATGGAAGAATACCAAATCAGAGGCACTGTCCTTTGTTAAGATATTCCTTTGTTTTACTATGCAATTTATCCTGAGCTTCTAATCAGCAGCAGACATGACATAATGTCTGAATACATTCATTATATCTCCTACAATTTGGCCTGCCAGACCACTTGATCACAGCACCTTTTCTCATTGTAAATTACATTTCATTCACTAATCCTAGGATAATGTGAGTACTCTTTAGAATGGGAATTTACAGTGATATGAATATGTATGGAGGTTTCCTGGCTATGAAATGTTTTCAGACAGAAGGGTGTCGCACTGACAATTATCATATGTATGTTATGGTTGATGATATATGAAGTGTGGAATTTCCACCACACCCTTGAATGTTGTCCATCACAGCATGTCATTTCCACACTATGGCTTGAATATTAACTTGTGCATGTGCTTTTTTTATCTATCAGGTTTGTCCAAGAAACTTCTGAAACTTACACAGAACAAGGACTGTGACACAAAGTTGAAGAGGTGGCTGCGCAGCATAAAAAAACCATGTCTACTGGAGTGCGACGAGCACAACCTCGGGGCCGGAGAAGGTGGCAAGGTGGACGTCACTGGTCAACCACCTACAAAACGTTCACGTGCATGATGACCCCCTGTTCCCCAAGTGCACACATCCTGTAAGAGCCGCAAGCGATGCAAATAAACCTTACCTAAAAGGTGGTAAGTTCAATATTTCACTTCCTTCATAAGATCAACAATATAGAATGTAAATATAACATTGTTGTTATGGAAAATTATTGTTGTAATGTTCTAATGTGCTGGTGATTTACCTAATGTCTTTTTCATTTTACTCAAGGCTCAATAACACTCGCCAGAGTTGAAACGATACTCACCAACAAGAGAGTTCTCAAAGATGTGCTAAAGCTAAGCCATCACTACCAGACCTCATCCCTGGAGTCCTTCCACAACTTAATTCTGCGTTTTACCCCAAAAAATGTGATTTTCCCCTTCATTGGAAATTTGAAAACTTGTCTTCAAATTGGCTTATCCAAAATCAAAGAGGGGAGAGTGTACGGTCAAGCCTGTTAAGAACGACCCTACATACAGTACGTTTTGAAATATTTGTTTTTATTTTTATTAACAGAACTTACATTTCAAATGAGCAACAACACACGACGGAATCACCACTCTGATACCTCGCCCTAAATATCCCCAGCACCAGCTTACAAAGCTGTGATACGCAAGATATCGAAAACGCCTATCAGGAGAGGAATGGATGATGTACAGTGTATAAATATACATTCACACATTTTGTACATTTGTAAAAATAAAGTTTGATGGAAATACTTAGCCTTTCTTTCCTGAATTATTTGCTCCTATAACATATAATTCATATATAGCAAACCATGATTTGATTATTCATCAAACGGTAGTAGTTTATTACAGGTAACAATAACTTACTCTTCTTCCGTTGTATTTTTCAAAGGTCCGAAACTGTATTTATAAATATTGTGGAGATTCTGCAGGGTGTATGGGTTCAAGCAGTTAGGCTCTAGTCCTGGGTGGTCAACCATGCAGTTAATGGGTTCTGGAACTTGCAGCATGCGTGTTACAACCTATGAAGGTAAGATGTGTTAGAAAACACGTTTAGCAATTAAGCCAACTATGGGAAAGGTTTACAAAATAAACATTCAATTACTAAGGAAGTAATTTAATTTGATTTCAAACCTTTATTTAACCAGATTGGTCCCATTGATATCATAGATCTCTTTTTCAAGGGAGACCTGCAGCATATAGGTTCCACATGAAACATAAAACAATAAAGGACATACATTATATTTACAGGATACATAGTTATAGACATTTACAAGTGCCCATTGTATCAGCAAGCATTTCATTTAGCCTAGCTTTAAAAACATGCAGAGGAATGAGATTGCTCAGTTTCAATTCTTGCTGAAGATTGTTCCAAGCAAGTGGAGCTGCGCACATAAAAGCTGTCTTACCTAAGACAGTCCTTGCTCTTGGCACATCTAACAAGACTACATCATGTGATCTCAGACAATAGCTGCTTGCAACTCTCTGTGTTATCAGAGAGCAGATATAATACGGGAGTTTACCCAACAAAGCTTTATAAATAAACGTGTACCAATGACTGAGCCTCCGTACAGAGAGTGATGGTAAACCTGCCTTGGTATACAGTGTACAGTGATGTGTAAGCGCTTTACAATAATAAAAGTGCATATAATAGTCTATTGACTTGAAAAATATGTATACTGTATATCTTGGTATGTGTGCTACTGTTGGTGTTTTCAGCTAGCTGCCGACATAATGTAACTAAGCTAGGCTACCTTTCTTATGCTATTGCAGCACACGTTTTCTCCATCACTTGGCATCAAAGCGCAGTTTCCACAACGGCACCTAAATAACAACAGTTGTAGGTACATCTGATGACATCTGAAATGTAAGACATATACTAGATAAAAACGTACCACAATGACACTGTTTGGTCTGCTCTAGTGAACGGCGAGGCAAGACTCGCGATTTGGTCTATTCTAGGATCGAACGGAGGTTCGAAATTGTATGCTCCATACGCCATTGTATGCTATATGTAAGCTATCTATTTATCTATATAACTCTCTATCTATCGATTCTCAAATCTAGTATTGCTAAGTACCCGCTAAACCACTTTACGGCAGATGTCAACAGGGGCAGAGCCTCTCTGGTGGTTGACTAATCAGAACAGAGTGGCAGAGCTGACCAATCGGAGCACACTGGACGCACAGGAGGGTGGGGGCAGGAACTCCATCGAGACGTTTAGAACAGGGAGTGAAAACTCATACTATACAGAGATAATGTATGAGAAACCAATCTGAGTTTGGAAAATTGCACAGTATTTTTCTATTGTAATATCCCTCAACAATGGTATTATGATCAGTAGAAAGGACCATGCCATGGGACCTTTAAACGTCATCGTCTCATGACATCCATAGGATTAGCTAACTAACAAAGGTTAACTGTTCTTATATCCTAAGGCCTTATCTGAACTTCCTTCCACCCTGAAGTCAGCTCACTTAACATGAATACATCTATTGATAATTCAGAAGGACCATTGTCTCTCTAACTGTGTGTGACCCAATACAGAAACACACCAACATCCTTATCGTTTCTTAGCTAATGCATGCTGGATATGAACCACTAACTAACAAGACTTTAACTGTATTATGTCTGAGGAAGCTCCTCTCTTGGAGTTCCTCTGACCTCTTACCAATTCACTTAACATGGGTACATCTGCTGTTAATTTGCAAAGACCATTGATAATTAGCAAAGAGACTCATGGGCCTCCTCTACTGACTTTCTGAAAAAATACTCATCAACGGGTAATCATTTTACTCAAGGCAGAAATCACAGGTTGTACTGTACCTTACCTACTCACAAATAGCCAAAAAAACACCTTTTGATTATAACACAAAAGTGGAAGAGAAGACCATTGCGCTAATCTACTCTACTTAAATGGAAAATCATTTACAAACCTCAGTATGCTTAAGAGGAAAACATCAATTTGTCCCATTCAAGTTTAACACACATCCTATATATCAGGTGACATAAAAATGAATATACCAGAAATACACTGTATTAAACTTTCTGCTATAACACGTTACTTTACATAGTAACATATTTTGATCAGTGTTTCCGAGTGGATCGTCTGCCATGCATGGCAATATTTGCGCTACATATGGGCTGTGCCGAGTACGGTGAACCACACCTAGTTCTTTGCTTATTTTTAGTATGGGTCTTTGCCGGTCCAATATACAAAAGTTGAACCCCACACAATGCAATAATGCAAATGTAATTTGCTGCTAGAATAAATATATAAACCAGCCTTTGAGCAGATAATGTATTTCTTAAAAAAATATGTTCTTGCTAAATGACAGCCTTTACCATTTTGTTTTATTTACCTTTCCGTCCAAATTTGTCCTACAATAGTATGTCAAAGTGGGCTTGTTGTGAAACCCATACTACAGAAATCATCAAACCCCAAAGCAATGTTTTGTTTTTTTCATGACTTTTTTTTCTAGAACTAATCAAATTGTGATATTTACTCTCAGGTACCCTTTGCTGTCACTCGTAGCACCTTTGAATATCTGACATGCTTCAGCAGCTTTTTAGAACAGTCTGAGCTCTCTTTTCTAACAAACACATACATTGATTGTTCATGTCATTCAAAAACGTCTTGAGACCCTGCTATGTGATTGATTTCCAACACCCCTACCTAAAATCCAGGGTTCGTACGGGTGCTGGAAATCCTTGAAAATTCTTGAAATTGTACGAGATGTTTTCAAGGTTTGAAAAGTGCTTGAATTTTGGGAATGGTGCTTGCATTTTGGATAAAGTGCTTGAAATTGTAAATGCTTTACTTCGCTTTTTAGATTAAAAGAAAATAAAGAAGTCAGAGCACGCTTAATTGCGCATGACCTGCAAGTGTTTTTGTTACGTATGACCTGGGAATTCTGATGAGAGTGATAGATGTGTACCAGGAGGTTGCAGTTACAACGAGCGTTGGCTAGCAGAAGACAAATACAAGCCATGGCTAAGACGAGGGTCAATCCCACGAGTAGCCTCCTGCAAAGTTTTCAAAAAATAACGATGGGAGAATCGCTGACGAGCCACATGAAAGGTACGCCGCAGTAGAGCATTTTAGATTAGGCTAATGTTGCATGTTACGTTTGTTTAAGCTAACGTTAGCAAGCTGAATAGCGAACTCGATGAGGGATAATAATAATTGCAGGGGACAATCATTTCAGAGGAGCGTACCTACGTTAATATGTGCGTTACAGTCGCTATCCTGTGGTGTTCAGAGGATGAAGCACTTACTGTTGTAATTCAACCCAGTCTCACGGCATTTCGTGTTATAGTCACGAAATATAATCTATTGATTCAACACAGAGCGATTTTAAAAGCCATCTATTTCTACTGGTAGTATGTTTCGTGCCTAAACCAAATGTGACTTGCTCTATCGAAATCTGTCACATTGACCCGAAGACACATTTTCGTTTGTATTACTGGTCTGGGGGAAGCTCGCGAGTGTGTGTGTGTGTGTTTATGTATTTTTGCGTTTGTGTGTATTGTGTTTGTGTACTGGGGAAACACTCACAAGAAACACCGGCTGTTGTTATGCTTGCTGTAAATTACTCCGTTCTCCGCTTCAAAGTTGTATTTATCATCTGAATTTGCGGAAACAAGTTTAATATTCTGAAAGCCAATACTTTGTTTATTTGAAAACAGATGAAAGTAAGTAATCGTAAGTTCTAATATTACACTAGATAGTAAACTAGAATGCTTTTCAGCCATTAACCTTGAACAATTACATTCAATGATTCTCTCTTCTAAACCATCAACGTGCATGTTAGACCCAATTCCAACTAAGCTGTTGAAGGAAGTTTTTCCATTAATTAGCACTTCTTTATTAAATATTATGAATATGTCTTTATTATCAGGCTATGTTCCACAATCATTCAAAGTAGCAGTGATAAAACCGCTTCTTAAAAAGCACAACCTCGATCCAGAGGTTTTAGCCAACTATAGACCTATTTCTAATCTTCCGTTCCTCTCAAAAATTCTTGAGAAAGCGGTCGCAAAACAGTTGTGTGATTACTTAAAAAACAATGATTTATTTGAAGATTTTCAGTCTGGCTTTAGAACACATCATAGTACAGAGACAGCTCTGGTTAAAGTCACAAATGATATTCTAATAGCCTCAGACAAGGGACTTGTCTCTATTCTTGTTTTGCTCGATCTCAGTGCTGCATTTGATACTATCGACCATGATATCCTATTGCAAAGACTAGAGCACTTAGTTGGCATACAGGGAACTGCTTTAGGCTGGTTTAGGTCCTATCTATCTGAACGCTCTCAGTTTGTACGTGTTAACGATGAATCTTCCACGCAAACCAAAGTTAGCCATGGAGTGCCACAGGGCTCAGTGCTCGGACCTATTTTGTTCACATTATATATGCTTCCGTTAGGCAATATTATAAGGAATCATTCTGTAAACTTTCATTGTTATGCGGATGATACTCAACTATATTTATCAATCAAGCCTGATGAAATTAATCATCTAAATAAAATTCAAGACTGCCTTAAGGACTTAAAAACGTGGATGACCTTAAACTTTTTGATGTTAAACACGACCAAAACTGAAGTTATTGTACTTGGCCCGAAGAATCTACGAAACAAATTATCTGTAAAGCGTGTATCTACAGCAACGGGTTGTAGCAGCGATGTTTGCAGTGAAGGACAGGTTGTTATCTAGGATCACACCCAGATTCCTTGCAGTCTGGGTCGGGGAAACAACAGAGGAGCCGATGTTGATTGTTAGGTCAAGAGTGGGACAATCTTTTCCCGGAAAGAAAAGCAGTTCAGTTTTGTCAAAGGTTGAGCTTGAGATGATGAGCGGACATCCACTGAGAGATGTCAGCTAAACAAGCAGAGATGCATGCGACGACCTGGGTCTCTAAGCAGGGAAAGGACAGAATTAATTGTTGTTCTGATGGAGATAACAGGAGAGTTGTTTAAAGACAGCGCGTTCAAGTGTTTTAGACAGGAACGGGAGGAGAGAGACAGGTCTGTAGTTTATAACAACAAGAGTTATTGTACTTGGCCCGAAGAATCTACGAAACAAATTATCTAAAGACATACTAACTATGGATGGCATTAATTTGGCCTCCAGTGAGACTGTAAGGAATCTTGGTGTTATATTTGATCAGGATTTATCCTTTAACGCCCACATAAAATCAATTTCAAGGACCGCCTACTTCCATCTACGTAACATTGCAAAAATCAGGCATATCTTGCCTCAAAACGATGCAGAGAAACTAGTCC
This sequence comes from Pseudochaenichthys georgianus, assembly GCF_902827115.2. Taxonomy (NCBI): domain Eukaryota; kingdom Metazoa; phylum Chordata; class Actinopteri; order Perciformes; family Channichthyidae; genus Pseudochaenichthys; species Pseudochaenichthys georgianus. The sequence continues at coordinate 17,206,435 of NC_047526.1, forward strand.
ATGCATTTGTTACTTCTAGGCTGGATTATTGTAACTCTTTATTATCAGGGAGTACCAAGAAGTCAATCAAGTCGCTTCAGCTGATTCAAAATGCTGCGGCTCATGTACTAACCAGAGTTAGGAAAAGGGACCACATTACTCCTGTTCTGGCTGCCTTACACTGGCTCCCTATAGAACACAGGATAGAATTTAAAATTCTTCTTCTCGCCTACAAAGCCCTTAATGGGCAGGCGCCATCTTACCTTAAATAACTCATTATACCCTACTGTCCTACTAGGGCATTGCGTTCCAAGAATGCAGGGTTGTTGGTTGTTCCTAGAATCTCTAAAAGTACAATGGGAGCCAGAGCCTTTTCTTATCAAGCTCCACATTTGTGGAATCAGCTTCCAGTTTGTGTTCGGGCGGCAGACACCCTATCCGTTTTTAAGAGTGCGCTTAAGACCTTCCTTTTTGATAAAGCTTATAGTTAGGGCTGATTAGATTCAGCCCCTAGTTTTGCTGATATAGGCTTAGTTTGTCGGGGGACATCTTACTTCTTCCTTCTCTCTGTCTATACCCGTGTACACTCATGTTCCGATTAACCCAGCTTCCCCAAATGTCTTTCTTTTTGGTGTCTATATACGCTGGGATCCGGAGTCATGGATGATCCTGCGGTCCTGTGTCCTGGATCGCGAGCGCTGGATCTTGAGTCGTGGCTGTGGTCCTGGATCATAGGTCCTGGATGGATATCCTCGTGGATTCATCTTCCTATTATACACGCATGCATTTCCAAACATTTGGACTACCTATGTTGCAAATGTATTATCTTTTCAATTTACACACGGCATCTATTGCACGTCTGTCCCTCCTGGGAGAGGGATCCCTCCTCTGTTGCTCTCCCTGAGGTTTCTCCCATTTTTCCCTTTAAACTGGGTTTTCTTTGGAAGTTTTTCCTTGTACGATGTGAGGGTCTAAGGACAGAGGGTGTCGTATTGTCATACTGATATTCTGTACACACTGTGAAGACCACTGAGACAAATGTAACATTTGTGATATTGGGCTATATAAATAAACATTGATTGATTGAAAACAAACTGTCCCGGACCCTGTTGTGTTATCTATGAATACTATACGCCTTTACTTCATAATTTCAGCCGAGGGAGGGGGAGCGGCGCTGTGGAAGAGCAGGGTGCGGGTTGAGAGGTGCCTCTTTGTCCCTTTGCAAGCTTCAAAAATGTATTTATCTTGAGATTTTGGCAATAACAGTTTCATATTCTGAAAGCCAATACTTTGTTTATTTAAAATCAAACAAAACACCCGAACCCTGAAAAACTAGTTTTTTTTAAACAAATCCACATTTATTTTTTAGATGAGCCGTTGCGACTTTTGACTGATTTCGATAGAACGGGTCACAAATAATAACTATTAGAAGGTAACAAATATATACAAATGTCAGTGTTCTGAGGCTCTGAGCCCCATTTATTTTCCTCACAGATGGCAAAAAAAGCCCGACATTATACGATTTAATAACAATTTTAATTGTATAATAATTGTGGCTTGATATTGAGTAAGAACATGTTTTTATGAACCCCACAGCTTCCGGTCTTCCAAGACCCGACCGGACAAAAAGACGCAGGCACGAAACACACTACCAATAGAAATACATTGCTTTTAAAATCGTTTTTTGTGACACGAAAAAAAGGGGGAAATCGTGTTGGTGAACACGAATCAATAGATTACATTTATTTCGTGAAAATATAGTTAAAGTAGCGACAGTAAAAGTAGTCATTGTGCAGATTGGTCCATTTCAGAATAATATATATGATATGTTTTATAATGATTGATCATTAAAGTGTTCTCAAAGCTGGTAAAGGTGCAGCTAGTTTGAATGACTTTGTATACTGCAGGGTAGCTTGTGGATTTACTCCAGGTGGAACTAAATCTGATTTAACACTTGATTATATTTCACATCATTCATCCACATCTGTAAAGTAACTAAAGGTATTAAATACATGTAGTGGAGTAAAAGTACACCATTTACCTCTGACTTATGTTTACTGCCAACCTAAAAGTACCTCAAAAATAGTAATCAATAATGTATTGAAAAGTTATTTGGCTGATTGTTTTGGCTCAGCCAGGTTATATGGGATGCCCAGTCTACGTACAGATGGGTCACTCATTTTGAAATATTAAACTTAGTTTTCTTTTCTTTAATTTGTCGTCCTCATGTAGAATGCTATTATGAAACACACATTTGGTTGTTTATAGCATACAGAACATCTGATTTAATGTGCGGTAGGGAAATAATCATTTGAGTGTAAGTATGTGAATATAAATATGTAATTTACAACAGCTGTAAGATGCTTGAAAAGCTTGAAAATGCACCTTGAAAATGCCTGAAAAGTGCTTTAATTTGACTTTGGAAAAGGTGTAAGAACCCTGAAAATCATAGTGCATGCGTGCTGCATGAAGCCGCAGTAGGGAATCGGCAACACAGGGAAATAGAGGAAATGTTGTGAGGGAATGGATGAGTCTCTCAGCCCCTCTAGTCTGGAGAAGCTCAGTGGGGCTATGAACCCTCCTGCCAGACACAGAGAGGCTGAACACATATCCCACCAGGAGGTTCTGTCTATGAAATAAATCCTCGCAATATCTTCCCCTTTCTGTCTTCCCACACACACATCTCGCAAACAATAATCAACCGTCCTGCTCTTTTTTGCTGCATCGGCTGCTAAGACCAAGGAAGAGAGCAAACATGCCCCTGCCAAACCCAAATCAGAATCTAAGACAGGCCCCGGAAAGGAGAGATATATATATATGTGGGTGTGTTTGCAGAGTGGCCATGTGGGAGGGTTATGAGCGAGAATATAATCATGAAGCAGGTGGGGGTAGAAAGAGGTGATATACAGTTTCAGATAGGAGCAGATGGGGAATAGTATGAGGAGGAGAGAAGAGCAAACAGTGGTGAAAGAGCAAATCTGTGGTAAGAGTTTGACTGATTAAAATTGAAAAGTTATTCGGACCAGTCTTTGCTTAGCACACAGCCACTGCCTTAACCTTTTATAGGGTGGATGGCAAAGTAGATATATTAAAAAAAAGTGTGTGTGTGTGTGTGTGTAGGCCAATATACTGTATATTAAAACCTAGACTGCAGCCTCCCAGCCACTATGGATTGGGCTATTAGAGAATTTTACAATGTGTACGACCTGTTGATTTATATAATGGCAATTTAAGTTTTCATACTTGTAAGATTTTTTATGATTTACCAAAAAAAAGTATAAATATAAATATTTAAGCATGGTCCAAAAAGGTGATGCAACTGACCGCACTGCAATCCCTGCTAGCGCGGATAAAAAGCTATAATATATTTTAAAAAGAAAAATGCTGCTGAAATGATCAAGTATAACGTATAACAGGTTCATCTAATTTAGTACCTTCTCCTGCACCATTGATATAATTTGATATGACTCATCCATGTTGTTCTTAAAAGAGCGATTTAAAAGAGACACCCTTCAGACACAAGTGTGAAAGTTCTCAAGTTGTAAATTGTCCTATCGTTGTCCCAGCATATCTTAAAGACCCAGAGATCTTTTTTTTCCGAGGAGCACATTTTTCTTCCTGTGTAGCCATGTATTAAGTTTGATATACTCAGCAGTTTTCCAAATGGCTTGTGTCCACCGCGGGGCAGATTGAAATTGAAAGGGAGCACACAATGGCATGAAGGCAAAGGGTCGAGCGGGGTGAACCCAAAGCTTCGTGACGGCTTTGACAGCCAGGACACAGACGTACGTGCGTGCGTGCGTGTGTGTGTGTGTGTGTGTGTGTGTGTGTGTGTGTGTGTGTGTGTGTGTGTGTGTGTGTGTGTGTGTGTGTGTGTGTGTGTGTGTGTGTGTGTGTGTGTGTGTGTGTGTGTGTGTGTGTGTGTGTGTGTGTATCTAGCCCACTAATGTGCTCCATGACACTTCATTTAGGAGTGGCCCCTGGGAGCATTTATTTTATTCTCCTGAAATTAACACTTTACCTGCATGCTAATTTAGCCTTGATGTATATGCACAGTGTTGCACATTATTCTAATTTTAACCGAACGGCATGAAAATGCAATTACGAGAGTGACTGATGATTGCGTTTCCAATCAGAAACAATTTTATGCAGTAAGCTTTATTCTTTATCTTTTTTGGCATTAGAAGCAGGTGCTCGATTTCAGAGGTGACAAATAAACTGTTCACGCAAATGCACCCTAAAACATATTATTAATGTTTTAACAGCCAATATAATTTCACAGCAGCCACAGAGAATCAACAGATTTTTGTTTTGGACAAATGCTGAAATTAAGATGTATCTTTAATTCTGGTTTGTATTGTTTGGTCCCATTATATATATATATATATAAAAACACTGGAAAGCAATTCGTTTTGGGGAGTATTTTGAAGTGTAATAAAGCATTACAAAAACCTAACTGTCCGAAACAGCTCCAAACATTAGACATGTTCATTGCTTGGTCAATGTAATGCTCTGTTATTTTAAATGTGAGCTTAAATAAAGTTTAAAAACATTACATTGCATTTAGCTGACGCTTTTATCCAAAGCGACTTACAATAAGTACATTCGACCAGGAAGACACAACCTTGAAGAAAACAGAATCATATAAGTACATCAGGTTTCATAGAGCCAAGCATTTCAAGTGCTACTCAACTGGCTATAGATAAGCCAGTCCTTTATTAGTATATAAGTGCTCTGTTAGCAGTTCTTTGTTAGTAATTCTATCGCTCGAGGTGGAGTCGAAAGAGATGAGTTTTCAGTCTGCGCCGGAAGGTGTGTAAGCTTTCTGCTGTCCTGATGTCAATGGGGAGCTCATTCCACCATTTTGGAGCCAGGATAGCAAACCCACGTGTTTTTGCTGATGGGAACTTGGGTCCCCTTCGCAGCGAGGGTGCAGCGAGTCGTTTGGCTGATGCAGAGCGTAGAGCACGCGCTGGGGTGTACAGTTTAACCATGTCCTGGATGTAGGAAGGGCCAGATCCATTTGCAGCATGGTACGCAAGTACCAGTGTCTTGAAGTGAATTCTAGCAGTTACCGGAAACCAATGAAGGGAGCGGAGGAGCGGCGTGGTGTGGGAACATTTAGGAAGGTTGAAGACCAGACGAGCCGCTGCATTCTGGATGAGCTGCAGAGGTTGGATGGCACATGCAGATAGACCAGCCAGGAGGGAGTTGCAGTAGTCTAGGCGTGAGGTGACGAAAGCCTGGACCAGAAGTTGCGTCGCTTTCTGGGTCAGCTGGGGACGTATCTTCCTGATGTTGTAAAGCGTGTATCTACAGCAACGGGTTGTAGCAGCGATGTTTGCAGTGAAGGACAGGTTGTTATCTAGGATCACACCCAGATTCCTTGCAGTCTGGGTCGGGGAAACAACAGAGGAGCCGATGTTGATTGTTAGGTCAAGAGTGGGACAATCTTTTCCCGGAAAGAAAAGCAGTTCAGTTTTGTCAAAGGTTGAGCTTGAGATGATGAGCGGACATCCACTGAGAGATGTCAGCTAAACAAGCAGAGATGCATGCGACGACCTGGGTCTCTAAGCAGGGAAAGGACAGAATTAATTGTTGTTCTGATGGAGATAACAGGAGAGTTGTTTAAAGACAGCGCGTTCAAGTGTTTTAGACAGGAACGGGAGGAGAGAGACAGGTCTGTAGTTTATAACAACAAGAGTTATTGTACTTGGCCCGAAGAATCTACGAAACAAATTATCTAAAGACATACTAACTATGGATGGCATTAATTTGGCCTCCAGTGAGACTGTAAGGAATCTTGGTGTTATATTTGATCAGGGTTTATCCTTTAACGCCCACATAAAATCAATTTCAAGGACCGCCTACTTCCATCTACGTAACATTGCAAAGATCAGGCATATCTTGCCTCAAAACGATGCAGAGAAACTAGTCCATGCATTTGTTACTTCTAGGCTGGATTATTGTAACTCTTTATTATCAGGGAGTACCAAGAAGTCAATCAAGTCGCTTCAGCTGATTCAAAATGCTGCGGCTCGTGTACTAACCAGAGTTAGGAAAAGGGACCACATTACTCCTGTTCTGGCTGCCTTACACTGGCTCCCTATAGAACACAGGATAGAATTTAAAATTCTTCTTCTCGCCTACAAAGCCCTTAATGGGCAGGCGCCATCTTACCTTAAAGAACTCATTATACCCTACTGTCCTACTAGGGCATTGCGTTCCAAGAATGCAGGGTTGTTGGTTGTTCCTAGAATCTCTAAAAGTACAATGGGAGCCAGAGCCTTTTCTTATCAAGCTCCACATTTGTGGAATCAGCTTCCAGTTTGTGTTCGGGCGGCAGACACCCTATCCGTTTTTAAGAGTGCGCTTAAGACCTTCCTTTTTGATAAAGCTTATAGTTAGGGCTGATTAGATTCAGCCCCTAGTTTTGCTGATATAGGCTTAGTTTGTCGGGGGACATCTTACTTCTTCCTTCTCTCTGTCTATACCCGTGTACACTCATGTTCCGATTAACCCAGCTTCCCCAAATGTCTTTCTTTTTGGTGTCTATATACGCTGGGATCCGGAGTCATGGATGATCCTGCGGTCCTGTGTCCTGGATCGCGAGCGCTGGATCTTGAGTCGTGGCTGTGGTCCTGGATCATAGGTCCTGGATGGATATCCTCGTGGATTCATCTTCCTATTATATACACACATGCATTTCCAAACATTTGGACTACCTATGTTGCAAATGTATTATCTTTTCAATTTACACACGGCATCTATTGCACGTCTGTCCGTCCTGGGAGAGGGATCCCTCCTCTGTTGCTCTCCCTGAGGTTTCTCCCATTTTTCCCTTTAAACTGGGTTTTCTTTGGAAGTTTTTCCTTGTACGATGTGAGGGTCTAAGGACAGAGGGTGTCGTATTGTTATACTGATATTCTGTACACACTGTGAAGACCACTGAGACAAATGTAACATTTGTGATATTGGGCTATATAAATAAACATTGATTGATTGATTGAACATCAGACGGGTTGAGAGTGGGTTTCTTCAGGAGAGGTTTTACTCTTGCCTCCTTGAGACTGTTTGGAAAGTGACCAGAAGTTAGAGAAGTGTTGATGAAATGGGTGAGAAACGGTAGAATATCAGGAGCGATAGTCTGAAGGAGGTTTGAAGGGATAGGGTCCAGAGGACAGGTAGTAGGGCGGGCAGAGGTAATGAGGGTAAGAACCTCACTTGGCGAGAGAGGGGAAAAGGAGGTTAGTGTGCGGGTGGAAGGAGGGTCTGGTGACCCATCGGTGAGTAAAGGTGAGTCAGAAAAAGAAGAGCGAATATCATCAACCTTTTTTTCAATGTGGTTAACAAAGTCGCTTGACAGAAGTGAGGAGGGGGAGGGGCTTTGGGAGGGTCCAAGACGGTGGAGAAGATGGAAAATAGTTTTTTAGGATTGGAATAGGAAGGAAAAACGTATCGAGAAACAAACCCTCGCTCGCTTCGCAGCTTTTTCAACCCTTCTTGACAATAGCTATTTTCCACTGTCTGGTCTCCATAACTACAGCCAAAATCTCATTCTTTTCAAGTCTTCTCAAGCAATAAAGAGACTATTTTATTCTGAATGTGAAATCAGAACCATTATCTTTATCTTCTGCTTAGTCATGGAGAGAGCAGAGAGAAATAAGACTTTAATCCCTTTATCTGCGTAACTTCTACACAACTCTCTTCCATTCGTTCTTTTCTCTTTTTGTTCGTTTGATTCTATAATTTACTCGTTTTTGTCTTTGTTTCTTTTTGCTTCAAAACCACTCTGTTTCTATGTCCTTTGACAACCATTTGTTCTTTTTATAAATATTAACAAAGCTCACAACCGGATTTAAAATAGAACAAATTAGGTGTGTTTTACGTATGTTGTTTAGTGCTGACTCTGACCTTTTCAAAGAGGCCCGACAGGAAATGATGCCCCATCCTGTTTATAAATGAATAACATTATCATGGTTTTGTGCACATTATGTTGGCCTAGAATATAGAACCTTTGAAAAACAACAAATCCCTGCAGTCATGATGAGGTCACAGTAGGACAAGGTTTCAGCTCCATGGACAGCAACAGTTAAAGCGAACTGTTCTGTGCACATTTTCAATGAGTGAGTTGCTGTAAGACTGTTGCATCCATAATCTGACATCTGGTTGCAACATTCTGGTTTCACTTCACCCCCCATTAGTGAGGTTGAGGCCCAGAAACACAGCAAGAAAAGGAAATCCTTGCATTGGGCTGAAGTGATTACTTAAAGGATGTTTTGGTATGAGTCTATACTCGTTCTCATTTTTGGCTTAAAGCTTTTATATGCATTGCTTTGGCCATATTATTTTTGTGTTGGGTAGAAACATCGCTAATACCAGCCATAAAATAGCTCTTAATCTAGTGTGAGATACTATTCGGTATAAAATAAATTAGGGCTGTGCAATTAATCGTATTTTAATCGCGATTACGATTATGGTTTGCGACGATTATGAAAACAGCATAATTGACAAAATATGATTATTTTGCTGGGTGCGCTTTCGCCCCTCCCTAAAAGCCCACTCGGCCACGTGGGAGTGACATGTGTTGTGAGTGTTCAGCGCGAGCGAAGATGTCAGAACAAGAGCAGCAACTCGTTAAAAAGAAGGGTAAAACTATTTCCACTATTTGCAAGTACTGTGCCATTACATTTCACATCGCTAAAGATATGTGCCCAGTTAGCACTGTTAGCAACCAGGGCTTTAAGCAACTTGTCAACACGTTGGACAAGCGTTACGCGATGCCGTCTCGGTATTATTTCAGCAGGTCTGCGCTGCCTGCACTATATGACAAATGCCGTGGGGAAGTTGAGAGAGATGTGGCTTCAGCTGACTACTTTGCTACCACAACAGACCTATGGTCTAGGCTAGACCATAGGTCTGTTAAATAGAACAACAATATTCTGTTATCGTTAATGTCCTGTAACATAATCTTCCTGTGCCAGAATAATGCACTTGAACACATCAAAGCTTTGTGATTGGCCGGCATCACCCCATGTGTCGGGGCGTGGCTGAGGGTCTTCAGTACAGGTGGCAATATTGTCACCTGCCTGTGCTCATCTCTGAAACCAGACCATGTAAACAGGCTGGTGTTTCTTGCAAAACATCTTTAAGAGATGACATGAGCAGCCCTACCAGCATTTGCCATGGTGGCCTAAACATTTTTATTTGGTCTTAAATTGTAGTTCAACATTTATTTCCTGTTACTTCTGGACCATGACGGTTGGCCAGCCTTCAACGTTTAACTGAGTGGAATATGTTGAATATGTTTTACCAAAATCTTGGCTATATGTTAAGGAGTTTTCAGTAGGTTGTGACAGTGCACTGCATCATATTTGATTTAATTTATTTTGGTCTAATTTATTTTTATTTATCATATTAATAATATATGTTTAGTATGGTTTTGGAAGTGCGCTACAACATATTTGTTGATCTTGTTTATTGGTAAAATATTATTTGTTTTAAAGTTCAATAAATGGTCAATGAATAATCGTCAAAATAATCGTGATATCAATTATTGACCCAAATAATCGTGATTATGATTTTTGCCATAATCGCACAGCCCTAAAATAAATGTTGATCTGTTTTTCAAATGATGAGTTTTCCATTGTTTTTTTTCATAACAACAATCCTTTTGAACTAGTTAACTGTTTAACTGTAACATTGAATTAATACCTGTTCAATTTAGATATTAAATCAGAACCTACATTTTCTTTTTCCTTTTGTGTATAGGAGTTATATTGCATATCTATGAAAGTTAATCCTCAACTGGCTTTGAAAAGATTTTATTTTCTTACTTTCTAACATCCAAATGTCAGCCATCACACTCATGAATGTAATTGGCAAAAGCTTTAACACAAAGCTGAAGCATCTGTAATCACACATTGTGCACCGATTCCCCTCTTTCACCTCTCATCCGCATCAATCTGTAGCACGAAGGTCACGACCACCGACTGCATGGTGTCCACACAGAGGTTGAGAGGCAACACACTGTGTGAACACCGATACTCTATTTATAATTAACTCTGAGGAGCTCCAAGGTCACGACTAGCCGTGCCCTTTCCACAGTAGCCAGCCAAGGTGAGTTTGTGTGCACCATAAGGTCAATCCACACCAAGCAGCAAACTCTGGGGAAGAGCCGGGACGCCAATACGGAAGTGCCACACACTGCAGTTCATCTAGTGGCCGGTAGGAGCAGTCTGCAGAAGGGAGCAATTTCCATAGACCCCCATGTTAAAATGCCCAACTTTACAGCAGAAATAAACATGTTTACATCGTGGTTCAAAAAACCATATTCTCTGTATAGTTAGATTCCCCCTTCATGACTACTGTGTGGGGGGTGCATTTTTTCTCAACTCATCTGTTTAATAATATTAAGCCTTTAAGTTATGCATATATTAGGGCGTGGTCACATTGAGTGACAGCTCTGTCAAGTGACTGCTGCTGCTAGCTTCTTGTCTCTCTGCTACCTGAAGCTAGCTACAGGGACTCTGCCTGCTCAGTTCATCCAGGCAACACAACTTGAAGCCGGCCGTGGTTGTTTGTTCTTCATGCTTATATATCGGACTATTGTGACTCGCTCTGCGGTTGAAACAGACGGTGCATGAATGCGGTTTTTGCGGTAAGTGAAATTCGAGTACTTATTGATGTGTTTATGATTTGAATCAGCTACGTAATGAATGTTAAGGCTTGGGTTAGCATCAGGGCTCGAGCTTAAGGACGTCCCGTCATCCCGGAGCCGAAATAAATAGTGTCGGGGAGGATAACAAATTATTTTGGGACAAATTTGGGACGAGAGTTAACCTGTTAAACCCCGAGCCTGTTTTTCAGGTTTCAGGCTCGAAAATGACATTCCCAGAACAAATGACTATAACTTAACTTCTAAAAGGTTTATATTAGGGCTGTCAGTCGATTACAATATTTAATCCCGACTACTCGCATGATTGTCCATAGTTAATCGCACATTTTTTATCTGTTCTAAATGTACCTTAGAGGGATATTTTTCAGGTTTTTAATACTCTTAACATATGAGTGGACAAATATGCTTTATATGTGTGTTTATTATCATTTGAACAATGACAAATATTCTCATGAATATTACACACAACAACCTCTGAACATTACAAATATTCGCCTCAATTCAACCTGGAACCTCTCATACAATACAGTGTGTGTGCGCACGCGCACGCGTGTGTGTGGAGAGAGACACTGTGATGGATCGTTGGAGCTATGTGCAGCTCAAGGCATATGCTCGAACGGGAGCTGCCTGGACGCTGCAATCATGTTGCACGCACTATCCGTGCTTAGTGTGCTGACTTTTCGTACAATGTCCCACTGTCTGGCTACCTGCATAAAGTCAAGTGCTCGGCGAAATGTCGCTCCTCTGTTTTCATTGAAACAGCTCCTTATATCCGTTAGCGCAGCTAGCTAGCACCAGATGCTAACAACAGCAATATACGTAAGGTATGCCTCGCTCGCTCGTGCCACACATACACACACCCTCCCGGTCCTCCCGATGGCCAGTCGGTGCCTGCCGGTGAGCATGGAAGTGTGGTCTGCCGGGTCTGCCACAAGCGGGCGGCAGGAGCGGGGCTGTCAGCATCAGCTTGAAGAATGTATTTTAAACTTAATGCTCTGTGAAACTACGGGGCGGCCGAGGACAAAAAATACTAATAACTTGACAGCCCTAGTTTATATGAATAATTGTTGTTATCAAAGCAAGGTTACATCTGTGAGTTGGATGTAGAAGTGTCAGAATCAATATAGATTTTTCTGTGTCAGAGTAAATTCAGATGGAACATAGCAAAAAAATGTAAATTCCTGTCTCCGCCTAAAGAAAACCCATTACTTATAGTGAAGACCAACCTTGAATGATGGGTTAGTAGCCTAAAAGCTTTAGGAATCCAAAGTATAACATAATAAGTACCCTGTATCAAGATTGAGGCAAAACAAGTGACATTTGACCTTTTTAGAGAGGTTTATGAAAATAAAATCCAGGCGGAATAAGCTTTGGGCACATTTGGGCACATTTGGTTCCATCAGTGACATTTGACCTTTTTCAGGTACCAGACTATAAAAATCATTGTATTACATTGAATCATCACTATAGGTATTCATTCCACCCAAAAAAAAATAAAAATATTTAAAAAATATATATATATATTTTTTAATATTTTTTTTTAAATATTTGTGTGTGTGTGTGTGTGTAAGTGTAGCTGTGTGGGTATGTGTAGGTGTGTAAGTGTAGCTGTGTGGGTATGTGTAGGTGTGTAACCCCCTAATCCCACCAGGAGCGTCTGCGTCGTTTTTAGCGATCGCGGCCACTCTAGTCAATGGGTGCTATTCCACCAGACCCGCTGCGCCGCGGCTCGAAGCGTCCCAGAAGCTCTTCGCCGCAAGGAATTTCTAAAATATAGGATGAATCCTATTTTTTACGCGGCGCAGCGCAGGCAGGAAGTGGAACGTTCATCCAACAACTGCGAGGCTGCACACACGACGCTCCGCTTCCGCAACGTTTTGAAACGCGCCTGGTGGGTTATGACGCAGGAGGAGGCACACTTTAGGCATGTAAAAACAAACATTTTACCAACGTACTATACAATAAAACCACACTGTAGGTTTGTAAAAACAACAAATATTTTACCAACACACTATACAATAAAATCACACGTATATAAAAAAGTATTTTTTTTTAAATAAACACTCGCAAAACGTTATACCTACCTGAACTTTATACCTACCTGAATGTTCCAGTATTTAGGTCGTGCCACTCCCTGAAACAGTTCTTTTTGACAGTGCAGCACAGAGGGACCTGGCACTTCCTGCAGTACACAGGTGTCTTCACCCTTTTGAGTCCAGCATCTAGGCACCTCCTGCAGTTCTTCCTGACCTTGGTGGCATCTTCCCCATAATACTCGGGCATGCATGTGAGTGGTGGAGGAGGGGGTGGTGGAGGTGCAGGGCCTTCAGCAGGGCCTTCAGCAAACTCCAACAATTCTGCAGCAAGCTGCTCCCTGAAAGTCTTCTGGGTGTGTGGCTTTGTCCTGCTGGGGTCACTCCTCATCTAAAAAATGTGGAAAAACAAAGAGATTAGATTAATTCACTGGTTTATACTTATAGGATAATATTGGACTATAAATGAATAATATTACACCAAATAAATAAGTAAACACATGTATATTCATTCACTGGCCATTCATTTAGAAAATGTAACTCCAAAAAGACAAGTAACACTATTTAGCATTTTGGCTAATCATTCCTGTTGGCTAAGCTAACACTGTGATGCAGTTCCACCAAACACAAAAGTAATATGTAAAAAGGATAATATTGAACTATAAATGAATAATATTACACCAAATAAATAAGTAAACACATGTGTAGTGGCTATTTGTCAACAACACCAACGTTTCAAAAGGCCACTGAGGCACCAGTTAGCAGATCTTACGCAGATCAGGAGCCGGTAATTAATCCATTGTCCAGACAAGGCATCGACATTTGTGGTATTTATTAGTTTCACCTTGCGGGAATAATACAGCAAAAGATGTTTAAATGTTTGCTGAACTCAGTCCTGACACTGGTAAAAAAAACATAGACCTTCCCGGTGCCCACTGACTGCTGCTGTGCCCTGATTGCTGTAAATAAACCCAGCTGTGTGCCCAAATTGACCCATCACCTTAAAAATAAAAGCATTTTAGCTGGAACACAACTTAACTTAAATAATATGGCTGTAAATCAATTAATTTTACAAAACAAAAAACAACAAATAAATACATTAAATAAATGTGAAGAATACTGAATAGCTTCCACATTCCGGCCCCTAATTGTGAGAATCACAATTACCCTTATGTAAAACATATAAGGGAGATATTCTCTCTATCCATGAGCCATAGTGTCTTCCGTTTCACCTTCTCTGTAGCCACTGAAAGATAAACAGATGGTAAGAAGACAGGATAGGAAGAGAAAATAGATATAATTGTCCATGATCTTATTCTGTGGCCTCCACCAGCAGGCAGATCTTCGTCACAGGTCTCTCCAAGACGCTGGTTTTGGTTTGGATGCACACAGAGCGGACCAATCCTTTGGAGTCAGACTTGGTTCCTTTTTCTTTTAACTCGGAAGCAACATAAGTCTTTTAAGTTCAAGGAACCAGGCAACAGACGTTTTAAGCTTCTTCCAAGATGAGAAGTAGTTGATGAGATGGTCTGTTGGATTTTCTGAATCCTTAACAATGGCATTCACTGCTGCTTCTTCTTTTTTTACCTCCGGGTCATCAGTGGGAATCACTGAATCCATTTCCAGTGTAGGACACTCACTCTCAGGCAAATACAGGAATTCTGGGCCTTTAATCCATTTTCCATGTGTGAGAAATTCTTAATCCACATGAGGCTTCGTCAGCAGGATTGGCCTTGGAGCCCACATACTTCCATTGGTCAACATCTGTAGCTTCTCTGATCACAGTGACTCAGTTGGCAACAAACGTATGAAAACGTCTGGTTTCATTGGAGATGTATTTGATGACAGTTGTGCTATCGGTCCAAAACACTGACTTCTCCAGTTGCCATTGTAGTTCCCTCTGAAGCATTCCATCCATTCTGACAGTGAGGACTGCCGCTGTGAGCTCCAAACGAGGAATAGTGATGTGCTTCAGAGGTGCAACTCTGGTCTTTCCAGCAAGAAATGAAACATACACCTTATTGCCACCTTCCAGTCTCAGGTACGACACTGTACCATAACCAGCTTCACTGGCATCAGAAAAATTATGAATTTGTGCTTTCACAGATGTTTTAAAGTTCAGGGTTTTGATACAGCGTTCCACCCTGAATACACTCATCCTTTGGAGGTCGCTCAGCCAATCAGACCACTGTTTGGAGAAGGAGGGGGAAATGTGTTCATCCCACTTCAGGTTTTGCCGGCAAAGCTCCTGCAACAGTAACTTGGCTGGCATTGTAAAAGGAGCCAAAAATCCTATAGGGTCATACAGAGAGCTGACCACCGACAAGATACCTCTCCTGGTCTGTGGGCGTGGCTGTAATGAAGTCCTAAAGCTGAACTGGTCGGACTCCACGCACCATTGCAGTCCAAGTGCTCTTTCCATAGGCAGGTGATCTGTGTCCAAATCCAGCTCTCTCATCTCTGTTGCTCTGATGTCACCTGGGATTGATGTCAAGACACAACGGCTGGTTGTCACCCATTTTTGGAGGTTGAATCCTCCCTGACTACAGAGCAGAGTCAAATCCTTTACAAGCTTAATTGCATCTCCCTCTGAGGCTGTAGACTTCAGGCAGTCGTCTACATAAAAGTTGTGATTGACTGTTTTGATCACTTCAGGAGGGAAGTGAGCTGCATTGTCCTCTGCAGTTCGCCTCAAGGCGTAATTGGCGCAGCTGGGGGACGAAACAGCTCCAAACAAGTGTACCCTCATTCAATATTCTGCTGGTTCCTGGTCAGTGTTGCCCTGAGGCCACCAAAGAAAGCGAAGAAAGTTCACATGTTTATCAGGCACCCGCACCTGATGAAACATGGCCTGGATGTCAGCCATGACTGTGACACGCTCCTTTCTGAAGCGAATGAGTGTCACCCCATAAGAGTGTTGGTGAGATCAGGGCCCTGCAAGAGCTGACAGTTCAGAGATGTTCCTTTGTATGAGGTTCCACAGTCATATACAACCCTTAGCTTTCCTTTGGTGGGGTGATGTACTCCATGGTGGGGAATGTACCACACTTTTCCCTCATCTTGTTCCAGCTGTTCAATGGGTACAACTTCAGCATAACCTTGAACCAGCATTGATGAATGAGGTGTACTCCTCTTTAAACTTGATGTTCTTTTCAAATTTCCTCTTCAGGCCTTGAAGTCGCTGCTCTGCAACACAGCGGTTATTTGGCAAGACCGGTTCCTCTTCTCTGAAAGGTAAGTCAATGTAATAATGTCCATTTTTCAGTTCTGTAGTACTTCTCATTATATTCATGAATTTAATGTCCTCTCTTGACATTTCCAATTGCCCCTCTGATGTTTTTTCATTAAAATCATGGTTGTATTGCTTAATGAGCATCTCTTCCAGATGTTCCACAGATATGCGGTTTGTTGTGACAACAGAGCAGCCAGTCTTAACACTGCCATTACTTCCGCTCCTAAGTGGTCCATTAATGACCCAGCCGACTCTTGTTCTGACTGCGTATGGGCCTTCATCTTGGCTGTTGATCAGCTCCCATGGTTCCATCACTTTTGCTGCATCAGTTCCGATGAGCAAATCCACATCTGCATTCAAGTCGTGCAGCTTTATGTTACTCAAGTAAGGCCATTTTTCCACATCATCCTGTCGTGGAATGTTCACACGTGACACTGGCATAACTCTTTGGGTTAAGACATTGGGCAATTCAATAAAATCATCCGTATCCATGCCAGACACTTCCAAGTGAGACAATACATTGGTACTCACAATTTTCTTTTGCCCCATTGTTTGCAATAGAATACTGTCTGGCTTGCCACTTAGCACCAATCTCTTTGCAAAGCTATAAGTGCAAAAGGTACCGGAACTCCACGGATCCAAAAATACATAGGTCTGTATAACTCTGTCACTCATTTGGCTTTTCACTTGAACTGCAACAATCGAAAACACTGCACTCATCTCCGGCCCCGATATGGCCACATGTTTGAGACTGACCAGATGTTACACTCCGAGTGCTCACAGGTTCTTGCGCTTCATTAAAGGGTGTACTTATACCCTTCTGCTCAATGTGCAGGACTGAAGGATACTTTTGCTGACACACACACTGCAATCCAATCGACTCCTGCAGTCTTTGCTTATGTGTCCCCGTTTCAAGCAACCAAAACAAATTCCATGCTCCTTTATGAAATGTATCTTGTCCTTTTGTGTCTTTAACTTAAACTGTGAGCATTTTTCAAGTGAGTGGCTGGTTTGTTGGCAGAATAAAACAGCATTTGTTGTGACTTTGGGCAGAAAAGGACTTGATCTTATTATCCATGTAGCCTTTGTTTCTTTCTTTCATTGCAGTGACACCGGTGGCAAAGGTGCCCTGTTTCCTATGCCTTGGTTCACTGACAGTGGAGTGTTTGTTGCAGCTGGTACATTTTGAGTCCTGAATATTTCCAAACAGTGGGTCAGAGGCAATTCTAACTAGTTTTTCAACAAAGTTCACAAGGTCAATGAATAGTGCTCTGCAACCACGTCTCTCCTGCAAATCACATGCATGGCTCCTCCATTTCTCCCTCACCTTATAAGGAAGCTTCATCATGATGTTTCTGAGGTTTGATGGCATGTCCAACTCATTAATGTGCATGATTCGCTGTGTTAAATTTGAGCATTCCCGTAAGAACAGAGAAAAGGATTTCAGTGATTTGACATCTTCTGCTTTAACCAGAGGCCAGCTATCAATTTTGTCCATATAAGCAGAAGCAATTTTGTATTCATTTCCAAAATGTTCAGCAAGCAGGGATTTGGCTCTTTGGTATCCTTGAACAGAGGGTAGGTGCTGACAACTTTTCACCAGGTCTCTTGGTTGCCCCCTGGTGAACTGCTCCAAGAAATGTAAACAATCACTTGCATTATCAGTTTTAACCTCAACACAATTTTCAAAGGATCTGATGAAAGAATGATACTGAAAAGGATCACCATCAAATGTGGGTATATTTCTCACTGGTAGGGAGGATGCTAAATGTTGCTGTACTAACATTGTAGTGATGTCAGTTTGGCATTGCATGATATTCACAATGTCATTTTGAGTGTCATTATTGCATATCATATTCAAGGAGGATGCTCGTCCTGTCTGTTGAGCATCATGAACCACCTATGTTGGTGCTTGAGTGTATAGTGGTCTGATGTCCATCTGTTACACTGCCATTTGTTTAGGCCTGACAGTTTGTGATGTGTCTTTAAACTTGATGGTCTGTGAGGTTTCCTTTGGTCTTACAGTGACAGCCTGGGCATGAGGGTGAAATTAATTTTGCATGTTATTTTTGTCATTTCTCTGTGCGACAAATTGATTAGCCTGAGGATTGAGTTGCCTTGTACTCTGAGCCTTGTTCCTTTCCAGATAAGAGTTCATTCCATCCCTTTTGGAGCTGCATTTTGAGCTAGTTTCCAGAACATTGATTTTGGCATTAGTTGCAGCTAGCTCGGTCTCCAGAGCAAACTGTTCCTTTTCTTTTCTTAGTTCCTCCTCTTCTTTTCTTAGTTCCTCCACCTTTGCTTCCAACTGATGTTTCCATTTTAAAGCCTTCATGCGCTCCACAATTGCTGCTTTATCAGCCTCTGCTTTTAGCCTGGCAGATGCAGTGGATGATGTTTTAGATACATTAGAGTGTGTTTTGTGTTGCCTTTCCTTTGGACCTGAAATGTTAGAGGCACTGTCCTCCGGATTGATATCATCAATAACAGCACTTTGTTTAGTTTGAGTCTCAACATCAGTTTCAACATCAACATTGCCAACATCATTGTCATTTTCCACTTCATTGTCAACATTTTCATTTGATTCCACATGAGGGTGCCCAGCAGCAGACAACCAATCCTTTACAGACTCAGTGAAATTACAAAATGTCATCATTGTTGCATTGAAATATGTATTTTGCCTTTTGACCTCCTCCTCGGGCAAATCCATATCTATGAAAGACTCATGCATGTCCTTAGCGTCCTCATAACACTTGATGAAGTTGCACAAATGAGCTAGCACAGACTTCACATTGTCAGTAGATTTCATCCAGACACGTATTGGTTCAATGTATTTCTTGGCCTGCTTGATTTTTGCCGATCTCTTTTCTTGGCATGTTTCTATGTAAAACGCCAAGCCTTTTGAGGCCCCGTTTTACAGAGGGCTCGGGCGGAGCAACATTCTCCACACTTGAAACATTTGAATCAACCACAGGCATTGTCTCGTTTGTCTCAACCAGCTGCTCCATATTGTCTGATTGAGTTCACACAGGCAATTATATTGACACTTCACGTCGGAGATTTATGAATAAATGTCTTTTCAAGTCCAACAACTCCCAATATTCATCAACATGTAGCGAAACAGTAATTCAGTCACTCCAAATAAGTTTGCTTTTTTCCAATAGCTGACAGATTATCCTTCACATACCAATGTTATGTTGTTGTGGAGTAGGTTGGTGCGGCGTCCATTTAAGCCGTGGGTGGTCCTCTGTTCTCCGATCGTGTCTTTAACAGGCAATTCAAAGTTTCACAAAGTCAATGAGCATTGTCTCAGATCTCCAGATCAAACGCTGATGCGCCGGCGTCCATGTTCCTTTGTCCCCTGATCAGCACGATCATCTCAGCCTGAGCGCGGTGGTGTGCAGTCCAAATGTCCATGCGGTGCAAAAAATCCAAAAAAAAACAATAAAAGTGTCCTCTTCAAATAAGGAAGGTTTTTTACTTTATGTAGTGGCTATTTGTCAACAACACCAACGTTTCAAAATGCCACTGAGGCACCAGTTAGCAGATCTTACGCAGATCAGGAGCCGGTAATTAATCCATTGTCCAGACAAGGCATAGACGTTTTCGTGGTATTTATTAGTTTCACCTTGCGGGAACAATACAGCAAAAGATGTTTAAATTTTTGCTGAAACTCAGCCCTGACACTGCTAAAAAAAAACATATACCTTCCCGGTACCCACTGACTGCTGCTGTGCCCTGATTGCCTTAAATAAACCCAGCTGTGTGCCCAAATTGACCCATCACCTTCAAAATAAAAGCATTTTAGCTGGAACACAACTTAACTTAAATAATATGGCTGTAAATCAATTAATTTTACAAAACAACAAATAAATACATTAAATAAATGTGAAAAATACTGAATAGCTTCCACAACATGTATATATTCATTCACTGGCCATTCATTTAGAAGATGTAACTCCAAAAAGACAAGTAACACTATTTAGCATTTTGCCTAATCATTCCTGTAGCTTATTGGCTAAGCCAGCACTGTGACGCAGTTCCACCAAACACATAAGTAATATATAAAAACAGAGAGATTACATACCTTTCCCGTGGTAGAAGTTCAACATCCGAGTCACTACTGTCCGGATCCAGGTCTGGCTGGAGGAGATCTTCATCATCCGACGAAGAGTCATCTGGTATGATCATAGCCCTGCTATTGTCAGCTAGCATCTCTAGCACCTGCTCGGTGGTGAAGCTCTCCCTTCTGGCTGTGTAATGCGTAATGGAGCCGGAGCGGGCGTAGTTTATACTACGAAGGATCATATCTTTGGAACCCATTGGTCGATGTGGGTGATTGACACCTTTTCTGAAACTTTAGAGCCAATAGAATCGAGTGACAGTTGGTAAGTCCCGCTAAAAACTTACGTCAAGTAGAGAGAGGTTTGCGTAAACAGCACGTGAGACAGCATTAGCTCGGGACTGCGAAACTTTATACCTACTCTGCTGCCATGAATGTAATGATAGATTATCAGGAACAATTCTAAAGTGACTAAGAGACATTGGATTTGATCACAAAACAGCAACGGTAAGACATAATTATTGTTATGGTTTTGAAAACTGTTGTTTTTTTTCTTCTCTGTTCTGGCTACTAGCTCAGTGAGTTTGTGTCCTACAGTGAAGATATTTATAACAAAATCATCTGTGGAGTATCAGCTGTCAGGTGATATGTAGTTTGTGCAGAAAATATTAAGTTTTAAAGATCGTTTTTGCTAGTTAGCACCGGAAGTAGCATCTGCCCGTTTTAGCTAAGGGCTAATGCTAACGCTTCTTGTGAGACTTTTGTTTCGGTAAAAATGGTTCGTATCGTCAGTTAGCTGAGATTCTTCTCGTTAATCTGGTATAACACATTGATAGGTTTTTAAATATTAAGATGCCCTGAGACACAGTGTCATGAAAAAAAAACCCAGACCTTCGGGCTTAACAGGTTAAAAATAAAAATACCCTGCTAACTCTACTACAAACGGCGATGAAAATGAAACCGACTGCACTTTTTGTGTAGCACAGTTATTAAACCTCCTTGTCAACATAAACACACACGCACAAAACATTTAGCAACCCGCAAAATACACACACACACACACACACACACACACACACACACACACACACACACACACACACACACACACACAC
Source organism: Pseudochaenichthys georgianus (assembly GCF_902827115.2). Lineage (NCBI taxonomy): Eukaryota > Metazoa > Chordata > Actinopteri > Perciformes > Channichthyidae > Pseudochaenichthys > Pseudochaenichthys georgianus. Next base: position 17,227,535 of record NC_047526.1, read on the forward strand.
ACACACACACACACACACACTGTACTAGCTACAGCTGTGCCCGCGAATTCCTGGCCCGCAAATTTGCGGGTCTAGCTATGTACTGAGTGTGTGTATTTCGCGGGTTGAGTGATGTACAATGGCATCCCGTGGAGGAATTCTGAAATGTTTTACCGTTACATCACAAAAACGCACAGCAGAACCAGACCCTGGAGCGCCGGCCTCTTTATTTACTTACTCCTCTTCATCCCCTATGGGTTATAAGGAAGTGAACCCTCCATCGTATTTAGTCCTTAGCAATATGCTGCGCCTCTCCCCATGTAGGGATGGGTACCGAGCCCCGGTATTAAACGGGCCCCGGGCCGGAATTATTAAAGACAGTGGTAACGTTAAGTTCCGACGTTATCAGACTTTTTGTCGGTACTGGGGACATCTAAAAAATATGTCATATGTATTATTGTTACATACACATTATATCGCAGTTTTAGTTTCGCCAACTCCGTTTGGGGGGGCTCCTGACTGTGTTACAGACTGTCATCCTGGTTAGTGATTACTCTGGGTTCTGTCTTCAGGACAGAGTGTTGGATTTTTTTGTTAATTGGATGGGACTTGATTGGATTCAATATTAGAGTAATTTTCTCGTTTGTGTGTTTGTTTAAATATATTTGGCCTTTGTTTATGTGATTGAATGATTTACTCAAATAAAAAGGTTGATGAATTATCATCTAATGATTTGTATGATGTTTTATTTATGTTAAAGGTCACTTTGAATGATTTTAACTAATGATAATGTAGAAAAACTAACATTTTAAATTCGGGACGGTCCACATTAATTTCGGGACGGCTTAGATTGTATTTAGGGACGGTTTCAGGAGGATGGTGAAAAAAGTTAGTCGAGAGCCCTCGTTAGCGTGTAAGTGAGTGGTAGCTACATCGGTGCTAACGATGCTAATCGTAGTCTCCAAGTTAAAACTATAGACTGTATATATAAAGGTTAAAACGAAATAGAGTTAAGCGTTAAGTGGGATATTACTGTAGAACAAACGGCTTCTGTTTGAGGTTATAAAATAAGGTCATCCTTGTAACTTAGAGATATTTTATTATGTAGGTAGGAACTGTATGCATCGCTAAGGTTAATTTAAATTGGCTATGCTCTAGTATGTAGACAAGCTCATGTCGAAGTAGTGTATGTGAAATCAACCTCACAATAAGATGAGTGTATATTACAAATAATAATGTCATATTTCAAGATGATTAGGTTAGATATTACAATATGGTTGGTTGAGCTGGAGTTCATTATTGAGCTTACACGTTAACGTCACAGTCATCTGAAGAACGAACCCAAACCTTGTTGTTTTTATTAATTGCATTACCAAATTGGTATCAAATAAACAGTAAGCATTGGTAACACAACTTCCAAAGTTACAGTAAAATAAAAAGGACCCTGACTCGGACAATACACAATCCATGTTCAACAGAAGAGAATCAGTTATATGGTTTGTACACATCGTACTTTACATATATATATATATATATATATATATATATCTGTTTGTTTAAGGGGTCCAGGTGATGCAGACAGGCTGGACCAGAGAGTGAGAGACATAACTGGACTCCTCACAGCAGTGAACTTCAGCACAGGTACAAAGACTCTATTTTTCATACTGTACAAAGAATCAAGAAAGATATTTGTTTAAATAAATGAAGTATTGACTTGAATACACTGATATACATTCCATTAAACAATACTAAATACTAGACCACCTACACATCAGTTAAGTTGAGGGTTGTTTCCATGCAAAAGGTTACATTTAGATGTTAACAAGCAATATGATTGTGTGAAAATGAGACCTTGTTTCTCAATGAGATCTACACCTGTATAAATAAAGGCTAAAGAAATATGGTTTTGTCAGCTTTCTAATTTAATGTATTGAAGGCAAAGATATTTAACACATAGTGAGAACTGCTACTATTTATCTCTCAATATTGTCTGAAAAAAACGTGGTAAAAGTTATTCTTTCAGTGAGACAACAGAGCAAGCTTCTACAGTTGCACTACGTTTTGATAACAGTTAAATATTATTTTGATAATAACATCTATTTTAATGTTGATGAGCTTCATACTGTTCATTCATAATCTGATCGTCTTTGTAGCTCACTGTTGAAATAAAAAAAAAATCATTACAATTACAAAATAATTATATCTACAGCCCCTAAACACACAAACACACCACTTTCATAAATAACACACTTGTTCTGCAATAATATGTTTTATGTTTCCTGTCATTTTTGTTAAGAAAGGACATGCCCGGCTCTGTCACACGTGAGAGGACGCTGGCGTTGCTTGTTCGCCGCTTCTCCGTCTGCATTTTAACTTCTCCGTCTGCGTTTTAACTTCTCTTGCCTTGAAAAAAGTGTTCGTTTTGACTGCTGGATCATATATAGCCTACTGTTCTGTCATAACTGTGTGATGATCGCGTTGTTCAGTTTTTCATCCGGCTACTCACCATTTCTGTGGATCAGCTGTCTGGGGCTAGCTACCTGTCAGCTGTTAGCATCGACAGCCGCCGAATCCCGTCTTCCCCTGGGTTTTTGGCTCGGACTTCCACCTCTCTCGCCACCTGGATTATCCCTAAACCGGATTGACTGTTGCCTCGAGGGCCGAACTGTCCGTGAGTTAGCTCCGATCATTGCACCGCGGAGTGCTGTTGCCCGAGGCTCGGTAGCTGGCCGGTTAGCTGCTAGCCGGTTAGCTGCTGTGGATATGGTGCTTCAATACTCCGCTCTCCAACTTCTCCAACTTTGGAGTTTTTTCAGCTCTGCTGCACCAGTCTGCCTGGATGCCATCAGATCATCAGGACTCTTGCAGCGCCCCCGCTACATACACAGATCATCCCGCTCCAAATGTATTCACACAAATTCTAGTATTCCTGTGGTACAATCGGCTCTGCACTTCCGTGTTGCTTGTCGACGTCATCTAAACACACGTCACGTGCGCACCAGCTGTTTGAAGCCCCTGGCCTGCTCTGACAGTAGCACTCCTCCTGTCTCCTCTGCAGCCACCTTCATGTTGCTCAATACCCGCTCCCTCAATAATAAAGCATTACTCATCCATGACATCATCATTGATAAGAAACTTGATTTCTTATGTTTACATGGCAGAACCAGCAGGATTTCTTCGCTCTCAACCAAGCTACTCCCCCAGGCTATGTTTACCTCCATAAACCTCGCTCCACGGGCCGCGGCGGCGGGCTGGCTGTTATCCACCGAGCAGGTATCCGGGTCAGGGAGATTCCCTCTCCCAATATCACATCATTTGAGTGTATTACATTCTCGCTCTCCGGATCACCTCTACTCCAGGTTGCCCTGATTTACCGCCCCCCCAAAGCTTCCACCACCTTCATGTCCGAGCTGAGTGAGCTTCTGTCCTCTCTCTGCTCTAAATCACCTTCCACCTATCTGCTGGGAGATTTTAACATCCACGTCGACTCCACCAGCTGTATCTTTGCCGCAGAATTTCTGTCACTTCTGGACTGCCTCAACATAACACAGCATGTCCAGGGCCCCACCCACTCCAAAGGTCACACGCTGGATCTAGTCTGCTCCACTGGTGCCCCCCCCTCTCATCTGCAGCGCCTAGACCTGGCAGTATCAGACCACCATGCCATCATCTTCACCATCCCCATCCCCCTGCCCAAGCAGCGCCCCAGGCGCACAATCACCTTCAGAGACACCAAATCAGTGAGTGCATCAGCCCTATCAGACCTCCTCATAACCCACATGGCCCCGGCTCTCTTCGACACCTCGCCGGACGTGTTGGTGGCCCGCTACAACACTGCCCTCCCTCTCAGCCTGGACTCTCTGGCTCCCCTCAGAAGCAGGATGGTGTATTTTCTCCACCTGGCACCATGGTTCACCTCTGATCTTCGCACAATGAAGCAAACTGGTCGTCGGTTGGAGCGGCTTTTCAGACGAACTGGCCTCACCGTCCACCGTATGGCCCTGGTGGACCATGTAAGGTCCTACAAGGAGGCTCTCTCCAAGACCAAGACCGCCTACTACTCCTCCCTCATCACCTCACAACAAAATCACCCCAGATCCTTGTTCTCCACCATCAACCGACTGCTCCGCCCCCTCCCTGCCACGCACACTGCTGAAGCTCCTGACCTCTGCTCCAAATTCCTCAACCTTTTTCAGGCTAAGGTGATCTCCATTCATCAACAACTCCTGGTGCCCGCCCCCTCCCCCTCTCTGCACTGGCCCCTGACACAGAAATGCACACTCCCAGCTCAACCCCTCAATCCCCAATGCTCTCTCTCCTCCTTCTCCCCAGTGGATGTTCCACTGGTCTCGAAGCTGGTGACCAATGCTAAGGCCTCCACCTGCTCCCTTGACCCCATGCCCACGGTGCTGGTCAAGGCCTGCCTTCCCACCCTCTGCCCCATCATAACAGACATCATCAACTCCTCTCTGTCATCTGGAATAGTTCCCTCCTGCTTCAAAACCACCTCTATCACTCCCATCCTCAAGAAGCCTGGTTTGGACCCTGAGGAGCTGAACAACTACCGACCGATCTCCAACCTTCCTTTCCTTAGCAAAACCTTGGAAAGAGCAGTCGCCGCCCAGCTTCATCAACATCTGTCCAACCATGAGCTCTACGAACCCCTACAGTCAGCCTACAGAGCACATCACAGCACAGAGACCGCCCTCCTCAAGATCACTAATGACCTCCTTCTCGCTGCTGACTCCGGACAGATCAAAAACCTAGTGCGCTCTGCCTGGCTACGTTAGCTAGCTGTTTCTATTTTAGACAAGGCAGAATTTCAGAAAATGTGCTTATTTAAAGTGCTGAAGGCATTTTGTGTTTATTTGTGCTAAACAACATTTCTAGGGGTATTAAGGGGTGCTGAATCCAAATCTGCTGTATATGAAGCTCAAAAATTTCCCAGAATGCCTCAAAATTGAGAAATCCAACATGGCCGCCACCGCCAGGCTGAAATCTATTTGAGTACATTACTTTTTGACTAAACAAGGTACAAACTAGAATCAAATGTGTTTTTATATGTTTTCACACATGGGGAATTGAATATACTGTCCTGATTTTAGATCAAATGTGAATAATCAGCTTGAAATCATACATGTATAGTGAAAAAGGTGGTCATTAGTGATAAATAAGTTGTCAGACTCAACCAGGGCTTGCTTAGAAAGTGTATTACAATTTTTATTTGGCCACCAAACCATAACGTAAACATGACGCGATTAGGCCTACAGTGGAGCAACAGTACCGTCAACAAAGCCCTATAGATGCTTTTATTTGCTCCAATACAGTAAGAACATGGGTGGCATTGGAATTTTCAACTCAATAAGAATACAAATCATACTGAAATGGTAAAAACCTCATTCAAGTATCTCATAAAACACCACCATATATCAATGATTACAAAATAATAATAATAATAATAATAATAATAATAATAATAATAATAATAATAATAATAATAATGTAAAAAATATATTAAAACAACAAATAAACCCAAATTATAGCTCTCAGGCCATCCAGTGTTAAGGCAATGAAGAAGAAGGAGTGGGCCTGTTCACACTGCCTTTTTTACATCAAACCCTATGGGAAATTGCCAAAAGACAGGCACTTTTAAAAAGCAGTGTCTTCTTCAGTGTTCCAGTAGGTGTTGTCATGTTTCCTGCTGTTGCATGCCTCTATACATTCCATGTGACTCTTTCTGAATATCATATAATATAATAGACAGATTATGACCAGTACAAGTACAGGTACATTGGAATATACGTTACAGTTATCCTTACACTTATTGTGTTCCTTTGTTACTTTTTTTCTCAGTTATAGGTTCACAATTATCCGGTTATGGTTTCAACAATCTATTAACCACAAATAGTCAGCAGTATGCAGTCTGGCAGGCTGATATGCTCAACCAGTCTATCATATGTTTACGATCTTGTACACATTGATCAGTTAATCCTCTACACATACCTGCAGCTGCAGCGTTGGCTGAGGCATCCCTTGGTACACCCACATGAAGTGAACTCCCTGCAGGCTTTAGGCATAGGTGGCAAAGACAGTAGCCGTGGCACTAACTGACCTTCCTTGTGCATCCATCCCATTTCATCCACGGAAGATCAGGATGTGGCAGGTGAGCTTGGTTCCAGATTGTCGATTGATAGTGTAAACGCATGATATGAAACTTCACTGCATCTGAGGTTGGTGGCAGAGTCTCTTGTGGACGACCTTTGCAAAACAACTTAACTCTTGCTTTGTTGCATGTATCAACCTCTGGCACACCATACATCTTACAGATACATTTATCTGTTGATGTTACAATACCTTCTGTGAGAGGGCCCTTCACAAGGCCAGTAAGATCGGTGTGATGTTGCTCGAACACCTGCCAGGCTGTTTTCTTTCCGTGACCGCTGAACTGAGACACACTATCACAGCCAGTGATGGCATGGAAGGCAAGGAGTGTGTCCACTTGATCATCAGATAATAACTTGCGAATGTCATGTACTGGAAAATACTTTGGGTCCTTTGATGTCCCGGCTTTAATGTAGAGATGGGTACATCCAATTCTGTCATGTTGTGCTAAAAATAGAAGAAGCACGTCTGTGTCACGCACTGACACAACTATTGTGTCCATTGGAGCCTGGATGCAGTGCAAAATCAGACGTGTATCAGCCTCCTCGTGGTCAGCCCTTAAAGAGGAGACATCAAGATCTGGATCTGATGACTTGACAGTGGTTGCTTCAACAAACCCACCCGATATTACAACCACAGGCTCATCTTCTGGGCTGTGTTCTATCAGACGGTTTGAGAGTAGTCGAGCGAGATCTGCTTTGTTCTCTTCCAGTGCCATGAAGCTTGACCAGTCTGCTGGAAGTGGAACGGAGTCATTAACGATTTCTCTGCGTACTGGTCGGTGACGCTGTTTACGTTTCCTCCTTGTGCCCGTTTTGATGGATTTGTCACGGTACCTGTCAAAGACTACATCAACCCTCTGGTACTTCTCTCCCATCTTCAACACCGTCTCAGCAAACTTGTTGGCATAGTCGCCAAATGTTGTAGTGTCAGGCGGCTTCCCAAGTGCCATTACAAGTGCTTGGCCATCAATAGCCAGGGAGCTGGGTTCCTGAAGGGGCACATCTGCAGGCGTTTGGACATGTTTTGTCAGTATATTTGCTAAAACAGACTTGTTGGTGGAATGTAGACTGTCGTTAGTTGCGGCCAGAGATGGCGGGATGGGCATGAGTTCATGCTGGAGGACATTTTCCAGGTCTACCTTACGACCTGCTCTGTAAGCTGTGACTAGCCTTTGTAGAATCTGCCTGTCCACTTTGATGGTGTTTTGCTTGTTCTTGGAAAGTTACACGACTTCATACAAAGAAGCAAATGTCTTGGCTTTGTTCTTTCGAATGGGTGACTTCAGTCCAAAGTGCTGGTCACTAGCTGGAGGTTCACACAGACGTTTGTCCACAAACACTTTCATTTGTGCCTGTCCAAGGTGTTCTGCACCAAGCAGAGATTCAAGAATCTCCGGTGTGACCACTTCCTTGTTGATTATGTTCTTGAGTGTGTCCTCACCATCTTGAAACACACAGTGCTCTTTCAATGATACACATATTTTGCTTTCATCCCTGTCGTCTCTCTCCATTCTACTCTTTGTGCACTCAGTGTGTGTGTACTCATCGTCTTCATCATCTGTTGTCAGCTATGACTATTCTCAGATTATACGACAATGTCCATCTACTGAGGGATGTTGCTATCCTGGTGATGCCCACTAAACCACCACTCTTTTTTCCTGTAGCGTTTAGCCACTCAGTACTTTGATCCGCTGAACCTGATTGAAGCGTCGATCACTGCGTTTCACCACGAAGTTGCCTTTCTGAAACTCGAGGAGGATTTCTGGTGGGAGAGCAGACATCTCAGCCAGGTACACAGTACCCCATCTGGCATTGTTTATATGAACGTACCTGAAGAAGAAGGGCAGCATACGTTTGAAAGCATACAGGTGGAGATCCCACAATCCATCACGTTGCGCTCTTATGAAGCAGAGTACGATGCTGACCATAGTCATGTAGTCCCACCAGAATGCGGCATTCGGGTCATCAACTGCAAGCGATGCAGCAAACTCTTTCATGGGCTGCTGGAATCTGTCTGTAGTCAGTTTGTCGACCATCTGCGCGATGTGGTCAGCAACTACGGATTGGCGGAGATCTGAGAGTTCAGCTCTCAGTGTAACATCAACCTCATCCAGATATGTGTAAAGCCGTGGGAGCAGTAGCTGAAAGAGCCTGTAGGGTAAGTTTGTGGGTCCTTATGGCACGTGCATACCCCTTTCCTGCCATGACATGCTGAGCAGCATTTGCTCCCATTAGATCACACTTGACCCATAGCTCGCTCAGGCCAGAATCAACCATGTGTTGTCCTATCACACCCAGGAAGTTCATGGCAATGTGAAGGCCTCCAAGGCAAGGGATAAGCACGTCCTTGTATTCTTCTACTGACCACTTTAGTTCTAGCAACTTTGGATAAAGTGCCTCGCCCACTGTCAGAATGACATGCTGTTGTTCCATTGATTTGGAGATATGAAGCACTCGCTTGACAACTGTGTTCAGTGTATCGAGTTCAGATGCAGGAGCCTGGATGATAGGTAGGTAGCCTACTGTAGTTTTCTCTGGGTTGACTGTGCTTGCCTTTTGATTGTACAATATCCAGGAAGGCATTGGCTTTTTAGATGTCCTGGACATGAAGAAGGCTATGTCTGTAGCTTGTGCTTTCTGTGCTGCAGGACATTGTTCAGATGACTGTGAAACAGTCTTCTGCTAATACACCGCTGAATGGGCGCTCTGTGATTCCTCTTTTTGGTTTGTTTTGTTGCTTTTGTGGGTGGGGGGGCAATAGTGGGGAAGGCAAAGGTTCCATCACAGCACATTTGAAACATTTAACCTCAAAACCATATACAACGTAAGTAAAAGTAGCCTGATAATAATAATAATAGCTGAGTAATTATTCATAGTTAAAAACTACTATTTTTGCAATATATATGAGATCTAAGCAGTTTATTCACATTACATCTCAAATCTGAATATGGCATCAGATTGCCCATGTAGGAGAACTTACAAAAGCACATTTAATTCAAGTTTGTACCTTGTTTAGTCAAAAATATATACTTAAAATAGATTTCAGGCTGGTGGTGGCGGCCATGTTGGATTTCTCAATTTCGAGGCATTTTGGGAAATTTTTGAGCTTCATATACAGCAGATTTGGATTCAGAACCCCTTAATACCCCTAGAAATGTTGTATGGCATAAATAAACATAAAATGCCTTCGGGGTTCTGATTTTGTGAAAATTGACCCTGTCTATTTGCACTTCCAGGATAATTGCACCTCCAGGAAAATGGCGTATTTATATATATATCATAGACTGTATATATAAATGGACGTAGGGTCCGTGACGTCACCCATAGGATTCTGCAGAGTTGCCGTGAAGCCCTTAGTAGGCGGAGTCGGCTACTAACGGCTCGACAGTGACGTCAGAGTCTAACTCCCGCCTTCTCCCGCCTGCTCCAAATAAGGGCAAAGAGGCGGTGCTGAGGCGGAGCCGAGGCGGGACAGGGCGGGACCTGCTGCCAACGAGCGTGACGTTCCAGACCTAGCGCAGGCTAAGAAGCTAAGCTAACATGCTCTCAGTATTAAGCTAACAACCAGTGGTGGCTGGTGGAACATATTTTTGGTGGGGCTATTGATAGAGAGAATGACCCCTTAAATTAGGACTTCTGGTGATGTAATGGCGCGTTTCCAGTGCAGCGCGAAGCTCGCTTTAATGCTGCGTTCAGACCGGACGCGATGCGAATATTCGCTTCGCTCTAAACGCTCCTATCGCATCGATCTAGTCGCTCGAGTTTCACCGCAGCAGTCAGCTGTGTTTACTCGCATCATTCAAACAAGACGCGCTGGCTCGGGAGCTACAGCTACAACAACATGAACATATTTTACCGTGATTAAATTGTAATACACGTTTCTAAATGATGCCGACGTAACAACATACTGATACCGGTTAGTAAAAACCATGAATTAATGCTTTGACAAGTCTTCAGACAGACGGCAGGCGAAAAACCTTTTAGAATGCTTGTTCCCTGAATGGAGCTTGGCTAAGCTAACGCTATATATGCTCCGATCGTCCACACTCACAACAACGGCCTACAGACATAAATAAACCAGTGACTGTATTCTCCATGACACAGACAGTCTGTGGTTTGTACTTGTTTAACTTTTGTCTAGTTTCTGAACAGATCGTATCTGTCCCCGGCTGTTTGAAGAGCAAGCATGTGAAACAAAAGATAGCATTTACCTGTTTGCATCCAGCTAGCCATGTGAGAAGCCTTGTTGATACGTTTTGTCTTTTTCACGAGCTTGCTGTATATACAAATCGGGTTGGTCCGGTCCAAGGTCTTTAAGTATCAATTTATCTCCCAAACTTCTCCTTTCAAAAGGATTGGAGAGTAGCTCTTGGGCGGACCGAGGTTCCGGCGACTCCACCTGCACACCATTCTCATCCAAATACTGCGTCACCTTGGTCACTCACGAGTCTAAAAAACAACTCCTCACGTCAACGCACATAAGCAACATGGGCGCCAACGTGAGCGCCCATGTGACCAAAATATTTGACGGCGCTGATTGGCTGAAATTATGTTTTGGCGGCACAGTTTACTATTGAGACTTTTGCAACCTGCTGGTTGCTGCTGTTTCGCTCGGGGGCTCTGCCCCGTAATGATAAACTAATGCCATGGGCAAGGCCAGGCAGGAAACAGGTGACTTATCAGTAACTTTAGACATCGTAACACAATTTTAAACGAGATTGTATTGTAGATTATACATTTTTGTGATACTAATTGTATGATATTTACCTTGTTCATTAAAAATTAAAATATAAAATATATATTTTTTTTAAATATATTTGTTTTAAATATATATTTTTTTATTTAATATTTATTTTTATTTTTTATTTTGTATCTGGCAAGAGGTGGGGCGGCGACCCTAGCGCCCCTATGGGCCGGCCGCCACTGCTAACAACCTATGCTAACAACCCAGCTTGCGGTCACTGCTCCTCGTTCCCGGCATATTCTGAAGGTAAGATACCCTGTAACTTTACAAAACTTGTCCTTTTGATTTAAATGTTCTTGAACCTACACTATACAATTGTTTTTTAAGTGCTTCACCGTTTTTTCAAATATAAATGTCATTTGTAACTAAACTTTGTAAACTAGCAGAGATATGGCCAGTGTTGCGTAAATTAAATGTAATTAATGAAATATGACTGTAGAAAAAGAAAGGTGCTTTTATATTGATTAAACCATTTTTATTTCTTTCAGCATTAAGAAAAAAGAAGATGGTAACCTCCTCCACGCCAAACTGCACAACCTGTAAGTTGATGGTCCTGGCTTACTTTACATGACTTCAGATGGTTGACATTACACACAAACATACTACAGTATACATACATATATGTATATATACATGTGTGCACAATTGTAGATAAACAGCACACAGTATATAAATATATTTATATATATATAAACTGTGTGCTGTTAATCTGTTTTTTGAGGTTTTGCTCTCTTGTTACTTTTAACCATACAGGTGTGATTTCATAGTTATTTTGTATGTTATTGTCAAAGGAACAAAATGAGCAACCCTTTATACTTAATTTGATATCCCTCATTATCTGAAGCATTTGTTACTCTCATTTATTTTCCTCCCATAGTGACTGTATGGATAATCGGAGACAGCTATGTCCGGCGTGGAGCCCAGAGAGCTACAGAGACCATCGGCAGCAAACTTGGCCTCGACCTGAGGGTGTGCTGGTTCGGTTGGGGTGGACTGCGCTGGAGAGGTGTCCTCCCTTTCTTTTCCTACTCCCTGCGAGGAAGAGCAGTCCCGGATGTCCTCCTCATCCACTGTGGCGGCAATGACTTGGGGGATGTGCCCAGTGTTCATTTGCTGAACCAGATGAAGGAGGACCTGCACCAGCTTCACCATCGGCACCCTGGCATGAAGATCATGCTCTCCCAGATCAACCAGAGGTGTCGGTGGAGGGCAGGTGCAAATCCTGTCAAAATGGACTAGGCCCGCAAGTTTGTTAACAGTGTTATGGCTACTTTTGTTCATAGCCTAAATGGTGTCATTGTTGACCACTCCAACATTAGACATGACAGTCCTGGGCTTTTTTTGCGAGATGGAGTTCCTTTCACCCCTAGGGGAAATGATATTTTTTTAAAGTCACTAGCCAATTGCCTGAAAGACCACCTCCAAAGACTGTGAACTGCTAAAATGTCAGTATCACTGTCTTTGGATTTGGCCTTTAGAGTATGTATTCTAAGGCCCTTGCTAAGCCCAGACTGTCATGGCTAATGTTGAGTTAGATATAACATCTGTAGCCATAACACTGTTAACATGGCTGCTCTTCCTCTTCCCCACATCCCACCCCCCCTCTTCCCCCAATGGACTCTGCAGCTCTCCAGGCCCATGCTGGGCATGGCTGTCTGTCAAACCTTTTATTTTGTTATGATGTTTTTTGTTATTTTATTTGTTAAAATAATTCTGTATTTATGTAAATATTGAAAATAAATTACATTCATATTTTCACTTATTTTGTCTACTACTTACTGAAAATGTTAGCTATCACATCCAAATGGGACTATCAAATGAAAGGATAAGCTTACCATACAATACAGAAAATATTACACATTAAGGCTCAAATCTTTTCCCAAGCCGTAGCAGTCTGAAAAGAGTCCCAAGTTTAAAAACACAAAATCTTGACAATGAATACTACGCTGTCATTTATCAGTGACAATGCAAAGAACAAGAAGGTCTCCCCTAATCCCATGTATGTTGGCATCAATGTCATAGCTAGTTCAGGCAGTCAACTCGAGCACTTATGCTGCATTCATACATAACGCCCCCTTGCCACTCAAAACAGAGTCTCCTTAATATGCCGCTCTATTTAACCTGCCAGATCTCTCTCCATGCATTGCTTGCTGCTACTATTGCTGCAGCTACCTCTACGTCGCTGCTGCTTGCCTGCCCCACCACCACCCCAGCTTCCACCTGTAGGCTCGGGGGTTAGTTATTTAATCATCACTCATCGTGCTATGTATATCTATGGAGTGATGATGCCCGAGCCTAGTCGCCAAATTCAACTATATGCTGCTTCTAATAAACATGTTAAAGGAACACGTGAGTTGTCTGACTGAAATGTAATTATGAAGTGCAACACCCACAATCCCTACAGGGTCGTAACGTCACAGAAGATAATACCTTTTAGAGAGTTTCGAAATTGTTCAGTATGCAGATAAATATTTGTTTTACAATAGAAACATTTTTCTCCATAAATGTTCCCACATGTTGTGAGCATCAACTTTAAATCTTTTTTCAACAAATAAAAAACATCTTAATTTCCTTTACGACAACATTTTGTTTATAACACCACTACATTAACAATAAGCATAGGAAAATGATAAATGTCAACATTTAAGATTGTGCTTTTACTCTTTATTTAATCAGATCTATTTCACATTGAAAATGTGATAAATACACAAGCCACATTGAAAGTTACATCTTGCATTTTATGAAAAGTAAAGGTTTCGAATCATTTTATGACTTAAGTACACTAGAAAATAAATTAAAGATGTGCAACAACTGTATCAGTAATTAAAATGATATAACTTATGTACAGGGTTGGGAGGGCTACTTGCCAAAAACACAACCAGTAACTTAATGTGAGTATCAAGATATAAAAGTAATGCTTTTTTTATATGGAATGGAGTTGGAGGTCAACCAATCAAAGTGCTTGAGGACTGATCACGGGTTTGTCAAGCTAAGCACATGGTGTAGTCCCAAACGATAGCTGAGGATTCTGGGTAGTGTAGTATCTTCTGCCGTCCAAAAACTCCGAAAAAATTTTGTTTCTCCGAATCGAAGGGGGAAAATACAAAAGCATTGTACACAATTCAAACCAATCAATGTTGTGTAATTAACAAGGACAATTTGGTGTTTTTTAGTCGATGAGTAGTGCAGATATCACTGTAAAATCAATCGACAGTAAGGAGAATACTTACTTCCGGGTGTAAAATTCTCCGTTATCCAATGGGTATGGACGCTCGTAATACAATACAGGGGACATGATCATTATCTTTTAAATAACGTTAACTAAAGGGAACAATCTATTTGACACAGCTGAAGCTCTGGCCTTCCTTAAAAACTAACTAATTTAATAAAAATCACAGTTGCATTACACACAATGCACTGTTTTTTGAGAACACAAATTCGTAACTAATGTAATTTTACATTCTGACGAAAAATAAAAATAATTATGAATACAAATAAAATAAAAGAAGCCTCCCGTGAGTTACTACAAGCTATAAAGTAGATTTAAAAAACGTTGTATAGAATAAAAGCTCACTGCGGGACGTTGTCGAAATGCGTGTGTGCACCACGACAAAGGAGCCTCATTCACTTTACATTGGGGTTGTTTGCGTGGTGCCGACACGTAAATGTAACAAAGTTCGTGACTCCACCACGCATTGTGGTGTTAAGAAGTCGTGGTGGAGTCACGCATTCTGGTGAGATCAGGTTGTGTCAGGGATAGGCAGGGTCGAAACCGGGAGAGCAATCTGAAGGGTAATGCGGGAAAGACTGGCATGCTGCAAAGTACGATCTGGCACTGAGGTGAAAGTGAAATGGGCCTAAATACTAATGGAGCTGATGGGTGTAACAGAGTGAGAGAGAGACAGGGTGTGACTACCAGGTGACTAAGGAATGTTAATGCAGAAAATAGGTGAGTGAGAAAGCAGACTGTGACATGTACGTGTCCATCAAAGTGACCACGCCCTAATTTATGCAAAAACGTTAAGACCTAATATAAATAAAAGGGTTGTGTTAGAAAACAATTCACTCACAGATCCATAATCATGAAGGTGGAATCTAACTATATTGATAATAAAAATGTATGGAGCCAGGGGTAGAAACATGTTTTTTTTCTGCTGTAAAATTGGGCATTTTAACATGGGGTCTATGGAAATTGCTCCTTTCTGCAGCCATTGCCTATCGGCCAATATATGAACTGCAGTGTGTGGCACTTCCGTATTGGCATCCCGGCTCTTCCCCAGAGTTTGCCGCTTGATATATATATATGGCGCGTGTTGCATTGTGGGTAGCTCGTGACGTCACTGTGTGTGAAAGAATAATGAGATAGCTAAGTCAATATAATGAGAGCTAAGTCAATATATTGAGATAGCCAAGTCAATATAATGAGATAGCTAAGTCAATATATTGCTCCCCTGCCAGCTCTGTCTCTCCTTTACTCATCTTCTTCTTAAAATAAGAAGAGATGTCTGTTGACTTTCTCTTCATTTTCTTCAAATTGACATTACACACAGTGATTAAAAGTAGCGCATTACACCAGCCCAGCATACCGACATCAGCTAACGTTAGCTTAGCAATCTAAACTAACGCTAACTAGGATAGCCGCCAAAGTGTGTTTACAGACGAATAATACCTGAAGTCAAGCCAGCCTTTACTGAGCCCCGAGCCTGTTTTCCAGGTCTTCCAGCGTTTCTCGTTTTAATGCCATTGAACACACATTTTGATCAGAATAACAGCTAAAGGTAAGCATATCTCAGTTTTTTGCTACCTAAAGCTAACACACTAAAGCCTAAAGTGTTGTCGGGCTTAACAGGCAACCAACGTATACGACTTACCTTCTAGAAGTCTGGTGGATTTTTGTCAACTCCAGTCCAGTCAGTAGAAAGAAACGTTTTGCTGCAACCTACTGCTGTCTGTGCGAATCTCAGAGTGGTGTGCGAGAGTATCAGAGTGGTATATCTCAATATAGAGTATCAGCAGGGCCGCCTTAATGCACGGGCTGACCTGGGCTGAAGCCCAGGGGCCTACGGAGATCGGGGTAATCATTGATAACACAGCAGGGTCCGTTACAGGGTCCGTTACAGTTTGTTTTCATCTGATTTCAAATAAACAAAGTCTTGGCTTTCAGAATATTAAACATGTTTCGGCAAATTCAGATGATAAATACAACTTTGAAGCTTGTAACGGCATAATTACAAGCGGAGAACAGAGTAACTTGAAACAGCCGGTGTTTCTCGTGAGTGTTTTCCCCGGGAAACAAACACAATACACACAAACACAAAAATACACAAACACACACACACACACACACACACACACACACACACACACACACACACACACACACACACACACACACACACACACACACACACACACTCATGAGCTTCCCCCAGACCAGTAATCCAAACGAAAATATCTTCCCTCCATACTATTTTGATCATTTCTTCATCTGATTTAAATTAAACAGAGTCTTGGCTTTCAGAATATTAAACTTGTTTCGGCAAATTCAGATGATAAATATAACTTTGAAGCTTGTAACGGCATAATTACAAGCGGAGAACGGAGTAATGTAACGCCACAGCAGGCACAACAACAGCCGGTGTTTCTCGTGAGGGTTTTCCCCCGGGAAACAAACACAATACACACAAACGCAAAAATACACAAACACACACACGCACACACGTATACACGCACACTCGCGAGCTTCCCCTCCAAACGAAAATATCTTCCCTCCGTAGTATTTTGATTATTTGCTCCACTAATAACCAATCAGATCGATGGATTCCAGAGAAGAGGAAACTTTAAAGGCCTTTTTCTCAAAATGAGGACTCTGTGACAGTCATTATATAATGTGACATATTTCGCTTAATATTTGGAGTACAAAAACAATCCTGATATCATTAGAAAGCTAGGAATCTCCTCTTTCCAACCGTGTATACAACTCAAAATGTGTCTTCGGGTCAATGCGACTGATTTCGATGGAGCAGGTCACATTTGCTCCGCTAATCAATCAGATCGATGGATTCCAGAGATTTTTCTCAAAAATGATGACTCCGTAACAGTGGCACCACTTAACAGCCAATCAGAATGAGAATATGCTTCACATGTGATTTATTCAAATTGCGAGTGATTGAGTGACAGATGAAGGTTGTTTAGGAGAAAATGTCGGAGAAGAAAAAGTTTGAGAGTGGCGCTCGGAAAAGGAAATTGTTGAGGGAAAAGGAGTTTCGAGACAAGCAGCTATTACAAAACATGTCGAAGCTTACAGGTTATTTTAAACCTGTAGGCCAGGATGAGGAGGAAGGACAGATTAGTTCTGTACCGAGCGGCAGCGGTGCCGGCGTCGGTACCATATGTGTTCGGGGTACCATATGTGTTCGGGGTACCATATGTGTTCGGGGTCCATCTCTTACCAATAACGTTGTGACGTCACGCATTGTGATTGGCTGTACGGTAATTTACCAGTCATTTCGATGTATATTTCCATTGAAAATGCTAACCGCTAGCCGCAAAGCTAGCATCGCAGCCACTGCTCCGTTTTCGGAGATTTTGCACACGTTTTTCACAAACATTTTCACACGCTAGGAGTATGGGAGTACTTCCATTCGCTTCGTCTTGGTCTGTAGATGTGATTTGATGTGTCGTGTGTCCCCCAAAAATAACAATCGACAGTGTAAACATAATTATGTAAATAACCCAATTTGTGTTCTGTGAAACGGAAAAGGATTTTACATTGTTTTTGTTACTTTCGTTGCAGTGTCTTAAATGTAATTTAGGTTAACTTCCTGTTTGAAGTTGTTGCTATGGAAACAACATGATGGAGAAAAAAGTAATATCTTCTACATATAATAACGGACAAAGTAAAGAATGAAGTGTAGGCTATGTTTAAATGTTCGGAATTTGACCGTGTATGATGGTCCTCTTGAGTTGCCGTACAGCCAATACGTCACTCATCTGGAGGAGAGGACCAGGCGCGCGTAGAGCAGAGTGGAGAAGTGCGATCACAGAGCCTGCCGAGGCTATAAATGACTTTGATTTGTTGTTGAAATCAGCCCCAGGACAGGGCCTGATGGCAGGTTAAGGCGGGCTTGAGTATCAGAGTGGTATATCTCAATATATTGACTTAGCTATCTCATTATATTGACTTAGCTATCTCAATATATTGACATAGCTATCTCATGGCATGATTTTGTTTGTTTATTGAAACAATGTCAAATACAGAATAAGGCACATAGACATCAATGTTCATCATATACTGTAAGTGGCAAAACAACTAGTTGTTAATTAACATGCATATTAGCACTATATTGGTCTTTATTAGTCAATATAAAACACTTATTAATGCCTTATTCTACATGACCATATTCTACAAGTAATAAGCCATTAGTTGAGTTTTTCCTCAATAACCCTCTAATTAGTCCTTATTTATTGCAAGTAAGGAAGTTGTTGTACATGAGCTTTGGTCTTAATATGCTCTCCTCAATATGTCTAAATAACTCAAAATTAGGTATTTCTATTTAAGAATATATTCCCTATTTTAAAGTGAAGTCTTGTTCATAACCAATAAGCTAGTAGTTTGGCTCTAATTGACCTGAACAGGTTCCCTATTCTAAAGTTGCCTCCTCTTCACACTTTGTAAATACATTATAGCACACAACTACAGAAATGACATTGTATCAACAGTACATGAACAAAGTTCTGAAACTGAAAACACGTTGAAATATTAATATGTTTTATTAATGAACCACTATAGAGAGATCCAGACACATACCAAAACATGTCAAGTTTCTCCAAGGCTGAGAACACATAATGCAGCCTGTCCTTTTTAATAAAAATAGATTTTTAAACAGATTGTATGTATTTGTGATCATACTGTGTCACCTGCTTGTACTTACACAATAGGTGTACTGTTCTCTCTCTGTGTTGTGCTGTCTCAGTGTGAACATAAATTAAACAGCCAGACAAACTCTTTTGAGAGCCAGGGAATGAGCAGCCATGCTCCTTTATTGACTTATTTGCAGTCCCCTGACATTCAAACGGAGTGAAACTATAAAAAAAGAAGTTACAAGGCACTTAATGATCTCATACATGCAAGTGTAACATGCACAGATTACTTGTAGAATATGGTCATGTAGAATAAGGCATTAATAAGTGTTTTATAATGACTAATAAAGACCAATATACTGCTAATATGCATGTTAATTAACTAGTTGATGGTAAATGTGTGTACCTTAATATAAAGTTGTACCGCTTATATGATGAACATTGATGTCTATGTGCCTTATTCTGTATTTGACATAGTTTCAATAAAAAAAATGTATATAACTCAATATAATGAGATAGCTAAGTCAATATATTCACATAGCTATCTCATTATATTGAGTTATATATTTTTTTTTATTGAAACAATTATGTAAACAAAAATAGAAATCCTGTAAGTCATTATATTGACTTACAGGATTTCTATTTTTATTTATTTTTCCTGTGGCGCAAACATTCTTCCATAGGTAGACCCACAGAACGTCAAACATTTAGGATATATACATATACGGGTAGCATAACTAATAAATATGTTAGTGATTTGTGTCGCTATTCTGTAGGATAAATTAAATAACAACATCCAATACAAAAGTTGATCTGAAACAAGCTCAAATACCGAAGGAAATTAATCCATCAATTATTATTATTGTTATGATTATAATTATAACTTAAATTAAATGTTATACCTGGAAAAACCAATACAGGACCGAAACTAATACATAGAAAACTATAATGAAAGAGATGAATGGAAGAGATGGACGAAATCTGTTACGATAGAGTGAATGCAGATTATACTGATAATACCTTTATTTCAAGGACTTAATTCTAAATCGGACAAAACAAAACACTCCACGATGAACTCAGTCACCAACAAAAGACGAACCAACACTGAACACAGGAAGAGACAAGACTAAATACAGGGAGGGGTAATCACAAGACGAGAAACAGCAGGGCAGGGGAGGAGAAACACAAGGGCCACAGGTGAACACAATCAGACAATTAGACACACCAGGGAAACTAACGACAGAGAGGAAAAACACAATCAGACAATTAGACACACCAGAGAAACTAACGACAGGGAGGAAAACAGAGGGAGAGGGACCAGACAATACACAAGGAGGAAAACATGACAGGGAGAACCGAACAGCAAAATAAACCCAAACCTAGACATACAAAAACTAAAAACGTGACATAACATAAGATTTGTGACAGAAATCATTTCAATGTGAAACTAAATCTCAGGTTTGAAGGGATGTATTGTTGTGCACCGTCTAAAGTGCTAAGTCAGTCATGTTTCATGTTGTTATTTTTTCATTGTCTTTCACTTCCTGTTTTGTTTTGTCACTCAATTG
Source organism: Pseudochaenichthys georgianus (assembly GCF_902827115.2). Classification (NCBI taxonomy): domain Eukaryota; kingdom Metazoa; phylum Chordata; class Actinopteri; order Perciformes; family Channichthyidae; genus Pseudochaenichthys; species Pseudochaenichthys georgianus. Next base: position 17,247,853 of record NC_047526.1, read on the forward strand.
TCACGTCTCATTTCAGGTTCCTTGTTGTCAGTTTGTCTTGTCCTGTCCTCATGCCAGAACTCTGCTCTTCAGCGTTTGCTTCTTTGACTCAAAGTCTATTTTCTGCTCCTGAAACTTATGTTAAGTTTAGTTCCTCACGTTGTGAGCGATTTTCTTTTGTTACCTTTGTGCAAATAAAGTATATCAATTATACTTTACATTTAGCTCCCAGGTCGTGCATTTGAGTCCTTATCCCAAGTTCGTAACATTTATTACATTACATTACATTGCATTTAGCTGACGCTTTTATCCAAAGCGACTTACAATAAGTACATTCGACCAGGAAGACACAACCTTGAAGAAAACAGAATCATAAAGTACATCAGGTTTCATAGAGCCAAGTATTTCAAGTGCTACTCAACTGGGTATAGATAAGCCAGTCCTTTATTAGTATATAAGTGCTCTGTTAGCAGTTCTTTGTTAGTAATTCTATCGCTCGAGGTGGAGTCGAAAGAGATGAAATTTCAGTCTGCGCCGGAAGGTGTGCACGCTTTCTGCCGTCCTGATGTCAATGGGGAGCTCATTCCACCATTTTGGAGCCAGGATAGCAAACCCACGTGTTTTTGCTGATGGGAACTTGGGTCCCCCTCGCAGCGAGGGTGCAGTGAGTCGTTTGGCTGATGCAGAGTGTAGAGCACGCGCTGGGGTGTACAGTTTAACCATGTCCTGGATGTAGGAAGGGCCAGATCCATTCGCAGCATGGTACGCAAGTATTTATGTGGAGTGGAGTCCAGTGACAGGTGATAAAACTGCGCGCACGCCAGAAGTAAAGTGCGTTGTTTATGGTGACGCTGGAGTGAACGAGGACATCCCAATAGTCTCTTCCTCGTGTCTCTCAGGAGGAAAGGAGGAGGTGAAATATTCAATAGAGAGAGACTGAGCGGGGCTGATTTCAGGCCTTAAATGGGATCAGGTTTGGCCTGGTAGGTGGAGGCTAAGCCCCGCCTCCCACAAGACCAAGGCAGGAGGATTTACAACAATGTCACTGTAACTTTATTTTCTAAAGTTTAAATTCACTCCTGTTAAATGTTCTCAGACAGAAGGGTGTCAGATTGACCTTTGTCAGGCAATTATCATATGGATCTTAGGTTTGTAATTACCATGTATGCAAGTTTCGCCCGTCTGGCCAACATTTCAATGGCTTGTAATGTAAATTCCCTAGCTGAGACCCTCTCCCCCCCCTTTGTCTTTTTCCTGTATAAAGTGCTAGTTTTTCAGATCTTCGTACTAAATCAGTGGTGCAGGATTATCTGTCCTTCCAGCTGGAAATAGATGGATTCCGTTAAATGCTATAACTCTTTACTAAATAACACAACTTTGGTTTAAGCTTGTATATTTGTTATTTTCTCACCAGAAGGCGATTAAGTGTGGAATTTCCACCACAAGTGTCTACTGAGCATGGCAGTTGTGTGAAAAACAGATAAAAGATGTGAGAATGTCAGACTAAAATAGGCAAGTGAATTATTTGTGCACACATCGTTTCACCTGTAGCTGTAATTAGTCAGCGAAAGAAAGAGAGGAAACTGTTTCAACTGAGGATGAGAGGCGTTTTTTTCTTCTGTACAGACAGGATGGGTTATAATTATGATGTGCAGAAGAGACTTTACTGTTCAACGAATGCTACTGTCGCCACAGGCAAATAGATATTCCCTAAGCGCTTGGTGTTGATGAGGCTGTGTGTATGCATGTGGATACCATATATCACCAGGTGAATCATGCTGTATATTATAACTAGCTCTTTGTTCTATAACACCTTTTAAACGTTTTTCATCATGTGATTGTATTGCCTTCTCTATATGTATGAATTTAAATCAGGCGGATGCAACAGCTGGTATACTGTACCTGTGAAATAAAACATAAACACCTGCCAAAAAGAAGCAATACATACACTTTAGATGATGTTAGACTCTGTTTGTGGTGATGCATGTTTCCCTGCAATGTATTGTATTGTGAGGTCCTACAGCAACTCATAACATTAATAAGATAATTGATTTGTTAAAATATGATTCCTTTATTAACTGCATATAGAGGAACCCTGTATATGGAATACATGTTCCTGAAAATCAACAATAAGGATTAGAATAGAGTTCTTATCTTTGAAGAAAGATAGAAAAAAATGCTGAGGTATACAAAACAAAACAATTCACACACCCCTACCCCCTAATGCAGGGGTCTGCAACCTTTTTGACCAAAAGAGCCATTTTGCCCCCTTTTCCAACAATTTGTTTTGTCTGGAGCCGCAAAACATATTTGATAGCTTATAAAGTTGTATTTATTGTTACATCATAGACTAAAAATATAGTTTTCTTGCATTTATTATTTATTACATTATAAAGCTGTTAACCTCTAATAAGAAACAAAGAACTCCTATAAGGAGAATACAAAAAATACACAGGCCTACTTTAAAATAAATTAAACACAGCTCTTGGGGAGTCCTCTGCACATTTGAAGGAAAACAAATACAATTAAAATGGGCCCACTTTGAAATAAATAAAACCTATAGCTGCACCCTAAAAAGAGTTTACTGATTGAATTATGAGTGAAGATCGTCAGCTGTCTTCCTCTTCCGTGTTTCTCCTCGATACGTAAAGGCTGCAGCACCTTTAACAACTTCTCTCTACATATCAAACATACCGGTAAGCCAGCATTGTTTGCTGTGAAAGCAGATAACTCTGTCCATGCAGAATTAAATCCTGTGTTCCTCAGATACTTTTATCTTCTTTGATGTATCCATAGTTCGCTCATCGAGCCGGGGGTCAGGTTATTCACCTGCAAGAAAAGGTGCTGGTGCGGGACCGTAGCAGGATGTGACACGTATTTTAGTTGACCTAATTAAAACCATTTTGTTTTTTATTTATGTGTCATATTATCACCTCACAATACAAGATACGAAACATTTTCAACCGTGCAACAACATTTAAATAGTCCTACAAATACTTTTATTTAATTTCCTTCTTATTTATGTCCAAGCTCAAGGGAGCCAGAGCAGAGGGCTTAAAGAGCCGCATGCGGCTCAAGAGCCGCGGGTTGCCGACCCCTGCCCTAATGTTTCCCTGACTATCTTTTTTATTTGTGTTATGTTCTGTTACACTGTTACTGCAAATTAAAAACTGACCGAACTAAATGTATCCACTTTTACTACGGTAAATATTTTTCTTAAAATGCATATTTTAATACAATTATATAGAGTTGTATCAATGCCTCTCTGGTGGAGTGGCAATATAACATTCATATTACAGTTTGAGCTTCTTAATACAATGAATTGAGTGGATACTGCCGGGGATTGCATTATATCTAATGGATGTTCAGGTGGTTGGTCTTCAAGCACTCAAATGCTCCATGATGTAAATTCCCTGAAAGTCCGGTGTAATTTACATTCGTCTGGTGCTCATTTAATAAATTATGTTATGGGTTGTTGGCTGACGGAGTTAATTCAAAGCTGCTTCAAAATTAATAGTTTGGCTAATTGGTCGCAGCACAACAACCACGACATTGACATACACTCACCGTCCACTTTATTAGGTACACCTTGCACCGGGTTCGCCCCCCTTTTGCCTTCATTCTTCGTGGCATAGACAACAAGGTGCTGGAAACATTCCTCAGAGATTTTGGTCCATAATGACATGATAGAATCACACAGTTATTTTCCACATACTATACTATTCGTTTTGTATCATATCTTTGACATACTATACTATGCCGTTTTTTTTAATCAAATTTCAACATATTATACTATTTCGTTTTTTCTCTAATTTTTACGTACTATGTCGTTTTTTATCATATTTTCGACATACTATGTAATTCTTTCTCTCAATTTCGACAAACTATACTATTTATTTTTTCATAATATTTTCTACATACTATACTGTCGTTTTTTATTATACTTTTTACATGCTATGATATGTCGTATTATCTCTAATTTGCGACATACTATGTCGATTTTCGACATACTATACTATGTTTTTTTAATCTAATTTTCTACTATATACTATGTCGTAAAATAAAGTATAGAGTCATGGGAGAACGTTTTTTCTTCATGGGGCAAGAGTTTGACTGACAGATGTTATTTTAATCACTTAATTAAGAATTTTTTTAAAGAGCTTTCCCTTTTCCAAACAGGTTCCAATGACGTCTTCTCAGATAGTTCTTTGCAACAGGGCATCTTAAACATCATATTAATAAGCTTTCCCTACCCCATGTTCAACAGGTCTAGATAGCCACACTTAAAATTCACACAAGGGGAAAATTGCCTGTCCGCCTCTCATCATCAGTGCCAGGCAGTGGCGCCAGCAGGGGGGGGCCATGGCCACCCTGATATATTTGTTGGCCCCCCCACTGCCCCCCCCCCCACCACACACACCGCCTCGCCAGTCACGTATGCGTAGTAGTTTATCTGATATTTAACAACAAATACACAGCCAGCGAGTCGCTTGATTTGAGCTTCCAACGCTCATACTGCAGCCCCTCCCTCTCCCTCTGCTACCATGGTAACACTCTGATACTGGGCGCACCACTCTGATACTCGCACGCACCACTCTGATACTCGCACAGACAGCAGCAGGTTGCAGCAAAACGTTTCTTTCTACTGACTGGACTGGAGTTGACAAAAATCCACCAGACTTCTAGAAGGTAAGTCGTATAAGTTTGTTTCCTGTTAAGCCCCACAACACTTTAGGCTTTAGTGTGTTAGCTTTAGGTTGCAAAAAACGGAGATATGCTTACCTTTAGCTGTTATTCTGATCAAAATGTGTGTTCAATGGCATTAAAACAAGAAAAACGCTGGAAGACCTGGAAAACAGGCTCGGGGCTCAGTAAAGGCTGGCTTGACTTCAGGTATAATTCGTCTGTAAACACACTTTGGTGGCTATCCTAGTTAGCGTTAGTTTAGATTGCTAAGCTAATGTTAGCTGATGTCGGTATGCTGGGCTGGTGTAATGCGTAGGCTATCACTGCTGTGTGTAATGTCAATCTGCAGAAAATGAAGAGAAAGTCAACAGACATCTCTTCTTATTCTAAGAAGAAGATGAGTAAAGGAGAGACAGAGCTGGCAGGGGAGCAGCAGCATAGGGCTAGTGAGGAGATGGCCATACATGCTAGAAAGTACATGTGGAACTCTGTTTTGTAAAAGTGAAACTAAAACCTAAGTACAGTTTTATTAATGTGATTGTGACCTTTTTAATCGTTTAAGTCTTCTACACACTTTAGGTCTGCAGCTCCTTCAAAATGAAATGAGAATCTATGCAGTTTTTCCTCTTCTGTGTTCTGAGGTTATGAGCCGACCATTAGTCAAGTTTGTTTTCATAATGTTCTGTATGCTAATTTCAAAAAAAGGGTAACCAGTTTGTTTATAAAGTATAAATATACATTTTCAAAACAAATGGAATACAAGCTATATGTATTACTCTCACCACAGTGGCCTAATCTAAAAAAATAGAAATATGTCTCTATTTTCTGTCTAATATTAAAAGGTGGTGTTTTGTATCATTTATAATGTTTTGAATTTGCTATAAAGGTCAATAATAGATGGTGTTTTTGTGTTCAATCACAGTATGTATTTACCATTTTATACCCCTTGTGTTTTTGGGTCCTTTTGAAATAAAATAGTCATGTTTTAAAACTTGATTTAATAAAGTCATGTCAATCATCTTTGATCCCAGTGTGACACAAACAGCTTTGTTCAGTCTAAAATAATGTATAACCTCGAGACATAATATAACTGAAGAACATGTTGTGTTGCTGTTGTGTATTGTATGTGTTGAGAATGCTGAACATGTTGTGCCTTACAATAAAGGAACTTATTTTAATTAAGCTGTATTTGTCTTTTTAAAAAGAAAGAACAACTAGCATATATAAAAAACAATAAATCACCAACACATGTATACATAACACAAAACAAGGTTGTTTGAAGTAAAATGTTAACTATCCGTATTATATTCACTTCAGATGAATAGTATCATAAAATGTAAAATAAGAAACCAAAGTATATCAGGTGATTCTCTTTGCCATTGTTTTCATCTAGTCTATACTTTTACAACAATTAAATTATTGGTTTTGGTGGGCCACCCCAAGATTTTCAGTGGCCCCATTTGGCCACCCCTATGAAACATTTCTGGAGGCTCCACTGGTGCCAGGTTCTGCTGAACCTCAGGCCTCATTATGTTTCTCAAAGTGAATTGATTTGGAAATCGTTTTCAGTCGACACTGAGCTGAGTAAACAGGTCTAGAAGAGGGCAGCGAGATGGAGATCTGGTTAGATGATGTCATGTCATTTTAAATAATAAACCAGCCTGTTTTATGTTTCTTTTTTCTCAACTCCCTCCAAGCAGACAACAAAGCCTCTGTCCTACTGATCTACTGTATGTACAGTAATCTTTTAATTGGCTCGGAGGGAGGCTTGCCACAGCGGTCGATGGAGAAACAGCAACTGTATTTGTAGAGAAAAGACTCCATCAGCATTGTGTATTACCCAATACAAAGCATGTCTGACAGAATTACAGCAGACAGAAAACAGATCTGTTCCAACAGGAAGGAACAGCGTTTACGGAAAGACTGCATTTCATAATCTAAGATTGCTGTAGCCTTGAGCAAATCTCATTAAATTAGTTTTTCCATTTAAATTACTGTCTATCAACCAAACATTATAGTATACCAAACATTTTCACAGGAAATTGCTCTCTATTCCTCTGTATGAAAACCTGAATGAGTTTGTGCATATCTTAAGGGTTTCCATTACCTTTTCTGAGACATCTATTTAGAAAAATACACTTTTGACTTCCCTCACTTTTGACTTTTTAGTTTTGATATCTTTAGTTCTCTGTATGCACTAATATACAGTTTTTCCTGTCTATGTAATCAAGGGGACATTAAAATGAAATACCCTGCATTAAAATGACATGAAAGCTAAAAGGTAATCCAATTTCCCAAAGTTAATGTGATATTCTTAAATTCCCCTGCAGACCTTCTGGGAAAAGCCATGATTAGACACTTGGAACGCATGTCATTTCATTTGAGTATTTCATAAAATGAGACCTATTAATGAAATGTGGGTCTTGGAGATTAGTCATTTCCTCCCACTGATGTCTGCATGTGGCATGTTTTAATGAAAAATCAGTATTCAGCATTTGTCAGCTTCCATTCAATTCTCCTATTTTAATGATATTCCAAGACACAAGCAGCCAATTGATCATCACCTTGACTTCATGATGAACAGACGTTTAAGTATGTTACTTAAAGCTGGAATCAACCGCAATGCTATATCTCTGCAAAAGCACCCCTGGGGGATGTGTCTAAATGCTATAAGACACTTTGAGTGGTGGGTAAACTGTATTTAAATTTGAGTGATAAGGGAATCAGTTCATAACATTCTGTGTCTGCAGTGCTGCTAAATCCTACCTCTCACTTTGAATCGGAAACCAGCTCTTTCTGGCTTTCTGCCATTCCCCTGCCCTCTCAATCTGAAACCAAACTCTCTGTAGCCTTTGCACCAAGACCAATAGCTTTTGCAAATTGCCTGAGAACACTCTGCCTGCGATTGTCTGTACACTTTGTGTGCCCAAGCTCCGGAGGCTGTTGTAATAGATGCATGGTGGCGTACTTCATAGAAATTTGAACCAAGGGTATGTAAATGTGTCTGCCGTCCATGGAGAAGTAATATTGCTTTTATTTGTTTTTCAATTATAGATAATGGGGGATAGAAATTGAGTTTGGTCAGAGTCTGTTTGTGTGAAAAAAACAAGAGAGAGACACACACAAAAGCAAAGAAGCTATACAAATAATTACTGAAACTAAATATGCTTAAGAGTATTATTGTCTGAAAACACATTGGCAAGACTCTCCTTTATCCTCATGAATGTATATTACCCAGTTTTAGAGAAATAAGATAAATAATCCATTAAACAACAACCACATACTGTATGTTCAATATGGAATAATTTCCCCTCAAGGCACCCTATTTGAATTTCTGACGAAGTTCATGCAGGACTTTCAATTATATTGGCATGTTGTCTGATGACATCTGTAAGATAATGTTGAACCACTCGCTACATGGACATAATAACAAACTAGGTTATAGTATGCTGTCTCAAAGGAACACAAGTTTAGAAGAGAGATCTTAATATAAGATCTAAGACCATGTTTATTGTCAGGGGAAAGAGCTATTAAATATTCTGGTGCCAGTCTGAGATATGCTTTAAATTTGAGTGGTCCAAATATCTAATCAAGAATGGAAAAGACAGAAAAGGACAGGACCCAGAATGCAACCCTGTGGCACTCCACAGAAAAACAACGTGAGCTGGGTTCAAAACATTTGAGTAAGGGGCCTGATGTACAAACCAAACCTTAAAAACCACATCAATTGCATGTTTGTGAGTGGGTTTGTTTCTATGATCTAAATAAAATAGAATACAGTCCTGCTTCTATCATTTTACATAATTGATTACATTTTTATGAATCAGCATCCTAATATATTTTGGCCAAAAATAGGTTAATAATCTCAACTCAAGTAAAGCCTCACATATATTCCAGTGATGCAGACAGTCATGTATATTTGTGTAGGTAAACATGCTCTGCTGTTGTGTTGCTCACCAACTGGAAAGCACTGGGTGGTCTCGAGCATTTATACAGAATGTATGAACTCAGGGAAGATTCACACAAACACAGAGACAGATACAAAAACACTTACACATATGTTACACACGTTGGGGAACTAATGATTTTACTTATTCAACCTACACACAGACATAACCTCCCACATAGAGTCTTTAGAGAATGATTTATTTTTGACATTTGCTCTTTCCCTCCGTCAGCCTGATCAATATCATGAATGGTCAACATAAAGTGAGAACCATAAAATCATTATTAAAGACATGGAGGTAGAGACATAGGACAAACCATCCTTCATTTTCATTACAGAACAGTGCTGTGGAGTAATTAGTTACATGTAACAGAGAGTTGCATCTTAAAAGAAAATATATGTAATTAAATAGATCAAAATGCTGTTGATGCAAAGTGGTTACATCCAATTATATTCAATATTTCATTGTATGTAGAATGCAATATTCATTCTGATGCTCTCCCACCTAGACATTTTTTGTTCTAAAAACATTCTGAGAACGTCACATTCATTGTTCTAGGAATGTTTTCAGCGGGAAGTTTTCTTTTGGTTCCCAGAACGTTCTTCTGAAAGGTAGGATAACGTTCTCTAAAAACATTCTTAAAATGTTTGGTGATAACCTTCCTAAACATTTTTTGATAACATGTTAGAACATTATGCCCTACTATTCTTAAAACGTTTTCAGCAGAAGCTTTTATTTTGGTTTCCAGAATGTTCTTCTGAAAGGTAGGATAACGGTCTCTAAAAACATTCTTAAAATGTTTTTGATAACATTGTTAGAACATTATGCCCTACTGTTCTTAAAACGTTTTCAGCTGCAAGTTAGAAAAATGTATGTTGCCAGAATGTTATTATTTTAGAGAAGGGTAACATGCTTTATGTTTAAAACATTATGAAAATGTTCTGTGGTAACAATTTACTTAAATATTTTTACATTATTAGAACATAAAGACATAATATTCCTGTAATTGTTCAACTCAAAATTCCTGGGTAAGTGGACTGACCACTGCGGTCATTAGGATGATTTTGATAGTTTACTTAACTATTGGAATTTGACTATTAACACATGTAAAAGAATGACTCGGAATCAGCTGGTGAAAGTAACTTTTGTTTATTAGAAAAGGGGAGCTGGGAGTGGAGGTTGGTTATGGCGGCAGTGGGAAACAGTTGCTCCAGGGTGGAGAGGCCTGGCTGGTCTTGGGAGTGTGGAAGACCTTGGATTCCTCCTGGGAGAGACACAAAAATGAGTGTGAGGCAAAAGCAGGCAAAGTTGTCAAAGAATATGCTGGCAAAAAGTTAGAGTGGCACGCAACAAACCGTTCACGGCAACAATCCGTTCACGGCAACAATCCGGCAGGGAATGAGTGCAGGCTGCAGGCTTTCATAGTGTGGCTGATGAGCAGGTTGCAGGTGTGGTTGATTGGAGATTGCTTCCAGCCGTGTAGAGCAGACCAGCAGGCAGGTGGGGGGATAGAGAGACACACACAGTAGAAACAAACACATACAAACACTAACAGGGGTTCGATTTCGTCCCTACTGACCGCCAGAGACGGTGCTTTAAGCACTGGATATGTCCATCGCGCGCATGCGCAGCTCAATTACCAATAACAACAAAGTCACCTGTGACCCACGTGACACCGGCTATATCAGCCGGTGTCGTCAGAGGATCTGTTCCTTTCATCTTCTCGCTGTGCGAGAGTACCGTGGCTACATTTTTGTAGCCTACAGCGTTCAGGTTTGAACGTTTCATCTGAGGGATTTCTCTGCAAGCAGCTGGCCGCGTGCAGCTTCGCGACTGACAGTCGGAGCTACGGGTCGTTAACGCGTCCTCCAGGAGCTGTGGCCGGCTGTGCGCTGTGCAGAGCCTCGACAGACAGGTTTGTGTCAGCTTGTTGCTGGTGATGGCTGTGTCCCCGCACCCTCTCCCAGCCAAGTTGTCCTGATTGCCATCTTATTTTTTGTTTGGCTTAGACTTTCTGGTGACGACAGTGTTCCCGCTTCCTCTCCCATAAAGTTGCCCTTATGCTCTTTTGAAAGTTCTGCTTGTGGCATTGTGCCCGAGCTATCATTAGCATTTGAGTCCCATATTTGGCTGTGTCCCTCATTCAATTTAGTATGGAAAGCCCAGAGTGTCATATTTTAAACCCGTTTTTCGTTTAGATGCAGAGAGTAAGGTAAGTACTTTCTATTTCTTAGAAGCTATTATCTGGTCTTAACATTTGTGTTCTGACTTGATCGCTTGATTGTTAGCAGCAGCCGCTTGGCTAACACCTTGCTGTTAAGCTTAAGTATTAGCTCAGCCGGTGAGGGCAGTGCTCCCGCTCCCGGTAACATAGGGTTTGATTGCAGTAGCGCTAGATCGTTGTATTACTGCTCCTAGTACTAGACTCCTAGCACTAGAATGATATGCAGAGAACATCTTCACTGCGGGTGCTGTGTGCTCTGCATGTGCGGTTACTACTGTAACCATGGCCTACGGTTCTATGCGGGCTGTTCTCTTTTTTAGAAGCTAATTATCTGGTCTTAACATTGTGTTCTGACTTGGTTGCTTGGTTGTTGGCAGCAGCCGCTTGGCTAACACCTTGCATGTACTGTTAAGCTTCATTATTTAACTCAGCCGGTGAGGGCAGTGCTCTCGCTCCCGCTCCCGGTAAACGCATGGTATGGTTGCAGTAGCGCTATATCGTTGTATTTACTGCTCCTAGTACTAGACTCCTAGCACTAGGACGATATGCAGAGAACAATCTTCACTGTGTGCTGTGTGCTCTGCATGTGTGGCCATTAAGGAGGATTTCATCCTCCCAATATTATATTATCTAGTGGGCAGCCGTTTGGCTGACACTTTCACTGTCACTACGGTTCTAAGCCATGTAAGTACTGGCCATAGTTACTACTGTAACTACGGTTCCAAGCCGTGTAAGTACTGGCCATTGTCAATACCGTAACTACGGCCCTATGCTGTGTAAGTACTGGCCATAGTTACTACTGTAACTACGGTTTTAAGCCGTAAGTACTGGCCATAGTTACTACTGTAACTACGGTTTCAAGCCGTGCAAGTACTGGCCATAGTCAATACCGCAACTACGGCTCTATGCTGTGTAAGTACTGGCCATAGTTACTACTGTAACTACGGTTCTAAGCCATGTAAGTACTGGCCATAGTTACTACTGTAACTACGGTTCCAAGCCGTGCAAGTACTGGCCAGAGTTACTACTGTAACTACGGCTATATGCTGCGTAAGTTCTGGCCATAGTTACGACTGTAACTACGGTTCTAAGCCGTGTAAGTACTGGCCATAGTTACTACTGTAACTACGGTTATATGCCGTGTGAGCACTGGCCATGGTTACTGCTGTAACTACGGCTCTGTGCTGTTCGTTCTCTTCTTTAGAAGCTAGTTATCTGGTCTTAAACATGTGTGTTATTTCACTTGATCTTGCTTGATCGTTAGCAGCAGCCGCTCGGCTAACGTCTTGCGTGTACTGTTACGGAGCGTCCACACAGCAGCGTGAGTTGACGCTTGGCAGTGGGCGTGTCTGAAGCTTGGGGATTTTTTGCGAGCAACGCGACCAACAACCAATCACATGAATCTCCCGCCCCCGACATTCAAAGCAATAGCAATGTTAAAACGAAGTAAACTGGATATAAAATCCCCAAACAGGCGAAAACCTACCAGTTTCATCCACTGTCTCTGCCATCTCCCTCCATGCCTCGCTCCTCCGGTTTGTATCCCGGTAGATGAACAGAGACTGATCATACAGCACCGGGTGATTCACTACCGCTATAATGAATTTTCCCTCCATTTTTTGGAATATGAGGAAATGAGTGACCTGCGTAGTCTCTCCCAGCATACACGCGGTACGCGGTTCAAAGTGAATGAGCAGAAGCGTTGGAAGCTTCAACGCACGCCGCTGTGTGGACGGGACGTTAAGCTTCTTTATTTTACACAGCTTGGTGAAGGCAGTGCTCTCGCTCCCGCTCCCTCTGCCGGTAATGCGGATGTAGCTACATCCCTTTTTCTGTTCGGCGAGTAGTAGCACCGCTCTACTCTTCCCGTTCAACAGGTAACTGGTGAAGGCTATGTTCCCGCTCCCGGTTACGCTGTATCTGGCATTTGTCTCTAACTCAACCAGTGAAGGCAGTGTTCTCGCCCCTGCTCCTGGTAGACGCTGAACTGCCTCGTTTTTCCGTTAAGCAGGTAGCCGGTGAAGGCCGTGTTCCTGCACCCGCTCCCGGTTACGCTGCATCTGGCATTCGTCTCTAACTCAACCAGTGAAGGCAGTGTTCTCGCCCCCGCTCCTGGTAGACGCTGAACTGCCTCGTTTTTCCGTTAAGCAGGTAGCCGGTGAAGGCTGTGTTCCCGCACCCGCTCCCGGCTACGCTGCATCTGGCTACCTACAGAATGGCTCATTCATGTAGCGCCTGTATGGCTTCTCTTGAGCCCGAGGACGGCCACGACCGCTGCCCCTCCTGCCTCGGCCGCCTATGGCGGTCAGTGGGGACGAAATTCGAGCATCTCAGGGAGGTTCTCACGGTAGACGCCTGCATGAGCTGTAGCTGCATGCCTCGGGCACTCAGAGTGGCTAGAATCACTGAGGTGGAACGTCTGGCAGCAGCCAACAGACACCTCTCCTTGTCACATCCTCCTCCAGATCAATTCGGCCATTCCCGTCGACTTGAGGGAGCGATGGCTATGTGTGCTCCCCCCAATAGAAGGACTAGAAACAGGCTGTCCTCTAAAGTGGATCGGCTAGCTGCCGATAGGGGCATGATGAAGTCGCCTCTTGGCCCTTCAGCCTGGGCCCGGTGTAGGGGCTGCTAGCGGGCCGCCTGTCCCCCCCCCCTTCGGTTGACGCCCCTCCTTCAGCTGACGCACCTCCTTCGGTTGACGCACCTCTGTATGAGGACGCCTTGTCGCTGGTACAGACTCGTCGCCAGGTTTGGCTGGCCCAGTCACCACTAACGGAGGCATGTAGGGGAGTCGTCCGTAGCGTACCAGTCGAGCCAGGGGAGCTGTGTAGGTCAGCTGCCCTGGAGGCACTGGAGCGTGCTGCCCAAGCTAGGCAGACCAGGCAGCAGCTCTCGGGTCTTCGCAGACCTGTGCCCACTCCCAGCAGGCCCAGGGGCTGCTCTAGCAGCCGCACTCAGCCGCCGGATTACAGGGGTGGTCTGCAGAGGTCTTAGCGGCCCACTCAACCGCCTCCCAATTACTTTCGTGCCCCAGGTCGCCCGCCTTCCAGGCCGCCTCGTGCCCCAGAGCTTTACTGGCGCCCCCCAAGAGGCTCCAGGGGCCGGGGAGCTGGGCCCTGAAATCCCGGGGGCGATCGTCGGCTGCTTTCCCAGCAGCAGCTCAGTTACTGGGCGGTCTGTACTTCCGGCCCTTGGGTGGTTTTCACCTTAACCCAGGGGTACGGACCGCAGCTCCGGCCCCTAGTCTTCGGCTGGGTCTAATTGACAGTCATCAGCGATCCGGCAGGGGCCCTAGCTCTGGCCCAATAGTTGTCCGTCCTTCTGTCCAAGGACGCAATCAAGCCAGTAAGACCCTCTGCTTAACCCAGGTGGTTCTACTCGGCGTACTTTCTCGTGAGCAAGAAAGTCGGCGGATTTCGTCCGATCTTGGACCTCAGAGGAATCAACAGATTCCTGAAAGTGCTGCCATTCTATATGCTGACCACTGCATATGCACAGGTGGAGTGGTTCTCAACCGTGGATTTGAGGGATGCCTACTGCCACGTGGGCCGGGCAAGATGGTGCCTTATATTCAGTTCCTCCGGCCATTGGGCAGACTGGCAGCGGCCTCGGCCGCTGGGCCCTTAGGCCCGCTGTCGTTGCGCCCCATGCAGATCTGGCTGAACAGCCTTCACTTGGACGCCAAGTGGCACAGGGAAGTCAGGGTGTCGCAGCATTGCCTCCACTCTCTGTCACGCTGGAGGGGCAGGGCCTATCTCCTGGTGGGCGTGCCCATGGGCGCCATCCCATCCTGCCAGGAGACCATCACCATAGGTGCATGTCTCTCAGGGTGGGGTGCAGTGCGGCAGGGCAGGACCGTTCATGGTCAGCGGTCTGCCCAGGAGAGTGCGCACCAGGTCAACGTGCTAGAGCTTCGGGCTGTGCAGCTTGCACTCACGCACTTTCTACCCCAACTGGGCTGCCCCACTGGGTTGTCGATACCATCTCACAGGCTTACGGGGCCAGTGGCCGCCCCCTGCCATCAGGCTGAGATGCCACTCTACAAGGAGCATCTCAACATCTTGGGCTGCCCTGAGGGTGGTGCCCCTGGAGACCATCTGTGCCGCGGCGTCGTGGGCGTCTTCTGGCACATTCTCCAGTTGTCATCAGGTCAATGTCGCCACTCCCCATTCTTTGGGCGTGGTCCTTTTGCCGAGCTCCGCTGCTTCCAGTGGTGAGCAAGGACTTGGATTCTTCATGACATTGTTGGTATAAGTCATCCAGTGCTTAAAGCATCGCCTCTGGCGGTCAGTAGGGACGAAATAGAACGATAGTTACGGCTGTAACTACGGTTCTATGAGTCCCGGATGACCGCCAGAGTTCCCTGTCACTCAGAATTCTTGTGTGCTCGCGAGAAGATTCTGTGAACAGATCCTCTGATGACACCGGCTGATATAGCCGGTGTCACGTGGGTCACAGGTGACTTTGTTGTTATTGCTACTCGAGCTGCGCATGCGCGCGATGGATATATCCAGTGCTTAACGCACCGCCTCTGGCGGTCATCCGGGACTCATAGAACCGTAGTTACAGCCGTAACTATCGTTTCAGGGACGGGCAGTGATAGTCGGTCCATTCCTCTATATGTCTGCCTTTGGTTTTCTAAGTGTTATTCGATCCATATGACGATAGAGATATGTGCATAAACAACAAAAACACTTGGGGTATAATGTTGGAACAATGTTATCACCAAACATTTTAAGAATGTTTTTAGAGAACATTATCCTACCATTCTAGGAACCAAAATAAAACTTCTCGATGAAACCATTCCTACAACAATGAATGGTAACATTCTCAGAATGTTTTTAGAACCAACAATGTCTAGCTGGGAACTCAGACATGCCTACGTAAACATGCAATATCATGAATTGCATGCTTGTTTTTATTAAACATCCTTTTCAAACAAATGCAACAAGTTTGTTTTTTAAAGCGCACTACAAATACATTTGACGTTGACCATGACCGTGTTAATATTTCGCATCACAGGAACGTTTTATAAAAAAAGAATAACCTCCTGAAAACATTATCCAAATGTTGCTTTCAAAATTGTCTTCTTTGGTTATCATGTAACATTGAGGGAATGTTTTATAAAGAACATCTTTAATGTGTTACCCCAACAACGTCCAAAACACATCCTTAGAATGTTGGAGGCAAAACGTTCCACCTTTGTTAACATATCACATTAAAGGAACATTTTATAAAACACTTTGTCATTTCAGGCCTCTATAACATCCTCAAAACATTTTCAGAATGTTCCTTGGAGAATGTTCTTCATTTGTTATTACATGGCTTAGTTGAATACTCGATTCTGATTGGTCAATTCAGAACACGTGACACGTTGTTAATACCGAACAGACAGACCGCTGTAAAGGACTTATTGACCGTTGTTAAGGACGCTCACATCTTCAGAAAGAAGTCCGGTCGATTTAACTTTATAAAACGGACAAGTCAAATCAAGCAATCTGATTGATAGATGGGTAGAATTGTAAGTTACTTTTCACAACAAGTCAGTATCCTTCCGCGTCTGAGAAAAACAGTATACCGTTGGGCTGAAAAGCAAACTGCCTGCCCTCCTTTTTACGCAGCGGTCCAGACATAGACATCAAACGGCAAAACATATTCAGTGTGCAGTTCCTTTGGCATTAGGTCAGGGATATCTAGATACTTTCCAAGGTTTGACATAATGAATTGTGCTACTTTTAAAGCAAGCAACGATGTTTTCAAATCTGTAATCAAAGAGGTCCGCAAAAACACTATCGACCAATCAGATTGCTTGATTTGACTTGTCAGTTTTATAAATATATTTACATTTCTTCCGTTACGAAACAAACTTACAAAGCATACGATGGAAACATTTAAGATTAACTTCGACCTCCGGGGGGGTCTTACCAGAGCCATATAATAGAAGAGTTACGACATCTCTGTTCACTCCAATGAACCACTTTTTTACAGCAATGGTGGATCGTGGAGCCTCTCAATCGTTCCCCGGAAGTTAGCGCCAAGGCTAGCAGAGCTGTAGAGTTGCAGCATAATAGACCGTTCGTGACGGACTTTTAAAGGTAAGAAGAAGTTTAAAGATTTATATTGCGGATATTATCAGTACATCTGATTCAAATTAACATGTGTATTAAAGGATGTCAGTGGATTATCCCTAAATGAGTAGATTTAGGGAACGTTTACAGATAACAGATTAAGCTAGGATACCGAAGCAAGTTAGCAACACACATTGAACAGCCTTTTAATTGTAAATTCCGTTCTCTTAATGTCTATTTGGTCCAACGTTGTTGAATTAGAGAAGAGGGGCTTCTAAACGGGATTGTATGTGGGGGTGGAGGGAGTTAAATATTAGATAAATATAACTTTGGTGCGTGTAAGAGTGAGTGTTTTTAGCAGAGCCATATTGTGTCCTTGTGATTATGTTGATTATTACCTGTCTGTATAAAGTTGCAGCTCAGCTGATTTTGGATTGATGGCAAAGGGAGAGGGACTTAAGTGAGAGTGAAAACACAAGGTAAGTTTAATACTACTGTTTTATATAAGTAAGCATACTAAACATGTATTATATCACTGTATTATATAAGTAATCTTGTTAGTAACCTACTGTATGGCAGGTGGAGGGGCAGTGATGTTACAGGTGGAGGAGCAAAACTGCAAGACTGCAAACTCACAAGACAGAGAAATCAAAGTTTGTTCTCCAAAGAAGAGGTTGATTTCACTTCAATTTTTTATTTCATATTTTCTAAAGATGTGGAAATGGCAAAAAAAAAAACTTGAGAGCTGTAACCAAGATAACTGTAACAACATGAGTAGAGAGCCACCAAGGTTTTTCAAGTCCCTCTCTTACTCCATTTTTACCAGATGTGGGGCATCGGGCATGAAATAAAGCTGTCAACACACCAGGCTCAAACTTAACACATTGCATCCTTCTTTGCAGTGTCCTTATTCCTGGAAGGGGAATCTTCAATTCCTGCAGAGTTTTGTAACCCGTTGGTCCGCACCCAAAGCGAATTTGTAAAGCCATTTCATCCCCTTTGTGGTGAATCTGCCTAATGCCTTAAGTTGGTCTTTTGAAAACGTTTTCTTATATTTCTTGTCCCTAATTGTCATTGTTGTCTTGAGAGCTGCATTTTCCTTCCTGATTTTTGTTATTGCAGCCTTTGCTTTTTTGGTGATTCCTTCTTGGCTCTTTAATTTTCTCTTTAATTGTTTTAATAGATCTGTTTGACTGGCTGCTGGTTCCCTCGTATGCTGACTGGCTGCTGGTTCCCTCGTATGCTGACTGGCTGCTGGTTCCCTCGTATGCTGACTGGCTGCTGGCTGAGTGGGTGGTGTCCGCCCTCCTTGTCTCTCCTCACTAGCCATGTCCTCTCTTTCTTCACCCTCACTTTCCTTTCTCTCAGTCTCCTCATCCCTTCTTCCCTCAATCTTTGAGACTAATGTAAGTAGAAGACATGACACTGTACATTTTCGAACATTTTAAATATTATACCACTTAAAAATAAGAAATATTACTTTTGTTACTAAGAGTTCATACTTATTATACCTGTGTCACCTTTCACACTATAGCTGTGATCATGAGCTATTGGCTTTGTAGATACAGGTCCCGGGGTGAATTGTGGTGCAGGGGCCCTTCTCTTTTTGACCACAGGGCGATGCACGAAGATGGTGGGTATAGCCTCTGCTCTCAGCCTAGTCTTGCCCTTTTTTGTCTTGACAAACTGGTCTGCATCAAAATGTGCCTGCGGAGTGACTTGAGGTTACTTCACACACAGAACAACTCAGTTTTGTCTGCCCACATACATATTCCATAGTGGTTGAATACACAGTATTAGGAAACACTTTATACTTACTGGACATGTTATACTCATTACATACTGTATATAAAATATGACCAAGAATGTGAGACATCTTTATAGAAATTCATATCACATATGTTACTGATGCAATTTGTTAATACTTGTTAATACTTTGTTAAACTCACAAATAATAAAGTTCCATAACTTCAGTTGGGAACAAAGATCACACCTTATCTCCCCAAGGCAATCCAATAGGTGTGCTATATAGGTGTGTATAACCCTTTCTCCTGTCTGTTCCTCCCTCTTTCAGCACAAGAACCAGAGGGGGATTCAATGGGGCCTGAATACCTGCACTGAGACCCTCACCCTGCACCCTGAGTCTCAACTCTCAGTGTTTTTCAAGCCTTTCCCTGTTTTTTTGTTTTTTTGTTTTTTTGTATTAAACAAAAAAGCTTTCCCAATGGTGTGGTTTTTGTTTTGTGAAAAAGTGCAAATGCAGTGTTTGTATATAATTACATCACATGTTTTTTTGCTGTTGGTCGTGAAATTGCTCCTGCTGACTTGAGCCAGCCATTTTTTCCTCCGCTCTGTGTCAGTGGGGAAGCCGTACATTCGTACTCCTTTCTCTGAGCGATTTGAGCATCCCCAGGCAGCACAGCAAACCATGGTGGCGACTAGGAGGCAGCACAGCAAACCAGGACAACACGGAGGAAAATGCACCGACAAACTGCATGATATCAATGTTTATTGAATTCCATGTATTTGCAATGGATGTTCCTAAAACAACACATTTAACATCATCATCATGCTGCTGCTGCTGCTAGTCCTTTGATAGTCACCTGTCAGTCTCCTGTCCTTTCTGAAAGCCATAAAGATGACATTAGTCATTTAGATAACTTGTGTCCTCAATTACCATGGGATTACTGAAACTACCATGAATTTAAGAAAATGGTAGAAATTAATCTAATCTGAATTTTAAAGCATTACTTTAGATCCCCTCCCTCTAAATATATCAATAAACATTAGAAAGTGATGCTCCTGACTACCATACAAGTTTAAGAAGATAATATTGGTTTTAAAGAATTCAAAGCTATAAATAAACAGCAACAGGCTCTTTAACCAAGGCACTGTTAGCTTAACATGTAAACTAGTTGTTCACACTAATCCTAATATTATCACTTAAAGGTGGGGTAGGTAAGTTTGAGAAACCGGCTCGAGATCGCTAGAATTTGAAAACACACAACCGGAGAAAATCTGCCACTTCCTTATAGAGCCCCTCCTCCAACACACAGGAACGTGCACATGACCAATGAGGGCACGAGATAAGTTTGTGCCCCG
This sequence comes from Pseudochaenichthys georgianus, assembly GCF_902827115.2. NCBI lineage: Eukaryota > Metazoa > Chordata > Actinopteri > Perciformes > Channichthyidae > Pseudochaenichthys > Pseudochaenichthys georgianus. The sequence goes on from NC_047526.1 coordinate 17,267,862, forward strand.
ATGGAAGGCTGACAGGCAGGTAGGCCATCCAATCCGTTTAGCCATTGGTTGTACTTTTTACAGGCTTCTACAGATGACATTTTTTTATGATTGGCTGGTGATCTTGACGTCAGCGTCAGGGGAAATCACCCCCTATAAGTAGCTTGCGCCACAACGCATGCATCATTCAAACACCTCTTCTCGCTTCAGAGCACATCTCTATAGTAGCCGGGCAAGCTTCACTGTCCACAGACTGAACCCAAAATACCATTTCGGTCGACGGGCGCTAGCCGGCTACTCCTTCTGCTTCGCAGGAAGACGGTAGTACTAACGCCGTTAGTACTTGGAAAAAAATTGACCTCGCCCTTCTCTACGAGAAAGTAAGGTAGGTCCGATTTTTTCAAGCTAGCAACCCACCTGTTGCTAGCTCGCTCCCTCTCTACCGACACCACGGTAGCGAGGACGTTTTTCTTTTCTCTTCCCCACGGAGGGGAAAAGGATTAAAAGAGGAGCATACTGCCACACCAGTCAGTATTCTCCGGGATTAAAAGACCCACACCGTCCTCTTTCCCCGGATTAAGGACAAGGTGGTAATACCTTTTTTCCCGTCCCACCTGTCGAGAGCGGGCCCTCTCCACGCCACGAGGCGACAAAGATGGACGCCCCTCTCCCTCACACCAGAGGAGTCAGGGACTCGGTGGCTCGACTCGGTGGCTCGACTCTGCGGCTGCGGGTTGAAGATCTCGGGCACAGACACACACCAGGTCTGTTCGTCCTGCCTCGGGCTGGAACACGCCGAGGCGCCATCGACAACCCCGGTTCATGCGGACATTGTGTCCGCTTCACTGTCAAGAGCCTCCGCCGACGGCTAGCGAGACAAGCTAGCCTGTCGGAACAGGGGCTCATTGTCAGCCGGTTCTGATGGCCTCAGAACCGGAATCCCGCGCCCTGACAGGCCGGGACCCGGTGACGACAAGGCACGCGGGAACGGGTGCTTTACCAAGCTGGGGCTCCCGGTTAGACCTCACCATGGTCTCACCCGCGGAGGATGTCCTCGAGTTGGACTATGAGGAGGACAAGAGAGAGGTCTCTAGAGCAGAGACCTCCAGTGGGCGCACGTAAATTACCCGGAGCTTTTAGCGGTGTTCCCCACCCTAAAACGCTTCCTGCCTTCTCTCAGAGGACACCATGTCCTCGTGAGGATAGACAACACGATATTGTGTATGAACCGCCAAGGGAGGTTGCGTTGTCTCCAGTCACACACACTGGCACACAAACTGATCCCTTGGAGCGGCAGACGTCTCCTCTCTCTGAGAGCGACACAGGTACCGGGAGTGATGCGCCTCGGGACAGAACTACTGTCCAGAGGTGCACCACTCTATGCAGACTGGACTCCTCATCCAAGGATCGTGAGTCAGCTGTGGGTGCGTTACAGCGGAGCCGCGTTAAATCTGTTCGCATAAAGAAAAAATGCTCAATGACAGCTGTTCTCTTTAATGCACGATTTAAACGCACTGTTAGGTGGGGACGCACTCATACACGATGGACCTCCGGGTCCTCTGTACGCGTTCCCACCCCTGGCTCTGTTACCCCCAACTCTGGCCAGAGTGAAGGAGCAACGCCACACACTTACTCTGATGTTTCCGCCCTAGCCAGCAACGTACGGGCTGGCGGAGATATATCAGCTGTTGTGCGGGCAGCCATGGCAGCCCCCACTACGCAGGGACAGATTGTCTCAAGCGGGGGGGGCGATCCTTCACCCACGCCCAGAGCGCAGGCCACTATGGGCCTGACCCGTGAGTGGTACAATCTGAATACAGTGGGACTCCCTCAGAAGGTGATAAACACTATTCAGAGTGCGAGAGCTTCCTCCACCAGGTCTCTTTATGACTGTAAGTGGAGGGTGTTTGAGGAGTGGTGCCTTCAAGAAGGACACATCTCTTTTCAATGTCCTGTCGGGGTGATTTTATCATTTCTACAGGACTTGATCGATAAACACAGAGCTTTCTCCACGATCAAGGTGTACCTTGCTGCTATTGCTGCATGCCATGTGGGCTTTGAGGGTAAGACGGCTAGCCAACATCCTTTGGTTTGCCGTTTTATGAAGGTGGAGCCTCCCTGTCTCCAGGTCGCTGGTGCCCTTATGGGACCTGGCAGTGGTTTTAAATGGGCTCAAAATGACCCCATTTGAACCCCTGGAAGGAGCTGACATGAAACATTTGTCACTCAAGACAGTGCTGTTACTGGCCCTGGCATCCGCTAAACGGGTCAGTGATATTCATGCACTGTCTGTACATCCCTCATGCACTCAGTTCGCCCCAGGGCAAACGAGAGTGTTGTTGAAACCCAACCCTGCCTTTACACCAAAGGTGGTTGGTTCGTGTACCCCAATTGACATTGAGGCATTTCCTCCACCTTCATGCCGATCTAGATCCCTCCGCTTCGCGTCGGGCTCCTGATCAGCCTGTCGGTGTTCTTTTCCCCATAATGACCGTGTCGCAGCATATTATCCCTTACTTATCATGTAACATTGAGGGAACGTTTAATAAAGAACATCTTTAATGTGTTACCCAACAACGTCCAAAACACATCCTTAGAATGTTGCAAGGAAAACGTTCCACCTTTGTTAACATATCACATTAAAGGAACGTTTTATAAATAAACTTTCTGTCATCTCAGGCCTCAATAACATCCTCAAAACATCCTCTGAATGTTGCAGTTAAAACGTTATGTCTTAGTTAACCTTAAACCTTATAGGAACATTATTTGAAAAAATAAACATCCTAAAAAGGTTCTTTGAACATCAGATTAAAACGTTTCTTTAAAACCTTATTAGAACCTGTAGGTAATGTTAGCCAAAGTTGTCAGAACATTCCCCGCTAGCTGGGCTGTTACTATCCCTTTTCAAGTCGAAGAAATATTTGTCGTATTTTAAATTTGATAAGTATCAGTTTTGAGTACTGTGTGAGGTGTGCTCTGCCTGTTTCAGATTATGTTTGCTATATCAGACTGTTATTGCCCGGTTTTAAACATGTATTTGAAAAGTAATCAAGAAGTAATTCTAAATAAAAAGTTATTTGTATATAAGTAACATTAAATTAAAATATTACCTATAACATGTTTAATAGGGTAACTAAACTTAGACCTATATCATTTCAAAAGTAATGACCCCACATTGGTTAAAGACAAATATAGATGTATTATAGATTTATGTGATACAATGTTATTAATGTATGTAGTACAGTAACTGCCAATTGTTTTGAGACATCCGTAGAAAGGGATACTGATATTTTAATCAGACTGAGCCCATTACGCTTGTTCTACAATCATTTTTTCATCTAATTCCTCCTCTTGTTCTCATTTGGGCATATTTTCGAACACACTTTTGTGCATGTATTTCTGTGTATTGTGTCTGTGTTTGAATTTGTGTCTGCTTGATGCCTCTGCAGCAGTGGCATCTTCTGAAGCAACATCCTGTGAACTGATTGGTTTCTTGCACGCTGACAGTGTAGTGCTACAAGTGGGGTGTGGGGGGGAATGCAGCATCCACTTTAAGGCTGACCTGTTGGCCCTGCATCAAATCAGTGTACGTGTGTGTGGTCGAGAACATGATGTTCTTTTTAATGGAAAGATCTGACCAAAAACCAGCGGTACTGTGTAACTGAAATACTGATGTGTGGCGTATTTCTTTCCTGTAGCTGTAACATAATACAGTGCCCTGAGGTTTTTTACAGAATGTCATGTTACATATCACAAATTCCTCTCCACTGGTTAGACTGGATTAAAGAGATATTTCACTTCGGAGCCAAACAGGTGACAAATAACGCTGTCGTTATTGGAAACCATAACTTTCTGTTCTGTTCTTGCAATACATCTTTTGATTGCTGTGCGGTCTGATCCGAGGTTCTGTGCTGGTGGATAGATTGATTGCTGCAGAAATATATCTGATCAGTCTTGCTTTTTTACTCCTGCAAGCAAAAGCCTCATATTGGCTTTAGCCATCACATAATTCAGATGTTAGCTATATGTTTAAAAAGAACAAATCAAAATCTTGACACATTTTCTTCCCATTTGAAAGCATCAAACATTTGCTTTTTTACACATTTATTTCTGTACATCAATGGAAAAATGTTGTTGTTGTTTACACTGGCTTTTTACAACAAAACCAATAGCTAAACTGCTAATTGCCTATTAGAATATTATCATTGTCATTTAAGAATGTTTAAGTGCAGTACATTCTCTCATAGCTGCTATACAATTAGTCATGTTACTTTCTGATTGAACATGAGAAACCTATGCACTCCTATCCTGACACTTTTACGGAATCATGCTAAAATCATATTATCATACTACCACCCAACCAAATGTCCCATAATTAGTTTCACTGCCTCATACAGAGCAGGTAGACAATCTTAGTTGCTTTCAGTACTTTTAACAAAAACGTTTGTGCTGTTATCTAAGCCCTCTTTCATACTTTCTATGGGTTTTTGTTTGATTAATTCCATATGCAAATCCACGTAATCCATGCAATAAAACACTGGAGCAAGTTTGCATAAATTATGACCAAGCAACGTGTTTTTTTTAAGACTTTTTGTTTTGAGTCACTGGTGGTAGTTGACTTTTAAGATCAAAATGCTGACAGAAATGACTGAAATGTTTTTTACTGTTTAAGCTTCTGCTCTTAGGCTTCTCTGTACCTATCTGTCTCCAGCTGAACCCTGTAAACAGCTATCATAGTTACAATTCTGCTGCACCATGAAACAGCAAAGCATCTACGAATGGGATGCTTAGACGACTGATGGCAGGGACCAAGAGCCTTCAGGCTTGGAGCAGTATTGCTGTTACAGGGCTGCCATGTACTCAATCTGCCTCTCCCTGAACAACTACTCTGCTCCGCGAGCTGGGGTTGTGTCGATATTAACCTCCCACAGGTACACGACTCTCCTTTCATCATTCCCTGCAGGAGCAAAGAAAAATAGGCACATTTCCTTCAGTGCCTGCATCCATGATCTCTCTGCTGTCAGTCAAGTTGTACGGTGTGTGTTTTTGTTTATTTGCTAGATGTGTGTACAAAAAATGTTAAAATGTGGAAGAGATTACCATTAAAGTACGTTTTAACTTCTTTCAAGGTTGCAAAAGTAAATCATGAAAGTGCAAATATGCAAATGTTTCACACATTCTACATGACTGTTTGACTTTTAAAGAGTTTCACACATAGTATAAAGTGTACGTTAAGCATAATGCATATCATTTTAACGTGGCCTTTGGACATCGTACTGTAGGCACATTCTGAAAACATGCAGCTCGTTATTCCTCCCTGGATGTTTAATTCATAACGGGGCGATTGGATGATCTAATTCCTTTTCTCAGAAACTGGAAGCGGTTCTAAATGTGAAGCTGGTGTGAGTCTGTCATTATGACTCATAAACCAGGAAATAAAAAATGTCATATGCATGAATTATAGAAAATATGGTACATTATTCAACTGTGTTACTAGAGAGCAATTATGCACATCACGTATGTGCACAGCAATAATCAGCCAAATCCAGGTCCACCTAGCAGTATTAGTCAAATAGCTACTCCTGCTGATTTTATATCTAGATCTGGGCTAGGTTTAATTAATTTAAATGTGCGTAGTCTGTTACCTAAATTAGATTTTGTCCGTATTTGGGCGAGTTCGACTGATGCTGATGTCATTGTCTTATCAGAAACGTGGCTAGATAAATCCATTTTGGCCTCTGACATTTACATAAATGGTTACAGTGTATATCGTACTGACCGGCCTAAAAAAGGTGGTGGCGTTGCCATTTATGTGAAAAATAAGTTTTGTGTAACTCATATGGTTTCCAAATCTGTTAATAAACAGCTAGAATTTGTAGCCGTGAATATTGAGGTAACAAAGATAACAGGTAACAAAGGTAACAGCTCATGGTGGTGGGCTGCTACAGGGCTCCTTCGGCTGTCAAGGACTCTTTATCGTCTTTGGCAAAACTGTTATCGCAACTTTCCTACAAGGAAATAGTGCTGCTTGGTGATTTTAATTGGGACTGGTTAACTTCTGTGTCAGAGGATTTTAAAAACCTGTGTACCTCATTGAATTTTACCCAGATTATAGACAGTCCTACTCGCCCAAATATTAAGTCCCCAAACAAATCCTCCTTAATTGATCTAATTTTAACAAATGTTCCACATAAATACTCATCTGTGGGTGTATTTGCTAATGATGTGAGTGACCATTGTGTTGTAGCCACAATTAGGGACACTAAGGTCCAAAAGGTTAAACCACGTGTCATCACAAAGGGAGACAAAAAACACTTTGTGGAGCAGGGTTTTGTGCATGATCTGTTTGATTTTGATTGGGGTAGAATCAATTTGTGTGCTGATGTAGAAACTGCATGGTCTTATTTTTATCTTGGTTTTATGAAAATTATAGATAGAAATGCATCTCTGCGTAAATTTAGAGTGAAGGGACGAAACAATCCCTGGTTTTCTGCTGAGCTGTCCAGTCTCCTTCATGAGAGAAATAAGGCCTGGGCTAAGGCTAGGAAATCAGGCTCAGAGGTAGAATGGCTACGTTTTAGGCAGCTAAGAAATAGCTTCACATCTCAAATAAAAAGTGCTAAATCAAAGTACTATTTGTCGGTTACCACAGAAAACCTGAATAAACCTGGAAAGCCATAAAATCGATTTCCACTGGTGATATCCCAAATGAGCTACCTCCGTGCCTTACCACAGCATCTGGCACTATATCAGACAGGGCTACTATGCTAAATTGTTTTAATGAGCATTTGTGTCTTGTGGCTCTCTGTTTGGCTGTGTGGCTCCTGTGAACGCTCCAATCCTTGACTCTGAACAATGTGGTCTGGAAAACCCTTTCAGTTTTTACTCCTTTAACTATTGGTATTGTTCATGAAGCATTATCCAAGTTAGATCCTAGGAAACCGGCTGGCCCGGACAACGTAGAACCTTTCTTTTTAAAGATAGCTGCAGATTTTATTGTTCCACCTCTTACTTCTCTTTTTAACCTCTCCCTCAGCACGAACACAATTCCAAAAGTATGGAAGTCTGCTTATGTCTTGCCTTTACTGAAAGGAGGGGAGGCAACTATTTTAAATAACTATAGGCCAATCTCTAAATTTTCAGTTCTGGCTAAGGTTCTTGAACGCTTAGTGAGTGAACAAGTAAAGGAGTTTTTATGTATAAATGATAGCATTTGACACCGTTGATCATCGCATTTTAAAGCAGAGGCTACTCAGTATTGGCCTATCCAGCCTTGCAGTGGGGTGGTTTGTGAACTACCTCTCTGAAAGGTCCCAATGTGTTCATTTTGATGGACTGTCTTCTGAGTGGTTAAACATTTCTAATGGTGTACCTCAAGGTTCTGTTTTAGGACCACTTTTATTCTCCATATATATTAACAGCGTAGGTGATAATGTGGATGAAGCTACTTTACATTTTTATGCGGATGATACTGTGATGTATTGTGCAGGTCCCTCCATTAAAGAGGCTGGTGTTAAATTACAGGCTGTTTTTAACACTATTCAGACTCAGCTCTCTGAATTAAAGCTTCTTTTAAATGTGGATAAAACCAAGGTAATGCTCTTTTCAAAAGCTAAAAAGACACCAGAGCCTGTTTTAGATATTGTAACTACGCAAGGAACAAAACTTGAAGTTGTTGCCTGTTACAAATACCTGGGTATCTGGCTTGATGATTGTCTCTCTTTTAAACTCCATGTCAATAACCTGCTTAACAAACTGAGGGTTAGGCTAGGTTTCTTTTTCAGAAACAAGTCCTGTTTCTCGCTTGAGGCCAGGAAAAGGCTAGTCACTGTGACCTTTTTACCTGTGCTGGACTATGGGGATTTGTTGTATATGAATGCACCTGCCAATTACCTGAGCAAATTGGATGCTGCGTATCACAGTGCTCTGAGATTTGTCACAAATTGTAAAGCGCTTACACATCACTATACACTGACACACTCAGTCACTGGTACACGTTTATCTATAAAGCTTTGTTGGGTAAACTCCCGTATTATATCTGCTCTGTGATAACACAGAGAGTTGCAAGCAGCTATTGTCTGAGGTCACATGGTGTAGTCTTGTTAGATGTGCCAAGAGCAAGGACTGTCTTCGGTAAGACAGCTTTTATGTGCGCAGCTACACTTGCTTGGAACAATCTTCAGCAAGAATTTAAACTGAGCAATCTCATTCCTCTGCATGTTTTTAAAGCTAGGGTAAATGAAATGCTTGCTGATACAATGGGCACTTGTAAATGTCTATAACTATGTATCCTGTAAATATAATGTATAATGTCCTTTATTGTTTTATGTTTCATGTGGAATCTATATGCTGCAGGTCTCCCTTGAAAAAGAGATCTATGATCTCAATGGGACCAATCTGAATAAATAAAGGTTTGAAATGAAATGAAATGAAATAAGAAGAGTAAATAGAGAACAATATTCTGACATGACTGAGATTCAAGAGGGATTGAAACGTAATTAATACACTTTTGTGGCATGTAGTATGTGTGCAGACATTCCTCGTCTGTGCATATAAGATGTGCAAGTGCACAGCCTTGTGTTTTTTAAAGGTTTTAAATAGACACTTGTCAAGCGAAGTCACTCGCATTTCTAAACTATAAATATTTGCTCAGTGGATGTTCCCACACGGTTTGAATTAACTTGTGTTATTATCAGTGTTTATCAGCCTTTCACATTAAGGTCAGGGGCCTGCTGCACCTCTTACTAGGTGTACTAGCTACATAGAAGAATGAGGATAAGAAGAGGATGCCAACCTGTATTGATATTAGTAATTATGACGGAAGTGAGTTTAGGTTGTAGGCTATAAAGAGCAAGACACTCCATAAGACGTAAGGGAGCCAATAGAAAGGACAAAAAAACATGGCTTTCACCTATAGACCACTGCTTGCCTAATCAAGTAATTGTGTTGCCTAAACCTTTTATGTGTCATTAAATGTTCTTTTCAATGTTAACTTTCACTTATACAACGTAGGTGCAGTTTGCCCTGCCTAAGTGGTAGTAAAAGACTCTGATTACATCTATTAATTGGATGTTAACTTTGGAAGTGTTCCAGTAAAACGGGTTAGTTAAGTGAGGCTATCATTGCTTAGGGGGCATTTATATGTTTGTTTAATTAAGTCTTTCCCTTTAAAAAACTCAATTCTGAAAATGTAAACTTTAGGTAACTGCAAAGATTAATCTATTGTCTGTATTTGAATATGTGCCACCATGAAGAGCTATTTATGTAAACTTCCATAACTTCCCAATGAATCTAATAACGCGGGGAGTCAATAGAGCACATTTGCACACTCAGCATATTCTGTGCAGATACATTTAGATCTGTAGACCTGATTGGAAAACAGTGACTGAATATATTGCTCAACAAAGATGCTGTGTATTCACTTCTTGTTGTTTTCTCAAAGCAATATGTTCTGTTGTTATAGTTTGTTGCTCACTCACAGCCCCTCTGATTAGTTTGCGGTATATATCACCATAATAAAAACATTACTTTAAAGTTATCAACCACATTATAATTGCTCCTGATTATTTAATTGTAATCATGCAATGGTCTTCATTTGGCACTTTTTCCTCCTTCCCTTGACTTTCGAAATAAAGAAAAAAACTAAAAGACCAACCTTGGTGTAACATTCATCTGTAAAAGTGACCTTTTACTTTCATGCTCACAGAGAGCATAATATCTTATTAATGAGCCTGCCACTGCTGTTCGTGAAAAATAAATATAAGGATTATTAATGTCCAAATTCTGTGCCCTTGAAATGAGATTCACAGCAGCTGTTTTGATAAAAGCTGAGCAGAATGAGCGATAAAAGGGTCTCTAGTGTTTCAAGGACGGGAACCACAGCACCAAAAAGAAACTTGAGAGACGATATGTTGCGCCAAGAGAAAAGCACCAAAGAGAGCGAGGGAGAGCCAACACATTTCCTAAAGAAACTAAGCCTCATTAAGAAGTGTGGATTGAGTGGGGAAGACCAGGATGTCAGATGGGGGGACTGTTTTAATATTAATTAAAGAGAGTTTTCACAAATGAATGTGAAAAGATAAAAGGATATTACCAGTACCATTACTTATAATTGCTTTTTTACATATAAAACTAATGGGCATTTGCCAAAAAATAAAAACACCTCTGAAAGCTGTATTTATAAATGTGCACAATTAGGTGGAAGATTTGGACCCTCTGCTAATAGAATAAGTTGCCCCCCACTGTGCTTTTGATCTTCACTAATTCCAGAAAACCCATCAAGTTATTTAGTCATAGTTATGCTTTCAGTGCTACAGAGACCATTGTACCAGTTCAGTGAAATCTCCCTCTGAGCTAGTGGGAGGTTCATCTGGCATACTCATTTGCATTAATTATCTTATTTTCCAAGTTAACGGGTTAGTTAACCCACCTTAACCTAAAATTAAATGTATCATGTTGATCCCAAAATAAATAGGATGCCCAAATCAGTTGTGCATGCATTAGAAGCCAGTCGCAATAAATGTATAGTTTTAGCATTTTGGCAGAGGTGACTCAGATCATGTACTTAAGCAAAAGTAGAAATACTAGCATTATAATGGTCCATTACAAGTAATCATCCTGAATTCAAAATGGTACTTAAGTAAAAGTACACAACTACCCAGCTAGAAATGTTTGGTTCTAAAAACATTCTGAGAATGTTGCATTCATTGTTCAAGGAATGTTTTCAGCAGGAAGTTTTTGTTTGGTTCCCAGAAAGTTCTTCTGAAAGGTAGGATAACGTTCTCTAAAAACATTCTTAAAATGTTTGGTGATAACATTGTTAGAACATTATGGCCTACTGTTCTTAAAATGTTTTCAGCTGCAAGTTAGATTTGTTTATGTTGCCAGAATGTTATTATTTTAGAGAAGGGTAACATGCTTTATGTTTAAAACATTATGCAAATGTTCTGTGGTAACAATTTACTAAAATGTTTGTACATTATTAGAACATAAAGACATAATATTCCTGTAATTGTTCAACTCAAAATTCTTGGGTAAGTGGACTTGACCACTGCGGTCATTAGGATGATTTTGATAGTTTACTTAACTATTGGAATTTGACTATTAACACATGTAAAAGGATGACTCGGAATCAGCTGGTGAAAGTAACATTTGTTTATTAGAAAAGGGGAGCTGGGAGTGGAGGTTGGTTATGGCGGCAGTGGCACACAGTTGTTCCAGGGTGGAGAGGCCTGGCTGGTCTTGGGAGTGTGGAAGGCCTTGGATTCCTCCTGGGAGAGACATAAAAATGAGTGTGAGGCAAAAGCAGGCAAAGTTGTCAAAGAATATGCTGGCAAAAAGCTAGAGCGGCACGCAACAAACCATTCACGGCAACAATCCGGCAGGGAATGAGTGCAGGCTGCAGGCTTTCATAGTCTGGCTGATGAGCAGGTTGCAGGTGTGGTTGATTGGAGATTGCTCCCAGCCGTGTCAAGCAGACCAGCAGGCAGAGAGAGAGACACACACAGTAGAAACAAACACATACAAACACTAACAGGGGTTTCAGGGACGGGCAGTGACAGTCGGTCCGTTCCTCTATATGTCTGTCGGTCTCAAATCTAAAGGGTGCAATAACGATTTTTGTCCAATATGCATAAACAGCGGACACTGTTTATACGCAGCCCTCACAAACTACACACGGCCAGATAGCTTATCCAACAGTTAGAACCTACATACGAGACACAACCTTTATAGTCAGAAAAAAGTGTGATTATTTTCGGATATTTTACACATATGATATTATGAGTTCTGTGGGCCTACATACCTTAGTGTGATTATAAGTGCATGTGAGTGATTATTGGCATGCATACATTCGTTTGTATACGTCCTATTCACAGTGGCGAACCGTCAGGGCCTTCAAGGTATTCAGAGAATACCCTGGAACACTCAGATAAAACAAACAAAAAATCGATTTAATTATATAAATAATAACTGGCTCGAGACAGAGGATCTAGATGAATGCGACGAAGCAATTCATGCCGTTTTATTGTTTTTAACGTTGAAATGACAAGTGCAACAGGTGAAGATGAAGTTGTTGCGGAATTGTTGTGAGTACCCTTTTCAAGATGACAATTCAGTGAAAAGACGGACATTATAATGCCACGGAGGGGGGGTTCTAACAATGTTATCAAAAACATCTTAAGAAGGTTATCACCAAACATTTCCAGAATGTTTTAAAGAACGTTATCCTACCTTTCAGAAGAACATTCTGGGAACCAAAATAAAACGTCCCGCTGAAAACATTCCAAGAACAACGAATGGTAACAAATATTTCTACTGTAGCTGGGAACACACACATGCCACCGCAAACATGCAATATCTGCTTACAGCTTATCATGAATTACGTGCTTGTTTGTTTTTTCAAAAGGAAAATATGGTGACATCAGATTTTTTTAAAACATCCTTTTAAAACAAATGCAACAATTTTGTTTTTTAAAGCACTCTAGAAATAAATCTGACGTTGACCATGACCGTGTTAATATTTGCCATAACAGGAACGTTTTATAAAAAAAGAATAACATCCTGAAAATTTTTTCAGAATGTTTCTTGGAGAATGTTCCACCTTTGTTAACATATCACATTAAAGGAACGTTTTATAAATAAACTTTCTGTCATCTCAGTCTTAGTTAACCTTAAACCTTATAGGAACATTATTTGAAAAAATAAACATCCTAAAAAGGTTTTTGAACATCAGATTAAAATGTTTCTTTAAAACCTTATTAGAACCTGTAAGTAACATTAGCCAAAGTTGGGAGAACGTTCCCCGCTAGCTGGGTAGTGACATCAAAATGCAATTAAAGTAATAAAAAAACTTTAGAAAACGAAATTGAGCTCAGACTAGCAAAAAGACTGGAAACAGATGAATCTGTACAAAGATCAAATAAAAGTGTTGTTCTCTACAAAGGTTTATGTTCCATAGTATTTATTGGACTGGCGAACACTTCACAGATGTTTAGAAAGGTATCAATCTGTGCATCCTACTCTCGTCAAGAAAGTAAATCATGCCAAACTATACCTTTCATTGCACCATCAACAACTCACTACAGTTTTCAATCGGTTAACTTGCTGAGATCTGTTAGCCAAAGTCCAGAAACATGAATTTCCTGTGGCCACAAGGGGACTCTATGACTATGATTGAAAATTGGCCAACAGATGTCTTTAGGGCGGGACCCTCATCAAACGTGTGAGGTTTTGAAAAGTTTTACCATGTAGAGGTGACTTACGTTTGTTTGATCATGGTGAAGGATCTAAATGTGCTGCGCCACCACAGACAAGCTGTTCAAAGCAGACACACAAGTTTAAAAATTGAGCTTCCCCTTCTTCCTAGGTTTATCTGACCACATTTCTAAAACATTTGAATCATCTGATAGGAGAATTTTAGGTTCAAAATGTGTTACTTCCTGTTCCCAGCAGGTGACACTTTGTTAATGAGTGAATATGGTCTTCAGGCCAGGACTCTGATCATCCATGACACATTTGGAAATGATAGGAGTATATGAACCAGTTACAGCAACTTCCTGTGTTTAGGGGAATTGCGCTTTTCCCCGCCATTCTACGGCAAGGGCATTCGATGTAAACAAAAGCTTGTGATAGATTTTGATCCTCAAGGGCATTTGCAGTTGAATATCACATTTTCTCAAGTCCTGACGATTGTTAAAATCCCAACTTTTTAAGCATGCTAACCCAAAAACACGATTAGTTTCGGTTGAACATAATAATACAAATAATAATAATAATAATAATAATAATAATAATAATAATAATAGTAAGCCTTCCCTCCGACTCTGTTGTGCTCGGGCCCTGACTAATATTGGGAAATTGAAGAAATTGTCTTAATCAATATCACTGAAACTAGGTGCTGGATGACGGCTCCCTTGATTTTGATGCTTGTCAGCTTCTAATAGCTGCTTTCAGGCCTTCTTATAACCTTCTGTCAGACGATGACAGAAGTGTTAGATTTCATCTGTCCTGAGGGAGATGAGTTTGCCCAAAATGATAGGCAAATAAAGGGAAAAAAATGACAGCCAAGCCATTAGTCTGGGATGTATTTCCTGGAGAAAGCCCAACTCTCTTTGGATTCAGCCTCTCATATATTACTTTAAAACCAATTCCACCTCCTTGCCCCTGTGTGCACCCACGGATAGGCTCAGCATGGTGTCTTCTCCCATGTGCCATCGTTCCGATGTGACTCTGTTATTACACTGCATTTTCTCTCCAAAGTGTTACTGTGTCAGGACCCTTTTCCTGAAGTTTAATCCCACAGCTCTGTTCTTCCTCTTATCCACATTTTTCCTCTGCCTCCCCACTTTCACCTCATACCTGTATAAGCCTTTTTCGCTCCCAGTACATGTTGTCTCATCTCTTCTCAGCACTGAATTGAATTGCAAAAAAGTGAACAGAAAGTTGCAGATAAAAGCGTATCCTCTTTCATCCCCTTCTTTCTCTATGTACTCCTCTCAATCCCTCTTTCACCTCTCGCTTGCAAAGCTCCCACATTATTCCTCTTTCCTTCTACTTTGTATCTCCAGAGCTACAGCATGTTAGCTGTGGGAGCTGCTTTGATTCCATCTCCCAAATAAATGAGTGTGAGGAATAAAGAGAGGCAGAACGATGCGCATGGAGAGGGAGGCTCTCGCTCCTCAGAGATAAGCAAGGAGTGGGTGGGAGTGTTTGTTTGTGTGAGTGTGTGTGTAGAAGGGGAAGAGGCAGCAGAGAGGAAGCTCCTAAGGGCACCACGACGTGTCACCTTATCAGCCACCAACACTCACTGAAGACCACCCATCACTGCTTCTTCTTGATCTGCAGCCATGGGCTCTCACTCAAATAGCCAAAGGTAATCAAGTGTGGAATCATATCGCCATCAACCTGTGAACTCCCCGATATGAAATCGACGTTGTATACAGAGAGGAAGACATTTTTCGTTGTGCTGTCTTCTTCCTTTAAGGGTGAAAAAAGGAAAAAAAGGTTGTTAGGTTTTTCTCTCATGAAGAGCCTCAAAACAGAGCTGCACTGCACGGGTCAGTGGCTTTGTTGAATTTTAGATGAATCTGCGGTTATTAATAATTACCTTTCTTCCTTCAAGAGACTCAGAGTTGTTTTTTTTAAATGGAACTTAATGTGAATAATGGATCTCTATGCCTCATCAATCAATCAATCAATCAATCAATCAATCAATCAATCAATCAATCAATGTTTATTTATATAGCCCAATATCACAAATGTTACATTTGTCTCAGTGGTCTTCACAGTTTGTACAGAATATCAGTATGACAATACGACACCCTCTGTCCTTAGACCCTCACATCGTACAAGGAAAAACTTCCGGAGAAAACCCACAGTTTAAAGGGAAAAATGGGAGAAACCTCAGGGAGAGCAACAGAGGAGGGATCCCTCTCCCAGGACAGACAGACGTGCAATAGATGCCGTGTGTAAATTGAAAAGATAATACATTTGCAAACATAGGTAGTCCAAATGTTTGGAAATGCATGTGTGTGTATAATAGGAAGATGAATCCACGAGGATATCCATCCAGGGCCGATGATCCAGGACCACGACTCGCGATCCAGGACACAGGACCGCAGGATCATCCATGACTCCGGATCCCGGCGTATATAGACACCAAAAAGAAAGACATTTGGGGAAGCTGGGTTAATCGAAACATGAGAGTACACAGGTATAGACAGAGAGAAGGAAGAAGTAAGATGTCCCCCGACAAACTAAGCCCTATATCAGCAAAACTAGGGGATGAATCTAATCAGCCCTAACTATAGCTTTATCAAAAAGGAAGGTCTTAAGGCGCACTCTTAAAAACGGATAGGGTGTCTGCCGCTCCGAGACACAAACTGGAAGCTGATTCCACAAATGTGGAGCTTGATAAGAAAAGGCTCTGGCTCCCATTGTACTTTTAGAGACTCTAGGAACAACCAACAACCCTGCATTCTTGGAACGCAATGCCCTAGTAGGACAGTAGGGTATAATGAGTTCTTTAAGGTAAGATGGCGCCTGCCCATTAAGGGCTTTGTAGGCGAGAAGAAGAATTTTAAATTATATCCTGTGTTCTATAGGGTATAAGGCAGCCAGAACAGGAGTAATGTGGTCCCTTTTCCTAACTCTGGTTAGTACACGAGCTGCAGCATTTTGAATCAGCTGAAGCGACTTGACTGACTTCTTGGTACTCCCTGATAATAAAGAGTTACAATAATCCAGCCTAGAAGTAACAAATGCATGGACTAGTTTCTCTGCATCGTTTTTGACGCAAGATATGCCTGATTTTTGCAATGTTATGTAGATGGAAGTAGGCGGTCCTTGAAATTGATTTTATGTGGGCGTTAAAGGATAAATCCTGATCAAATATAACACCAAGATTCCTTACAGTCTCACTGGAGGCCAAATTAATGCCATCCATAGTTAGTATATCTTTAGATAATTTGTTTCGTAGATTCTTCGGGCCAAGTACAATAACTTCAGTTTTGGTCGTGTTTAACATCAAAAAGTTTAAGGTCATCCATGTTTTTAAGTCCTTAAGGCAGTCTTGAATTTTATTTAGATGATTAATTTCATCAGGCTTGATTGATCAATATAGTTGAGTATCATCCGCATAACAATGAAAGTTTACAGAATGATTCCTTATAATATTGCCTAACGGAAGCATATATAATGTGAACAAAATAGGTCCGAGCACTGAGCCCTGTGGCACTCCATGGCTAACTTTGGTTTGCGTGGATGATTCATCGTTAACACGTACAAACTGAGAGCATTCAGATAGATAGGACCTAAACCAGCCTAAAGCAGTTCCCTGTATGCCAACCAAGTGCTCTAGTCTTTGCAATAGGATATCATGGTCGATAGTATCAAATGCAGCACTGAGATCGAGAAAAACAAGAATAGAGACAAGTCCCTTGTCTGAGGCTATTAGAATGTAATTTGTGACTTTAACCAGAGCTGTCTCTGTGCTATGATGTGTTCTAAAGCCAGACTGAAAATCTTCAAATAAATCATTGTTTTTTAAGTAATCACACAACTGTTTTGCGACCGCTTTCTCAAGAATTTTTGAGAGGAACGGAAGATTAGAAATAGGTCTATAGTTGGCTAAAACCTCTGGATCGAGGTTGTGCTTTTTAAGAAGCGGGTTTATCACTGCTACTTTGAATGATTGTGGAACATAGCCTGATAATAAAGACATATTCATAATATTTAATAAAGAAGTGCTAATTAATGGAAGAACTTCCTTCAACAGCTTAGTTGGAATTGGGTCTAACATGCACGTTGATGGTTTAGAAGAGAGAATCATTGAATTTAATTGTTCAAGGTTTATGGCTGAAAAGTATTCTAGTTTACTATCTAGTGTAATATTAGAACTTACGTTTCCGGGAGCTGTGGATAACACTATACTGGTCAAAGGCAAGAGGTCATTAATTTTGTTTCTAAGAGTAACAATTTTATCGTTAAAAAAGCACATAAAATCATTACTACTGAGTGCTATGGGAATAGAAGGCTCAATCGAGCTGTGCTCTCTGACAGCCTGGCTACAGTGCTGAAAATAAATCTTGCAGTATTCTTATTCTCATCTATTAATGAAGAGTAGTAGGCTGCTCTCGCTTTACGCAGTGCTTCTTATATTCATTGAGAGTAAATATGCCAAATTAAAACGAGATTCTTCAAGTTTAGTGGAACGCCATATCCTTTCAAAGTTGTCTAGATTTTGCTTTATTTTGCGGGTTTCGGCATTATGCCATGGAGCTAATCTGTTGTTTTATTTCTTCTTTTTCAAAGGAGCAACAGAGTCTAATTTTATTCGCAGCGCATCTGTAGCACTATCAACAACATGATCAATTTGGGGTGGTATACATTTTGTATAAGTTTCCTCCCTTACATGCAGACATGCTATCGAGTTAATTATTGGTGGGAATATCTTCCTTAAATGTGGCTATAGAACTAACAGATCTGCTGCAAGAGCTTTTGACTAATGCTTTGTAGTCTCGTAATAGTACTTCAAAAGTTACTAAGAAGTGGTCGGATAAAGCATGATTATGCGGTTCGACTAATAGTTGCTCAATTTCAATACCATTTCAAACCGGAGAGACGTGATGTAAGAATTACATATTTATTGTTTACACGTTATATGAATGAAATGATTGCCATGATAATACAACAGGAGAATGTAATGGTGTTTGGCGATTAGGCCCCGGTTTGCAGGATAATCATTTAGGAGGGAAAGCACCGCTCCGATGAAATCCCCAAAACCAGTGAAGTATGAAATACTGAGATGAACTGAGTTGCTTACCTTGTGGGGTGACTGGTGATCTGGGAAGGAAAGATAATAGATTAACACGTATAGGAGCGACATAGTGCCGGAATCACTGCCGGAGCTTACGGGTCATGCTGAGACTCTGACTGCCGAAATCAGTGCCGGTCTTACCTGAAAACGACCTGCGGGTCGCATGCCTGGCCAGCAGGGCTTGACTATGCCGAGGACGGTGTACGGTGGCCTTCCGCCACGCCTGACTTCGCAGGCTATATACATCTTTTTCTTTACTCTTTTCTCTTTCTTTCGTAACTGACACCGAAGTGTACGGTGGCCTTCCGCCACAGGAATGCAGTTTGAATATCAGGTACCTTAGTGAGACATGTATACTTGTGAATGTGTTTATGAGCCACCACCAGTTATATGCATAGATACCATAGTTAGGGTCTGAGAGATCTTTGGGAAGCCGGTACGGCGCTGATGTCTGGGCGAATGTAGGTTGTGAAGGCGGAGGAGGACCACCGTCCTAGTTGTTGTAGGGATGAGGTAGAGAGACCTTGATTAGCAGCAGAGGTGGCTGCACCTATCCTGAAGGAATGTCCCGGGTATGATATAGGTGATAGGCCGGATTTAATGAGAACTTGCTTGAGGTAGAAATTGACGGGGGGCCATGACCCTGCGAACCACTCTCCCTGGAAGAAACCCCCAAAACCCACGGATGGGGGCGGCATCCGTGAAGAACCTCATTAAGTCAGAGGAAACGCACAAGGTCATCGTAAAAGAAAGTAACTCCGTTCCAGTGGGCGAGCAGGAGGGACCAGAAACGTAGGTCTGAGCGGCAGCCTTCGTCTAAGAAAACGCAGTCATGGAGTTTGTCGAACCGCTGATGCTGCGTCCAGGAGGCGGGAGATGAACGAGCGCCCCTGGGGGATGACATGCATGGCGAAGTTGAGGTGTCCGAGAAGGGAGAGCAACTGTTGTTTTGTGATAACGTGTTGCTCGCAGTATGACTGGTGATGTCCCGGATGCGCTTGCAATTTGTCGGAGGGGAGAGGACGCCTTCATGTCTATGGAGTCGAGGATGATGCCTAAGAACTCTAAGCGTGTGTCGGGACCTAACATTTTCTCTTTGGAGAGAGGGACACCTAACTCCTGAAGCAGTGTTTAAGCTTGGCCAGTGAGATCCCTGAGCTGTCCTGTGGCGGGTCTATGGGGAAGAGTCGTCCAGTAGGTGAAGGACGGAGGGGATTCTGACGATGTTCAGCGGGATTCAGCAGGATCCAGCAGAGCGCTTCCGAGAAGGAATTGAAGATGCAGGGGCTGCTTCTGCGAAAATAGAGTTTGAACTCCCGAACGAATTCCACTGAGACAGATGAATGGGGATGATGTTGAAGGCATCGGTAATGTCCGCTTTGGAGAGCCGAGCTCCGTGCCTTGTGAACTTGATCATCTTTATTGCATTATCCACTGAGGCATGGTGAAGGGAGAACTGATCTGGAGGGATGATGCTATTGACGCTGCTGAATGGCCGGAGCGGGGAGTGGACAGATCGAAAATCAGCCTTTTATTTACGTGTGGCTTATTCCGATGGATTTGAACGGAACACTGAGGAGGGGGAGGAGCTAAAAGGGCAGATTATATATCCTTTGAGAAGTTCTTTGTCGATGAGCTGGGAAACTATGTTGGGTTCTTTAGCGGCTGAACTGTAAGTTTCTTGCTACGAAAGTCACTGTGGGAGATGGGAGGACCCCTACCCTGAAGCCTTGGGAGAGCCCTGACAGAGATAGTCAACGAACACGGAAACTGGGTGAGTAGTTAGCGCAGCTGCTAGCTGAGGGATGATAATGGGAGTGGAGGGGTGATATTCCAATTATTATTATTATTATTTTTTTTTTTTTTCTTCCTCCACAGGGTTTCTGGCGCAGAGCTACTGAGACGGCCCGTCCACACGGTGGCGCGCGTTAAAGCTTCCAACGCTTCTGCCCATTCATTTTGAATAGGGTGACGTCACTTTTAGCAGGACTGTATTTTGGGAAGCGACGTGGAGCGTTGCTGGTGTTGCTCGCTTCAAAAGTTGAGCAATGTTCAATTTTGTTGGCGCCTCGGCAGAAGCGTCAGCCAATGAAATCCCGTTTATGCAAATCTGCCAGTACGAGCGCTAGCCAGTCAAACCGCGTGTATGCTGGGAGAGACTACGCAGGTCATTACCTCATATTCCAAAATGGAGGAAAATCATTATAGCGGTAGTGAATCACCCGGTGCTGAAAGATCGGTCTCTGTTCATCTACCAGGATACAAACCAGAGGAGCGAGGCATGGAGGGAGGGGGGCAGAGACAGTGGGTGAAACTGGTAGGTTTTCGCCTGTTGGAGTTTTTTTTTTTTTTTTTTTTCAGTTTACTTCGTTTTAACATTGCTATTGCTTTGTATCTCGGGGGCAAGAGATTCATGTGATTGGTTGTTGGTCACGTTGCTCTAAAAAAAAACAGTAGCGTAGGCAGACATGTACTTTAGGGTGGGCCTGTAAAAATATAGGGTGGGCCAGATTTTTGGCAGATTACTTTTAGAATACTTCCGGGTTCTTCATGACAGATGGGTATGTTTTGGTGAACGGGAGACACGTATTTTACTGTTTTATCAAGAGCACAACAAGACATCTTAGTGTCATTCTGGACAGCTCTCATCTGCACCACACGTAAAACTCACCCATACTGCATTCTTGTACAGTCTTAAAACCTTTCCTTGGAATATGTTATGCATTGTAAGGTGTCCTTGGGTGCTTTGAAAGGCGCCCCTAAATAGAATGAATTATCATTATTATTTATTATCTGAAACGATGTAAATAACTTCTTTTTTTTTTTTTTTTTCAGTCACTTGCCCTATACATTCGCAGGCCATTCACTTTGATTTGATCCCGTTATAAATGTCATAATTTCGACAATAAATAAATGCTACATAAACGTTATCTTCCACGTTTTATCTAACCATCTCCGTTTCTACCTTTCAATATATTTTGAAAGAGAACTCTCTCTCTCTCTCTCTCATCTGCGTGCGGGGGCGGGGCCTCACGGACACGCTGCATCTCTCGTTTACAGACACGCTGCGGCGCTGTGCAGTGTGCACACGGTTCTGCTGGTAATGAATATTACATTTTGTGAGGAAACTTCTCAACCAATAGTTCCAATAAGTATTCACTTCAGGTTTACGAAAGTAACTGACTCAGATTACTCGTTTTTCAAATGTAACGCCCGCTGAATATAGGCTACATGATTTTTTGTATTTCTGATTACGTAACGCCGTTACATCTATTCCGTTACAACCCGACCCTGTGTGGGTGAGTGCAAACATTTTCGTTAACACTAGTACCTGACCTGAGTGCCACGGAAGTCGAAGCTTCTGTGACGAGTCTTCCAGGGCCTGGAGGCGAGCATCGATAGCTATCATGGAGCTAGCCGGGGATTGCAGGGAGCCGGCCACGCTACTCTCCATGAGGGGTGTGTTAGTGACGCTCCCGGACTGGCGAGCCTCCGCGGCTGCGGCAGCGTCCTCGCCCTGCTCTCTGGGGAGCTGTGCTGGAGACCTGATCCGAGAGCTCTCGGAGCTGCGAGAGAGTGAGGCCTGGAGCTGCGGGGATGTCCTGCTGCAGGAGCCGGGCGATGATGAAGTCTGCCTCTGGTGATAGGCCGCTGTGGGGAGCCGAACCGGGATCGAATAATTCCATACCAGGTTCGTGATCTGAATTGTCTGAGTTGGACATCTTGAGCTAGTTTTTCTAGTGCTTTTTTTTTTTTTCTTTTTTTTTTTCTCACGAGGAGGAGTATTTGTGGTACTGCTATTGTTTGCGGTCATCTGCAAATGACAACTGACAGGGAGGAAGAGCAAGCATTTAAGGAATTTAGCATGTGCAGCTATTGGCTGCTGAAGGGTGACGCCCTCATATTTAATGAGCGGGGAAGGGAGCCATCGAGTGACGTGTAAGTGACTCGTGTTAGGTCTTCCTTATTAAACTTGCGCTAAGCTTCATAAGTCAGAACAAGGTCGAGAGTGTGATTATAGCAGTGGGTTGGTTTATTTACACTGACAGAAACCAACATAATCTAATGTTAAATGCAACAGTAAGGCTATTTTTATCATCGTTAACATGAATATTAAAGTCACCTACGTCAATTACTTTATCTGTTTTAAGAACCAAAGTTGATAAAAACTCAGAGAATTCTGATAAGAATTCTGAATAAGGACCTGGTGCACGGTACACTGTAACAAATAAGATTGGCTGCAAAGTTTTCCAGGTCGGATGCGTAAGACTAAAAACGAGGCTTTCAAAGGAGGTATAATTTAATTTTGGTTTAGTATTGATAAGTAAACTTGAGTCAAAGATTGCTGCAAACTCCACCTCCTCGGCCCGTGCCTCGAGCAATATGAGTATTGATATGGCTGGGTGGAGTGGCCTCATTTATGCTGACATATCATGTCTCAACCAAGTTTCAGTGAGACAGCATATATCAATATTATAATCTGATATTAAATCATTTACCAATATTGCTTACCTCATCTGTTCCAAGACACTCTTTCTTTCCCACCGACACAACCTCTCTACTGCTTCTCTAAGTTGTTCTCTTGCTTTCCTCATCTGTTCCAAGACACTCTTTCTTTCCCACCGACACAACCTCTCTACAGCTTCTCTAAGTTGTTCTCTTGCTTTCCCGTAACAGTTTGGTAATTAGGACCAACAACTGTGATTTCTGACACAACTGTGATTTCTGACACAACTCGTCAGTGTGTCACAGGCAGACAGATCCCCCTTGCTTCCTTTCACCCGTTCACTTTGCAGCCTGCTGCCGGCGCTCCCTTTCTTTCTCCCGCTCCCTCTTACCATGACAAATTGGGATCGGAGGATGAATGCTAAATGTTTTGTTTTGATCCATGTTTTCTGTCTTCGCCTATCATGTCTCGGAAGTAGGCCTCCTTTTAATCGCTGCAGTCCAGTGAAGATTTAGTCGAGGGGATGTGTGTTGGACCGAGAATAAACAGGTTAGACAAAAGGCTTTGTACAAGACCTCACACGCTATGCAAGGCTTGTTAACCGTTAGTTGTGTTTGTAATTAGTGAGGGAAAGTGTCAAAGGGGAATGGTTTCTAATTTGTTAGTGGAAACCTGTTCTATTTAGTTTCAGCCCATAAACACTATTGTGTTAAATGAGTTAAAAAGCAACAGACGTGAAACTAAAGATTTCAACCTAACAAGACTAAGGCTAAAATCCAGACTACCCTCAAACATTCGTTAATAAAAAGGTTGTGTCCAGGTTAGGGAAACAATATTTTTTGTAGGTTTACAGCCAGTGGCTCTGTGAGGCTGTACTTAGTTACATCAATACTTGAAACCTAATGCTAACAGCAGCATGATTTAAATACCTCTTTCCACATTACAGTCGCTTGCTAAAAAGCCATGCGTTTAAAATGCCTTGTTGTTGCCAATAGTAACAGACCATAAATAGGAGAAACATTTTGTCACCATGGCTAATGATTATTTTCTTGTTTTGTATTTTTAGATAACATGTCCTCAGGTAGACGCCACCAATGGACAAATGGAATATGTATCCCCTACACACAATTTCAAAGAACTATAAACAGGACAAAGAAAAGAGGAATGACCTTGTTGGCGCTGCCAGGGGGAACAGTGGAGTCGGTCAGTGGATGGCTGTGATTGGTCAGTGTCCAACATGTTGTCTGCCAAGTCCCAGCAAGTATGAATGACTCTGTAATGGCTTAATATGACACACACACCATATCCAGATGCAAACATATAGTGTAGTCTGAGCTCAGTATCACCTGCTGGAAAAGGTCTGTAGAAATTGAACCAAAGAAGTGCTGGATGATATAAACAAAATGATAATATATGTAAAACAAATAATTAGTGTGGCCCGGCCTGTTGTAACACCTCTAGTTTCAATGACATCTTTTCTCTTTGTCAAATTCTCTCTTTTTACAATATATCTGCATTGAAAGTTTCGGGAAAGGATGGTAACAGTTAGATAACTAACTACCCAGCTAGCGGGGAACGTTCTCACAAATTTGGCTAACGTTACCTATTGGTTCTAATAAGGTTTTAAAGAAACCTTTTAATCTGATGTTCAAAGAACCTTTTTAGGATGTTTATTTTTTCAAATAATGTTCCTATAAGGTTTAAGGTTAACTAAGACATAACGTTTTAACTGCAACATTCAGAGGATGTTTTGAGGATGTTATTGAGGTCTGAGATGACAGAAAGTTTATTTATAAAACGTTCCTTTAATGTGATATGTTAACAAAGGTGGAACGTTTTCCTTGCAACATTCTAAGGATGTGTTTTGGACGTTGTTGGGTAACACATTAAAGATGTTCTTTATAAAACATTCCCTCAATGTTACATGATAACAAATGAAGGACATTTTCAATGCAACATTCTGAAAATGTTTTCACGATGTTATTGAGGCCTGAGATGACAGAAGGGTTTTATAAAATGTTCCTTTAATGTTACATGATAACAAATGAAGAACATTCTCCAAGCAACATTCTGCAAATGTTTTCAGGATGTTATTGAGGCCTGAGATGACAGAAGGGTTTTATAAAATGTTCCTTTAATAATAATAATAATAATAATAATACATTTTATTTCTATAGCGCTTTTCTTGAACCCAAAGACGCTTTACATTTGGGAGGGAGGGTAGACAAACAAAACAAAAACAAAAACAAAGCCAAAAAGAAACAAAGAAACAAAACAGAAAAGCAGTCAGGAGGAAGTTGGTTGAGAGGGGGGGGGGTTATGGATACAGAGTTGAAGAGGTGGGTTTTGAGGCGGGACTGGAACAGGGTGATGGACTCAGACTCACGGAGGTATTGGGGGAGGGAGTTCCAGAGCTTCGGGGCTGCCACAGAGAAGGCTCTATCCCCGAAGCTCCGGAGTTTGGCCTTGGGGATGGAAAGCAAACCGGCTGAGGTGGATCTGAGGGACCGGGGTGGTTGGTAGAGGATGAGGAGGTCAGTGAGGTAGGGGGGGCCAGATGGTGGAGGGCTTTGAAAGTGAGGACCAGGAGTTTGTAGTGGATGCGGTGTGAAACGGGGAGCCAGTGGAGTTCTTTGAGGACTGGGTTGATGTGATGCCATGATTTGGTGTGGGTGAGGAGTCTGGCGGCTGCGTTCTGGACACGCTGGAGTCTATTGAGGGATGTGGTAGGGAAAGGATAGACCAGTTGGGAGAGAAGGTACTGGGTAAGAGTCGGCTAATGGGTTAGCGTGTAGCATGGCCCCTTGGGTTACTGGGTGAGGCGCTGTTGCTACGGGGTTAACCGCTTGAGGAGGAAGGTAAGCGGAAGCAGGGTTGCTGTGGACCGCTGAAGGTAGAGAAAAAGAAGGGATGGAGGGATGAAGGGATGTACGTGCACAGGGATTTTGTGAAGCCTGTGAGCACAGGGATGAGGGAAAGGTTGACATGAGCTGCGACATGTCAGACGCAGGGAGCGGATGGGTGGTGTTGCTGTGGCTAGAGTGTAGCTGGTTGCACGGGGAGGAAAAACATTTGGGTGTTGGGGAAGGGATGGGGATATGGGGATGAGGGATGAGGGATGAAGGGACGTAGGGATGTAGGGATGAGGGATGAAGGGATGTAGGGATGAGGGATGTAGGGATGAGGGATGAAGGGATGTAGGGATGAGGGATGTAGGGATGGGGGATGTAGGGATGAGGGATGAAGGGATGTAGGGATGAGGGATGTAGGGATGAGGGATGGAGAGATGTAGGGATGAGGAATGAGGAATGAAGGGATGTAGGGATGAGGCATGGAGGGATGTATGTGCAAGGGCATTTTGTGACGCCTGTGAACACAGGGATGAGAGAAAGGTTGACATGGGCTGCGCCATGTCAGACACAGAGAGAGCAGGCACAGAGGACAATACGATCTGGCCCCCGCCAGGGGGTGCTGGTGAGTCGGGCTGTGTCCGTGGAGGAGGACAGCGGCCTGTGACGTCACGACCCGTAGTGCGCGCGCCGCGCGGTGGTTGGCTCTGGAGCAGAAAGAGCGGTGTGTGTCGTTGTTCTTGCCGTTGTGCTGCTGTAGGCTTTGTAGAGGTTGAACAGTCTAGCCTTGTTGTCATTTCAGTGAAAGTGGATGCCGTTTTCTTTCAGGAAACGTTGGAGTTGAATGACTGTCCACCTCCTGAGTTCGGGCTCCGTTTCATAGCGCGGCTCCGTCCGCGAGGCATGTCGAGTGCGCCGCTGCGAGTGGCCGGGGGCTGCTAATGAGGCAGGCTGCCGTTGGTGGGGAGATTGGAGCTGGCTGTGCCTGTTGTGGCCCCGGTTGTTTGCCCTCGCTGGCGGAGTAGACGAAGCCTGGGACCTGCCTGGAGTTGGAGGTGTCTCGTTGGGGGAGCTTGAGTGGGAGTGGTGGCGGCTGGTGTGTGGGACACTGATTGCCGAACGCACGCGGCTCCGTTCGGATGCTTGGCTTAGATCCAACTGCTGAAACGTGGATGGCGGGTAGCCGATGTCGAAGAGATCTTCGTCTGACTCCGGTGAGTTGATCAGCAGTTCGGGATCCATGGTAAGTTGAATGTTCTCGTGGTAGCGTTTAGCTTGTTTGAACCGTGACGACGCGTGGCGTGAATCACGGTCTGGCTGTCAGTCCTTGAAAGGATGGAGACGAGCAGTGGCCGGAAGTTTTGCCGGATATAAATAGGGGTGGCCGTGGTTCGAGGTGGAGTTTTAGGCGTAGCCATGCTCCTGAACCTATGTTAACATTTTAACCTCATTTCCCAGCTAGACATTGTTCTAAAAACATTCTGAGAATGTTACCATTCATTGTTGTAGGAATGGTTTCATCAAGAAGTTTTATTTTGGTTCCTAGAATGTACTTCTGAAAGGTAGGATAACGTTCTCTAAAAACATTCTTAAAATGTTTGGTGATAACATTGTTCTAAAAAATGTTGTTGTATATGCACATATCTCTATCGTCATATAATAATAAAAAGAATAACACTTAGAAAACCAAAGACAGACATATAGAAGAATGGACCGACTATCACTGCCCGTCCCTGAAACCCCTGTTAGTGGGTTAGTGCCCCCCCCACCCCCCACCTGCCTGCTGGTCTGCTCTACACGGCTGGAAGCAATCTCCAATCAACCACACCTGCAACCTGCTCATCAGCCACACTATGAAAGCCTGCAGCCTGCACTCATTCCCTGCCAGATTGTTGCCGTGAACGGTTTGTTGAGTGCCGCTCTAGCTTTTTGCCAGCATATTCTTTGACAACTTTGCCTGCTTTTGCCTCAAACTTATTTTTGTGTCTCTCCCAGGAGGAATCCAAGGCCTTCCACACTCCCAAGACCACCCAGGCCTCTCCACCCTGGAACAACTGTGTGCCACTGCCGCCATAACCAACCTCCACTCCCAACTCCCCTTTTCTAATAAACAAATGTTACTTTCACCAGCTGATTCCGAGTCATCCTTTTACATGTGTTAATAGTCAAATTCCAATAGTTAAGTAAACTATCAATCATCCTAATGACCGCAGTGGTCAGTCCACTTACCCAGGAATTTTGAGTTGAACAATTACAGGAATATTATGTTTTTATGTTCTAATAATGTAAAAATATTTTAGTAAATTGTTACCACAGAACATTTGCATAATGTTTTAAACATAAAGCATGTTATCCTTCTCTAAAATAATAACATTCTGGCAACATAAACAAATCTAACTTGCAGCTGAAAACATTTTAAGAACAGTAGGGCATAATGTTCTAACAATGTTATCAACAACATTTTAAGAATGTTTTTAGAGAACGTTATCCTACCTTTCAGAAGAACGTTCTGGGAACCAAACAAAAACTTCCCGCTGAAAACCTTCCTAGAACAATGACTGTAACATTCTCAGAATGTTTTTAGAACCAAACATTTCTAGCTGGGTAGTTGGTTAAGCCAAATCCGGTAATTGGTCCTGAGCTATTCCTACCCACCACCCTGACTTCTACTGATTTTGTATAGCATGGTGACCCAAGCGTTTATTATTTATTTTTATTTCTTTCATAAATCACATTATTTTACCATCAATATAAAGTTATTTTCTGTAATGCATTAATGATTAGAAAAGTGGTGCTGTTCGAGAAAGTGTTTGAATATTGGAGGATCATTTCCGTAAATTAAATTGTTCATTCATTCCCCGACAGGTGACCTTTTGAGCTCCTTCTCGAATAAAAAAGAAGACAAATGAAGAGATTAATGTTAATGCAGTGCAGTCATAATAGAAGCTCTGAAAGGAACAAAAAGCAGCACTGTGCAAGAGAGTTTCTTCAAAAAAGCTTCCTGTCAGCAGTCATCTGTCTAAATCCTTCTTACGTCATCCTGCAGTCCGACCTGACACTGCCTGATGTCTCTCTTCTGTTTGTTAGCAACGTTAGCTCGATGTGTTCTCTGGAGCAGGTGCAGTGAAGCGTTGACCTTTAAGTGACTTTTCAATCTGCAAACCAACACGCTGTCTTGTCTCTTTTGTCTGTCCCCATGGACAACGTAGAGATCTCTGCTGCTGCACAACCAAGCCATCTTATCTCACTGTTCAAACACAGGAGGAATACTAAGCAGCATTTATGTTTTATCATGGATAAATACTCAAAAATGATACCACATTGTGTTAGGATAACCCCATAATGAAATTATGCTTTCAAATAGCCATTACATGAACTATTATGTCCGCCTAGGAGGTTGTGTTACGGCATGGTTTGTTTGTTTGTTTGTCTATCGGTCTGAATTACTGAAAGGGTGGATACACAAATGATGTGTTACCTTTTTAACATTGCACAATATTGCATTTGCTACATGTATGTGATGTTGGAATATTGAGATAGTTACAGTAGCTCTCTTCTTGGAAATTTCATTTGAACACCCCTTCAAATCACAATAACACCTCGGGAACAGATCAGATCAACTTGTTGTTTAAACTCTCACGGCAAAATAATACAACACATCTTTTAAACGTCCATGTTCACCATTCAATGTTTGTGTGAATGCACCATTAGACTTTGTGGAGGTCTGTGGTCTCCATGCTAGTTGTCGTTTTTAAACCACCATCAAAGCTAACTTACAATTCAAATACAGAGACAATATCATTGCTTTTTCATGTAACACCTTGAAATAGAGTTCGCATAAGTATTACGTTCCCTACTGGGCTAGGGGAAGCAACACAAATTAGAGTGGAATTGCTAAAAGTTATAAGTGGTTTTATTACAAACGGGTGAAACAAAATGGCAGGCAAGCAGCCTGAAACAAACAAAATGGCCAAAGGGCGCCGACTTAACTAATGAACAAACAAAGGAGGACTCCAAAAAGGGAGTTTGACAGATCATACAGAGTAATAATTAAATAAACGGGAAAACAAAAACCTCACGTTAAACGTGGTACATGTAACTGAAAAGGCTGTGTAAAAAACCACAGCTGCTGCTGCTGATCGACAGGTGCTAACCGTTAAGCTACCCTGGAACCTATTTACACGGTAATCTCTTATCACACACAGAAGCACTGGGTTTAACACGCTGCTAAACAGTAGTGATGTTATGTATTGCGCCGAAGCTTCGGAGCGTGTGTCGAGTAATCCCTGAAGCTTTTTGTGAAGCTTGTATCGAGGCATGTATCGTTTTGGGCCAGTGACGTCATCGATGACAAACGAAGCCTCGCTGCCTGTCGATACCACGTGACTGCTTCACGAAGCGATTCAGATCGGTTGAACCACAACGCTCATAATACCCATGGATGTATAATAAGAACCATATTACCCCTCCTGTACCCGGTGACACGATGGAATCAAGAGTGCTCAGCCCCTCACTCATATAGAGGTCGGAACATGTCATAAGTATAAATAGAAACAAGCATAAATAAATGTAGGAATAAAAACATCAATAAATACAGGAATACATATGTTGCAGTGTTTTCAGGGAGCTTTAGTGTGTGTGCTGTGGCTCAGCTGGAAAGCAGTTGACTCACGACCGCAGGGTCCCTGGTTCGACGACTGAACAATACGCATTTGTTGTTGTTTATAAAAGCTACAGCTAAATGAGATAATGTAGTTAATAAATGTATTCTTTGATATGGTTTAGACTTTCTCCGGCTACAACGTGGTTACGTTTATGAATATTATTAAGGAATACAAATCCCTCTTTGCAATGTTTACCAGCCTCCTTAGGATTTTCATTCACAATCATTCAACTGGAATAAATACAATATTGTTAACATGAAGATATGATGTTATGTTCGTTGTTTAGAGTTATTCTAAGGCTTTACTCATTGGGAACTCGGTATGAGAGAGCACACTGTTGAGATGTCCAATCTGCCTGTTGTACACACTTTGACCAGCAGGGGGTTTGTGTTCAAATGAAGCCTCATGAGATGAACCCTTTTGCGAACCAATTGGCTGGAAAGCTTCATAGCTTCATAAGGCTTCATCTCGCCATCACTACTAAACAGTACAACTTTAACACATAACACAAAAGCACTAAATGTCAACCAAACAAGTAACTGCACCAAGAGGCTAGAGGCGTCTGTCCCACATCACAGAGCCTCCAGAGTGGTGATAGTCTGCGGCCTTTGTACTCCTCCCCAGCAGGTGTGCGCCGGCTGTGCTCTGCGATTGGATGACGTCAATCCAATCACCATCTTCAGAGGCGGACCAGAGGATGGGCAGCCAATGATGTTGGGGCAACCACACAGCTCATTTACATAATCACACACACAGCTGAAAACACTCACAGGCAGATTAATGAACAGACAAACAGCAACCGTAACAATAAGTGTATAAAAGAACAAAAAACCCCAATTGATTTGTCTTTTTTAACCTCTAAAATCTGCTACTTTATGAACTACTCTGTGTTTGTTTTTATGTGCATCAACAACTCACGCTCCTCTCAGTTTAGTTCTTCATTAGACAGAGAAAGGCCAATTATCTCCTACAGGCTTGCTGAGGAGTGACCCCAGGAGAGGGAGTGGGGAGTGCTCACAATTATCCAACCTCCAAGATAAGAATGTTATCAATTTACTCTGAAGTATTTGGTAGCCAGCACGTCCAATGTGCACTCTGAAACCCTCTAAAGAGCGAATCTCTCTCCTTCTCATTTTTTGGAATCAAATTCTGTCTTCCTGTTGACTGTCGAGAGAGAGGTGAATCAGAGACGGGGAAAAGATGGGCTTTTATGAGCTGAAAGTGTGGAGGAAAGACTTTTTTAACCTTGGGCACATCATGTTCACTCACACTTGTCACTGCTTTAGTGAGTGTGAAGCAGCACACAACTATCCCATCAACCGGCGTTTGAATGGCATGAAATAGAGATGAAATGCAGTGCGACGAAGCAGGAAGAGATGCAAGGAACTGATCAACTGAACCAAGGACAGAGTCGCTCTGTTTTTCTCGTTATATATAGCATAGGTCAAATAAAAACTTATATTATAATAGACATGCATTGACGCAATTTCCTCATGTGGCAATAACAACACAATCCATTAGTAAACTCCAATCACTTTAACTCAGAGCGTATTTAGGGGAAGCTGCAAATAGACCCTGTGCTCTGATTGATTTAAGCACAAAAGAAACAATCAGCAGGCCATCGATGCAGGCGAGCTTTGGTGTGTGTGAATGTGTATGTGAGTGGGAAAGGTGATGGGATTAT
The DNA here is from genome assembly GCF_902827115.2 of Pseudochaenichthys georgianus. Classification (NCBI taxonomy): domain Eukaryota; kingdom Metazoa; phylum Chordata; class Actinopteri; order Perciformes; family Channichthyidae; genus Pseudochaenichthys; species Pseudochaenichthys georgianus. Next base: position 17,299,801 of record NC_047526.1, read on the forward strand.
TATATGCAATAATTGGGGTGACAGAGGTTCAAACCTGGATTTTTAATGAAGCTCTTGGTTCAGGGGACAAGGTAACCTCTTCAGCAGAGTTTAGACAGTTTATGCTAAATATAACACATATAGAACTGATGTGAAAGCTATGTTAAGGGCTTAAAACATACCGAGATAAATGGGAGCTTCTAAGACACTACACAGTACAAAAGAAGACACAAAAATACTGATATTTTATCTTTGAGTTTTCAATTTTGCTCTTGATTTTGTAGAGTACTTTTTGGTCAAAAATTAAATCACAAAAGATAAAATATGAAGGTTTTATTTACTAACTTAGGTTTCTCCAAGTAGTATGATTTTTTAAGGTTTGAAATATCTATCCGTGGACTAAAAATGAATTAAAACATCATTTCCAAAAGGGCATAATGTTCGAACAATGTTATCAAAAACATCTTCAGAAGGTTATCAAAAACATCTTAAGAAGGTTATCACCAAACATTTTAAGAATGTTTTTAGAGAACGTTATCCTACCTTTCAGAAGAACATTCTGGAAACCAAAAGAAAACTTCCCGCTGAAAACATTCCTAGAACAGTGAATGGTAACATTCTCAGAATGTTTTTAGAACCAAACATTTCTAGCTGGGTTGTCCCACTCTCAATAGCTTCAAAGGTCAACTCAAAGAATGGATGAGAAAACAAACACTCTCAAACAATAACTGCTAAATGCACTTTAACACAGGGGTATCTCCTCTTGCACTTTATGTAGCTCTTGTATCTTCTCTTGCACTTTATATGTTGTTGCTGCTATATTGTATTACCACCTCACAGTGGCGAGCCGTGACTTTTATACCTAGGCCCTCTGACCCCCCTTCCCTCGAAAAAAAGAAGAGATATTACTTCACAGCCATAGACTGTATAAACACACACACACAGTCACAGGTCACAGCGTATACTTCAGCGGAATATCAAAACAGCGGCCCGGGGTGCAAAACGCATCAATGACAGCGACCCTCTACCACACAAAACAACACCATTTAAACACCTATCATGAAGGGGCACCCACAGCCAAGTAACAATTACAAATGAATTAAGTCGGCACGGCGGCCCACATTGAAAATGACTTACTTACCTTTGATGATCAAATCACTTAAACACAAAGTCCATCCTCCTGTCCTTTTGGATGAAGCACTTGCGGGTCATTCAGCTGATCCTTTGCCACTCCAGTTTATCATTGTAACTCAATCTTGAAAATGACTCGGTTAATCATTTCGCAACGAAGTCATCACTATCACTAAAGTGAGCCATCATGAACGAATTTATGCTAATCATAAATCTATCGATCATAAATCTATCGATCATAAATCTATCGTTTAGATTTATGATTCGAAAATAATAAAAGTAGGGTAGACATGTGGATATTATCCGTCTGATCCGTCAAAACGTGCATTTATCTAACAGGTTCGTTTTCCACAGACCTTATTTCCAGCTATTTTCCAAAATCCTATGGAGAAATCCCACTGCTTTCTGTCGGGGGAATCCGAGCGAAGCTTACTTCCGGGTTTTAGGACCTTTTAGGACGCGTCACTGCACCACTTGCATAGACCTCACATCGGGCGGAACTTGTCATAAAGTCCGCGAAAATAATGCCCTCCCATTTAGAGGGAAGATATGATTGGTCAATTGTACTGTCATTTGACATCACTCTCTCGTTGAGTTACTATCGCTGGCCCTCTGTGAATGTAGAGAGGGACCAACAAGCTCTCCCGTCTTCACATAACTCGCACAGACGGCATTTAACCCTTCACATTCCAACAGAAACTGAACAGGCAGATTCGAAGGATTTATTTCTTTGGAAATATTATTTTAAATACAATTAAAT